>NC_143433.1:2707500-3345000 GCF_059467195.1 Physcomitrium patens | reverse complement strand
ATCAACAAAAATAAAGAAGAAATATATATATATATATATATATATATATAATCATTCATAGATTCTAATAGAGTGGTGGCTATTGTTAGGACCTTATAAGAGAATACACTTAAAATAATTTATTGTGCAATATAAGACTACAACTTGGTATAAATTCTTTCAAGTTGTGTAGACTTTTTTTTAATCTTAACTATCACAACAAATAAGTATCATGCACACAGATCAAATCACCTAATATTTTAGATATATTTTTTTAATTTAAATTAAATTTAAATTTAAATTTAAAAATAGCATGATTAATTTTTTGTGTTATATTAATAAAAATATTATGTTATTTAAAATGGAAGGATATAATTTATGTTATATTTTACCATAGTGAAGTGATTAAAATAAATATTTATTATTATTTTTTATCTTTTATATATCAAAATAATTAGTACATGAACATAAAATGATAACATGATTTTATTTATTTTATAATTTTTTTTTTCACTTCTTTCTAGTTCCATTCACCAAAATGTAAATATATATATATATATATATACACATATATAGTTTTCTTCATCATTCAGAAAACTGCAATAAAGCTTTTATATCATGTCCTTTCAAAGTGGTCTTCTAGATAAAAAGACTCTACATAAATTGGGAAGTTAGAAATTCAGGACCAGAAATCAAAACTAATCAAAACTAATCAAAACTGTACTCTATTACTCATCTTGTCAAGCTTAGTAGATGGAGAGATTAGTGCTAATGCGATGCAGTTAACAAGATGCCCCTCTGGACCGGAACAAAATACATCCAATAGACGGAGCTCAAACGCACGAAGCAAGGTGGACGAGAAATGGATGAAAAAACATAAATTCATCCTATGGACGGAACCAGAACGAACGAAGAAGGGCAGACGAGAAAGGGGCTTCTTCGGTCCCGGCAAATCTGTGCTCAAAAGCATCGCCCTGGGAATGGGCAGGGGATTCTCTGCGTCGGCGTCTGGGGCACTCTGCCTGTGTTCCGGTGTTTCTGCTGCCGTGGTGATGAATTTCTAGATTGTTTGCGTGCATTTTTGCCAGCTATGGCGGCGCATTTCGCCAGCCCGAGCTTCACATCCCAGGATGTAGGGTTTCGGAGTTGTAATCTGGTGCTGTCTATTCGGGATAACAGGCTTTGTTGGAATGGGCATGTCGGAAATCTGCGACGCGCCAGGACGGCAGTCGTAGCGCCCTTGCGAATGGCTTTGTGCAAGGTTGCGGGTTTTGGTCCGAACAGGACAAGCTCGTCATTCGTGGCGGTGGGAAAGACGGGGTTTAACGAAGACCGCGTGGAGTTCGGTGCGTTTGTTCATTTGGAATTTCATTAGATGTTTAGTGTATGATGTTTTGGTAATTGTTCCGAGACGGCAATACTTCTGATGATATCTGATTTTGATTGGTTTTTAGTGATGACTATTGCGACTGGAATTTCCGTGTCAATATTTTGAAAGCATCGCAAATTGTGATGTTTTTGTGACAAATACTAAGAATAAGGCAGATATGATTGATCAGCACATAGTTAGTGATATCAACGGCTGCAATTGGAATACCTTGCCAGAATTCGGGAAGATGGTGGATTGAGGTGCATTATGTAGGCGAACATTTTGTTGGGACGCTGCTCATTCGATGCGTTGGCATGGTTTATAGCTAGGGCAGCATCATTAATGGATAACAAACTTCGCGGTTGCGACCGAAGGAGAACGAGAAGACTATCTGGGCTCTCACCTGTAGCAGATGCTGCACGGATTTTTGCTTTTGCAGTAGAATGGCAACCAGCTGTGGAGCAGTTGATGTTTGTGACCAGTGTTGCGCTTGTGTACTTAGCTGGGATTGTCACTCCTAGAAAGACAGCCTTGATTGAACGCACCGTAGACGTCTCTCTCCCGCGTACTGGTCCTTCCTTGGATGAAGGGGCAGCCGTGTCTCAGCAGTTTAAAAGGTTTTTCTTATTCACTGTAGCTCCTGTTTTGATTTACGGATTCAGAGTTCCATATTTTTGCAATAGTGTAAGTTGAGATTTGAGATAATCGTTCTAAATGCCAATCTTCAGTTTCATAGCATTCAAGGGCTTAGGCTCTATTCCATGATGGCGCACATCCTAAGTGTGATCATTGGACTGAAAATGTTGATTCAGAGAATATGAATTTGAGGAATCTGAATCGGAAGTTCAAGAACGTGACTCATGGGGTAAGGTCCAAGCGAAGTTTGGCGCAGCTCTTACCAGATTAGCTAGGAAAGAGAAGGATGTGGGTTCTTTTGAGAGCAGAGATAGAGCAGTTAGGAACCCCGTGCTGAACTTGCAAGCTTTAGAGTCTGGTTCAAGGCTTCGGTTGCTTGTGCTTGCTTTGGAGCAACTTCGCACAGAGGCAGGTACTAAACTCTAGCCTTTGTCTCGCGCAACCTAAAATAGTATTGATTTGTGCTTCGTTGTCAGGGTTTAACACGCAGGCAATGCCTGTATATTAAGTGCACGTTTTGACAATATTTTGGTGTGTGAACTTCATCCGGGAGTAATTTTTTCCTTTATGAGAATATAGGATCGACTTCATTCAACCGAATGTCAGTTATGAAATAGGTTTGAAATGAGGAGCGGAAGCAAGGCATGGAATGAAGAAGCACAGCGTGTTTGTGGATAAAAAATCTGAGGACCAGATTAGCTCTATCTTTTTAAGAATTGGAATCATAGATTTTCTAATGTTTTATTATTTTCATGCAGGTTGATTCCATAAATGTAAGCAGTAAACTATTGCCAGCAGCAGAGTGGTCAAAGCTTGCACTGGATGTGCTTTGTGGGTTGGTTGAGCCTATTTGTAAAACATGGCTTGCCCAAGAACCTCGTTTGGTGGGTGTAAATCAGCAAAGTCCAGCTCAAATGGTAGATAATGGTATTTTTACGGTGGAGGAACCGACGAAAGTTTCGGGCGGCTTGACGGGTGCAGTGGACCCTTCACCTACACAGAATGCCGACAGCATAAGTCAAGGGAAAGCGTTGGTTTTAGATTATCTGCAACGAACTGGAAAGACAGATCTGTACATTGATTTGCTTTTCTTTCTTCGATTTCAGACGATGAGGTAATTTCCGAAGTTATATTTGAGGGTCGATGAACATATGAACGTTACTTCATTCTCTTCCTTGTTTACGATGTCAGAAAAGGCAAGAAGGTCGACGAAGTGGAATATATCATTGCATACAATCTGACAAGCCACTATCAGTGACTTAGAATTTTGTCTCTGGATTTCTGTCTGTAAATCTTGAAGTCTGAGGGGTACCTTGTCTGTCACTGCAGGCCAGGTAGCTGTTGTGACTGTATGGTGATGTCAAGGCATGTTGGTAATGCTCTTGAGGATCTTGTAGTTGCACTAGCTGACGGAGCAGCTGCTATTTATTTGGGCAGAGATCCACAAATGGGCGGTCGAGATAGTGACTGGCCAATCTTAGTTCGGCCCTCTATTAAGTCCACAAGAGCACTTGAGAGGTTTCGAAATGAGGTATATTGTGTGTGTGCTCTCATTCTTTTATGTGCTTCATTGGTTTAACCAAGGTGGCCTCGATAAGCGGAAGTTGGGGTTGAGGATCTTTTTGATTATTTTAGGTCTTCAAAGTTTCTCTGTTGGCGCGCAGATTGCATTGCGGGGTTGGTTTCAGCGCAATTTTACATCTGTCGCAGCCATGTTTGAAGATCGTTTTGAACTGTGGACAATAGACACACTTCGCGATTCTGAAGTAGCCACACCCATTGAGAGTCAGCAGACGACAAAAGATGATGGTGTTACGGAGATTAGACTGAAACCGATTGAGCTGCCAGCACGACGCAGCAAAGAGCTGAGGGCGCTTACTGGCTGGTACCCGCTCCTTTGTTTGTTTTGAATTTTTTTTTGTTTGTTTTTTGTTTGTTTGTTTGTTTGTTTGTTTGTTTGTTTTTTTTTTTAATTACCGAATCTCTTTAAACTGAGAATCCATACCGAACATTGCATCATGCCTGTTAGAAGAAAAGGTTAGTGTTAGCTGTTTTTACAGCTGAACAGGCAAGGTTTCCTACTCGTCAGACAACACAGTGAAATTATGTTCTGATACCTATCAGACGGATATCTTGTGTTTCGAAAGAATCACAATGTGGTGAGTGCTTTGTATTCACTTAGAGTGCAACAATGGCAGGAGATACGTCTACAGCTTGTACTTGGAGCTTTCCGACATAGTGGGTCCACTACTTCAAGTTCTTGGAAAGAAATTGGGAGGAGCTGTATCTTTTCTGCTTGTGCGCCTCATTGGTCGTTCCCTTGGTCTAATTTTTGAAGGTATACGTCAGAGTGTGCGCTGGGCTTCTAAGTAGAAATTTTGGTACCTGTCACTTGAAATCTTGAGCAACCCTCAGGATTTAGTGCTCGTGCTCCGAAGCTTGCTGTGCAACATCAATTTTTGTTTGGTCATTCATCTTGTAGATTTGAGCAATATTTCTGGATGTACCTTGCCCTTGTTCTTATGACAGAGAAATTAATACAATCACCTTAATCTTTTTGTTTTTCGTGTACTAGCAAAGTCTTGTTTTACAAGGGTACCTCCGAAATATACATCACCTGCGTTGATACTTAACAAATATTTCTATGAGTAAATTTTACTTGCGGAGGAAGGAAACCTGCTTAATTCTCGTGAAAAGTTCGTTATATCTTAAATTCCTCATGCAAAAAAGTAGTGGTACTTTGTTAGTTTGTGATGCTTCCCTTTGAATAAGATTCATCACAGTGCTCTTCATCCCTGTGCGGCTATGCTATTATGAAGTTGCCTACGTTCTCAATAGCCTTGTGAATCAGTGCATGTTCAGCAATTCGTGCTTTATACGGTTCTTTAGTGAGCTGTTTTGTGAAGAATTTTAGAGTCTTCAAAATGGCGTTGATTTTGCACGGGAATCAAAGCCTGGTCGATCCATTCAAATAATCTTCATTCTTTGTCGGGAAAGCATCCGATTAGCATTTGGCCAAGGTAGGTGTTGCTTGGTGGCTACCTTGGATACGGCAAATGAAGGAGACTTTTGCTCGGGTAAAAAGAAGATAGTTTGATCATGCTCTCATACGTGCTTTACACTTCAATCTTCTTTCAGTCCGAGAAGTAGTTACCCTTGGGAGCGAAGGTCATGTACCTGTGTTCGACCGTGATAACTGTGAGCGAATATTTCGGGGACAAACACTGGGTTTCGAGTTCCAAAACCTCGATAAGCGTTCCAATTTCTTAGTTATCTTTCTAACTGCCCCAGCAAACCTAAGGCAACTTCTTATTCAACACCAATAATTTGGGCTCTTCTTAAAATCTTAATAAATTAGCTGGATCTATGATCTGAGTACTGTTGTAAGTTCAGTATCGACTGCTCACTACTCTTAGATAATTGTGGGGTCAATGAAGCATCCAATAAGTAATCATCGTCCCCATATTGACGCTTATTACGCTCGTTCTTTTCTGAGTTTATAAATAGTAGAAGTAGAATAAAAAGTAGAAGTGTGCTGGAAAAGAAAAGATAAAGGAAGACTCTTATCCAAGGCAACGAGCACACCTTCCAGGCCATGTGGACTACACAGCTGTCAAAAGCCACAAAACACGAAGGTCTACACACTAGAACTCGAATTCCATAAGAGCCACATCCAAGCTCAAAATGAGACCAAAACCCAGATGTGAGAAACCCAAATACTGCCATTCAAACACTTCAAGGCAATCAAGCAGAACGATGGTGAATCTTCCACAACAAAAAAAAACAGGGACAGAATGCGTACAGTGCAAGACAAAGTGAGAGAAATTAAGCAGGTGAAGAGAATCTGAAGAGAAATGAGCATGGCAGAGGGAAGTGAGCTGCATCATGAGGACGGCCAAACCCTAAACATTCAAGTCCACAGCTTCGTCTCCACAGTCACTGAAGCTAAATGGCAGAGATGGGGAAAGCTGAGGCAGTTGAGAAAAAGAAAGAGAAGGGAAGGTCAATCTCCGAACCTTGTGAGATTCTTCGTTGAACCCAGCGTAAGTGGTGCCGAACCTACTCGGAAGCTGACTAGGTACGAACCGAACCTTAGATTGGAAGGACGGTCTGGAAATCGAGGCTGAGATTCTTGAGTCGGTCGCGGTTATCGTGCCCTTACGGTTGCCGTGTTTGGTTGTGAGGTGGTGGTTCAGGCGAAGTGCGGAGCTTGGATTGCATTTGCTGTGTGGGTGTTTTTTGGAGGCGGGGAATAGGGTCCAGTCTAAATTTTGAACGAGTTTGGTGGATTGCGGGAGGGAGTTAATTTGGCGTGGTTGGAGTTGGGGTTGAGAGGCGAAAGGGTAAGGTTGAAGGTGGGGGAGAGGAAGCTATGGCGGGGCGTGGAATGGCTCTCACGCGCCCCGCTTGGATGAAGCACGCGGAGGATGCCAAGGTGAAAGATGAAGAGGAGAAAGCAGCTGCGGCGAGAGCTGCGTTTGAGGCTACGTTCCGGGATGTGGAGGGACAGGGTGGAGCACCGGTGGGTGGGAGGGAAGTGGATTCGGATAGCGATGGAGAGGAGGTAGACCGATTGGCGAAGAAGCCGATAGGGCCTGTGGATCCGGGCAAATGCACAGCTGCGGGGACGGGGGTTGGAGGGGGAGCTGCGGGAGCGGCAGCGTCGTTCGTGGTGGTGACAAAGGATTCCGATGGGAGGCGGATTCCGCACGGAGGAGCGTACATTAGGGTTAGGGTTATGCCAGGGGCAGGGGTGGGAGGGGTAGAGCAGGATGCGGTTGTGAAGGACCATGCGGATGGAACGTACACAGCGACGTATGCAGTGGCGAAACGAGGAGATTACATGGTGAGGGTGGAGTGCAACGGGCATCCGATATCGGGGAGCCCGTTCCCGGTCTTCTTCAGCGGCGGGAATGTGCCTCTCGGCGTTAGTATGATCCCCACATCGACACCTATGCTTGGTGCTTCGTCCTACATCGGTGTAGGTCAGCAAATGGGGGCTTTCAGCATGCCGGGGATGTTTCCAGGTATGTTGGAATTGGGGTTTGTGACGGAGGCTTCAGGTGGGGTCTTCCTGCCAGGCCTTGGGGCTGCTTTTGGTGAAGTTTGTAGAGGTTGTTTGCATGGACGATGTACTAGGACAGATTGCAACTACAATCACCCTTCTTAGAATTAATTGATGGCCGCCTTGACAGCAGGGAGCACAATGGGAGGATTGAGTCAAATGCCCATGGCGCCGTCTGCTGCAGCAATGGCTGCTGCACAGAGCATTGCGGCAGCAAATGCTTTTCAGGCGGCACAAGCAGCTCAGCAGCAGCAACAACAGCAAGCAGGTGTGTTACATGAGTTTTTGTTAATTTATTTAAATGAGAAACAATAAGTTAATTTTCACATCCGTTGACATATGATATTTGAATACTCATCGTTTCTGAAATCTGGACTTGGGTTTGTCGAGCTGGCGTGTGAGGTCATATCAAAGAGTAAGGCGTATACTGGCTTCATGGTCACAATTTATCGATGGGGTGAAATTTAAGATGTTTCTTGTTTCTTTTCCAATTTTTTGCTTATTTCTTCAGAGGCATATCTCTGTAGGGTGTTTAGTTTTTCGGGTTACTGACTGGAATAAATGCTTCCAGGCATGTTTTTACCTTTTCAGATTTCCTCGGCAAGTCCACGGTTTTGAAGAGCATACCACTAAGTGTTGTCAATGCCTAGAGTATTTGATTCAGCTTTATCAGAAATTTAGGGTTCTGAGCTTTACATTTGGTTTCGTTTATCTTCGGTTCAACGTCATGCTGAACAGCTTCAAGGTCTTGAAATATAATTGAAACGATTTTGTTCTAATCGGGCATTGTAGTAAATCTCAACCATCGTATGCACTGACATCAATTGTGAATTAATCTAGGTCAAGACAATGTTGATGGGAAAGAAGAGGACGACGAAGACAGTAATGAGCCAATTTGTACTCTTCAAGTGACCAATATCAACCCTATTTTAACTGCTGATCAACTACGCCAGCTATTCAACTATTGTGGAACAGTTATAGATTGTACTATGTCAGAATCTAAAACAACTGCATTCGTGGAGTACTCAAGACCAGAAGGTGCGAAGGCTGGGCTGTCTCTCAATGATATGCCAGTTGGGGGACAGAATCTTAAGGTTGAGTTGAAAAGAAAACCACGATCTGGAAAGCATGGCACTGGGTCTACTTTGAATGGAATGGGACCGCCTCAACTGCCCATGATGATGCAACAAGCTGTAGTCATGCAGCAAATGCAATTCCAGCAGGCTCTATATATGCAGCAAGCACTTGCCACGCAGCAAGCAGCAGCTCGAGCGGCCACTGTGAAATCTGCAGCGGAGATGGCATCAGCCCGAGCAGCAGAGATATCCAAACGGCTGGCTGGCCCTAATGATGGTGTGGAAGTAGCTACCACGGCATCCGAACCAGCCAAAACTAGTCCTAGGTGGGCCTTAATGTTTACGCACATCATTTTATTGCATGGGTTCAGTTCAATGTGTCATTTTCATGTGTGGGCTGCTTAGAGGCAGCACTCAAATTATAATTCAGTTCTTGTGCCAGGTTGAGTGTTTCTTGTTCTTATGGATCACAATAGGTATTAATGTAAATTTTAGTTGCAGCCTTAATCATTTGTCATCTTAAATGCTTCTCTGAAAAAAGTGATCAGATTCTTGAGCATGTTTCCGCAGTTTGGTTTATCGGTGATTGCACAAAGGAGCATTTAATTTTTGCATGAGTTTTGGTTTTAATGTTTTAGGACTTTTTGGATGCAGCACATGTGTCCGGCTGTCTAACATTTTCTTTTATGGATTTTGTCTTGTATAGGGCACGTTCTAAATCGAAGTCTCGATCTAAGTCTAGATCACCTGTAAGGTACCGTCGAGACCGTCGCTCTCGATCGGCTACTCCGGCTCGGCTCCGCCGCGGGCGATCTCGGTCAAGATCTAGGGACCGTAATCACTATCGGAGCAGGGAACGGGGTTCCCGATATAGGGGTGGGCGTGATCCGTACCCATCGTATTATTCCAGGCGGGACTGGGAGAGAGAGCGAGATAGTAGAGATAGCAGAGATCCTTACAGCTCGCGCAATAGCCGCAGAGCCCGTAGTCGCAGCCGAAGCCGCGATCGAGTTAGAAGGAGGTCAAGAACACGATCAGGTTCAAGATCACGCAGGTAAAGTTTTGGAAGCTTTACTTAGGGATTTGTGTGCACAGGGACGTTGTTTATAGCAATTCAGTTTATTCATCATGCTCAAATTATTCGAATTGCTAGCTTTGGAGTCTTGTTCACTTGGTGGTCGTGGCGTCTTACTACCTCTGATGTTTTGATTTGGAAAATTGCAGAGAAATATCTCCATCACCTAGACGACAACGCACTTATGAATTACAGCACAGAGCTACCACTCGAAGCCGAAGGCCAACAAGGTCTCGTTCAAAAGATGTAAAAAGGAGTCGTTCAAAGACTCCTCGCAGCGGAAGTGGGAGTCCAGTGAGAAGGAAGGGCAGCCCAAAAGGTGAAAAGGTTGTCGGTAGCCCAAGTGCTTCGAAGGACCACACCATGAGCCCCAGAAAAAGAGGAGCTCTTGACCCTGTTGATGGTGGCAAGAAAGCATCAGACAAGGTAGATTCTGCACGAACTGATCAGCTCAAGAGTGATTCGACTGCGAAGAATATTACTCTTGGCAATGGAACCGTATCCAGTAAAAATTTACCAGTTGATGAGGTCTTGATGGAGATCAAGTCCTCTTTGAACACTAAACTGGATACTGCAACTATTCTGAAAGACCTCGAAGATAGAAGAAGGAAACAATCGAGCAGTTTGGAGAACTCCAATAATATTGTCTGTGGAGGTGTTCCTCCACCAGAAGCTGTTGTAGGATCTGATGTAGGAGGTTTCAAGAAGCCATTGAAGAAGGGCAACAAAGAGAAGACACCAGCCGGTGACGGTGTTAGTGAGGAGGAAGAGACAGAGGTAATTGATGATTGGCGGGATGATATTAAATCGCAGGGTCGAGAAAAACACAGGAATAGGGAGAAAAACTATAGACCCATTAGCAAAAAGAGCAAGGACGAGGAGGGGGAAGTGCAGAACGCCAAGGCCTCCGATTTTACCCGGGAAGCCAAAATTGCAAAAGAGGGTGCCAAGGAGTTGCAGGAAAAGGTTGTTAAGACTGTCGGACAACCTCAAAAAGATGTGGACATTATTGACCATGAACGCAAAGGCGCGAAGGACGCGGAGAGTGATCTTGGTATCGCTGATATGCAGGTAGAGGGACCGCAAAAATTGGTTCCGTCTCAACTGGAGAGGGTGAAAGCCTCTTCTGGGAGGTCGATCGATATGGCAAGTGTTTATGACAATGTCATGATTTCCACTTCTCAGGTCGTAGAAGAGAAAGTTCGAGAAAGAATGATGGGACCAGATCTAGTTTCTGAAAAACTTGTCAGCACAGACGTTAGAGAGGAGAAATATGCACAGAAATCGAGAGACGATAAAATACTCATAACGGAGAGTGTGAAGGAGATGGACGTTCTGGAAGAAGTGGATGCAAGATTAAAAGAATCTAAAAGGTTTGATGGAGAAGATGACGTTAATGTCGGCAACGGTAAATCCAAAGGAGACGAGGAAATGGATGAAGACGTTGATGAGAAGAAAAGGCGAAGGAAAATTGTTGAGATATCAGACGGGGAAGGAGATCATGATAGGAGAGAAAGGAGAAGATCACGAGGTGTGGGTACTGAAGGGGAAGATCACGAACTTCGAGTCAGGAAAAAGTCGCGAGATGTATACGGGGAAGGAGAAGAGAGAGATAGGAAGTCTCGAAAGAAATCACTAGAGGATGAAGAAGATCACGACAAGGACAGGAGACGTAGGAGAAAATCTCAAGAAGGGGATGATGACGAAGATCAAGACCGTCGTCGTGAACGCCATCGGCGTCATCAGAAGAAACATCGTCATGAAGATGATGTTGAAAAAGCTGAAGATGAGGATGACGTTGAGGATGCAGATCAGCGTAAGGAACGGCGGCGGCACAAGAAGAAGCACAGGAGAGATGACCCAGAGAAACGGGAGAAGAAGCGCCGCAAACACAAACTGCATCGAAAGAAACGACTTCTATCTGAGTCTCCTGAATTATCTCCATCTGGTGGAGGTAAGAGTAAGCGGGGTGATGATGAAACTATCATAAAGCATAAGCACCACCGTTCAAAAAAGTCGTCTGAGAGATCACCTTCGGTGGAGGGCACGTTGGAATCTGATGAAGGGGTGGCGAGGAAGAAGTCCTCTAGCAGACACAAGAAGAAACGTAGAGAGCCCTCCAAGTCGCCGACAGAGAGCCCCAGCTCCAGCGACTAAGGGATTACATGGTAGTGAGCCATCCTTGCGTTAGCAGATCTTAGGACATGAATCTTGAGTTAGAGCTATTAACAAGGGTTGCTGGTAGGTTTTGATACACTGATTTATTTCGTGTCTGTACAAGCTTGATCGAAGAGGCTGGTGGGGTACGTGTGGCCCATGCAGGCGATTTTTCAAGTTGACAAGGAAATGGAGCCGTGTTCTTCAAGACTTCAGTTGGTGGATGCACTTTCAGCACGTGAACGTCAGGGTGGGGATGGGGTGGAGGTGAGGTGGGGGGTGGATGTGTGGGAATGGTTAAACCTGGCTGGTTATTTGTCCTTTCTTTATGTGCTTGTATGCAGCATGGACGGACATGGCAATCAAGCAGGCCGCCTCTGTTACGGACTTTTGGCTCCGAGACGGTCTATCCTATCAACATGCTCTGGCTCATACCAATCATTGTAGGTAGCTCCGGACTGGCATATTCACCTTATGCATAGGATGAGGTTCAAATCTGTTGACACTATGTAACCTTTTCATCATTTCCAAGAAATAATCTTGGTGTTAAATACTGTCTGTTGTAACTGTGGTTCTTGAATGCGTTGTGTACACAATTTACAGTAGTTAGTTCGATTTTCCCAGGCCCTTTTAGTTGTTGATTGTAAGTTCTATTCTTTTTTCTACTTTAGCTAAAACATCAGTCAGTGGAAGAGATCGTGGTAGTAACTGTGAACTTGAACAATTTGGTAGCACTGTTGTGAAGTGTCATGAACAGCAAGTACACAGCAAACACTTGCTTTTTTGGGGTAGTCCTTGACAGGATTTGAATGCTTGTGGGCTTTTGGGGTTTGGCTGGGAGGTACTTGGGCACGGGCTCAGGATTGTCTGTCTGTTTCGCAGCTGAGCACATCATATCTTAGGTGAAACATGTAAGTGTTTTGCAAGTTTTTTGTGAAGGTCTAGCATTGAGCGTGAATATAGCATTTTGTATCTGTGTGCTGATGTACTATCATGTTCCTAGATAAGTTTACTAGATATAGTCTCCTAGATTACTGCAGCCTGTCCTTGCATTGCTATTTCTTTGAGGTTATAGTATCTACTAGATGGTTTGAGTTCCACTTCAATCCTGGAAAAACGGTGGGAGGGCGGGGTTGGGGTGGTGGGTTGGGAGGAACTCATGCGAACGCTCTCAGGATTGTTTACGCTGCAGCTGTGGCACGTACCCTACAAAGCCTATTATAGGTAAGTGTTCAGCAACATAGCCACTGGATTCACACGTGCTTTCTAGCCTTTTTTATGTGAAGCCAACACTCATGGTCTTCCCTCACACTGGAAGCGGTGAATTTGTGCATCATCTTCTCTCACTCTCGCTTTTTCTTTTTCTTTTTTTTTTTCCTTTTTTTTTTTTTCAATGTATATATGCCGTCTTGGTTCTTGTTTCTGTAAGGAGCAAAGCTTAGTTGCTTGGTATGGAGGATGGGAAGGGAAGGGTTCCTGTCTTTCCTTGCAGGACAATGATGACGTGGAATGGTTGAAGATCTTTTTCCAGCTTCTGGTGGATCTCATTGCTTCCTATTTTCTTGCGTTACCTGGATACCACGTGTTTTGCAAGTGAAATAACTTGCTTTGAGAATTTAATTGGTTTTAAGAACCCAATCTAGTTAATAGGTTGTTGTAGTTCATTATTATGATAAATGTGTCACGATTGCTTCAGAATAGTGTGGACCAAATGTTAGTAGATTAGAAGACCGTAATATGGGTTGAAACAAGTACTTGAGGTCCTTTGCGTCATCTATGGTGTGTGGGTCGCTGTATATGATAAACCTATTAGACAGCAAGTGTTGCACATCTCCCTGGTTATTAAGCTCCAGAATACTGTAAACGAACAGCACGGGCAATGTTATTTATATTGGGTTTGGAAGACTTGTGTTGGCAAGGTGGTGGACTTCAATATTTCAAGCAGCGTTTTGCATAGGCTTAGTTGTGATTTTGGAGCTGCAGAATAACTGTAATTTACTGATTCTGTTAAATCTTTAATATCTGTGAAGTTCTTCACCAGGGTAGGAGTCCTTGTAAAGTCTCTGACGTTGCAATTGAGCGTTGGTCTGCACTAAGTTCAAGTTCAATTCATGTACATATGCCAATTGCAAAACCTGCTTCCTTATCTGGCTGCTTCTCTAGCTGGTAGTCAATGGGTCTCAATAACCTATTCCATCTTCTCTTTCTTAAAACCCACTAGTGCAAAAGCCAATGTGAGGTATAGTTTTCAAAGTGTGGTACTTGTAACAACAAACCACGCCTTATGACAAGGATGGCCCTACCAAGTCAATGTTTCTTATACATGAGCAGCTTTGTCAAGCCGTAAGCAAACTATCCCTTAATATATGGACATGTAGAGACACACATCTACCAGTATATTTCAATGCACTTTGCTTCATCTACAAATGGTAAATGTGTATGTTCTCAATAGGTATATAGAACTTATCTTGTAATGGCAAAGTAACAATTCATTTGTTTTTTACGATTTCTTTGTTAATATCAAGATTAGGGCAATGGCTTATTTTAATGCAGGGTTTTTAAGTTTTTTGAAAACAAACTTTTATTGTATCCAGTGTCATTTCAATTTTAGTTAAAAAATACTAAACATGTTTTAAATCATGGATTTCAAAATAGTGTTAATCCTACAGGTGTGAATCAATTTTTTATCACTAGTTGTACAATAGACGTAAACTTAAAATCAAGTTTTTTTCTTTCAATATTTTAGATGAGTTCATTTTTAATTTTTAATAGAAATGAAACCTCAAATACTTTATGATGTGTGGTTTTGAACATTTGAATGGAAATCTATAAACATAGAAAATGCACTGCAGCTCTAATCCAAATTGGATTTCAAAGCTTCAATGGAATTTATATTTAATCAATTAATTTGTGTGTGCATGTGTATATATATACATACATGAAAATTTATGTTTAGTGGTCAAATGGCAGTCAAAGATTTTTGAAAAATTATGTGTTGATCATTTTGGAGTAAAATGTTTAACTTCAACTATTTTAAAGTATCTTTTTAGTTCATTTAATATGCAACTAAATTATTATAATAATTGGTTCCAAATATTCATTGTTGTTCACTTTAATTTTATTACATACATATGTATATATATATATATATATATATATATATATCTTGTTTATTTTTGTTTTGTATTCAGTGACATAAGTATAATTTTCAAGGAAAACTTCATTTGTTCCAGTTTTAAAATATTATTTAAAGCCTCAAATATAGACTTTTGGTTAGAATTTTAGTTTGAATCGAATTTCTTAAATATTCTTCTTCTGAATCAAACACAAAAATAGCACAAATTATTGCCATCAATTCATCTACTCTTAAAATGTTGACTTGGTGGCCAGAAGCCACGAAACACACAAGTGTATTTTTATTTTCTTCTTTAATAATTTTTACAGTTTTTCTTGATAGTTTCATGTCCACCAGACTAGCATTAAAAAGAAAAAAAAGAAAAAAAATATCTACAAAACACTAACTTCCAAGCCAAAACAAACCAAAAGAAGAGACAACAACCTCTTTTGATGCAGTCTTTCCAAAAGCAAATCAATAAGACAAATCCCATTCTTCTTCTTCTGCTGCTGCAAGACCCCCAGTCCAAACCCACTCCTTGTGGGCACTTCTGGCACATTTCACACGGTTTTCAAAACCAAGCTCGCTATGCATTGCAAAATGCTGAAAGAATGCCCACAAAGCACCCACCAAAACATCGATGAAGCATCTCCCAACCCTTTATTTGTGGAGGTCTTCGCTTGGTTTTGTGAGAGCGTGTTTCTGAAAGTTTCTGGAGAATGAATCTTTTGAGGTATGTAGTTTATTAGTAATCTTGTGGTATTTTGATTCAAACCTGTATTCAGATCAACAGAGTAACCCAGTTCAGATTGTGCACTTGGTATTCGAAGAAGCTTCTCTAAATTATTGATCGACTGGAACACGATCACCGAGGGAAGCAAATGTGCAAGCAAGGTGTGAGGTCGAAGAGGCAACCAGGGAGGGATGAGCAACACCGGGAGATACAAGACGCCAACAAAACATGGCACCGATCTAAGAATATTATATCAACCACGACAGCCTAGATCTCTTTGTTTTCTTGCTCCCTCACTCTGCTGTATCTATATCTTTTCTTCTGTTGTTTCTCTTCCTCTCTCACCCATCTAATACTTGCAGTTGGTTGCCAAAGCCAGGCGGATCCTGTTGTTGATTCATCTCAGTGTCGATGCCAATGTTGCCTGGATCTTGTTAACTCTCTGTGTGTAGTGCTGTTGTAGTTACAGTGCACCGTTTTTATTTATTTATTTACAGTCAGTTCATTGTTGAACGGCCTCGGATTCGCAAAAATCAGTTTCTTGGATTGGTGAGTTTTGAGGTGATATTCATTGGGTGGGAGCCTCTCCATGTAAGCTTCCGAATGAGTAAAGAATCACTGCAACTATAAAAGAGAGTTCATTTATACATTTCTATATAATCACATCATATTAAGATTAAGGTGCTCTAGAATTCTATGTAATTACTTTGTCAATTCTAGAATCTAATATGTGTTAAATCAACACAAATATTGTAAAGGTTCTTAGAAAAAGAAAAAATATAAAAATAACACACAAATATAATAGTGTATATTTAAATAACATCAAATATTATTAGGCTACAAAATATGTTATATAATTTTTTAAAAAAAAATTGAAAAAAAAAAATTAGATTATTAATAAAATTATACTAATATCACTTCTAATGTTATTTTTTTTAAAAAAAAAAAAAAAAAAAAAAAAAAAACATCAAATCACAATGTTTATATATATAATTTTATATAAGAAAAATAAATCTAATGATATTTTATTTTATAAAAAATATTTTTAAATAGTTTCTTTTACAAAAGTAATCAAGAAGAATACTCAATTTTTTTGATACAATTGTTATTTTTAAACCAATTGATAAAAGTTAAATTGTATATTATATTAAAAAGATGTATAATGGTTTATAGCAACCATAGTTTATAATATTTAAAGTGTATTCTAATAACACTATAATTAATTGGTAACCATTATTTATATGCTTTTCATATATATATATATATATATATGTCTACAAACTAAAATAGAAGAATGAGATTGAAGTTTAAACATTTTATTTGTAATTAATAAAATTTAAAGGTTTATAACTATAAGTTTTTTACATCATTAGAAACATATATTTTTTAAATTTATAAATTGGTTCAATAACTCAAAAATTGAATTAAAAAATATATATTATACTATCACAAAAAATAAAAATTAACTAATAATAAATCTAATAAATCAAAAAATATTAAATTTTCTAAAAAAATTGACTTTTATAAGAATTAAAAAAAAAAATAGACTTTTGATTACATGCCAAAACATATTTTATTAACATTCTTTGTTTTGTTTTTAATTACATGCCAAATCATATTTTATTAACATTCTTTGTTTTGTTTGTATTGCTTTTGCAAAAAATACACTCATACATTATATAATTTGAATTTAGTAGGTCTAGTTACTATAAAATCTTGCAACATAACTGAAAAAAATGAAGTTCATATAATGCACAAAAACACCATATGTAAGCTTGGTCTATTTGTAACCACACAATCTTGAATTTTTTTTAATTACTAATGTGATGGTTTAAGTGTGTCACCTTTGTGACTATATATATATATATATATATATATATAAAAGTAATAAGAATGTTGTAACTATTTTCTTAATTGCAACTTCTTACCATCTCCAAAAATAGATTGTACAAAGTAACAACACCTACTTCTCTTTATAAAAAAGATTACACTTCCCCAAAAAAACAAATACCCACATGTCTAGTTAGCTTCACTTGTCAGTCCACTTTGTTGGCTGCCACTAAAGTTTGAAATATTTAGACTTTAGTGTGTGTCATTTTCAACAACTTACAATATATATTCCATCTTCTTCATAAAGAGAGACCTCAACAAAATGGTGATAGAAATAGAAACACGCCATGTACACTTGTGAGAGTCTGTGATGTGGGTTGTCGAAGAGTTGGAACAACGCTCTCTATTTTCGTGCATCACATTCAGCTCCCCACACGAAGATGGGTCAAGTTTCACTAAAATTAAAAAACCAAGTTTTGTACAGGAAATTGAGAAAAACGCATCTTTTGTGGTTCATGACTGCGTTTAGGTTTCTTCGGCCAGTTTTCTGCAGGTACTCTCATGTGGTGTAGTTTCCAATCGTGTGCAAATTGTTTGTAGTTACCAACGAGTTCAAAATGTTGAGTTCTGGGAAGCATTCAGAGGACTAGATTCTGACACACACACTCACACACACGAAGACAACGTTGTGACCAAAACTGCTCCTACCAAACCGTCTTGCATTGTTGATGGCTCAGGCATTATTGCAACCATCTTCACTTACGCAGCCTTCCATCATTTTATTGAGACCTCATCAATAGACAGAATCTCCAGGAATGGTGATTTGATACAGGTGAGGTGAAGCAACTACTGATGGAGTGTGAGATGAACCGAGTTCTTGCTGCGGTGTTCAGATTCATACATTGTTGGTTTAGAAACTAGAGTTAATCCTCATTGATTGCACCGGTAGACATCTCGCAATTCATTCATTTTTTTTTTTCTTTTTTTTTTTTTTTTTGCCAGGATTCGTCTTGTTCCTGAGGGGCATGCTTCACCATTTTTATCCAACTTTGGTTCCAGATTGGTTGTGAACTCTGGCTTCTGGTCGGCGTAGAAGACGATACCGACCCCTGTCGAATAAAGCTTCGGTCCTTCTTCAGTTGTTGCTACTCTCGGTCGATAAGTGAAGCATAGCTGGGTATCGTTCCTGGCTTGCTGACTATATGTAAATATCACTGTGATGATGATGATCGTCTTCGTCGTCGCCGTAGTAGTAATAGTCCTCACTCCATGAAGCTTCACGGTTCGCAACAACGGACCCCTGACACATTTGGTCGTGTGATAGTCCGAGCATCAGTCCTTCACTAATGGATGAGTGCGGTGGTGAAAATATCAATGCTGATCAGACGACCTGGTCTTTCGTGTTGCGAAGCATTATCTCTAAACCGGATGCCTCAATACTGGAAGAAGAAAAAAAAACAAAACAAAACAAAACAAACAAACAAACAAACAAAAACAAATAATAAAAAACAAGACAAAACAGAACAGTTGGGGGCGAGGTGCTGATCTGTCCAGACAGAAAGGTCAAACAAATATGCAAAGATATACTCAGTTTAGTTTAAACTTTTTCACACACTGCATTTCAGCAAAGAAAAGTCCGTGAACTCCTTTTCAGAGTGTCGAAATGACTTTGTTGGATTGCTTTGATCACACAGGTGGGTAATTTCCATCCTCAAAACCGGCTTCTGAATCCGTAGCTTTTTTCTAATTCTAGATGGTTCAACAAATGCACAGTTGCTCTCGAGTTCAAAGGCGACGTTTAGGTTCTTCCCAGGAAGATGGATCTGGAGAGGAAAAGAGACGACATGTTGTACCCAACATCCTTCCGCCATCCCCGAGCACCTTTCCCCCTCCCAAGCTGTGGATATACTGGTATCATCCAGTCTCCCAGAAGCACGTTCCATCCACGCCAGCGACGACGAAGGTGTGGAGATTTGTGCGTTTCGGATATTTCTTTCATGCCTAAACCCTACGGTTACCACACCAATCAACAGGGGAAAAAAAACAACAGTGTCAGTGTACAACTCTTGAAACGGTTTTTGGAAAGATGCATACTCCGATGTGCACAGACTCGACAACGTAACGCACAGCTCGGGAAAAACAAAAAAATCGTACACAAAAGTGTGTCAGTGAAGATGTTCCTCCTCGCAGTTATGAGAGACGAGGAGGCTTTGCTTTGCTGGTGTGCGTGTGTGTGTTATAATTCTGCCCCTTGTTGCTTCCATAACTTCCGTCGTGGTTTGACCTATTTCGGAGAGGATAATGTGGGTCCCACTACGAGGGCTTTCATAAAACAAATATGCAAAAAAAATTAAAATTAAAATTAAAACTCTAGCAGCCGCCTCGGGAATGGCGGGGCGCGGGGTGGTGGTAGGGCCCTATGTCCCCGTCCCGGAAAGTAGAAAAGGGGGAGAAACGGATATCCGAAGGGAACCAAAAGAGCATGTACCCGGATATCCCTATTCCCTCCTACTGCCCCGCAGGGGAACAGTGTTCCCCTAGAAACACCCCCCCCCCCACACACACACTAATTAATTGCAGGCACGGGTCAGGGCCCCCTCCCCCACCGATCAGGGGAACGCGGGTGGGTTCCACAACCCTCGAAAAAGAAATACTACCGAATGAAGAAAAGAAAAAGAAAATGTGAATGCATTCTCGCTCTCCCCCCCCCTTCAAAGACTTCCACGCCCTTGGAACCCCCGCCATCCTGGGTGTGATTTTTGCATTTATTCGCATCCGAGATAGCGGGCTGGGCTAATTTTACCGGGCCCGTTACTTGGACCCGCTAAATTAGCAAGGACGAAAAGTGGGGGAGGGTGAGTGGGATCTTCACAGTGACAAGCAGAGTGAATGGAGTTTTCGTTTTTGTTTTTGTTACTGTTTTGTTTATTTATTATTATTATGATTATGATTATTATTTGTATTGTATTGCTAGTGGGTCCTTTTCTTCATATCTGAGCTGAACTCTGCCACCTCTTTTTGAAGCCCCTTTTCTCTTTGTAGAGGCGAATAGCTACATGGCCTCACCCCCCCTTCCCTCCCATCCATACCTTTTTGTCCCTTGTGTTAACACCTGACGATAGATTGCCGAGCATTGTTATTGTTGATATCACAATAAAAAAAAGAAACCATTCAACCAACTCTTTTTCATATTTGATCACCTAACCATAGTACATGTGTATTCAAAACAATACAATGAATTAGTTCTCCATCAAACTAATCCATCTGATTGTAGGAACAAACCTTCAAGTTCAACACACACACACACATCTTTATATATATATATATATATATTAATAATTCTTACAGGGTTTTTAGTATACTTGCATATTGATCTCGGGTGATATGAAACAACTGAAAGTGAAGTAATCACAGAGCGCAGATTAGCGCTGCTACCAAAACCACGAATGAGGAACACTCCACAAGACATTCATCAACAATCTGGATGAACTATGTGTTCCCGGCCGACACGCCGGTTCCCAAAAGGGTGGGAGTGTGGTATAATAGCCCCGACCTCGCGGGGAAGAAGAGTCGCAGCGTCGAAAGAGGGGCTTGTTGTTGTTGTTGTCCGCTCACCTGTTTGTTGTTGTGCGCCCGTCCGCCAGCTTTCTTCATTGAGTGAGTGCTCAGCTGCGGTGACGCTGGATTGTCTCCAACGTTGAATTGCAACCCTGAGCGAGCGCACCCTGGCTCAACCATTAGCTGCTGTGCTCTTTCTCTTCATTGTCGCTTAGTAGAGTCTGCGGCTATCGTTAAGGAGGAGGACGAGGTTTCGTGGCTGGATTGGCGTGACGTCGTAGTCGCGCTGTGGTGTAGTGTAGATTGAGGGAGAGCTGCAACTCCGGGTTCGCGTGGAGCTGGTACAGGTGTTGCGGGACGTTGTGGTTCGATTTCGTTTGTGCGACGGTGATCGGGGTAGTGCATCGCGAGAGGGTGATGGTGTATTTGGTAGCTGTTTGCTGAAGGAGTTGTGAAGGTGCTGCGGCCGTGCGAGGTTGGAGCATTGAATATTGCGGACCGTTGGCGTTTTTTTAAAAAAGTTCTCGTAGGAGTATTGCAGGCTGATTGGTGGTTTCAATGGTCTTAGTGAGGAGGTAGTGAGAAGGATTTGGCGCAATCTGGATGCTCTCTTGCGTGCGCTGTCTGTGAATACAGTCGGCTCTTTTCTTCATTCTGTGTTCGATGTTCAAGTATGTCAGGCCCAACTACAAGCTTCGAGTTCAACGGAAGGACGCAGTGCACTCTGAAAATGCAAGTGAAGTCTCATTCGTAGCATGTGTGATGGAAAATTAGCCAGCATTTGGCCTACATCTTGGGTTCATTATCGTGCCTCTGCCAGGCTCACTCTCCTCTTGCTTACTTACCTGAAGTAGAGCGGATTGTTTTCTGTTGAAAACTTCGAGGAGCCTTCGTTCCAGACCTTGAGTGAAGTACTTGACGCGCCGGATTTCCAAATATTGGGGTAGAGAGTAGAAGCAATCGGAACGTGACTTCGTTGAAGTTGCGTTGTTTGAAAAACAAATTTCATTTTGTTGTGGTTGCGGACTGACAAGACTCCCATCGGCAAGATGAAGTTCGGCAAGAGATTGCAGAGTCAGATAGAGGAGACGATGCCCGATTGGAGACCGCACTTCATTGCATACAAGAAGCTCAAGAAGAGTTTGAAGAGACTTCAAGCCCCGGTTTGTTTCTCCGAGGCCGCTTTCGATCAAATGGTGAGCCCGTCTTTGATAGGGGCGGATCAAGCCGTAAACTCAGTTGTTGATGCTGTCGATAAAGAATTGCGCAGCACAAGTGGAGCTGGTGACCCAGCCTCCGTTCAAGAATCTTTCCTCTGCAAACTCTCTGAGAATGCAGTTAGGTTTTCCAGAAGCGGTTTGACGGCGGGGCAGAAATCCTCCCAAGGTAATGCCGCATTGGAATCAACAGTTTCAAGTGTAGAACAGTTCCTGCATGGCGGAGCCGTTGCAGACACGGGGAAAGTCGAGGAAAACCACAAGGATTTATCTGTAGAAAGAAAATCTAAACGAATAAAGCTTGATGACGGAACTCCGATGTTCTCTGGAGAGGCTGACTTTGTTACCCTTTTGAACAAGGAACTGAACAAATTGAATGTCTTCTTCATTGAAAAGGAAGAGGAGTATGTAATTCGTCTTCAGGTACTGGTCACCACGACGTCGATCTCGAAGTGCTTTTCTTCCGATGTTCATCGGCATACATGTTGATTCATAATGCGACATTTGTTCTTTTATTTTCTCACCTGAAGGTTGTACACTGCTTTCGCATGGTTTAACTTACACATACGATTGTCAGGACCTTTTTCTTAACTATTTACGTACTTTTTACTCTGAAAGTAGCGTCTAAGCGGTGCTTTCATTTTGTTTCTTTGTGTACAGGAGCTGAAATTCAGAATTGAGACAGTCAAGAAAGAACAAGCAGCCAACACCGGATGTGCCAGCGAGAACGCCAGAAATGAGGAGCTTCTGAAGATTTTGAGAGATATTGTGACTTTTCATGGAGAAATGGTTCTCTTGGAGAACTATAGCTCGTTGAATTATATAGGTAAATCCTTAATGCTATAAAATAACATGCCCCCCCCGGTTTAAACGTAGGCGGTGTTTTTTGGAATTCCAGTTTAGTGAAGCAATATGATAAATGTAATCTTGAGGGTCCTTTTTTTTTTTTTAGCTTCGGAACTTGTAAGATTTACATCATTGAGTAGTTCCCTTCACGAGACATCGAACACTCCCACTGTCTCTCTGGGCACGAAAGACAATGAGTGAAACGAATCTGCAGCGAATAACAATTCAGAAGTGCTCCTTTGTAGCAGAGATGAGTATAAGCAAGTGCTGTGGCCTCTGTTTCAGTTTCTGTGTACTAGTCTAATCTCCATATTTATTGAATATTAGAACTAACTCCGTGGAACTTCTATGTACAGGTCTTGTGAAGATTCTGAAGAAACACGATAAAATGACAGGAACTGTCCTCAGATTACCCTTTATTCAGAGTGTACTGCTTCAGCCGTTCTTCACAACAGAACTGCTCTCGAAACTGGTGCGCGAGTGTGAGAACAACTTGCACTCACTTTTCCCAGTTTCACCATTGGAGTCGATTTGTAGTCAACTGGAGCAGGAGACCACCGTGCAAACCTTTCCTGCAGACTTCGACGACAGCCAAGCTCTCCCTTTCACGCCTGGAGAGGCTGTGGAGACGATCTATAGGAGCACAGTTGTGGCATTGAGAACCATGAAAGAGATCCGGCAGAGTTCAACGCGGAGTATCTTTTCTTTACCACCACTGAACCGAGTGGACTGCGAAGACAAGTTTGGAGTTGTGATTGACGAGATGGGGGTTACTCAAGTTGCCGTGGCCCTCTAGCGGACGGCACATATAGTCAAAATTTGAGGGTGCCAAGAACCCTTTATTTCTACAGATTCCAAGCCTGACATCTTCTGGATTGTGAAACGTTGGAGCTTGTAACTAGTTTCTCAGGTTGTAAAGGTCTTATATTTGTTAGATTTCTAGCATTTGTCAAATATTAGCCTAGTGGCAGTGGCTTAGCTTTGACACAAACCCTTTTTCTGCTGTAGTGGGTAGCGCTGTGGCACAAGAAGGCTGTCAAAGTGAGCGTTCTTTTAGTTTGTTGTGTTGGTCGGCCAGCCATGAACCGAGTTGCAGCATCAAGCTTGAGAGACACTTCGAACATCAGGAATATCATTTTTTTCGCTCATTCAAACCTTCAAGGCAATGAGCTTGATTCCTTCGCCTCATTCGTTTATCGTGTATTTGCCAGTTTGCATATGCCATTAACCATGTTGCTGCTTCTTTGTTTCTCGTTGCCGTCGTTCACCTGGTTCCTCTCCTTGTTTCCCTACTTCAGCTGTCATTATTATCCATTATCCAGTTTTTTTCTCTTTTGTTTTCACAGAGGTAAAATTTCTCCTTTAAAAGTCGCTTTTGAGAAAACTAACAAACAGTATTACTCGATTAGTCAAAAAGGGGAATAGAATTAGAAAGATCCATAAAATATATCTTTTATTGAAACAATAAATTATATGAAGATAGAAAGGGTGATAGAAGATAATACACTCTGGAAAAATGGTGTGCAACAAAAT
This sequence comes from Physcomitrium patens, assembly GCF_059467195.1. Taxonomy (NCBI): domain Eukaryota; kingdom Viridiplantae; phylum Streptophyta; class Bryopsida; order Funariales; family Funariaceae; genus Physcomitrium; species Physcomitrium patens. The sequence goes on along the minus strand of NC_143433.1, from coordinate 3,320,811 downwards.
TAATTAATATAAAAAATTAAGTTACAGGTATTTGTTATTTTCATTCAAAAATACATTGTTTCCATCTTTTAGGAGACAAAATATTCTTTAGCTTAATTGCTGCATTTATTTTTTGATGTAGTTAGCACTAAAGTTGCTATGTGGAACATTTGTGTATTAGTGTAAAATAAAACCAGGTGACATAAAAGACCAAGTTAAGACATTTGTTAGTTTTATTTGAATGATATATTGTTTCTATACTTTATGACATAGACTATTCTTGGACTTAATTTCTGCATTTAATTTTGGATGTTGTTAATACCTGAGTCCCTATGTGTAACATTTCTACAGTGATGCTTATCAAAATAACACAATATAGAAACCAATTGTAGTTTATTGGTCTTAATTTTAAAATGTATATTATTTCCATCTTTTTAGAAGACAAATCTTTTTTTAGCTTAATTGCTACATTTATTTTTAGATGTTATTAGGACTTGAGTCTTCATGTGGTACATTTTTGTATTTATATGTAATAAAATAATACAATGTAAAAAACCATAACAAGGTATTTTATTAATTTAATTTAAAAAATATTATTTCCATTGACTTAGAAAATAGATCAATTTTTGGTTTAATTGTTGCATTTATTCTCAATTTAGTAAGAACCTTGGTCTTGTTATAAAACATTTAGACAATATTGAATAATAAAGTTAAATAACAAAGTTCTTCAATATAAGAAGTAGTTCTCTCTCTCTCTCTCTCTCTCTCTCTCTCTCTCTCTCTATATATATATATATATATATATATTTGTTGTTGTTGTTGTTGTTGTTGTTATTTTTCTTTTCTTTTCTTTTCTTTTGTTGTTGTACTTTATAACATAGCAAGTTGTGCAACCTTAAATACTTTAAGGACTTTTGTTTTTTTTTTTTAAATAGTTTAATATGATTCAAATCAAAAAATAAAAATATATGTATATTTTTATTTTTTAAAATAATAATTGAAAACATTACATAACACATGAATTGTCAATATACCATTTTATAAACTAATATTATATTTTTAATTCTACATTATGTTTGTATACTAATATCATGCACACTATATCTTCTTCCAACTATATTGTCTTTAATTCTACAACTCTATTACAAACATTTATTACCAATAACCTCTTCTTATTTTCTTCCACAAAGTCTCTTTGCTAAAAGATTTATTTCTTGTTGCTTTTGAAGATTAAGTAGAATTCTACACTAAAATAATTTAAAGAATTTAAAATTATAACTTTCAGAATTATATATATTTTTTAAAAGATAAAATTTTCTTATAAAATGAGATTGTATATAGTTTATAATGGTTTATTTATAATTCAATCTTGCTTTTAAATTAGATTTTTTATAATTATAATTTTTTTTTCTAATTATATAAAAAAGGACTTTTAATAATACTAAAGATATAAAATAATATATTTTAAATCTTGCTATTTTTTTACTATACTTTTGCTATTGTTTCATCCAAACATATTGCTTGAAACCAAAAACAAATTCCTTAATCTCTAATATCCTTGCAAGTAAAGTCTAATAAATCTCCAACTTGAAAGACTTTTAATATATAGGACTTGTCTACTTTTAAAGGTCCTATAATCTAAAGAAGATTGCAACTATGTAACTAACTTCTCACTTTATATACTTGGACAAGCTTTTGAATATTTGACTATCATTTTTTGATTTAATTTCTTATGCAACTAAAATCCTATTTATTACAATTAAGTCAAAATTTTGTTTAAAATTTTTAAACATGCCTAATCATGACCTATAAAAATTATAAAAATCTACCACATGTATTTTCTTTCACATACTATGGTAATTACTAAGACACTCTACCCATCATTGTGTCACACATGTATATACATTGGTGAATATAACATAATGCATTCTATTGTTAACTAGGTTTATAGATTAGACACTTATAAGAATAGATTTGTGTTAGATCTAAGTGAATCACTTAAATCTAGCCATAGATCTTAATTTTAAAGTTTCAAGACTAAGAACAATATTAAGACTAGGAAGTGTGCTAGGAACAATATTTCATTTTATTGAGAATTAATGGACAGGTGATTGTTACCACATACAAGAGAGTATAAAATCACACTTTCACAAAAATCTCTTTTTCAATAGTTAAGTATATACAAAAGGTCTAATTCTTAGCATAAAATAATAAAATAATAAATGCTTAAGTATGGCTTCTTTTTATTATACCAATTCAAATACTTTAACATAAATCACACAACTCATTCATGCATTCATTCTTTTTCTTCTTCAATCTACATTCTTTATATATATATATATATATATATATATATATATCTTCTTCTAAGCTTATATTATAGTATAAAATAAACAACATTAGATTTAATAGTATAACATGAAGCTAAAAAACCATAGAAAGAGATCCAAAGTCAATGATTGCAATGTTATGCATTAATTGATCATCTTTGATATTGTAGCCACCTTATTTGTTAATATAGTCCAACTTGTTTTGCTATAAAATTCCATCTTTGTTATATATATAATATTATAATCTTATTATGCAATATTATGATAGAATCTTATAAAACAACATTGCACTATAATTTTAAAATTCTTGTGCAACAAATTTATACTATAATGATTTATTAGACGTTTTGAAATAGTATGCGTAATTCATGTAACTCCAATTTTAAAGCAATTTTCCAAAAAAATTCTTATTTATTTTCAATTATGCAAGCATAAACTACATTATTACCAACACCATTGTATTAGGTGCCTTTGCTTTCTTTGCATTGGATTTTCTATCAAGCTAGTCATAATTAAGATTGATCCATATTTTTAGAATATTAAATTTGAGCAATCGAAAGTAATCTAATAAGAATTTACAATTGAACTTAATTTTTGACATATCATTAGATATATAACAAAACAAAGCCTTCTATATTGATCTCTTATATTTGATTAAAAAAATACAATATTCTTAAATGCACACTTATAAAGATTAGTGATTGAATGATATTTGTGTTAGGGTCATTTTTGTTATTATTCATAATAGATTTGATGAATAAGATAAATGAATTCAAACTTCTACTTTTGAATCTTATAAGAATTATTTGCATTATGAAGACCTTTTTATTTGGTATACATTTTTTAAACTTGAAGTCAAATAAAACTATCTTGAGATCTATAATTATATCTATAAAATATTACAAATGAATCTAATAATTTTTTTGATAGACACAAAGTTGGTACTAATGAATACTTTAGCCCTTATCTTTTTTAATTGAAATTATTTTTGGATAACTAACATATTAATAAAAAATTATACTTATGTATTATTATAGTATGTTCAAAGATGATGAAAAATGGAAGGTAATTATGATATAATGGAATATCTTAGTAAATACTATTATTGCTATTTTTTTACAAATTAATTATCTTTTAAGACAAAATATGCTACACATGTTTTATTGCTATAGTTAATTGAAACAACATGGCTATTATTTTAAGAAACATTTACTCAACTCTAGGCTCTCAAGTTTTTATACCTTAGTATTGTTCTCGTTGTGTTCAAGCTTCAATATACCAAAGCAATTGAACTAATAGAGGTGGGTTTGAACACAGGGAAACACTAGTTATATGAATTGGGTCTGTTAGTGTCACAATTGACTGTACTCTAGCTATCTGAAATCAATTATCAAACTAAAAAACACCAAGGCTTACTAATTCCGTCTTAATTCAACACATAATCCATTCTATGAATATCAATTCAACAATACTTCGATATTTTTATCAGTTCATCTCCCATTTACTCTCTTTGCAGTTTATATATATTCAATTACTGATCTCCAACTTACTTATTATATTCAGTTTCTCAATTCATCACACAAAATTCAATATCTTCACTTAACACAACACAATTTGATAATCTCAATTCTCAAGGTCACAGATTTTCTCCAAAACGGTCAGTCCAAAGTCATATTCCACAATATTTTAATCACACTTTCAACAATACTTCTCTCAATCACAATTCTTTATAAGAAAATAATAAAAGCAAAGAAAACAAAGAGGTAGCACCAAGCTTATCTCGGCTTACGACTATCACAATCTGGCCCCGATCTTCCTTTTCTCAACCTCTTTATCCTTCTAAAAGATGGATAGTCGGCCAGTAGATTCCAAAGGTTATGAACCTTTGAATTCTTAATCATTTGTTCTACTAATAATCTTCTGTTACCAACTAAATTGCCTAACTATAAGTCTAATTTTCAAGGTTATCAATAACTAACCAATAACTTATCACAAAATTTATTTACATATTCTACACTTAGCAATTTGAATATATTTCAAGCTAAGAGAGCCTATTTAATAATAAAGCAACATATTCAAATATCAAGTAGAGATTTCAAATTTTTCTTTGAAAACATGCAATTTATGTAGGAATGCTAGCTTTATGAATTCTTGGATCAAATAGAAAGTAAGAAGATTTAATCACTACAAACATTTGTTGGCCTTTTTTTTAAAGCAATTATAACAAAGGCTTCAAAGTTTGCATTAAATCTTGTTTATGGCCAATATTGACAAGATGTTTAATGCGACATGCTTGTTTAAAATCTAATTAAATATAGTTGTGTAAGAAATCAATATCAAAGTAGAATGTTTGTGATAACTATACCTTTCTTCTTCTTCATCGTCTTTTTTTTCTTTCTCATGCTTCTAAAATTGACTACACTAAAAAGAAAATAAAATAGAACACATTTTGATGTATGTTGTGGTTTGCATATAGATGTAACAAAATTGTTGATAGAGAGTCTTAGTAGTTATTATAATATGTGTGATTATACATGCAATAGACTTTTTTAGTTTTTTCAGGTCAAGATTAGATATACTTAAAAATTTGAAAGACAATTTTGAATTAATTATAATAATTAGGATTGCAATTGTCTAAGAAATCAAACCAAGCAATGCTAGTGAAATAATACAAAGTGTGTGCAAGCATATTAAGTAGAAAGTTAGTTACAAGGTTCCAAGCTCCTTTAGATTGTAAGACTTTTGAAAGTATACATATTCTTTATACCAAATATCTTCCATATTAGATTTATACCAAATATCTGGATTATAGTTGTAAGAATATTTGAAATATAAGAATTTGTTTCAATTTTTAAGTAGTGTATTTGAATGAAGCAATAACAAAAGTAAGGTGAAAAAATAACAAGAATTTATTTTTTTGTAATTTTTTTTAAATCACAAAAATGTAAATTTTATTAATTTATTTAAATTTATATTTTTTTGCACATATGTATGTGTGGTTTAAAAGATATTTTAAAATAATTTGTGAGAAATTGATACAAATTTTAATTTATTATTTATTTGTATTGATTAAAAATAAAAATCATTTACAACAACTAAATTACTTTATCAAAATTTATTGAGTTGATTTAGATAAAAACCTAAGATCTTTATATACAAAGAAAGATAATAGCCAAAAAGTCTATTATTGTATTTTTAAATTTTAATTTTAATGAATATTTTAATATTCAGGAATCAAATTTGAAATAAATTTTTGAAAATAAATAATTAATAAAATATAAAATTAATTAAGAATTATAAAAAATTAAAAAAAAATAGCCTTATAGAAAGTTGTGATTTTTTATAATTGAGAGTGGTTGTAAATCACAATATGGACTAATATAAGAATAGCAAATGAATATTTTGGAATCAAAGGCTTTTACTTTAAAATAGTACAGATGATTTTAATTACAACTTTAGAATCTTAGACAAGACTTTAGAAGAAGAGATAGAATTTTTCTTGTTTTTATTTCAACCCTCTAATGGATAATCAATTCATCTTTATCTAATTTTTCAAGTGATTAAAAAAAACTTTGCTTCACCTTATAAGTTTAATATTAATATTACTAATAAATTTTTAAGTACGTACTTATAATTAATTAGTTTAAATAAGTAAAAAAAATATAAAATTGAATTAATTTTATTGCTATTATTTATAACTAATTAAAAATGATACTTCTATGTTGAAAAGTATATTTTTGTAACATTTTTTTAAAAAATATATCGAATTATAAATTTTTTGTATTATAATTATTTTTTAAAAATTGGTACAAAATCAAATTCAGAAATAATTAAAAATACATGTGACTTTAGTTGATAAAATTTTGATAATAAAATATTAATAATTATATAATCAGATATTTAAGCAAAAAAATCTAAAGAGATTGTTATAAAAAAAATTTAAGTTAGAATTATATATAATAACATATTAAGATTTTTATTTAATAATATAAGTAATTTTTTAGAAAAAATTAATTTTTTATTTATAATAAATAAAATTTAAAAATCTAATTAGATTTTAATAGACAAAAGTAACAAAGAATAAAACAAAATAAATCTAAATTTATATATTCTACTAAAAATATCTAGAAAATAAAAGATATATATAAAAAATATTAAAAAAAAGTTATAATAAATCATTAGAAAGAAATATATTTTAGAAGTTATAAATAAAAAAATAAATCTAATCTTAGTAAAAACTAGCTCTATTGTGAAGGATATGGATCACAAAGAATCAAGAGGTCAAAATACTCTTGTATCATTGGAAAAGAGTAGACAATTACTTAAAGATGGCATAATATTAAAACTAAAATGGCTATTGCCAAAGATAAGAAAACTAGAGATTCTTGAAACAAGAGCAAAAATAAGAAAAACATTGGCAAGAGTGAGAAAAACCTCACTCTTACCTCTATATATACTATCTAAGTAAGAACTACATATCAACATTTTATAGAACCTTTGACATATGTCTAACTGGCAAGACAAGTTACCAATATGTGCGACATGTAGCCAACTTGTTGGCCAAGTTTTCAATCTATCAATTACCTACAAACATGTAGAAAGTCAAATCTTTATCTATGAAGCTTCTAAAAATCTTTTCCACAAGATATTATCAAATTTATTTACTTCTACTTAATTCTATCCAACTTCTTTAGTCTAGGTAAATATATAAGTACATGACATCATCTTATTCATTTTTTTCTTTTTATTAGTTATTCTTATACTTATTCAATAAGCCGAAAATAAATAAACTTATTCAAAAAAAGATGATTATTTCAGCATGTATTTAATTTATGGTTGGCCTTAACTTCTTGGTATAAAGTAAGCATGAATGTACAAAGTTCTATGTTTAAGAAGGCATGTATTAAATATTATTTTCTATGCATTCAAATTTGATTAGAAACCTCTAAAACAGGTAATAAAGAAATTCAAGAATTAAACTAGCATTAAGGGCATACCAGACACCGGAACTGAGGCCAAAATCACTTCTGCAACGTATTGTGAAGAAGCTCGTCGTTCAGGAATAAACTCGAAACATGTCACAAATTTCTTAATTTGGTCTACAAATGCATAAACCCCACTTCCAAGCCTCAACCACACGAAGACCTCCAATCAGGTTAGGTTCGTCTGGAGCCTTCCCCAAAGATATAGAGATGAAGTGGGAAAGAACGCAAGGGATTTGAGAACAGGAGAAAAAATGGGTTCTGTGGAACACTATGGTACAATACTTCGGCCACCCGCCAGCTAAAATTGGAGGATACTACATTTTAGCGTCGTGATGCATTCCAGTTGTTAAAGTATATCTGTACATCGCAAGCAAAATCTGTTTAGAAGTTTTTCCACAAGGCTCCCAGGTTCGGGGACATGCCGTCCAGTCACCGAGTTCCAAAGATGTGTTCCATGGGATTTCTTCAGTATAGCTGTGAGCATCTGTTTCTGCTCAACTTTATCTTGATGACTTTTTGGTGCTGCGAAGTACCTACATTCGACGAGATCGTTTCGTAACAAATGAGTAGCAAATTTTCGCTAGTCTGATGAGAAGACTAGCAAAGGATAACAAAGAAAATTAAATTAAAAACTTGTAATTATTGAAAACAAGACCCAAGGGTTGTTAAATGGTGCACTAGCATCCGACAACTAAGGTTAGTAAGTGCAAGGCCTCTTGAGATAGCTGATGTCCTAGTGTGATCAAGTGTTAAGACATCCATGCTCGTAAAAACAAATGCACGACATAATTGATATAATGTGAGCATGCTCTTTCTTTTCCCACACAAAAACAGGCAGAACGGAAGAATACCTTATAATATCGTGTCGGCTAAGTGGGAAAAATGCAACTGGTTCTAAGACTTGTAGATGCTTGGACTCTAGCCATGTTTTCCCACCCCTCCTAGTAGCATTTGAAGCTACACGATTCAACAAATCAGCTCCATTCCATCCTAGTGATGTCTCATCGTACGTTGCAACAAATTCCTCAATACATGCCTTCAAAAAGGAGCTGCAAAATATAGAGCCATCCGTTCGTCGTCACAGTTATGAAAAGAAGGTTAACAAGACTATCATATTAGAGAAATGACACAGTTGGTGTAGCACATTTGAGACCTTCTATCCAGAACAGGATCATACAACAGAGGCAACATGCACTGAGCTTACTGATTGGTAGTTCGAAGTGCTTCATACAGGAAAGCATTACCTGTCATTTAAAAGATGATGACACTATCATCTCCAAGGAACCATAAGTAATTTAAAAATGCACCATATCAACACTCACCTTGATTTATCAAAGGACATGAATGCCCCATTCAAAACCCACTCGCCACTCTCAGAAACTGTTGAACCGAGAACGTTGTGTATTGTAGGTAGGGGTCTGGCCAAGATCATATCCATGTCAAGCCATACTCCTCCATACCTTCACCCAGAAGCAATGGTCAGGTCATGTAACAAATTCTCTCAGTACTCAGTGAAGTTATCACGTTTTCCTCCAAAAACCCTTGAGTTGTTAGCTGAGTTGCATACGCTAGCAGCCCAGAATCATATGACTCAGCAGACCATATAAATGAGACAATCCTAATCTGCTGGGTGCTTCTAATAAATTATGACCAAATTAAAGCAATTCAGTATAAGTAAAGGAATTACTTGTGAAGAGCTGCAATGCGCAACAACTCCGTGTAGTGGATGTAGAATAAGTTCATGTTTCGCCATTCATACCATACATATGCGAAATCAATAGCAGGGGTCTTCCCAAGAAGTTCTTCCAGATTCGGTCTCGCCACAGCAATCTTATACCTGCACAAACTTCACACAATTAGCTCAGACAAGCTAATTTTTTTAAAAGTTTCTAACTAAGAGGAGACATGCTTGCATAGAGTACAGACTTAATCAACGGCAATGACAAGATCTTCAGCATGAGACAAACGCACATCACTAAGCCGTGGTTACTCTAAAATAGGACAGTATGCACATACCGATAGAATTCAAGTATAGAATTGACAAAACTTCTATGATGTAAAAATTTAATATTCAGTTCTTTTTTATCTCCTCGCCATGGAAGTAATGTGTAGGTTCGATGAAATTGAGAAGTGTGGCCAGAAGGTATAAAGTGCATACCCCTCCTTTGCCCAACTATCAAAAAACTGAAAGTCGATGGTTTCAGTGAACACCACGATGCATGCATGAGGGTGAAAATGGAGTATACTCTCGATAGCACGCTGGTGGCGAGGAGTGTAAGCCCATGGGGCAGTGGTCCACGCCATAAAGACTCTGAAGGAACAGTTCTCCTTTTCGAAGAATGCAGACAAGAACCTTGAGAATTTGAGTGATCGGCTTAAGGATGGGTAAAATCCCCACTGGATCACTTCATCATCATCGTCGCCACCATCATTCTCTTCCACGGCTGAAACGTCTTTGTTAGTTATATTTGATTCCAATTCTTCCCCATCTTCACTACTGCGGTCTTCACCATTGTGTAACTGGTCTTGGTTGATCTGCCGCTTACCAGACTGCACATCCATGATCTCCGCGTGCACCTGTGCCACGGATACCTTGAGGTTTTTATCCTGGTCGAATCCCTTAGCGTCAGGTGTTCTTTTCTCAAAAGCAAGCGCATTCGACTCAATAGAATCTTGATTATGGTCTTCATCTGTTCCTAGCGCTGGCATAGATGATTGATCCGTGTCTTTGTTATCTTTATTGCCATTTAGTAGGTTTGAGGGATTAACGTTACCAGTCTCTCTCAACCTCTGCATATCCCAAGGAGATATTCCAAATCTCCTTGCTAGCGATCTGCCTCCATCAACTAACACCCCACCCTCACCCTTTACGCCCTTCTCAAGCACGTTTTTGCCCAAAAGTTCGTCATCATTTTCGTGACTGGCATTCTTAATTTTGGGAAACTCTTTAAATCCTCCAAGAGGAAGAGGCGCTCCTGGTTCAATTTTTTGTTCCAGATACTGTATCTCCTTAACACTCTTCAAATGCGATGAAGCAAGGCTAGGATTAGATTCCCTAAAGCCGACTTTAGCAGGATTTCCTGCTTCCTGCTTGAAATTTCCCACATGATTCTCTCCAAGAAGGGCCTTTCTCTTTTCCATTTCTTGTTTTACAGCAGCCCACATCGATCCCTGCGCATCTTCAGGAACCCGTTTGATTGTATTGGCCAACTGATTTTTGTCCTCTGTGTCCAACTTATCAGCAACCGAACGATTAATCATGTCAAGATTATCCAGTTCTTTGACTTCTCTTTCTATGTTCGGCATATCCCTTCCGTAATTTCTCCTGTGACCCAGCTTACGTGACTCTTTTTGCCCTTCTTGTGAATAGGGACGGGTGTTGTTTTTGCTTACCAAAGGTATTTCCTTCATCCGCTTTCCAGTTCGGTTTCTACCAACTGTCTGGTACTTCCTATTTCGTTCAATGCCTCGTGATTCACCCAAATCCTGTATGTATTGACGCTCTGCGGCATCTAAAAACGGGAGCTTGACAGTACCTTTCGTATCTGGATGGATGTCAAATTTGTCCATATCTTCCAACAGCTGCCCTTGCTGTTTGTCACTATCCTGTGTCACTTGACGATTGTCGAATTTGTCAATATCTTCCAACAGCTGCCCTTGATGTTTGTAACTATCTTGTGTCACTTGACGATTGTCAAATTTGTCCATATCCTCCAATAGCTGCCCTCGATGTTGGTAACTATACTGTGACAACAGCCGGTTTTCAAACTTGTCCATATCTTCTAATAGCTGTCCTTGATGATTAAAACTGTCCTCCGTCACTTTGTAATCATCAAATCTATCCATATCCTCCAGTTGCTGCCCTTGGTACGTTCCACTTTCTCGTCTTTCCTCGTTGAGATCCTCATCTATTTCTCCGTCGTTCAAATACGATTCCCTTTCATCGAATTCTGCAAGAACTTGAGTCTCCTTTCCCTTATATCCATCTTCCTCTTCTTCCTCAATTAATCTATTTCCTACTTCCGCCTCACCTGCACTTCGTATCTTCAGGTTCTTCGGAAGATTTCTCGAATCAAACAACTCAGCCCCGTGTTTTCGACGAGCCTTTTCAGTCCCTCCTTGTTTCTCTTGGTCGACTGCAGTACCAAATTCACCCATATCGCGGTTGACTTGCAAGTCCTCCCTTCCATTTGCTCGTCTCCTGTAATGCTTAGCATCTGCAGCTATGAAGCATCATCATCTTAGAGCAATGTAGTGGATTTCCGAGGGGTGAGATTGTCAAATGAGCCTTTAATAGAGTGAAAACTGAAGGCCTCCCTTAGTGACGATTACAGTACTAAATTTAAGTTGACATGAGGGGCAGCATTAATTGATGAACGAAAACATCCGTTCCTCTCTTACGAGAGTCCAATCTTGAGCTCGTTGATGCGTCTGAAAGCTCGCTGCTGACAAAAGACATACATTCCTCTCATACACCTGACACTAAGCAAACTGTTTTCCTAAGAAAGTTTCTCTGTGTAACATGAGCATGTAGTGCTAAGCAAAGACAGACGTTTGTGCTAGACGAAGTAGGAGGAAGCAGCCGAAGTTTTTGAAACGTTGGTTCAACAAGCAACGCAATTAACTTGACAAGCTTCAAGCAGGCGTTTAGAAAGTTACCACGTGCTGCGTGAGCGGAGGTTCTGCCAAGACTGAGTTGCAGAATGGAAACTGATGCTATGAGCAAAATAGCCGCCGCAAAAAGGTAGATGTAAATTTGACGTTCTTTTCTTCTAAACAATGAAGATGAGGTTGACAAACGCGTCAACCGCGGCCGCGCCCTAGATTTGAACAAAGGCATGACTCCGCCCCGTACCTCTGACAAAAGATTTTCTTACCTCTTTGTCTTCTTTGTCTTCTGCTCCAAAATAAATAAACCTAGTGTGCAAATTACAATGCTTAAAATTGAAAGATTGTTGTGTCTTTCAACATTATCATCCCTGACATGGGCAACTGTGCTCGGTTTGTCGCGGGAGTGAGAGTCTCTTTCATCTATCGCCGTCCATGTCATAGTTCAAATTGGACATTAGGGTCTTCGAGATCCTCGGTCTATGGCGTGCTATAGTGCACTTGTGCGTCTGCAGACCTTCACCAGAGCTGTGAGCCGCATTAGGGACGCACCCGAATGACTGCCTTGCTTATCACTAATTCCCTAACAACTTCAAACTAAGGAATAAACTATCCTAAGTTGTTGATTTGGAAATCGTTGCCACTATTGTTGCCAAATGCTAGGGTGACCTGTGAGCAGATATATACTTTTTTTTATAAAAGTTCACGCTACCTCTGACAGGCACATCCTCCGTAAACCAGCAGACAGTGTTACCACATTTGCAGGAAAAACTCAGTTCACACCCTCCACTCATCATCTGGTCTATGCTACCTCCTTTCACACAATCAACTCCACTCTAGGGATTCACAAACAAGCCAGTCTATGAACAACACAAAAGTCCGGCTCTGAAATTGTGATTTTTCGACAATGCGAAAAGCTTCAGCATAACAACGACCCCTGACGATCACGTTCGCAAATCCTAACCTACAATCACAATCACCTGAAGCGCAATTGATTGCCTCCATCTTTAAGCCAGCTCTCGAAGGATGAGCCCATTTGGCCTCTCATCATTTCATCCTCAGCCAACCTAATCTACATCAGCAAATGCCGCGATAACGTCCTACAGCACTTTCAACGTCCAAAACCCTCCAACTAACAAAATCCTTTGCCGCTTCGTCCAGAAGCCTAAAATGATCCCAAAAGCCAAAACTATCATTTCAAATCAACACTGCAGCCCCTGACGACCTACCCGCTCAAACCAAAAACCGAGTTCAAGGAGGAAAATAACAGACGCAAAAACTCGGGCGTCACTGCCAAACTACCAGTGCAAAACCGAAACAAGACCCTGAATTTTACAGAAAAAAGTCGCTCAATGCCATCATCCACCACGAGAAGAGGCAATGTACAGCCACCCTGGTGTTGACTCAGAGCGGGACAAGGTTTCATAGCCACGATCATCGCCGTAGCCTGCCGAAAAATCCTGGCAAGTGGAGAAGCAATGCACTGTGGGGAAACGCAGCGATCGCTCATATCTCCTTTTGCGCTACTCCCTGGATTGCCACGCGCCTGTCCTACTCTCACTATCTCACCTGTCCATTCTATTCCATTCAACGTGCGATCAGGCAGCGTTTCCTTTTGAGTGCTGTGAACACGTTGCAAATCGTAAATGCTTCCGTGCATCTGAGTTAGGGGATTTCCACCACCACCGCCGTGCCTGAACTCACGGCCGATCTAGAGCAGGACTTTTCATGATTAGTATCCAACGAGAGTGGTCCGAAAATGGAAGCACTACATTCATTTCTTAGCTCCGAGGTTCCAGCAGCAGATGAATACGAGGTCTGGTTGACCTGGCAAAATCGGTATCCTAAATGGGGTGCGGACCTCGGAGCTCGGTGGATCCACCGCATGGCGCTCGCGGGGCCTCGATGCAACAAACCTACAAACTAGCTAACAAACAAACCAACATGCAAAGCCGAACTCGTACATGCGCCGTCTCAAAAAGTGAAAGTTGCCCTGGTCCAACTCTGGTGTAGTATGGTAGAAACCAACCTCGATTACTTTCTTGTGCTTGTTGTTGAACCTAGATAATCTAGAATCTATTTTTTCTATATTTTTATTTTTATTTGTAAAGAAACTTAGCACTTTTTTTTTCTTTTTTTTCTTTTTTTTCATAGATTAGAGATCTTTCAAGGCTTAGAAGTTCACCATTTTACAACCTAGTTAGCATGTTTTTTTTATAAAAATAATAAACAGCTGTGTCATAATTCTTGGATATTTTTTTTTTGAAATATTGATTTTTAAGTATTATGTAACTGTTATTTTTTAATATTAATTACAAGTTTTGACTTCAAAAGATGTGCCACTATTATTACTCTATACATATATATACACATATACATGTACTTATTTATTTTAGGAATATGGTAATGATGGATTTTTTTTTTCAGTATTAAAAATTTGGATAACTAATTTGAGACGTATCAAGGATAGATCCAACATTTTTTATTACATGTAACAATGATTTGCATATATCAATGCAGTTAGTAAAACACATGGAAATATGCACATCTATGTATATATTTATATATATATATATATATATATCATTTTGCAGATATTCATTGTCCCCTGGAACTCAACAGCTAACATTTGAGTATATTGTTATTTCTGTATATATATATATATATATATATATATACTGTTCATAATTATTTATTCTGTACTGAATATTCATTTGTGTATATTGGCTCATTATGGTATATTACGTAAATGAAATACCACTGTATTATCAAGAATATTCTGAATTTTATCAAAATAAATTGTATATTCTAAAAACCAATTGACAATGGTTGGTTTTTATTTTAAGACATTGTAAAATTTTAACAATAAAAAATTTCTACACCTATTGTCTAAATTTTTTTTTTAAGTTCCTACACTCATTAACTCAAAAATGACATTTTGAAAGTTCCCATGAGGATAAATTTTTTCCCTTGTTTTGTTAAATCTAAAAAATCAGATTTGTATTATGGTTGTAGTATGTATGATTGAATAATGAACAAACATCAAACATGTTAATTAATTAACAAAACATTATCTTGGACGTTTTAATTTTTAAGAAAACCTAAAATGTCACAATTATTTTGGACATATCTGTAATAAATAATAAAATTTGAAGTGTGCCATTCTGCCCTTGAATTTTTAAAAAACATATTTTTTGAGAACTTATTCAAAACTAAAAAAAATTGAAAATTTGAAAATCTTTGAAATCTTTCATTCTGAAGTGTCTTTTAACTGGAAGTTGGTTTATGATCAAAATTGGTTTGTTAATATTTATGTTTTGAGGCATTTTATGCCATGTTTTATAAAGATTGATTCCAAGCCCACTGGCAAAATTGCCCTGATTTAAGTTCAACTAAGATACTGACAAAAGCAACCACTAAGTGTGTTTCACACCATCAACACGACGTCAAAACCACGCAGTTTAGAATGGATAGTGGAGATGTGCAACCCCACATTGTTCATCTTCTGAAAATTTCCACCAACTGAATTAATATTGAATCCATACGTCCACACGATCACACGACCTGACAAGTATTTGAGAAGGAACTTTTTATTGAAGAGTTCCAGATAAGTAGTTGACTCTAAACACTAATGGGTTTTACTTTCATGTTCGCTTCAACAATCGTTTGAAAGCGACTGTGAAATCTCCAACGGAATATCACTACTTCTCAACTTGGATGAGCCATGAGTCTAGGCTTGTAATAACTAGTATGTAGTTCAACAACTCAATGACCATAAATTTAATACTAACACGCTATACCTATTGATGTGATGGTCTGGAAGGACATGCAAACCTTCGTTTAAAAATCCCATACTAGAACCAGAACGTGAATGGTAAAGAGCCGGTGACAAGTTCTTCCCTCATGAATTGCTAAGTTGTCTATTAAGAATGCATTAAAAGATGTCACAATATTCTACTTTAATGTAGATGTACCGTGTGAAGTGAAGCAGATTATCTTGCTGTCATCTTTCTTCTAGGTATCAAGCTCTCCCTCTTCAGAAATTCTTTCTCGAGTTCGTTTAGTCCTCTTCGAGTTCCATCAGGTTCCGAAACAAATCGCTTACCACCCCTTTTCCCCCTTTTGCCCTGTTCACCCAACTCTTCCACAAGATAACTCCATCCAACAGAGGGTCTTCTTCTGCTAATAATGTCCGTATTTATCATGCCAGCAATCTGAGCCAGATGAAAATTCGTGATAAGACAGGGGATCCCATATTAAGTAAAGAAAGCTTAGTTCTAAAGAAGCCATGCAAGAAATTCCACTATTTGTTATAAATGAGACTCGGCATGCAATGAGAGCAAAATGTGAACATGAAAACAAGAAAAGAAAGAAAGAAATTATGAATTAAAAAATTAAAAAAACAAAACAAGAAAGAAATTGCAAGCACATATGCACATCCTTGAGGAAATCCCTGACACTCTTCATAACAAGTTGAGTGCAGAGGATCATTCTTTTGAGTGATAAGAAGTCAGCCCAAGAAAAGGAACATCAAGCATGTATTCAGTTGACATCTGACCTGCTTTTTGTTAAAAGACATTCGTCTCTCAAACTCATAGAGCATCATCTCAACTTCTTTTGCCGATAGCTCGTCCCAATCCGGCCCCTCGTCATCTTCTGCAGCCAAATTCTTCACCACAGGACAAGTGCGTCTAATTTTAACGTGGCGCTCACCATCAGCAGCCTCAAAAGTACTGTTCCAAATATCATCCCGCATTGGATCAGTTCAACATATGCTGACATCAGACTTCAGATTGATGGATTAAGAATAAAATAAAACTCGTGCTTCAACTTCCATCCTCAGAAATAAAAGTATGCAAACAAAAAAATTGGGAACCGGAAAGGATACCCTGAAGAGCACACCACATACCAAAGTGATACAGTTGTCAACAGTCTATGTCCACACCAGCAAAATCTCTGAAATTCCGAAACAATTCTTACAGATGAGCCGAGAAAACTAACCCATCTATTCTCTCAAAGTATTCTTCAATATCTTTGTCCAAGGGACTCCCTTGAGTTGCTTCCTCCTGCTTTTCAATGTCTACAAGCCATACAATTGCATGCACGCGCTGCTTGCGTATCCGATACTCTTTCGCTAGTCTGTCAATCGTCACAGGCTCCGGATTGTCACGGTAAGATCTCCAGATTCTTTCTTTCACAGGTTCTGACAAGCGACAAGCTTTGTAGTCGGGTTCTACACCAGAAAAGTTGTATATGAAGGGTGTTTGAGCAATCTGCATAGAGAAGCGTGAAGAATTAGCTGTAAAGGACCAATAAGTTATCTATGATTTTTTTTTTTTTTTTTAAAATGACATCAAGAGTGCATATTATATAACCTTAAAATTGATGAATACTATAAATAGTTTTAATTATGTGATGATCAATTTTGGGAGATATCACTCTAAAGTCATGATTGCAATCCATAGGCATAGACAATGCACAGCAGACATTCCTTTGCCACAATGAGATACAAACAATGCCCCCCACTTATGGAGATTTGATTGCAATAAAGTCCTTTCTATCTATCCAAGATTTGGGCTAAAGTCTCCCGTAGATCCAAACAAATTGTGCTCTCATCCACAACTACGACATCCTGAACTCTGAAGAACTTAAAATTACGCGGAAACGAGAATGGCAATGGAAAGCTACACTAAATTGAAGGCAAATGTACAAAAAATTAAAGTTGTTCACCAGCTTCAAACAATCGATACCGCAAAAGTTAACGCAACACAAATTATTCAGGACTATATTATGAGGTTAGTGAGTCTTCAAAAATAATGAACTCCTCGACAGAAATAAGTGCAGAAATCAACCAGCACAGAAGAACTCCGCAGTCATCTACGCCTCATTAAAGGATATTGATTAACTGCAGAAGGTTCGCTAATACCTCATCATCGCTGATGATCTCCCGCTTTCCTCTAATAGGCTTTCCATCAGGGTCAGCTTCGCCATCCTTGTTTTCGTCGCTCAATCCTCCCCTCTTCTGAGCAAAGGAACCAGTGGCAGCGGAGATCTGTCTGCAACCCGTAGCACACCGAAAGAACTCCCTTCGACCGCAATGGGAGCCCATTGATGTGCACGTCGAAGGAGCATGGCCGACCTCACTTCAATTTTATCACAAATTACGAGCAAAACCTCAATTAAATGCACTTAACCGCCGTAAAGCACGATGAGCCACATAGTGTCCCAATCCCTTCAACATCTGAAAAGAAATAAAAATTCGACTGAACAAGCTCCCTTAATTCAAACAAAAAAGTCTCTGATTGTGGAGGACGCAATGCAGTTTGCTTCTTAGAAACAGTGGCATCAGTCAAGAAGTGATTGAAACTAAAGCCCAAGATCTTCGAGAGGTGGAACTTTGGTCAGCACAATTGGATGAATGATATGTCGATCAATATTCTTCATCCAAATCATGAGTCTCTTCTTCTTTGAGGCCTCTTGTGCAATGGTTAGCATTAAACCTTGATGTCTCGATATTCACTCTGAAACAAATATATTGTGAGTTTTTTTTTTCTTTCTCTTCTTGCCGCAGGGAGGCTGTCGCAGCAGGAGCTAGTGGAAATTCTGATTGTTGTTTATGTAGATATCCTTGGATTCGTGAAATGTTCATCTTAATTTTGAATAGTAGACGCACTGGAATAAGTTTTGCACTGGATGTTTCAAAAATTTGATCAGTCTTCTGAACGTTCAGGAACTATGGGGGAATTGTGATCGAATTTGCAAGAAAAATACATCATATCAGATGAAAAAAAGTTCAAAAGAATGCTGAAGCTGCAACGAGATGTGCTTTAGGAAATCAAGTCTGGTGGAATTTCTTCGAACATAGTCTCATTCCTTTATCAGGTTTGCCTGTCTATGTCATCAGTTCTGAAAGCAGGGAGTCTCCATGAAGATAGTGAACCAGTTCCTTCGGTGCCTCGGAAGTTGATGCTATCAGGTTGTGAATAATGGTATCACTAGTGCCAGCGACTCTCTCTTCGGAATTCGTCTGGTAGTATTGATTATTTACTTGCTTAGATTCGAATCTATGGATTTTGTGGTTTCTCAAGTAATTAATTAACAGAGAAGTAAAAATCTCAGTTCGTCGGCTCATTCTACTGATTTAAGATGCAGCAGGTCATATGTACAGAAAGGATTTCAACTAAGACAATTGCGACGTGAAGAGTGGGCGAATCATTAAATACAAACGTAGAATCGAAGTTTCTCCCTGCCGTCGCAACATCAGGAAGGACACGGAATGCCATCCGAATAGATAAGCTTGCGCGAGAGAGATAGAATTTTACGGCAAAAAAATGCTATGCTCAAAACACTGAAATAGCACATGCTACATTCATCTGTAAGTTTTACCGTGTTAAATGTCTTGCTACTGTCGTTGCAACTGCTATACAAGCTTGACTGCTTGTAAATGAATCTTCTGGAAGCAGAATCATGAAGCATCAAACATCTGAGGAATACGTCGAGGCGCTGGGTCTGATGCGCAAGAAAGTGGACCGTGAATTATTATGTTTCAAAGAGAAAACGAAAGAGAGACTCAACCTTTGGTCAGGTCTTACCACCAAATTCGTGATGATCAAGGCATTCTCTGATCATCTCGCCAACACTGTTGAGCTGATTGAGAAGCAGTCCCTAGAAGGTTTGGGCTTCTTGAATCCATGTAGTATTGTAGAAATTCTAATTCACTCGCACAGAATATACATTTCAAAATTTCTCACGTTTTGCTCTCATTTGCCTGATTGTAGGTGATCTTTTTGAGAATATGAAGTTATAGGCTCTTGATAGTAAATTGTCTAATGATGAGAGTGGCTCTCAAACAGCGGAGCGGAGCAAGAGACTCCTGGAAGGAACCATATCTGAGCAATTGATATTCCTCTCGAAATCAACGCTTCAGATCAGCGACTTTTCCACAAATATTGATTACACCGAAGATGAGCGACCTTTATGTAAGCTGTCTCACTTGCCCGGACTTCACTTCTTCATGATAATATGTATTATGCAGACCTTAATATTCCAAAAGCTGCGAAAATCTCTTTCGATGCTCTACCTTCGTCCAGTTGATTGATTTCACGGACTGAACTCTTTGCCTTCAAAACTCAGGTGCCTTAAATCACGGAAATCTGGGAGAGGAGCTGAGGGATTTAGAGCAGTTTTTGGCGAATGCAGTCAATGAAGCCGCAGACATAGCAAAATTCAAAGGTGGCGGCATCTCGTAATGACTTTTGAACCAACGCACGTGTGAGTGGTTCGAAGTTTACAACGTGATCATTGAAATAGTCACTCATTAGCAAGTAATCGTGATCTTCGTGAAACAGAAATGATAGAGGGCGAATTAATTGCGGCGAAGGAAGCCTCTCACCGTAATGAAGCTATGCTCCTTCAAGTTCAAGAAAGTCTTCTCGCAAAAACAGAGGCTGCAGACCAGGAATACTTCCAACAAGAACGATTGGGTTCTGAACGAATTTTGAACACCATCGAGAAGCTAAGTTTTCGAGCTATCGAATTACAGGCAATTAGGATGAGACTTCAGTTTCAAGTGCAGGAGCATGTGATCATTGCAAAATATCTGGAGCATTGTTTCGTAAGTCGTCGAGATATTCCTGAGGATAAGTTTCACGCTCTCCAGGCAATGCTTATAGCTACTCACCGAAAAGCCGCGGAATCTTCTCTTAAAATTCAGACTCTGAATCATATGATAACGATCCTTAAAGAGCATAACGACGAGGTACAGAACGCAGGACTTCTTAAGAATCCCACAAAAGTTGGTTGCAATTGATGCTAAAATGCAGACCACAAAATGTCCTTTAACACGATTATGCTGAAGTTGCAGAATTCCAAGCTGGTGGCAAACATGAGGCAAGAGCTGGCTGACGCCAAGGATGCTCTTAACAAACAGAGCGAAGAATCGGCTCGTCAAAGGGCCGAAGAAGCTGTTGAAGTTCAGAAAATGAGTGACACGATAAGGACCCTCCATGAGCAGAACACTGAGGTATTCGCTTCGCGACTTCCCAGGCACAGCAGCTACAATGATGTTGATATGACATTCACATGGTCTCCTACAAATGCCCTAATGTGATCTCGTGGAGCTGCAGGGCGCTGCACTGGTTGCCAGCCTGAGACAAGAAGTGGCCGAAGCAAAGGATGCTTTCAACATTCAGGTCGAGGAGGCGGTCCAGCGCAAGACCGAAGATGCTGCTGAAATACAGAAGCTGACTGACGCCATGAACATCTTGAGAGAACAGAATGATGAGGTACAGTCTGGATAATGTCACACGCCGACCAAGTACTTACGATAACCGTGTTTTATCGACAAGAAACTCTATGCCTGAATTGGATGATATGCTGCAGAGTTCCGCACTGGTGGCAAACATGAGGCAAGAGCTGGCTAACTCCAAGGATGCTCTCAACAAGCAAAGCGAAGAATCAGCTCGTCAAAGGGCCGAAGAAGCTGTTGAAGTTCAGAAAATGAGTGACACGATAAGGACCCTCCATGAGCAGAACACTGAGGTATTCGCTTCGCGATTTTCCAGGCACAGCAGCTACAAAGATGTTAATGTGACATTCACATGGGCTCCTACAAATGCTCTAATGTGAACGTGTGGAGCTGCAGAGCGCTGCACTGGTTGCCAGCCTGAGACAAGAAGTGGCCGAAGCGAAGGATGCTCTCAACATTCAGGTCGAGGAGGCGGTCCAGCGCAAGACCGAAGATGCTGCTGAAATACAGAAGCTGACTGACGCCATGAACATCTTGAGAGAACAGAATGATGCGGTACAGTCTTGATGTTGTTCCATGACGACCAAGTAGTTACGTTGGGTGCGTTTTATAGAGAATAACCTTATTTTAAAAGTGGATGATGTGCTGCAGAGTTCCGCGCTGGTTGCAAACATGAGGCAAGAGCTGGCTGACGCCAAGGATGCTCTTAACAAACAGAGCGAAGAATCAGCTCGTCAAAGGGCCGAAGAAGCTGTTGAAGTTCAGAAAATGAGTGACACGATAAGGACCCTCCATGAGCAGAACACTGAGGTATTCGCTTCGCGACTTCCCACACATAGCAGGTACAAAGATGTTAATGTGACATTCACATGGGCTCCTACAAATGCTCTAATGTGAACTTGTGGAGCTGCAGAGCTCTGCACTGGTTGCCAGCCTGAGACAAGAAGTGGCCGAAGCGAAGGATGCTCTCAACATTCAGGTCGAGGAGGCGGTCCAGCGCAAGACCGAAGATGCTGCTGAAATACAGAAGCTGATTGACGCCATGAACATCTTGAGAGAACAGAATGATGAGGTTCAGTCTAGATGTTGTTCCATGATGACCAAGTAGTTACGTTGGGTGCGTTTTATAGAGAATAACTTTATTTTAAAAGTGGATGATGTGCTGCAGAGTTCCGCGCTGGTTGCGAACATGAGGCAAGAGCTGGCTGACGCCAAGGATGCTCTTAACAAACAGAGCGAAGAATCGGCTCGTCAAAGGGCCGAAGAAGCTGTTGAAGTTCAGAAAATGAGTGACACGATAAGGACCCTCCATGAGCAGAACACTGAGGTATTCGCTTCGCGACTTCCCAGACACAGCAGCTACAAAGATGTTGATATGGCATTCACATGCGCTCCCGCAAATGCCCTAATGTGATCTCGTGGAGCTGCAGAGCTCTGCACTGGTTGCCAGCTTGAGGCAAGAAGTGGCCGCAGCAAAGGATGCTCTCAACATCCAGGTCGAGGAGGCGGTCCAGCGCAAGACCGAAGATGCTGCTGAAATACAGAAGCTGATTGACGCCATGAACACCTTGACAGAACAGAATGATGAGGTACAGTCTAGATGTTGTTCCATGATGACCAAGTAGTTACGTTGGGTGCGTTTTATAGAGAATAACCTTATTTTAAAAGTGGATGATGTGCTGCAGAGTTCCGCGCTGGTTGCGAACATGAGGCAAGAGCTGGCTGACGCCAAGGATGCTCTTAACAAACAGAGCGAAGAATCAGCTCGTCAAAGGGCCGAAGAAGCTGTTGAAGTTCAGAAAATGAGTGACACGATAAGGACCCTCCATGAGCAGAACACTGAGGTATTCGCTTCGCGACTTCCCAGGCACAGCAGCTGCAAAGATGTTGATATGACATTCGCATGCGCTCCCACAAATACCTTACTGTGATCTCTTGGAGCTGCAGAGCTCTGCACTGGTTGCCAGCCTGAGGCTAGAAGTGGCCGAAGCAAAGGATGCTCTCAACATTCAGGTCGAGGAGGCGGTCCAGCGCAAGACCGAAGATGCTGCTGAAATACAGAAGCTGACTGACGCCATGAACATCTTGAGAGAACAGAATGATGAGGTACAGTCTGGATAATGTCACACGCCGACCAAGTACTTACGATAACCGTGTTTTATCGACAAGAAACTCTATGCCTGAATTGGATGATATGCTGCAGAGTTCCGCACTGGTGGCAAACATGAGGCAAGAGCTGGCTAACTCCAAGGATGCTCTCAACAAGCAAAGCGAAGAATCAGCTCGTCAAAGGGCCGAAGAAGCTGTTGAAGTTCAGAAAATGAGTGACACGATAAGGACCCTCCATGAGCAGAACACTGAGGTATTCGCTTCGCGATTTTCCAGGCACAGCAGCTACAAAGATGTTAATGTGACATTCACATGGTCTCCTACAAATGCTCTAATGTGATCTCGTGGAGCTGCAGGGCGCTGCACTGGTTGCCAGCCTTAAGCGAGAGGTGACCGAAGCTGAGGATGCTTTCAATAAACAGATTCTGGAAACTACTAGTCTAAAGAAGGAGTATGCTGTTGAAGTTCAGAATCTAAATGAACAAAATAGAAATCTTCAAGAACAGAATAATGAGGTTTCGTTGCAAAATTTCTCAAGTATAATTATGTCATTTACACCGCTATGTTCTTTGTGATAGTCATAAACAAACCTCAACGTGGGGTGACATGATGTTTAGAATGTGCAGAGTGCTGTGCTAATTGCCAACCTAAGACAGGAAGTGACTGAATCCAAGGATTCTTTAAATCAACAGTTTAAGAAGATGGTTCAACGTGAGGCTGAGAAGGCAGTTGAAGTTAAGGACTTGAAGGATTTGATACAGAGCCTCACTGAAAAGAATGCGGAGGTACAATGTGAACGATGAATAAATAATCAGAAAAGTATGTTTAGTGTGCTAGAAAAATGGAAGCTTACTTGCACCATAAACAGGTCCTCATAGGGTGTTGTGAATCTGCAGAATAGTTTCTTGGTGGCCAATTTGAGGCAAGAGATTGCTGAAGCCAAGGGTACTCACAACAAACAAGTTCAGGAGATGGCTGAGCAGAAGGCTAGAGATGCCATTGAAGTCAAAAAGCTGATTGAAGTGATTAGAGTCCTTCGAGAAACGAATGAGGAGGTACACCTCGCACGATGTCTATAGACAAGTGTGAAATCGAACTTTTTGTTTCAGTCAGATTTACACCAATATGTCCTCTGAAGGGATGCTATGGGGTTGCAGGGTGCTGCCCTAGTGATCAATTTGAAGAAAGAAGTAGCTGCAGTCAATGACGCTCTCAACGAGCAGGTTGAGAAGATGGCTCAGCAGAAGAGGGGGGATGCCATTGAAGTTGAAAATCTGAATGAAATCATAAGGACTCTCACGGAAACGAATGAGGAGGTAAAGCCAGCGAGATATCTTCAGACGACCTGAGAATAAATTTTATGAAGTTTGGCTATTATATGATTGCGTGTGCTTTAAAAGCATGTTGCGGAACTGCAGGGTGCTGCGCTAGTGACCAATTTGAAGCAAGAGCTGAGTAAAGCCACTGATGCTCTCAAGAAACAGAGAGAGGAAGCGACCGAGCAGAAAAGTAGGGATACTGCAGAATTTCAGAAAATGCGTGAAGTGATGAGGGCACTCAAGGAACAAAACGATGAGGTACAGATCAAATTATGTCTATGGAACGATACTGAGCCGGATTGTAGATGCCAACCCATTGCACAGCTCTGTAACCAAATTGAATGACGGTGACGTTGCAGAGTTCTGCAAAGATTGCCAACTTGAGAAAAGGAATGGAAGAGGCAAATGATGCTCTTCAAAAGCAAGTTGAGGAGATGGTTCACAGCATGGCCGAGAAGGCTGTTGAAGTTCAGAACTTGAATAGCATGATAATGACCCTCAAAGAACAGAATGATGAGGTACAGTCCACATGAATAGTCTATAACACCACAGGAATCATGTTTTTTTCTTTCATGTTCCTTTTTTCTTTCAGTAACTCTAACTTAAGCCAATGAGTGCTCTAAAAAGAATGTCGTGAAGCTGCAGAATGCTTTGCTTGTT
This sequence comes from Physcomitrium patens, assembly GCF_059467195.1. NCBI lineage: Eukaryota > Viridiplantae > Streptophyta > Bryopsida > Funariales > Funariaceae > Physcomitrium > Physcomitrium patens. The sequence continues at coordinate 3,295,574 of NC_143433.1, read as the reverse complement.
GCGAAGTTGAGGCAGGAAGCGGTTGAAGCCAATGAAACTCTCTTATTACATGTTGAAGAAACGGCTCACCAAAAGGCTACAAATGCCGCTGAAGTTCAGAATCTGAATCATGTCATAAGGATCCAAGAACAGAGCCCCGAGGTACAGTCTGGACATTGTCTTAGTAACACCAGGAAAGCAGGTTGTTTGCGTATTCAAATACGCTTTTGAATGTTGCCTAATAGAATGTGAGACTGCAGTATGGTACTTTAGATGTCAAGTTGACGCAAATGGTAGCTGAAACGAAGGAGAACAATAGCTGTCACTCTGACGAGGAGGCTGGATTTTGTCAAAGTTTGATTGACCATGCACACCATATTTTCAAGGTGACCACAATTACCCTCAGCTCCTATACCTGCCTATACTGTTCAGGCTTACTTTGGACTGGTGGGGTGATTTTGGCTCATTTTCTTAGGCTAGTGCACCGGAGAACTCATGTCGGATTCTCTTTGTGCAGGACTTTTCTGAATTCAAGAGCTGGTATTCAAGTGGTATTTTGGAAGGCTGTGCTCCAGAAAGAAGTGAAGAGAATAACGTGGAAAATAATCCGCTAGAGGACTTGATAATTTCTTTTCGAAGACACGAACTGCCCGTAAGCCATCACCAATATCCACTTTTGGAGGCATGATTCTAAGATTTCCAAATTAATGTCTCAATTTGAGAGCAGCAATATAATAGTGTTGGTACCTTGATTAGATCCCAAGCTTGCTCCTAAACTACAGGCTTAGTAGTGGCGGCGATTAGGGTTAAGAGCAAATAAGATGGATTCTCACTATTAATACTTGCAGAACCTTAAGTCTCTGGGAGGGCATCTCAAATATGCGAAGGTTGCTTCGTTATCAGCATATACAAAGCTCATTGAAGACACTCTACAAGAGAAAGTTAATCTGCAAAATGAGATGATGAATCTACAGAAGAAGAATGAGCAGGTGAAAAGGATTGAGATAAACAGATAAATACCTTTCGTAAAGTTAGCTTCAACTTTATACAGTATGCAGCTAATCCTGTGTGTTGTTGGCTATAGCTTTGTCGTAAAGCGGACACAGATGAGAGGAGCATGACGAACATAACGATCCAGTGTGAGACCGACCTTCATGCTAAAGCGGATTCGTTAACAAGACATCTAAAGGATAATTCTCAATGCTGCGAACAGGTATGTCGTTTTTATGACGAGTGGATGATAAGTTAAGACTGGATGGGACATGAAACAAGTCGTGGTTCCTAAGGACCAGAACTTTATGATAGGTGTGACGTCTATGGTTGCAGTCAGTCCTTAAATTGCAAGGGCAGTACGAACTTAAAAGACCGGAAATTGTGACTTCAGAAACCCTACAGTCTCATCAAGAGACCCAATCCATCAAGGTGCATCTCACTTGTGTCATGCCCTAGATGAAGTCTAGAAATAAACCGCCATGTTCTAAGTATCTATACGAGGTTTCTCCTTTTTTTTTTCTAGATTTTTCCTTATTTGCAAAGTAAAATACTACACAGAATCAAGACCAGATGCTCTAAAACGACTTGGATCTTGTCAATAATCGAAATGTTGGATTTTTTTTGGTTGAAACAAGAATTAACTAAATCCAGGAGATATTCTCACCTTTGAGATTCTGATTTTATGGGTTGAATATGGGTCAAGAATGATGGTTTGTTACTGGTGAGAAAATATGGCACAGTGTAACACATTAAAGTTGTCAGTGATTTGTTTCAAGGCATTTTCATTTTCGCTGCAGGACACAACGGATGCAAAAAATGTGGCCAACACAGACATGAATCAACAAATACCAATGCATGCTCCTGTTAATCCTACGGAAGAAAGTGCGTTAAATTTCCTGCAACCAACATCGAAGGTAGAATTTTTTCTCTTTTTTTAGTGTTTCTTACATTGCTTTTGCATCACCTTCAACGTGACTTTCATTTTTGTAACGGTGTTGACACTGCTCAGTTTACATGAGGACGGCTAACCAGTTATCAGGCTTACTTCTTAAAAAGTTCTTTCCTCGATGGCGAAGCTTGCCGTATCATGTTCTTTTTATGCTTCATAGTGGATCTCACCCAAAGCTTTATGTTTTCTTCATTTAAATTGGTGAAGAAGCAATTGAAAATCCAGTTGCCGAATCGTTCATTTTAATGAGACATACTTGCTTGTTAGATACAGGAAACATCGATGAAGGATAGTAACGAGCCTCAACTAAAACGCTTAAAGACTTGGGAAGCAGTAAAAAGTGCACGTGGAGATGTTACCGATGTGGTATCCACTAAGAAGGTAACGAAGTTCTTTCATGAATACCTAGGGTGAATTTAACGTATGCGCAGCTCGTACGAAGAGAGAGTGCATGACATATCTGAGAGTTGTAACCAATATCAGGTCGCCAGTTTGTTGTCGTGCGCCTTTTTCCCTGATGGTTGGTCTCGGCCAGTGCATTCTTGAAAGACCTTTTCAGCTTTGTGTGGTTCTTTTTCGTTAGTGAGTCTTTTAGAGATTCAGAAGTCTTCACAGAAGCAACTTGAGCTCTCCTATTGGGATAATTAAAAACAGTAACCCAAAACTTCTGTCCAATGAATTTTTTACAATTAAAATGACTCATAGGAAATGAAGAATATGTTCAGGTGATATGATTGTGTAGCCTCAACTAAATCTCATTAACGACAGTACGAGTTGGTCGTGGTTTTCGTATCAGGACGGTCGAAGATGTCCTGCAATATCCAGAGATACAAACGGATCACAGCAGACAACCAATCGATCATGGAAAGATAAAAAATGTGAGGTCCTGCAGCAGGATCTCGAACCGGAAGGCTTGTCAGTACCAAAAAGGATCAGAAGCACACGCACAAAGTCAAAGCACTGCAGTAAAACGTCAAATCAGCAATCTGTGAGAATCTTCAATCTGTCTGTCTTTATCATCTAGTCCCTCAATTTGATCATAATAGTTTTAATTAGTTCAACTGGATGGCATGGCCAGTGCTAATTTTGTCTACAGCTCCCCTCTGTAAAACCAAGACTTTAAAGTCCGGTCTTGTCTCTTGTCATTCCCTTCATCATGTATTTAGAGGCATTCTATCGGCGAAAAATCAAGTTTGTCCAAAATGAAATATGGTCTTTTGGAAACACATGATTGCAGGATGAAGGAGTTGACAGAATATAACTATTCATGAGATGCATTTTCCACCTGAAATTTCTCATGCAGTTGGATATGGCTTGTGCAGCGGGCACAAGGCTCAACGTCAACAGGCCTGAGAAATTCGTACCACAACTCCGCCCTGTCCGCCCTGGATCAGGAAGACGACCCATACACATTTCTTTAAACGACTGATTTCTGTTACTTTCGAGTTGCTGGAGAGCATGTTGGTCTCACGTGGGGCTAGTTGTGCGCCTCACCCATATCCTAACACCTTTGCAACTTGCTGATTCGATTAAAGAGCCTTCGGCGTTAGTGCGTGCATTTGTTTAAACTCATTAGTGGCGATACTATCAATTACAACCAGACCCGTGGTAGCACTGCCTTCATTTTTTGGATTCGTGCTACGTCATCCATCCCCATGAAAGAGAGTGAGCAATTGGGTACAGCCAGAAAGTTGTTAAACTCTGACGATTTAACCTTACTCTAATGCAGTCGTACAAAAGCCGAGTTCAGGTGATTACTACGCAAAACAGATGCACATTGCTTTGTTACGTTCAAATTCCATTGAAATACTCTTCCCAAGGTTATTAGAAAATTGCATCAAATTTAGGTTTCTTTGTAAAAGGTGCTGAATCATGTTTCGTATGATGGCATCTGTGTAAGGGTTGGTTAGTTATAGTTTAAATTCTTCCGCTTTCTTCTTATCCAAGATAGATTGTGTAGCGATGGTATTGGATAACAATGCAACATTTACAATGGTTGCATGTGTAACAAAATAAAATCTCAAACATTTTGTACATAATCAACTCAGTCATCAACCATCAAGTGCATTTCTTAAGACACGTTTTTAAAAAGAAATGTTGTTTAACAAATCATCAATTGATATTAAAATAAATTTTTATAAATTTTTATTGCATACATGTCATAGACATAACCAAAATTAGTAAATATCTATGTAAGAGGAATCTAAATAGATTTAATTAAAAGTGAATAAATTATATAATATTTTATGGAGATGCTTTATAAATATGGATTTGACTTTACACATATCTATAAGCAATTGGTAGATTAAAAACTTGGCCAACAAATTGGCCATGTGTCATACACAAGCTATTTGTGGTACAAATTGACCATATGGCATACATGAAAAATTATCTTGCAAGTTAGACATGTGTCTTGTAAGTTGGACACATATTGAAGGTCATATAAAATATTGTCAAATAGCTCTTAATTAGATAGTATATATAAAAGCAAAAATGATGTTTTTTTCACTCTTGTCAATTCATTTTTTACTTCTAGTGTAGTTTCAAGTGTCTATAGCTTTATTGTCTTTTGCAATAGCCATTTTGGTTTCTTCTTAAATATACATATTTTTTATTCTCTTTCTATCATCTTTTTTTGACACATATATCACTTGTTTAATTCATTCTTTAAATTCTTGTCCTTAATAAGACTATTATAAAATAAGATTGCAATGGTTTGAATAAAAAAATATTCTTGCTTAATTTAAAAAGATAAGTTATTATCTAGTGGATTTATTGAATTAATACAAGTTTTTTTTATTAACATTTAAAAATTTTAACAAGATAAAAAAGATGGACAAAAAATATATTTAAAATATCAAATAATTTTTTTAAATAGAAAATTAATTAATAATAAATTTATTTCAAGAAAATTTTAAAAAATAGATTTTATAAATATCATAATTAAATTAGATTATCTATTCATATATATATATATATATATATATATAATAAAATTTATAGAAAATTTTAAATGCCAAAAAGTATGAAATAAAATTAAGCATAAATTTTTAAAATTATTTAATTTACCAAAGTATTTTCTAAATTGATCCACTCATTCTAACCGTGATCATAAAATTCTCTACTACCAAATCCACATTAATTAATAATCAATGAAAAAATGATTAGATCCTCAACTAATGATGATAGGTATGTGGATTCAGTAAATATCTAGGTTGATTCAATAATTTTCTAAATTTATGACAAAGAAGATTAAACCAATAACTTTATCACTACCATTTGTTTGGAGAGAAAAGGCAAGAGGAATATCTATGTAATCAAATTTTAGAGATCCTAAAAAAATAAGACAAGAATTTACAAATGCTATATTAGATGGATTAAAAATTAGATGTATGAGATTAAAAATATAAAAATAAAAATATTTTAGAGATGTGTCTTTACAACATAAAAAAGACATTTATATTTTATTAATATGAGATTAAATATGTTAATCAAATTATTGTGGTGCTTATATTTAATTTTACTATTCTTCATGAATTATGGAATTTGCAACCAATTTTTAATACTAAGAGCATATTTATCCAAGTTTATGGTCTTATTTAATAAAAAGATTAAAATAGAGATTTTAGAACTATTTATAGCATCTTATTCAAATTAATAGTTATAGTATCAAATGAAATAAAATAATAATATTTATTTAAGACATACAATCTGAGAATAAGATAATTATTAATAATATATATTCAAGTCCAATTATGGATGAATTTGCAAAGGTATTTTTTGAAAGAACAATCTATTTAATAAATGATCTTTACTCATAATAATATTGATTTCAATTGGTATTACAAAGTAGAGATTTAACTACTATAAATATTTTATTACTTTTAATAAAAATGTGTGCATTACTTCAAAAGACTACTAATTTAGTAACTCATATGATGAATGGCATGAATAAATTATTAAGGAAATAATACAAGATAAAAGCATGTAATTCTTACATGATGTTCCAATTAAAAGATATACAAAAGAAAGAAAAAGAAAAAAATAAGACATTGTATCAAAGAAGATGTAATAGATTTTTTCCAAAACATATTTGGATTGTAAGAAGATTTTATTAAGGTTTGAGAAAGTACCTTTGACTTTGTTAAGTGCAAAGTTTATATTTGGAATAAATGAGGTTCTTTTTGTTGGACACATGTATGGATTATATAAACACATGCCAAGTATTGAAAAGATAGATATTATTAAAATAAATAAATTAATAAATAAAATGTGTATAAGTCATTGAAATAAATTTTTATAATTTTTGAAATAAAATTACACATATAATACCTAAAAAATTATTTTTAGATGAATTAGTATAAAAAAATCTAATTGAAGGAATTTCTTGAATCTTAAAAATAATTGGTAGGATAAAATGTATTTTTACTAAATGAAAAAATTGTAAAAATTTAATCTTTAATAATTAGAAGTATTAAAAAAAAATACAAAAAAATTAGAATAACTAAGCAAAAATTTAAATCTAGCAGCATTGCAAAATATGAGCTTAGCAGTCTTAGATTCAAATTGTTTACTTTAATATTAGGTCTTGCATATTGTATTCTTACCTATGAATCAAACCACAATAATGCTATATGATTGCATGGCTATAAATTTAATTCTGGTAGAAAAATCATATGGTGAATAATTAAAGATAATTAATAAATTTTAAATAAATTTTGCATAGATATAACAAGGCACTTGTTTGTAGTATTAAGATCTATGGTCTATGTGTCATTTTAAACTAGATTAGTATGGAATAAAATTGATATGCCTTGTTATTGAATTTATTCTTGTAAATATTTGGAATTAGATTTTTTGTATTTAAAAATCATATATTTAGTCAATTTTTTATTATCCAATTTAGGCATAATTTTATGCTCCAAGTCATGCCCCATTCTTAGCCAATTATATTTCTAATAGTAAATTATAGAAAAACTTCAAATTTTATACTTTACATATTATATATATATATATATATATATATATATATGTTTAAGTTTTCTAGCATGCTTGCAAAAAAATTAAAGTTTAAACAAAATTAGTGGATTTAGAGGTTATTAGTAAGGGAGATTTTTTCTACTTTATTTTTAAAAACCCAAGTTGGAGTTAATCTAAGCATGTAGATGACAATGTGCAATTAGTCAATAAATTATTTCTATTTGGTCAATTTTTTGTTGTTGTCTCTATCATTTGTTACCTTCATCTCTTTAGCTTTTTTCTTACATTCCCTCTTTTTTTCTTGCTCGATGGTGTCTCTTTTTTTTTTCTTTTTTTTTTTCTTCTTTTCGGTCATCTCTCTTTTGTCTCATAGCTTATATATATATATATATAAATTTTCTCTCTTCTCTCACCTATCTAATACTTTTTGTTGGTTGTCAATGCATACACTAATTAACTCTAGAGTGGCTCTTTGAGACTTAGGATATTAATATTCTATGATCTTCGACATGATGCATGGAACTTATGTCACATAAGAATAAATGAAAGTTGAAAATTACTTATAACATGAGCTAAGGATTTGCAATTAAGTTGTTGTTAGGTTGTTGTTTTGATGTGGGTCAATTGTGGCACTTGTCCAAGAACACTCTTTTTTTATAATCTCTCTTTTTCTGCTTCCTCAACAGAGGTATCAATAAAGTTGTGACTAATTATTTTTGCTAGGATTCAAGATTTTTATTTTTATTTTTTTCTCACTCTTAATCTTTTATAATGCTCATGGTTGTTGCTACTGATCATTGCCTTGGTTGTCACAACTACATTTAGCTATTACTGCCTATCAATTTCCTACTTGAAATATTGTTGTGTTTGTCTATTTTCTTATTCAATAAGCCTTGAATCATGTTTGTGTTGATATTTTTACGACCAAGCAGTTAACATATTGCTACAATTAAATGTTATTTTCTATGTCCTTGTTTAATAAACAATAAATTATCTCTTTACCTGTGTAGTTGTTTTATCCGCATCTCTGCTTAGTGAGTTGCGGTTGTCTTTTTGTTGACTACTCCTTTGTTTGATGAGCTAGAAATCTTTTTTTTGTTCAATCTTCTTCTTTATTTGATGAGCTGGAAATCTTTTTTTTGTTCAATTTTCTTTTTTAACTTTGTCTTCTCTCAATTGTAGGTTTCATTTTCTTTTATCTCCTTTTGTAGGATAAACTCACAAGCTCTTTTTTTTTTTGTTTGGGCTACTCTTTAATCTTTTCCCAATTGCTCTATTATTTGCTTTATCAACTTCTAGCTACACCAAATTAGACTTACTCCTTGCCTTGCTATTCACATTATCTCTATCACCTTTATTTTCTTTATTTATTCTCTTGAGATTGTTTTTTCTTACTGCCTAATTTTTTGGTCATTTTAATCTTATAGTTATAAATATCATTGTTAGATCTAAGATTTTTATTGTAAAAAAGGAAAAAAATCCAATAAAAATAAGAAAAAAAATTATTTAAATTAATATTTTATTAAAAAAGCTATAAACATTTGAAATTGGATGCATTTTAATTTTTTCTTTTATTCTTTTTTTTTCCTTAAAAAATTCTGATTGTAAATTCTTTTTACCATCAAAAATGGATGTGGCATAAATATCAAAAGATGATCTTTTTTTGGAACATTCATAAAAGCTCTTGTACCTATTAATAAGAATTTGATTGTAATAGACTTATGATTTTACCTTGATAATAGAAGTTTGAGTTATGCAATTAAAAAAATTAAGATTACAAGAAAATTAATCTATTTAAAGATTACACTTCTTTAATCATAATAATCCTAAAATAATTAGATTAAAGAAAGATTTAATAATATTAAATATTATTTTGCTATTATATCCATTAATTGCTATATTTAAAAGAATAATTTCATAGATAACATCTCATCAATACAACAAATGGCCATCTATGACTTCTATATATATAAACTTGATTTTTTTGATTAAAGATATTTCCTATTTTTAACAAAGTCTTCATTTTAAAAATAAGTTGAAACTCTAGAATTTAACAAGATAAAGACTTTGTGATTTTTTTTTCCTAAATCAATATCAATTTTAAAGCACAATGAGGGATCTAAAGAGGGAATAAAACCTTTATTAGATGTTGCACTAGATTCCAACGACATACTCTCTATTGTAGTTGAAAAAACTTGTTTTTCAATACATTACTATATTTAGCAACCATACTCTTTATTTTGTGATTACATTGCTTCTTTAGACAATATTGAATAGTGTACTTAGATTCTCTACTATATAAGCACAAAACTTTTTGACAACTTTGAATCTTTTATTATTCACTCAAAAACTTGAAATATATCATATCAATTTACATTAATTTTGGTTTTGATGAATAAGTTTATAAAAACTTAAAAGTTGCTATTATGACTTGACTTGTTTTTGTCCAATAAAATCTTTGTTCTTGACATCTTTTAAAAATTTAATTATTACATCTAATGGCCTAATTAATAAGTTGTTCAAATGGATCTATTTTTGATATTATTAATAATAATCTTTGATATTATCTTTTAATTCATATTAAAATTGATTGATAAGAAATTTATTATTTCAATCTACATTCCAAGTAAGGTTTTGAAATTCAGTAGCATATGTAGTGACTAAGTGTGATTCTTGTCAAAAAGATAGAACTTTAATCTTTGCTATTTATTCTTAATTGTTTTTTTAAAATATGGCCATAAATACTTCTAAGAATAAATTTAGATCATAGAAGAATTGTAAATCATTTTCCATAAAAAATATAAACCAAAAGAAAGCACTTCTAGATAGAAGTATATTTATAAATCTAACTTGAATAAATCCATGAAGATATTAAGAAGGATTCATTTTTAAATAGAATTTGATTTGGTATAAAAATCCTAAAAATTTTGATCTTTTTCAATCAAACTTCTCTGATAAACTTATTATTATTTTTTTTATATTTGTAGTAATAAGACTTTTTAGATTTCATTATAGGTTTGATTTATTTGCTTCTCTCAATTGCACAACTTCTTTGCATGGACTTTGAACTTCATTGTTGACTTCTTTCATGTGCATAAGAATATTACCTCCATCTTCAACTTTATTAATAAGATTTCTACTCTAAAAGTATTGATAAGTTCATAAAGTTCTATAATATTTGCAAAACTATTCTCACTTTTGCAAATCTATTCTCACTTTTGTCAAAAATAATATCTATGAATACACATATATATATATATATATATATATATATATGTATATATATATAAGAAATGATTTTAACAAATCTACAACTTCTAATATCAAATAAAAATTTCTACAAAGAGAGGCAAGCTGCTCTTTTTACAAAAAGAATCAACATTAGAAAACAAAAAAGTATTAGTTGAAAGATGGAAACTTTGCAACCTTTAAAGTACAACAAAAGAAGTAGGATAATCTACTCACTTCTAAAGCAAAATAAGTACAATGAATTAGCACTCATGTCAAATTGTGAAGGACATGAATTACAAAGAATTAAAAGATCAATACATTCTTTTGCCACTAAAAAAGAATAAATAATCATTCAAAGATGGTATAATATTAAAACTAGAATAGCTTTTGCTAAAGACTCTTGAGATAAGTCTAAAGACAAAAAGAAATATTGAAAAGAGTAGACAAGGCTTCATTTTTACCTTCATATATATTATCTAACTAGGAGCTACATGGCAATATTCTATAGGACCTTTGACACATGTCTAACTTGCAAGATATGTGTCTAACTTATAAGACAAGTTTCTTATATGTGTTACATGGTCAACTTACGACACAAGTTTCCAACATATGCAAAATATGGCCAACTTATTAGTCAAGTTTCTAACCTACTAATCAATTATAAACATGTATAAAGTCAAATCCACATTAATAAAGCTTCTTGGAAGCTTCTTAGAAGCTGTATTAATGCAGAAAAGCTTCTTTGATTAATACTTCGTGCAATTTGATTTATACTTGCATCAATTTGATTTATACTTTGTGCAATGACCCGGCAAAATGGATTTGATCAAAATCCAAATCACCACAGGTCTTTGGTAGTAAAATAGTTCATACAAGCAATAAATATCATACCATTGCTTCTTATTTCAAGTTTCTTGTACATTTCACAAAAATGAAGAACGGATTGCTGTTTTTTTTATCTCCAGCCAAAACTCTACCAAGCATGCATGTCGAGGAATCAGCATCCTCTAAAATAGCAAGACAAAAAATTCTCCGAATGTTGCTGTAAGACTGCTTAAAAGCCTTAAAACACAATGGCAACACCAGACAGCGTAGGAATCCTGAAGTAGCTTCTCCAGATATTGTAGCTCTAAGTCGTAAACTGAATCTAATTATCCTCAAGCTCGGCTGGAGTTTGGACCTTGTTCCAGTAACGTCCCAGGAGCATCAGCAGTAGCATGCGTGAATAAGCATCATGAAGACATATCCATTTTAGAATTGAAATAATACACATCAAACCTTGGTTCCACTCAAAACCTTGCAATGGTTCTGCATTCTGCTGAAACCACTACGATTTGCAAATGTAAAATTAAGTGAAATGCTTTGCATTTCGAGATCCTCGAAACGCTTGATCATTTTCCATATTATCTTGCCGACATGGAAAGCCACCATACAGGCAACATCCGGTTGATGCTACTAATTTCAGTTCATGCAGATCAGTGGAGGACTACACCTGCTCTACTAGGTTGAAATCCCAATGTTGGGTGTGTCATAATATATTTGTGAGTACAAGTACAATTATGTACATGCTAATTAGAGCTGCATTGAATGTAAAAATCGAAAGTCTATTTGGTCAGGCTAGTAATGGTGTATGCTCACTCAACTTGTCTTTCCTCGATTGAGCGTAGCAAGTTAGATAACGCGACTGTAAAATATGCAATATTAAATTAAGTCAGTATTCCCTCCGAGTACTCACTGCAGTGCATAGTTGAAAACCAGAGACTACTCTAATAAACTAGCCAGAACTAAAAATCTTCAGCAAGATATAGTCAGAAATTACAAACCTGCAGAAGAAGGATGATGTCGAGAGAGACGGTTCCTAAGCTACCCACTATCCATGGTGCCTTCGCAACGAACTCTTGCCTTTGCAACCAAAAGAGAAGCATAAGCAAAAAGATTACAATGCAGAATATGAAACCAGATAAATTCGTTTCATGCTTAATATGTATGCATGTGTGTGTGTGTGTGTGTGATGTTCTACTCTTCACTCTGAGTAATTTATAAGGTAACACTCAACGTCACTAAAGGAACCTGGGTAGTGGCATACATACCAAGAGGAAAGCCGCATAAAAACGGAGACACCGTAAGCGAGATTTGCCGAAATTGCACACAAAACCATACCAAGTGATAAGCCCTCCGCAGATCCACGATCCGCATTCTTTACTACTTGAGATATTCGAGATCCCAGGTATAAAGATGCAGATGCCCATCTGCACAAACAATAGCCAAATGATTAGTTGTTTCACATTCCATTTCATCAAAAGAAAAACCAGCTTGACACGAATTCATCGCTTATGTACCAAATAAAGTAGCACAACTACATGGGGAGGAATTAAAATCATTAAAGCACTGCTACTCTCTTAAATCGACAGAAGACTGCCTCCTCACTGGTGGAATTTCATCTGATCCTCAATGAAAGTACAAGGTCATGATAAATGCAGACAAGCTTGTACAGATAAGAGGCAACAGCAAGGATTATGAGCAAAAAGCACACCCAATCAACGTTCCACTATTTCTCATCCACAGTGTTCTTGGATGGTTGCAGATGACCAGCAACTTCCTTCCAACCGCCCATCCCTCTGACTTGATTGCAGGCTGATTCCTCGACCCTGAACCAAAAGCGGTAGCTCCTAGACAAACAAGGCCAACAAGATTGACCACAACAGCAGCAGCTCGCCGAACGTATTTACCATGTTTCCTAAGAGGACCATGGTGCATCCTGAGAAGTGATCCTGTAGGAGGACCATACTCCAATCCATACTGCATGACAACCCGTCGTAGATGCTTGTTGGTTGAAGGGGATGAGGGAGTATGTGAAGGCAGTGCTTTGAAATTTTCACGCTTCGAACTCTTAAGATCATGAGCTTGGTTTAGCAACAGAGGTACTGCCTCTCCACATGGACATTGTGCTAAATGTCTTTGCAAGCCTTTCAGTCGTTGATCTCCCGCATTCTCGATATCTTTGAAATTACATGTTTCTACACCCCATACATGTTTTTCCATCTTAGTTACCCAATCCCATCAAGAAACATAAATAATATCATTGCAAATTAAGGTAGCTTGATAGCAGAACATATCACACCTGAATCAACAGAGATTATGCTTTGATAAATGCGTGTCCACGCAAGAGTAGTTGCTAAACATAGCTTAGTCAAGAAATGCTAAGAAATATTGTGCATGTAACATCATGTGCCAGATTCTAACCTGACGGACCAGAAGACGAAACTGCTGGAGTGCACACCACCTCTGAGCTTCCGGCGATCGACTTCTTTCCATCCTCATCATTAGAATGCAGTAATTCTTTTTCCTGATATCGTGGTTGCTGGTAATACATATACTGGCACAGAACAACTTTGCTCAAGTCATTGACGTGCAATAACTCAACAATAAAATCCCACCAATGACCAACTACAGACAATTTTTTAAGAAGTGTGACAGTGTAAAAAAAGCACACTGTTATTATCTAGGCAATTGTAATACACCACCATTATCTAACAGTAACAGCTAAAGAAGTGCTCACCTGACTAATAACCACAAAGTCGGAAAGCATGAAGTAGCCAGCTGACAAGTTTTGAGTTGCGAGTTGATCGCCAGTAAGAAGACATCCAATGAAGTTAAAAGAATCTCCCTGCAAATGTCAATTGCATAATAGATGAAATCCGCTACCTTTCGACAGTGACACGTCTCTGATGACCACAAGTTACACAATAAAAACCGGCAAGTTACTATGTCCTTTGATCCCCTAAGTGAATAAACCTCTTTAAGCTTTATCCCTAGACAGAAGCGACTAAAATATCGCCCTGAAGTAGGTCCACTGTAACAATAAAAAAAAATGGGTAATTAACAGCAATGGCCTTCCATACTTGACATAAAAATTTGTAATAATACACAATAATACCTATTAAAATTTTGTAAATCAAGTATTTGAATAAAAAGCCCACATGTACCAGAAGCGATACAGGAAAAGGTTGCGCACCGCAAGCCATTGAAAGAGGAACCATGGGGAAAGAGCCTCCGCACTCTGCAGACGCCAGTTGCTGATAAGCTGCGGCACTTGAGCGACTAACCAAAGCAATAGTGACAACAGGCCGAGGTAAAAGGATGTCAACTCCCAGTAAGAATAAACACAATCTCCGAACCATGCTTCGATCCACAAGATCGCCCCAGCTTTGCATCCACAGGCGGCCTCACCATGTAATCCATACATAGTTCACACTTTCTAGAGCAATGCGAGTTCGACGAGTGCACAGCACTTCCTACCGTGATCCAATAATTCTCAGCCCGATAATTGTCGTCCGCAGACAATGCAAAGATATGCAAACGTCAGAGAACAGAGAGGTCCACTGCTGTGGCCACTCTCGTTGCTGAAACTAAATCTCATAGAACTGAGAAATTTCCCCAAAGTGATACTCTAATTTGCTCAGCCAACTACTTGTAATTCTGATCTCTAGCTTCCAAACGGCCTCTCACAAGCGAATGCCTTCTCCCAACATAAAGAAGGGCTACGATAGTTGCGATGGAAAAGATTAAAAAAATAAACAGAGATATCATAGGAGAAAGTGAGAATCGCGACGCGTTTTCGGTCTCCAAAGGGACAATGCACCATATACTCCGTACAATCAAATAATTTCCTCAACGACGCCACTACAGTCCTTAACAATGTTCGCTTGCAGACGAGCAGCGAGCAAAATTACACTCCTTTGAGTCACGAACTCGCTCTCAGCGCTGCATCCACTACTCCAACTCAACCTCCAAAACTAGCGTCTGAAAACTCTTCGTCAACCAGCGCGTTACCACCACTATGGCGTCCACAATCACAGCAGCACCACACAAGCGGCGGCGGCCTGATTGCTACACCAATTCTGCATGGCTCCGCCCGGCTGTGACACACTTCCACTCAAAACTTGAACCAATTCTCCACCTACATACGCCTTCACCAGAAACACTCCGCCACCAAAATTCTTCAACACGGATTCTCTCCGTCCTCGTGTCCACGCCTCAACTGGACATGCACGCCTGATTCTTCTCCCGCAATATCGACCGTCAGAAATGGCGTGCCCGGAGCCCTGTTCCCTCTCCGCGCAGCACCGCAGGCCGACTAGCCGGCTCAGAGAGGAACGAGAAGCCAAAATGTCAAAGAAGGACGAGAACGCGGCGGACTGCTTGAGCCTCCCACACGGTAAAACCACTAGCACTGTGTTCCTTCTAGGAGTAGATAAGAAAAACCCAGAAAATCCGCTCTGCCCTAAGCCCACTGACCGCAAAGTGCGCCTTAGCCATCAAAAATTCCAGCAATGCTTTTCCAAATCATTCAGAATCACGGTGGACCTGCGGAGTTCCACACATGCTGCTGCATCTGTACTCCTCTCTCAGCCGCTGTGCGCGCTCCCACGCTCCCGAAGCGCCGCCATAAGCCCCCCCCTCCCGTTCCTTTTTCCTACCCGGCCCACAATCTGTTGCCCCTTTACCGTCCAATTGCACTCTAATTGCGATATTCTCTCATTGTTTAGCAATTTGCTTTCCCAAATGACATTCTCGCTCTCTAAGTTAACCGAGGTAAAACTTCAGTGAACTCTTTCACCTCACGACACTGAAACTCATGTTATGGTAATTTCTTTTCTGCCGTGGTTCATGGAGGTTGGTAAATTTCTTCTTTTGGCTTGTGTGAGGAGTAATATGTGTGGTTGATACTCTTCATCAGATTTGTAATATCTTAATTAGAGGTTTTTCCATTGTTTCAACCCTACCCAACTTTTTTTAAATGAAGGTTTCTTTGAATTTGCAAAGATTTGGTTCATATTGTTGAGAGCATTAAATGTAGCTGGTGCTCTCTAGAATATTTACTATAGTTTATAGTAAATATTGTAGCTATAGTATTTGGAATGTAGTAGAGAGAAACTGTTTATCTTCTCCCCTTCTCCTTTTGTATATGAGACACAACGAGATCAATAGATTTTAAGTGTGAAGCTCTTTCTCCTTACAAACTGTCTTGTGTGTGTGTATATTACTTATTACTGCTCTTGTGTCTTTCTAAACATTCTTAACACATTATCAGCATGATTTGCTCCTATACACTACTGCATTTTTTTACTTTAGTCTTGACTCTTCAAACATGTTGCTACTCTTGCTTCTTGTATGATTTTTACTACTTTGGTGTGTGACTCATGATCTTGCTCCACTTCTTGTTGGCCTCTCACATCTTAGCTCCTTGCTTAAAGTACTTGCTCTAGCCCTCCTTCCCTGCTGCACCTTGCACTTGCCACCAAACAGTTACCAAATAGCCACCACCACTGTGTGAGGTTGCGTGCCATTGACCTTGTCACTAATGATAAAGTTGCATGCCGCTGACCTTCCCGCCAATGCTGATGCAGTTTGCTTTCAATCCTACTGCTCACACTAATGTTGCTTGCCATCGACATTGTTGCTAACGCTGCTTACTGCTGCAGCCACCGCTAGTTGCCACCGCCGCCCTGTTGCTATTCTTCTACTGCCATAATCTACAACCTTGTTCAAATAATAATAATAATAATAATTAATATTTTTGACTTCAAATTCAACTTTATCATTTTATTTGACTTTATATTTTAAGGTACATTTTACTCAACTTTTCTACTTGAGCCTGTATTTTCTTTACAAATTTATTTATAATGAATGTTTCAACATCTTCAACTGCTTTTACTATGGTTCCAACTATTACCATTGCATCCCAATATTTTCAAGCTCTTATATTGATTGTAGATGGAAACAATTATCTATTGTGAGCAAAAATAGCAAAATCAAATTTATTTAGAAAACAACTCTTGAATGCCATTATGTTTGCAGAATCTCTTACAATAACTACTTCTATTCCTATTGCTATCCAATGGAAAGCACTTCTTCTCCTTCGTTGTCATCTCATACTTGCATTACAACATCAATATTTAGAAACAAAAGATCGTACAGAACTTTGGAAGAATTTTAAATTCAAGTTTGATCATGGAAAGACCATTTTTCCTTCCACGTCCATGTCATAATTGGATACATTTACGTGTCTTGGATTTTCCTAATTTAAATACTTTCAATAGTGAAATATATAGTATTGTCCCACAATTACGATTATATAGAAAAAGCATCTTTGAAGAAGAAATGATTGAAAAAACTCTTTTTACATTTCCTCATGTATCTATTGTGCTTGCACAACAATATAGAAACATGAAATTTTAGAGTCATTTTGATCTCATATCTTATCTACTTCTTGTAAAGAAGCAAAATGAGCTACACTTGTGCAATGCGGAAGCTCGTCCTATTTGAACTACAATTCCAAAATCTCATGTATTTAATATTTCAAAGTCTAAAAAAAATTATATAAACATAGAAAAGATGTCAAGGACTTAAATCTCGAAGAAAGAGAATCCTCAATATACTCTTCTATCATTGAAGAGAACTAGAAAGTCACTCAAAAGGTGATGTAGTATTAACTAGAATGGCTATTGCCAAAAATAAGAAGACTAGAAAGTCTTGAAATAAAACTAAGACTAGAAAGGCATTGAAAAGAGTGAAGAAGGCTTCACTCTTGCCTCCATATATACTATCTAACTAAGAGCTATGTGGCGATGTCCTATAGGACCTCTAACATGTGTTGACTTTGCTAACCTCATGTCTTATCTTGCAAGGCAAGTTATCTATGTATGCACCACGTAGTTGGCTTGTTCCACAAGTTACAATACGGAGATAACTTATTCCACAAGCTACCAATACATAGTTAGCTTTTTGACCAAGTTTCTAACCTACAAACACATCTAAAATCAAACCGCATTTATAAAGCTTCTAGGAAGCTTTCTAGAAGACTTTATGAAATTATTCTATATTTATCTACTTCTACTTAATCGTATAAGTAACTATTGAGGTAAATGTATATGTCCATGACAAAAGGTGCTCATAAGTATGGAGGCAGTCATAGTCATTACCATTTCTATCCATGTAAAAAGAATAAACGTTCTACTATTAATTATAATAAAAAATAAAAATCAGAGATGTATTTTTGCTATAAATGTGGAATGATTGGACATTTAATACATGTGTGCCATACTTCAAAATATTTTATTAAAATATTCTAAGAAAATAAGAAACTACGAGCTGAGACTCGTAAAGTTCATACCATAGATATATCCATGGATTCAATTGGTGTTAATGATTTAGAAGCTTATATGAATGAAAAAACCTCTAATGATGAATCAAATGATGCGTTCATTGATTCTACAACAACACATATTATCCTATGGGATAGACAAGTTTTTATTGAAAAATCTTTAACTTGGCAAACTAAAAATATGATGACCATGGATGGAACAAATGCGTTTTGTTTCCAAGAGGAAATAATGATGGTAAAATTACCTACAAGTTTCATTATAAAATGTAAACATGCGATGTTTGCACCATCAACACCTTGGAGTTTGATCAACTATCAAGATGTGCATATCAATGGTTATCACCTCTCGACCCTCATTTTAAATAGAAAAGAAGTTTTGGTTCTTGCAAAAAACCATAAAGTTATTGAAAAAACTTTTATTACAAAAAAATGGTTTATATCGAATTGCGATTTGGCCTCCCATTATATTTAATTTTGCATCATCTATCATAGAGAGTTGTACTTTTCTCTGGCATGGATGATTAGGACATTCAAGATTTACATTATTTAAAAAGATCATTTTCATGTATAAGTGGATACAATTTAAAGCTTGCAGATATAGACTCTATAGAATTATGTGGTGCATGCGTGTAAGGCAAGATGATTACTCGGCCTTCAATTTGGAAACTCCTACAAAAATTACCACTAATGCTTGAAAGGTTACATAGTGATATTTGTGGTCCTATTAATCTAATATCAGGACCATTTCATTATTTTTTGGTCTTTGTTGATGCATCAAGTAAATAATCACATATTTCATTATTATCAATCCAAAACATGGTATTTGCCAATCTTATATCTATTCTTATTTATTTTTGAGCATATTTTCCTGATTATCCTATAAAAATATTGCATATAAATAATGCAAAAGAATTTGCATCAAAGTCTTTTGAAGACTATTGTATCAAAATAGGAATTGAATTGATATATTGTATTTCATATGAAGATGCTCAAAATGGACTTGTAAAGTTATTTATAAAGCATATACAACTCATTAACCGACCACTCCTCCTTTACGCAAATTTATTTGCATCTATGTGGGATTATGTAATTTTATATGTTGCAGCATTAAAACGCCTCTATTCTACTTCTCTTGAAATTGTTTCACTACATGAGCTCATTTTGGATCGTGTTCCAAATGCATCTCACAGATGGTAGTATTTTTTTCTACCAGCTAACGTATATTAAACAAATCTTATGAAGATTCAATATGATTGATGTTTATCCATTGTTAACACCAATAGTTGGACGTGATCGTGATGGTCATGATCCATACTATTCGTGCGATAAGGAAGATGAAATATTAGGAGAGCAATATCCATACCTCGCAGCAATTGGAGCACTTTTATATTTAGCCACATCTATTAGATCAAATATTGTATTTGTAATTAGTGTTCTTGCAAGACATAATGCATATCCAATACTATAACATTGAAATGGTGTCAAATATTTACTAAATTATTTAAAAGATATTAAAGATTTGGAATTATATTACACACAATCTACAAATCCAAAATTAGTTGGATATTCTAATGTGAGATATAAATTTGATACTGCAATAGGTAAATCTCAAACATGATATGTATTTTTAAGACATGGAGCTGCAATATTATGGAAATCCATAAAACAAACTATAATTGCAACTTCATCCAACCATACAAAAATTATTGCCTTATATGAGGCATCTCGGGAATGTATTTGGTTGCGATCAATTCATAACCTCATTCAAATAACATGTGGATTTGTATATGATGATTCTCTAACTATCTTGTATAAAAATAATAGTGCTTGTATTGCACAAATGCAAATTGGTTTCATTAACACAGATAGGATAAAGCATATTGATCCAAAATATTTTAGTTATATTGATGACTTGATTATAAATCAAGCACTTATAATTAAGAAAATTGAATCTACAAATAAGCTTGTTGATCTCTTATCACGGACATACACATGTAAGCCAATAATTACATGTATAAATAGATAGAAGTAAGTAAAAGTATGTAAAAGTAAGTTAATTCTATAGTATTTGATATGGAAGCTTCTTAAAAGCTTTATAGACATTGCTTTGACTTTATAGGTGTCTTTAATTAAATTTTTGGGATTAGAAACGTGGTCAAGAAGTTGGTCATGTGCCACACATATTGTTAGTTTGAAGACCAAGCTAACTATGTAGCCCACACGTAGAAAAACTTGTCTTGTAAGTCAAGGCATGTGTCATACAAAGTCAATACATATTGGAGGTCCTATAGCATGTTGCCACATAGCCTCTAGTAAGATAGTATATATAGAAACAAGAATGAAGCCTTCTTCAATCTTGTTAACTCCTTTCTTGCTTCCAATCTAGTTTCAAGGGTCTCTAGTTTTCTTGGCTTTTGGCAATAGCCATTCTAGTTTCTTTCTTAATATACATATCAAGTTATTTCTATTTAGTCATCTTTCTTTGAGAGAAGTTTTACTTGTTTATTTATCTTTATCATGTTCTTGTCCTTGATAGATTGACAGGAGTACACTTACAATATCAGAGCTTTGTCTAATCTTGATTAAGAGTAGATTATCCTTTTTTCTTGAAAAGACATAAGCATATTAGAAGTTGCGGATTATCCTCTTCTAAATTGATATTGTCCTTAGAATTTTCTTTATTCTCAAGTCCTCTTTTTTATTTGTCTTGAGCGATATTAAACATCTTCTCTTTTCTAAGTATTATCATAGCAGATCTTGCTGAAATAAAGAGTGCAATGGCACAAATGCAAGAACAATTGAAGGAGTTAATGCTTACGATGCATCAACTCAATTTACCACGACAAGGAGCAACAAGATTGGCAGGAAGTGAAGATATAGAAATGATTGGAGGTGTTTCAACATCTGTATCAAATCATGTCCCTTCTCCTATCGTCGAACACCTATCCAGTATTAGAGAATCAAAAATTGCCCTACCCGAGAAGTTTGATGGTATGAGATTAAAGTTTAGAAGATTTATGAATCAAGTACAACTTGTGATTGAACTTCAATCCCAAAGCTATCCAACTCCAAGATCGCAAGTTAGATTCATTGGTATGCTTCTTTCAGGTTCAGCATTATCATAGTTTTTATCTTTTCTTGAACAACAAGATCCAATACTGGATAATCTAGAGGCTTATTTGGTGGAGTTTCGATCCATGTATGGAGAACATAATGTAATTTGTGTAGCAACCAATAAGATCCAAATTTTATGATAAGGCAATTGATCAGTAATGTTGTATGCTTCACAATTTTGATAACTTGCAACTGATATCAAATGGGATGATGCTGCACTTATTAGCCAATTTCTCTACGGATTACAATATGAGGTAAAAAAATTAATGCTCAACTTACCTGATTCTCAAACATTGAGTCAAGCAATTGACTTTGTTGTGAAGTGCTACAAACGCCTTTTTGAATTTCGATCTGAGAACCGTATAAGAAGACCTCAATGTTATTATAACTCAATAGTAACATCAATATCTCTTCAACACATACATTCGGAAGTAGAGGATATACAAATTAATGCAATACATTTCAAACCTTGTATTGAGTAAGAAAAGACTCGTCATCGTCAGGAAGGATTGTGCTTATATTATGGAGAACCTAAGCACACTGCTCAACATTGCCCAAAGAAGCGAAGCAACCATAAAATGAGGAGTATGGCGATCAAATGGGACAGCATGTCAAAAAATAAATTTGTTTAGCTACAGTAGGAACCATGCGGTTGGAACCTTGTATAACGCCTAGTGAAGGTCCTATTCTCTCATCCGAATCCTCTCTATATTTTATGATAAATGTTATTCTAAGACCTAAACATCTCAAAGCCTCTGCCTTGCTAGATTGAGGAGCCTCAACATATTTCTTAGATGAAAAATTTGCTAAAAGACATGGCATATTTTTAGTAAAGAAAACTAAACCTGTTCATGTAAAAGTCATAGATGGTCGTCCGTTGTCTTTAGCAGATGTTACTCATGAAACCCTTCCTATAGAAATAGAAACTAATGGTCATACTAGTTTTATAAAATTTAATATCATTAGATCTCCTTCTAATCCAGTCATTTTAGGTTTATCATGGCTAGAAAAATATAATCCTAAAATAGATTGGACTTCTCGTAGTCTTGACTTTTCTGAAAGTATAACTAAGAGTGTAGTTAATCAAGTAGAAAGTCATAAGTCTAGTATAATTAAACCTATATTTGTAGGTACAATTGCTTTCTTGAATGTTGCAAAAGAAGGATCACCTTGTGTCATTTATGCCACACCTATTTCTACTGATGAAAAGACTTCAAGTGGCATTCTAAGTCAATATCAAGATTTTCAAGATGTATTTAAAAAAAAGAATATAGATACTCTTCTAGAACATCATTCCTACGACTACTCAATTGACCTTCAAGAAGGAGCACAACCACCATTTGGACCAATCTACAATTTATCTCAAAATGAATTGGCTGAATTCAAGGAGTATATTAAAGAGAATTTGGCCAAGAACTTCATACGCCATTCCAAATCTCCAACATGAGCTCCAATTTTATTTGTGAAGAAAAAAAGATAGATCATTGCAGATGTGTGTTGATTATCGAGGACTCAATAAGATCACTATCAAGAATAGGTACCGGCTACCTTTGATATCTAGACTTCTTGATCAGCTAAATCAAGCTAAGATCTATATGAAAATAGATCTGCGGGGAGCATACAACTTGGTATGCATCAAAGAAGGAGATGAATGGAAGATTGCATTTCGAACAAGGTATGGACATTTCGAATACAATGTCATGTCTTTTGGACTTACAAATGCACCAGCAACATTCTAACATCTAATGAATGATGTATTTTGTGAGTTTTTAGATGATTTTATTTTCTGTTACCTAGACAACATCTTAATCTATTCTAAGAACTCATAAGAATATAAACTTCATATTCACCAAGTATTAAAAAAACTAAGAGATACAAGACTCTATGCCAAGATAGAAAAGTGTGTATTTCATACTACTCAAGTCGACTTCTTAGGATAAATCATTTCAAATGATGGACTTATGATGGATCCTAAGAAAGTTCAAACTACTATGCATTGGAAGATTCCAAAAATGGTAAGAGATGTCCAATGCTTTTTGGGATTTGCCAACTACTATTGGACCTTCATCAAAGACTTCTCTCAAGTTGCAGCTCCACTTACACGTTTGACTTACAAAGAAAAACTCCAATAAAGTCAAGAAGCAGAAATAGAATTTGAAGCTTTGAAGACAACCTTTATTTTTGCACCAATCTTGTATTGCGTCGATTTTTCTAAGCCATTTTTTATAGAAAAAAATGCATTAGTCTTTGTTTTGGGTGCCATATTGTCACAAATTGTCAAGGACAAGAACTCGATGAAAAAAAAATTCAGACAAGTGAGCCTTCACTCAAAGAGAGGTAACAAAATATATATAAATAAATATATATATTGAAAGAGAAACTGAAATGGCTATTGCCAAAAGACAAGAAAACTAGAGACCCTTGAAACTAGACTAGAAGCAAGAAAGGAGTTGACAAGAGTGAAGAAGCCTTCACTCTTGTCTCTATATATACTCTCTAACTAGGGACTACGTGGCGACGTTCTATAGGACCTCCCATATGTGTTGACTTTGTAGGGCACATGCCTTGACTTACAAGGCAAGTTTTTCTATGTGTGGGCCACATAGTTAGCTTGATCTTCAAGCTAACAACATGTGTGGCACATGGCCAACTTGTTGACCACGTTTCTAATCCAAAAAGTCAATTAAAAATACCTATGAAGTCAAAGCAGCATCTAGGAAGTTTTTAGGAAGCTTTCATATTAAATATTATAGAATTGACTTACTTTTACCTATTTTTACTTACTTCTACCTATTTCTATATGTAATTATTAGCTTACATGATTATGGCCGTGACACAAATGGGAATAGATAATAAACTTCACCCAATAGCTTTTCATTCCAGAAAATTTTCAGCAGCCAAGATTAACTACGAGATCCACGACAAAGAACTTCTTGCAATCATGGATTCGTTTCAAGAATGGCACCATTATCTAGAAGGTGCTTCTAGCCGAGTCATAGTGTATACGGATCATAAGAACCTTGAATATTTTATGTCAACACATATTTTGAATCGTCGCCAAGCTTGTTAGAATATATTTTTGTCAAGATTCAAATTCAAGATCACTTATCGACTAAGAAAACAACAAGGTTTGTCAGATGCACTCTCTAGATGATTTTACCTTGCATCAAAGGAAGGAGATGTTGCTTTTGATCAACAATGAACAATTCTCTTGAAGCCAAAGCATCTTCATCTTTGAGCAATGAAATCAATACTAACTGTTGATTCAACTTTCATTAAGCAAGTTCAGTCAAGTATGTCTTGTGATCTTCTTATTTGTGATATTAAAGAAAATCCTTCAAAGTCTCATGATACTTCCAAGTTTGAATTCAAAAAGAATCTACTACATTTTGAGGGATGCCTATATGTTCCAGAAGGTGAAGCTTAATTACATGTTCTTCAAGCTCGTCATGACTTTCCAGCAACAGGACATTTTCAGTACAATAGAACTTTAGAATTAATATCCAAGGATTTTTGGTGGCCACAAATGTGGAAAGCAGTCAAAGATTTTGTATAATCTTAAGTTGTTTGCTCGAGATCAAAAACTCCTCGTCATCGACCTTATCAACTTCTTCAGCCATTATCCATTTCAAAACAATCATGGTCTTCTATTTCTATGGATTTCATCATGGATCTCCCAATCTTAGGTTCTTATGACTCTATATTCATGATAGTAGATCATTTTACCAAGATGGCATATTTTGTACCATGTACAAAATCTATCACAGGTAAAAAAACAGCTAAGCTCTTTCTTGACAATATCTATTGCTATTATAGATTATCCAAGGATATTATATCAGATAGGGGATCTCAGTTTGTATCAAGATTTTGGCAAATTCTTTTCAAGATTCTAAAAGTGGAAATAAAACTATCTTCGACATTCCATCCTCAAACTGATGGACAAACAAAGCATGTTAATCAAGTTTTGGAGCAATATTTAAGATGTACCATTAACTACCAATAAGATGATTGGACAACTCTTTTGCCATTGGCAGAGTTTGCTTACAATAACACGGTACATTCTTCTACAAAACAAACACCTTTCTTTGCCAATTATGGTTATCATCCACCACTTGATACTTTTGACTTTTCAAAAGTTGATAATCTTGCTGCGAAAGATTTGACAATTCATTTGTCAGAGTTACATGCAACTATAAAGGCATAGTTAAAAAAAGCTCAAGAACAATAAAAAGGTCAATGCGGATGTCTATCAAAATGAACAACCACCATTCTACATAGGTGATAAGGTATGGTTACTTTGTCGCAATATCAAGACCACTCATGCTTGTGACAAGTTGGACTATCGAAGGCTTGGACCATTTTCTATTTCTACATAAATCAATCGAGTTGCATATCGTTTACACCTACCGGAGTCAATAAAAATCCATCCAATATTTCATGTGTCTCTTTTTGAACCATACAAGACAGTGGACATACCAAGAAGAAGACAAGCTCCACCTCCTCTTATAGAAGTGGACAATAATAAAGAGTTTGAAGTGGAAGAAGTCTTAGATTCAAGGCGACATCGAAACAAATTGGAATATCTTGTCCATTGGCACGGATATGACATTAGTGAACGCTGTCATATTACGTGCTAACTTGCTTGAGAACGTGCCGGGCATCTGGCTGTAGGAGGTAATATGGTATTTCGCTAGTATTCAAGCAGTCTATCGTGTTCTTGACTATCCAAATACAATCTATATCGGATTGCAATGTAAAAGCTTAATTCTAATATAAAACGCCTAGAGACCCTATATAACTTCAATCTCTTTTGTTATTTTTATTTTATTTTATTTATTTTATGTTTTTTATTTTATCTTTATCGTTAATTATCTTAATCGTAGACCGTGAATTGGTGCATACCGGAGGATGCACAAGTTCAGAGGAGGTGGATGTCATATTATAACACGTCTATATGATGAAAATATAAATGAAGAAGACTTATTAATATTTAGTCACCTTGGGTGTTAGAAGCGATGGCCAATTCTAGTGCAAATATTGAGAGGTCAGGTTCAGTCACCCCGTTACAGTCAGCCGGGGCATACTTACCAGTAACGAAATGCTCCGTTCAATTCCAAAAACGGGAGTCAGCAGAAAGGGAAAGAACCAATTCAACGATGGGTGAGCCTGGTTCAAAGAGCCAATTGGATCCAATTTCAGAAGACCTCGAATCCGGGTCCTATTACAGGCCTCTTACCCAATATGAGACCTAACTTGGTCGGGCAACCCAATGTGGTCTGATTATGGGCTTCGATTTCGTTTCAGGTTGTTCCGATTCTTTGTACTGTTCTAGGAATATCCTTTGAGTAAAAAGATCTCTTAAAAATAAAAATGGGGGGAAGAAAGCTCCGTCAGCTGTTCCAATTCGAAGAATCCAAGGTGAAAGAATAGAATCTTTTCAGGGTTAAAGGGGAGGATAGGTTAAGAAATGAAGGGAGGAGAATCAGGGTTTTAAGAGTCGGAGAGCTAGCTTCACGCTAAAAAAGACAGAGAGCTGGGGGTTTTTTTTTCTTCATAGGGTTTTGGGAAGACTGAGGCAATCATTGCTGAAAGTCAGTGATATATTGGTGAACTGGATTTTTCGTAAGAGAAGAAAAGGTTGGTACTCTAGATTGTTGTTCGAATGGGGGATACTTCTGTGGTTGAAATTCAGAGTTGTCTAGAAGGTTGAGTATGCTGAATGCATGTGTGGTTGTGTTAATCTGACTGTACGGATAGAGGATATCTGCCAACAATTTAAAGAGGTTTTGGGAGTTGGCGAATTGGAGTTTGTTTAAGGTTTCTATGATAACTGGGGACCTACCAACAAGGATAAGAGGAATATCGACAAGCGACCAAGGGACATCGGTACGGATTGCAGCATAGCCTCACAATCTGTGAGCAAGATTGAACTGGAACTTCTTGAGCATTCGAAAGGGTTTGAAGAGACACTAGTGATAGATGTTTCACAACAAGTCGGAAGGGCAGATTGAGGATCACAGCTTGTCGAAGTTCACGGTCTAGGATTAAAATAATTAACGATAAAGATAAAATAAAAAACATAAAATAAATAAAATAAAATAAAAATAACAAAAGAGATTGAAGTTATATAGGGTCTCTAGGCATTTTATATTGGAATCAAGCTTTTACATTGCAATCCGATATAGATTATATTTGGATAGTCAAGAACCCGATAGACTGCTTGAGTACTAGCGAAATACCATACTACCTCCTACAGCCAGACGCCCAGCACGTTTTCAAGCAAGTTAGCACGTAATACAACAATGCACATGGGAGCCAGTAAAGAATCTTACAAATGCAGCAAAGGCAATAGAGGCTTTTCATTGACGACATCCATCAAAAGCAAGATGAAAATCTTCTTTATAAAAGAAACAAGATTTAGGCAAGATAACATTCTACTTTCAATCCTTGTTTGTAGCTTCTTCATAGTTGTGATGCTCATGAGATGGAAAATCAACAACGAGTGGATTCGACTCAAGAGCCTTCGTTTGTTGATCTGTCAAACGAGACATTACGATTGTCACAACCTTGAAGACAATGCAATCGAGATGAAGATCTTCAAGAACGACATGTTCTTCCTTGAATAGATAGCGAGATACAATGCGTTTGGTATCACAATCTTGGAAGGGACTCCCAATGTTTGGTGATTTTACTAGAGGTAGGAACAACTCTTCATGGTATTCCAAATGTTTTATTCAAAGGAAGTTATGAAGGCCTCAACAATGATCAAATAATTGGGTGGTCTTTCCGCCCTTGTATGGGACACTACCGATGGTTGAGAGGCCGTATCAATTATCTTCGAAGAGAACGAAGATCAGAGTATGTGGAAAATACAATTTGTCTCATTGTAGATTTCCTCAATATATGATTACCGCTCCTCGTGGAACTTGTCCCTAGAATGGGGGGTAATGTCATGGACATACGCATGTAAGCTAGTAATTATATGTATAAATAGGTAGAAGTAAATAAAAGTAGATAAAAATAAGTTAATTCTATAGTATTTGGTATGAAAGCTTCCTAGAAGCTTTATAGACACTGCTTTGACTTTATAGGTGTCTTTAATTGACTTTTTGGGATTAGAAACGTCGTCAATAAGTTGGCCATGTGCCATACATGTTACTAGCTTAAAGACCAAGCTAACTATGTGGCCCACACATAGAAAAACTTGCCTTGTAAGTCAAGGCATGTGGCCTACAAAGTCAACACATATTAGAGGTCCTATAGAACGTCGCCACGTAGCCTCTACTAAGATAGTATATATAGAAACAAGAGTGAAGCCTTCTTTACTCCTTTCAATTCCTTTCTTGCTTTCAGTCTAGTTTCAAGGGTCTCTAGTTTTCTTGGCTTTTGGCAATAGCCATTCCAATTTCTTTCTTAATATACATATCAAGTTATTTCTATTTAGTCATCTTTCTTTAAAAGAAGTCTCACTTATTTATTTGTCTTTATCATGTTCTTGTCCTTGATATCTTTTCACCAAAGCTTTGCCATTGTGCAACCATTGTCGACTTACTTATAGCATTGATATGCAATAACTTGTTTTTCTTGAATAAGAAAGTTAATGAACTCTTTAAATAATTAGAAAAAATGATATTGTACTCTTTTTTTTTCATCTATGGTTTTGCCTTTGAATACAATAAGGTTTTTCTAAGTAAGGTTTTAATGAGGCAATAATTGTAGATCTTGCAAGATTACAGAAAAGTATAGATCATAATTCTATATAAATTTTATATTATATAAATATTATGATAAGCGAGGACGAATGTTGAGAGCATTAAATATAGCCAGTACTCTCTATGATATTTATTATAGTCTACAATAAATACTATAGCTATAGTATTTGGAATATAGTGGAGAAAAATTGTTTATCCTCTCTCCTTCTCCTTTTGTATACGAGACACAACCAGATTAATAGATTTTGTATGTGAAGCTTTCTCTCTCCTTAGAAACTCTCTTGTATGTATGTGTGTATTACTTACTACTACTCTTGTGTCTTTCTAAACATTCTCAACACATATTAAATCCTTGCACATTAGTAGAGATTCGAATATTTAGTTAAATGTAATGATTCTTGAATATAGACAGGTGACGTTCAATATTTTTGGACAAATATCATGATTTATCAATTGCTTGATATTATTTTATATTAAAAAAATACATGCACAAGGATGACGATGTAAAAAAAACAAATACAAATCATTGAATAAATAAATAAACTATGCACTTATGTAATTTTCAGCCTTTGAATGAGACTTGTGAGTAAAAAAAAACATCTTTAAATCTTTGATTATAATTTGTTGTTTTTTTCTTAAAATACCGACCTTAATCTTAGAAAAATATGCACGAGGCAGGTTATTACTAACATTGGTTGTCAAAAATGACAAACATTTTGACATTTTGACAATTTTTATTATTATTATATTATTGTTATTATTATTTTGATATATTTGTAGTGACCAAGAGTGTGCACATATGTACATGTGTATACATAAACATCGAGTAAAGTCATTAACTATAACTTATTGTAATCACCTCGATTTAATTATTGTTTAAAATAGCTATTATCTGAGGGAATAAATACCAAGTGAAGTTCACAGAAACATTTTTAACTAAAAATTAAACGTTTAGTGTAGTTGTTCAAGATGTACCCAAAAATACATTTTCATGAATACGTACATACAAACACACATACGTGTGAATTGAAAAAGGTTCCAGACGGGATATTAACTGGAAGTGTAAACTATTTAAGATAGTGTACAACATTTCAAAAAAGAATGAAAAAACTCCTCTGCAGAAGATGCTTGAATGGTAGTTGACCAATCCAGGACGCGGTCGTTCAAACGGAGCTTTTACTTTTTCATCCTTCATCCGCACAGAGCATTCGATACCCAAACCCCTCTGACACCTCAGCGAATGAGCCAATGACGTGTTCGCCTATCACCAGCCACCCCAGCTAATCCACGTGGGAAACTTTCTCACAACTTGTTTATTTTAACGTTTTGTCCCCCGCACGGTGGATGATATGGCGCTCTGTTTGCTGAGCTGGAAAAATATTCCCTCCTTTTTGCCATTCCAGGTATTAAAAAGGTATTTCGTGTGGCCCGTGAAGACCGACTGCAGTCTAACAAGAGTGTGATTGGATGCTTTTCCCGCTGCGTTTTAGGCTGATGTTACGATTCCTGACGCCGCACAATTTCCAGGTCGGTGGTTCAATTTGCCGAGGGCTGGCTCAGCTCCGCGACGTGCTCCCATTTCATTCTATTTGAGGCTGGGCTTTGTCTGCGCTCATGCCGGCCTTTCCAGCTCCGAAGAGGCACCTTTGAAGCAGCAGAGATCGGCAGCAGGATGACGGTCTTTGGGATCAATGACATTGTCGCTGTGATCGAGGACATTCATTTGAATCAATGGCTGTGCTGGATTGAGGAAATTGAGCCTCCCGTCAGGTCACCATCGACCGCCTCGATTCTACAAGATTCCAGTGCTCAGCTTCAAGCCCGAGTATTTCCATTCACCACTTCGTTAAAGGAATAAATGCTTGTTACAAGGACAGGATATGAATGTTTTTTCGAGGTTGAACTTTGTCACTCCTGATCGCATGCTCTTTACTCTAATTGCGCTCCGTTCTGGATTGATCAGCGTCGTCCAGAATTCGCGATTTCGTTTAGCAACAACCAAGTGCTCGTCTGCAAGTACTTATGTACTGCACCGTTGATCTGTTAGTGACCATGTCCAGTCAGAATAACTAGAGGGGTGAGATACGCGATGAACCGTATTCTATTCTTTCTGAGTCCAAATCTGAATGGAAAACGTCAATGAAGAACAGGGGCTCTTCAGTGGCTGGACCTAATTGCTTGCGTCACACAAGCCAAGCAAGCACGGGACTGTCGGCTCCAACACAATTTGCAAAAAAGACAATGGACATTATAGATCTTTGAGCTACAGGCTCACATTCATTCAACCACATAAACTGAGCGCGGTAGAGAGCACAATTAAGAAGAGGGGTGGCGTTTGCAGAGTAAGGCTTGAGAATAAGGTCAATCTGCCGTGTTCCATAGCATTACAGCAGGCTGAGTCCTGATTTTCTGATTGAATTGAACCTGCACTACTTGATATGACTTGGTCCATCATTTATGGTCTTTCCTCGATGCAGAGTGTGAGCTTTCCAAAATGACGTTGATAAGTGATTCCAGAATTGCAGGCTGGATTGTGCGCTGCCAACCAGTTTCAACCCCCTTCGTTTTGAGTCCGCAAGATCTAAACGCAGATTAGGGCTGAATAATATTTCAGGTTGAGGACATCCACTGGAATATTGCAAATGGGACACATACATGAAATCTCTTAGAGATACGTATTTGGGTAATACTTACTATCAAACAATAGTAAGGAAGTGGCATTTAATTTAAGAGGTTTGTTTATTTCAAAACTTTAATCAAGTGTGTTGATGATGTGCATTCAATTCATGTGGTTGAATATATGTGACAAGAATGTGTGTAATTATATAATTCCAGTGTCTATCCAAATAAGAGAGTCTTATTATGAATTTTAAGATTCTGTTCTTTGGATGGACAATGGTTTATGAGGAAATCAATTTAATTTACGTTAAATGCTGTGTTGTTCTACATTGAGCCCTTTCGTATTTAATTACTATCGCCAAATAATCAAGTTTAGTGTCTTCAAATCTATTTTTGGATTTAGAGTAGGTTTTAAATTGTATTCTTTTGTTTTGTAGTTGTATAGATTTTGATTTCATATTTCCTTTTAGGACTTTGATTGTTATATTATTTGATTAGTATTAAACTAATATGTGTGTCTAATTAATAGAATATCATAATTTATAGAGATATTATTTTTATTACTCTAATTTACATGATTGTTAATCTAAAATGGTATCTTCTATCTTTGTCATATATTTTATAAAAATACAAGATGTGAATTCTTCAATTTTAGCATATGATTATGGTTTCTAAATAGTTATTTTATCTTTATTTCCCAAATATGGACAAAGGTTATAAAATTTTATAAAATTACCAATAAACAATTAATTCAAATTTAGACTTCTAATTTTAATTTATGTTAATGCTAAAAGAAGAATTGAAATCAAGAAATCACTCTATAATGGTTAACTATAATCTATGATTTATTTAAATTAAGTAAGAGAACTGATATGTTGACCGGAATTTTTACTAAATTAACCGGATTTTGGTCATAATATCTTATATATCATATAATTAAAGACATTATTATTTTGTTGGTATTCATTAAAAGACAAAATTATGGTTATGCAAAATTAAAAAGAATGCTTTAAATTTTAAACAAGAAAAAAAATTAAAGAAATTGTTAGAAAATGATGGCTTAGTTTAGGAATTATAAATTATTTGTACAAATTCCTTTAATATTCAAGTAGATACATCTAAAATCAAGCAAATTATTTTAAAAAGTTTGGTCAATATTAGTAATTAGAACTAAATTCTCTCTACTAGGGTTTATATTCTAACTGTTTGTTTGTTTGTTTATTTGTTTTTGTTTTTTGTTTATATATATATATATATATATATATATATACAATTCTTTATCATTGCAATTTCAAAAACACTTTTTTTTTTTTTTTTTTTTTTTTTTTTTTTTTCTGAAACATTAAAAATTAAATAAATATAAAACTTTCAACCACAAAATATTTCTATGAATACATATATTAACAACTGAAAGGATTGGCCTAACAATACTACAATAAAATTAGCTAATATTTATGGAATATTAAAGTATATCCTAAAATGTGTAAAAAACAAAAACAAAATACATTTTACACAAAATAATACCATTTTCTATCTACATAGATTAACTAATTGTTTCTTAAAGTTATTTAATTTAATTTAATTTAAAAATAATATAGAACTCTTAAAATGTTTTAATAAAAAAATTAAAATACTTTTACATGCATTTCAAAAAGATACAACTTCCTATTATTTACTTCATTATATGTTCTTAAAATTGGATTTTAATCTTTAATAGTTCAGTTAACTCTATGAACTCCAAAATATATATTTAGTAACGAAGGACTAAGTAGAAGTAATAAAAAGATTGATTCAGTCATATGTATATATAACCAGTTAAAATGATTTAAATAAAATGCTATAATGTTTCTTTCATGTAATAAAATAATTTTGAAATGAGTATTACTAAATGTATTTTCTACTATTAACCATGGTGGAATCCACGTATTTGGTAGGCAATTTGATTGAAGCTTTGTAAGAATTTAGACACCAATCAAAGCGGTCAGCTTTTAGTGGTGAGATAAGTCCTTTTTAGTGTTGTCTCAAAGAAGGGCTTGCATCCTCGATGGAGTTGAGAAATTAGGGCGACAGTTCTGTAGTTGGAACTGTCGTCCTCCTGGTGGGCTGTGTAAATTAGGGCTTAGACTCACATATACCGCTTGCCTTGTTTTTTCGCCGTTGGTATGCAGGGGCGCTGCACCTAAATCTCGAGCCAAGTTAACATCATTGCTGCTCCTCATGGTGAGAGTTGTTTGTGGGGTCGAGCCTCTCCTTGGAAGTTTGCGCTTCTGAGTTGGTTCAGGTTGAAGATTTGTCCACGTAATGGAGTCCTTCAGGGCGGACAGGGTTTAAGCAGGGTTTAGGGTTTAACGGGATTTTGCCCAGGCTTCAAGGGAAAGATTCAGACAAAACTAGGTGTTGCCAGGATTCATTCTAGCAGGGATTTGTGTTGAAAAATCAGTTCAAGATGGGGAAAGCGGCGAAGAGCACAAAGAAGTTCTCTCAGAAACACTTAGGGGCAACGATAGCACGGAGGCGGAAGTTGAAGCCTATGAAAAATGCCATAAAGAAGAAAAAAGCTGGAGCTCTTCTTGCAGGTAATGTCTCTTATTGAAGTTGAGACTGTGTCGCGTGAGGATGCGAATTGGGAGTGAACGCTTGTTGCTGTGACATTCAAAGCGTAGATGGGCATAAGTTCAGAAGTCGTTGGGAACTTGCAAAATTTGGTGCTGAATGAAGTTTTGACCTTGGTTTGCAAGGCATTTGTCGACGCTGTCTATGTACCACCAAGGAGGAGACGTTATTGTAGTTTTCACGATACCTACTTTTTGGAATGTTTGTCTGATGTGTAATCTTGTTTGCAGGGTTTGCGGAAGACCAAGCTATCGAAAGAACTGAAAAGAGTCAAGTGGAGAATGGAGGAGGTAGAAAGAAGTACGTTGAATTATCTCCTTTCAATCGGGTTAGGCTTAGGTTCACTATCCATGAGATAGCAGGTTGCGTGTATCTTCATTGTATAATCATTCTTGCTGCTCGTAGGTAAATGTCAGGGCTCAACTGATACTAGTATTGTGGGTCTTCTCCTGAACCTTTATGGAATGATGACCTCAGGAGGGTTCAGGATATGACTGT
Source organism: Physcomitrium patens (assembly GCF_059467195.1). Taxonomy (NCBI): domain Eukaryota; kingdom Viridiplantae; phylum Streptophyta; class Bryopsida; order Funariales; family Funariaceae; genus Physcomitrium; species Physcomitrium patens. Next base: position 3,260,719 of record NC_143433.1, on the reverse strand, counting down.
CGATGAGTTGATGGAAGGAGACTTTCTTGATAACTTGAGTGACGGAGGCGAAGGTTCTGAAGACGAGGGAGGTTCTGAAGACGACGGACTTTCAGATGGGGTAATTGGACCTTTTTGGCTGGATAGTATCTCTACGTTACGAGCTCCCGATGTTTGTTAAGCACGAACTTCTCATAAGTTTATCAAGAAATTGAGTTCTGACTGTTGCTACACAAATCAAATTTATCGACGATTCCACAGGCTTGTGAAATCATGTTCATAGTCTCGAGTTAACATCAGTTGTGACCTACGGTGGTGGTTAGTGCTGATTTAAGCTTATTGTACTGGCAGGAAAATGTGAATGACGAAGATTTGGAAAAGGCAATCGCCGATCTTGATGCTGATATGGGTAACGTTATTTTACTTTCATGATTGTTTTGTACGAGTTGTTCTCCCACCTGATGAGCGTGTCTGCCTGCGCTTCTTGTTAAATTCATTTGCCAAAATACTCACTCTCACTGAATTCTTGTTGTGCTGAATCGCTAGATAATGATGATTCCGAAGACGAGGATGAGGATGGGTCAGGATTGGGTTCACAGAATAAAATGCTCAAGTCTGAGGTTTCTAAGCACAAGCATCAACTTGAAAGCCTGCAACAGAAGGTAGGAGTTTTGCGACTGGAAACTCTGAGAATTTGATGAAACTTTGATAACTACCACGAAATTTGAACATTGTTTTCATTTAACCGGTTGTGTACACTCATGTATCTAATTATTTATTTATTTATTTATTTTTGGCCAACAATTTTTATGTCCTGTTGAAGCGTTTGATGGAATTTGTCTGATATTTGATAACGTCGGAAGATGCTTGGTCTGAAGTTCTCGTATGCCTGCATATTGGTTTCAGGATCCAGAGTTTTATCAATTTTTGAAAGACCATGACAAGGAGTTGTTGGAGTTTGAGGATGAAGATGAAGATGAAGATGCAGAGGTACCATTTTCTCGTCCCCCGTTCTATTAGTATCGCATTGTAACATGAAGTTGACTCGGTTGCCCATGCAGCATCCACTTCCGTTGTAGTAGTAATGTGCGAATATTTGCTCTCGAGTTCTGGTTTTCTTTTTTTTTCTGCATTGTGGATTTTGAAAAAGCATGTTTTCATTCATAGAGGAAATTGAGTAGTACAGAAATGTATGTTGGCAAATAGAACCTGAAGTCTCCTGTACAAGTAATTGAAAACAATGATCGTAATGATTCATGTAGGATTCCGAAGGAGATGGGGATCACAAGAATAGAATGGAACTAGAATCTGAAGGGAAACAAATTTTAGAGGATGGTACAACCGTCAGCCTCTCCACAGCTTTGGTTGAGACCTGGTGTACCGCTGTCAAGGAAAAGCAACACGTCGGAGCTCTTAAAAATCTCCTGCGGGCTTTTCGAACAGCTTGCCATTACGGGGACGGTGAAATGGAAGACATGGGCTCTAAATATAACATCAGTAGCAGTCATGTTTTCAATAAGATCATGCTTTATGTACTTCTTGAAATAGACGGGGTTTTCAAGAAAATGCTTGGCTTGACGGATATGAGTGAGAATAAAAGTGGAACGGTGGAGGTTCAAAAATTATCAAAATGGAAGAAGTTAGAGCCTTTTGTAAAGTCTTATTTAGGAAACGCCTTGCATATCTTGAATCAAATGACCGACAACCAGATGATAGCTTTTACTGTTCGGCGATTGAAAGCGTCTGTTATTTTTCTGGCCGCGTTTCCCATTTTGGCGAGAAGATATATGAAGGTATGTCTTTCTAATTCCTTTTTATCGAAGCAGCATGTCTTTTCGGCGGCATGTTAACATTTGTGCTCATCTTGCATATGTTCCTTGCTGATCGACATAATCCGTTGGCACTACTTAAGTGCCATTGATCGTGTTTCTGAGCTGTTTCGATAAACCTGATTACAATGGTGTCATTCTCATTTTGATTCAATTTTGCTTATATGTGCAGGTGGCACTACATTTTTGGGGTAGCGGTGAAGGGGCTCTTCCACTTTTGTCGTTTATGTTTATTCGAGAGATGGCTTTGCGTTTAGGATCGGATTACTTGGAGGTATGCCTTAAAGGCATGTATAAAGAGTATGTGGCAAATTCCAGATTTGTTAATCCAACATCTCTTCCAAGAATACATTTCATGGCAAGCTGTGTTGTAGAGCTCTATGGTATCGATTCAGCATCTTCATATCAGCATGCTTTCATCTTTATTCGCCAGTTGGCAATTGTTCTTCGCAATGCACTTACCATGAAAACTAAGGTATGTTGTAATTCTCGCACGTTTTTTTAATACTTTAACCATTATGTGTGGATAACTTGAAGAACGAGGGACCAGGAGACGTAGTTATGAATTCTACGATTGTTTGGAGCACATCATTTTAAGAATAATTTGAGATTGGTTGCATTCAAATTAGAGGCCATTCGTCCCTTTTTTTTTTTTTTTTTTTTTTCGAACTGTCTCTGTAACAGTTATTAGTTCCCTGAGATGGACTGGTATGTTAAACAACGTTCTTCCAATTCTCTTGGTTAATCTGCTCGTCGAATGATTATTTCTCGTATGTCATGTTCCCATTTCCTGTGAGGTCACAGGTAAGGAAGCTTTCGGGTTTCTGAAAGAGTTTGGAGTTGCTGTTGCTCTGTTGGGTTTCTGAAAATGTGTTCTGGACGGATTATGCAGGAAGCATTCAAACAAGTGTATAGATGGCAGTATATCAATTCGTTGAACGTTTGGGTAAGGGTGCTCTCCACATACAAGGAACAGCTGCGTCCTCTAGTGTATCCATTATCGCAGGTCATCGACGGTGTGGCGCGGTTAGTACCAACAGCTCGATATTTTCCATTACGTCTTCAGTGCGTTCGTATGCTCAACAGGCTTTCGGCTGCCACTGATGCGTTTGTTCCAGTTGCATCTCTTCTCTTGGATATGCTACAATTCAAAGATTTGCACATGAGTCCAACTGGCGGGGTTGGAAAGGGTCTTGACTTTTCAACGATGATAAAGGTGCTATATATTTTTTCGTAACGAGGTCACACTTACCTTCTTTGTTCTCATCCTTAGCTCGGTCAAGTATTTGTACTATCTAAAGAATTATCATTCTTTGCTTGAAGCGACCAGATCTGGAGTATATTCCAAGGCCTTATGATTACAAAATTTATTCTACTAGAGCTATGATGTTAAGTTTATGTTATGCAGTATGATTGTAACTTGAATTTGGTTTCGTTATTTTTCCACTTTTGCAGGTCCCTAAGCAAGCAGTGAAGACACGTGCCTTCCAGGACGATTGTGTAACAGGAGTTATTGAGCAGCTGACAGAGCACCTGGCTCAAAACAGTTACTCCGTTGCATTCCCTGAGCTGTCTGTGGTACCGCTTGTGCAACTTCGGCGAATGTTGAAGGAGATTAAAGTGGACCGGTTTCGCAAATTGATCAAGCAGTTGGTGGAACAGGTCAGTTCTGGGGATGAACTGATTATCAGACAATGATTATTACGCAAAGCTTTAAATGTGGATAACTACGTGTGGTTGTTACATGCCAGACAAAGTATATGCCTGTGCACATGTTGCAAATTCCATGTGATGATGATGACATGAAAATTGTTTAAGAGAAGATTAAAGCGGATACATAATGAGAAAATTCAATGGTGTTGAGTTCGCTTCAGATTGCTCACTGTGGTGATTTTCTCTAGATCGAGCGTAACGTTGAGTATGTGGGGAAGAAGCGTGATGGTGTTTCGTTCTCCCCGAAGGATATCTCTTCTGCTTCGTCATTCTTGGAGGTCCGACTCTGCCTTTGTTCTAACATTTCACGCATGTGCGGTAGAATGCATCATTCAATTCATTGCCAGTGTTCAACACAAAAAAATGTTTACCATAGATTCAATACTCTTAGGAATACGCTTATTTTGCTCAGGAAGATAAAAAGGCAGGCTCCAGTCCACTGTCGAAATTTTCTGTTTCTCTGCAACAACGAGCTGCACAACGGCAGGCTGCCCTTCGTACATCCAGGTTCGTTTTTGGAACAATGTTGATATGCAGCACTGGGTGGTTTTCTCACAAATTGTCTTGGTTTTCTTCACGCACTGCACAGTGTTGTCTTGAGACGCTGGAGTTTAACACCATGCCTTTTGTTGTTGCAGTGTGGTGGTTGGAGGGGACAACGAGCGGGTTGCAGATAGCGATGACGAAGAAGATGACGAGACGGTAGTTAAGGAGGGAGCTAAGGCATTCAGTAATGACTGGTTACCTTCCAAGAAAGCATCAGAGTGAGTCACTAATCTGCGCCCTATCCATGCTTGAGTACAAGTGTAGTCATATCGTAGCCATCCAGTATTTTTGGATCGTCACCTTACGGGTTTAATGCTTTTACGTTGACTTCTGTAGAACAGGTTGACTTCAGGTTCTAACATCTCATCATATTGCTTCTCTCTCTCTCTCTCTCTCTCTCGATCTCGCACATACACACATACCTGTTGCTTTATGCGTGTCATTAATTATGGAGCAAAATGACATTCTTTATGTGATTATGTCTAATTTTATTTTTGGTTTATCAGTCATATCCTAGTGTTAGCTTTGGGCCTTCGAAGCTCTGCATGTACTGAGCTGTGAATTTACCTGTACAGACGCCAATCTGAAAATAAAGTGGTCATTACAAAAGCTGCTGATGGTGATAACGACGAGGATGAGGACCGCGTGGAAGACCTGGTGCTGTCTTCATCTGACGAAGATGCGGATGAAATGGACGAGGATGATGATAACGAGGTTTTGGGAAGTGGCTCGGAATTGGACTCTGATAATGACGAACAGGAGATTTCCTCAAGAAAACCGAAAAAGTCCACTGGACACAAGGACACAAAGGATGTGGCGAATGGAGGAGCCAGTACGAGGGGTGCCTCCAGAGGTAGAGGGGGTAATAGAGGCGCTTCCCGAGGAGGCAATAGTGGAGGAAGAGATGCATCTCCAGGAGGCAAGAGAGGAGGATTTAAGAACCAACGCGGATCCGCAGGTGGTAGGCGAGGAGGAAGAGGAGGATCTCCTGGAGGTTACAGAGGAGGAAGAGGAGGATCTCCCGGAGGTAACAGAGGAGGGTTTAGGGGTGGTAAGAGAGGAAGCAAAAGGGGGAGGGAATGAGGATATCGATTAGCATCTTGAGCATTTAGGCTCTAGTAACTAGCTGTATGAAGAAACACATACGAATCATTTTTCTTTCTATGATAGATAGTCATTCTTGCAGTGACATAACGATTTGAAGTAACAGTATTTATCATATATTGATTTTTGCGTGATGCTGACAAAGGGAATTTGCAAAATTGTCAGTCTTCGAGTGTTTTGTACCAGCAATTTCGTTCAGTATTTAGATTTCTACCTAGCAATTGTTCATTTCTAGAGTGTAGAGCTGAACTAGCACTTCGAGGTAGGTGAAACAGTGTTAAAGATTTTGGCAAACGGGGACAAGGAGGCATGAACATTTTAACTAGAAGGTGCAATTTTCAAAAGAGGAAAGTTGCAGTTTTTTCTTTTGTGCGATTTCTGAAGGTGGTGTGGGACCAATAGAATGTTTATAATCTTCTCTCCACAGACATTGCCTTCTTAAGTTGCGCATGAATTAGACTTCAACAACCATGTCAGTCACAAGCGAAGCCGGCTTATTTATGTCTTTTCCGCATCAAACCAACTTCACCTCCGTCATCTCTACTGCAAGCAGCTTAAATAATTGGACCTTAGGGAAAGTATGCGATGAAAATGCGAGTTGTAAGCAGAAGCAACGGTAACAGTACACAGGATCACAATATGGTACTTTGGTTGTACCATTAGATGATTGATTATTTGATTTTCGTAAAAGTTCAAATATAATGTGACTCATCAAATTGAGTACAGAGCTTTCATCATCAAATTCAACACAAGATGCTTCAAAAGTGTAAAATACAACCAAAAATTGAAACTTGAAAATAACGTTATATACAGTTTTATACATCCTCGCAATATTAGTACTAATACATGATAGTATATGGCCATTGAAGCAAAGCTAGTCCAAAAATACAATTTTGTAGAAAATAGAAAATCAAACTTCACAGTTTGGTCTAACATCCTTAAGCTTTTAAAATTGCTGTAAAACATTTGGGCGTGGTTTTATAAAAGTTTTTTATTTTTTTATTTTTATCACTTTAGTAATGATTGTATAGGACACCAACTACTTACTCTTACAATTTTGACATTCATATTAGAGCTTTGTCAAAATGTTCAAGCAACATTTTAGAATGCTCAATAGGAATTAGATATAGTAATAGAGCTAGCCACATACAAACTTAAAAAGTTGTAATTTGAACCACTTTTGTATAGATTTGGCTAAATAATTTAGAACATTGTCTTGCTAAAAAATCAAAATAGGATCTAAATTGGTGGTATTTCAAAATATGCTTGTCATGATATTAGTCCATGCTTCTTTTTAATTTGTCAAAGAAACCATGTCCAAAAAAAATCATTCAACTCCTATCTTAATTAAACCAATACTATGCTTCATTATTGACAAGCTTGGTGTGGTGTCACCGATATAAATACTTATTCTAATAATTACTTATACGATTAAATAGAAGTAGGTAAAAGTAGATAAAAGTAGATTCATTTCATAATATCTTTTAGATTCAAGAGTCTTTAGTTTTCTTATCTTTTGGAAATAATCATTCCAGTTTCTTTTTAATATAAATGTTTTTTTACTTCTATTTTGTCATACTTCTTTGAATTTTTTTTTCATAAAAGTCTCACTTGGTTATTTGCTTTCATTGGATTCTTGTCCTTGACAAATTCACAAGAATATACTTACAATATCAAAGCTTTATCTTTTCTCGATTAAGAGTGGATTACCTCTATTTCTTCATAAGACATAAGCATACTAGAAGTTGCAGATTACCTTCTTCTAGAATGATATAGTCTTTAGTATTTTCTTCATTCTCAAGTTCTCTCTTCTATTTGACTTGAGCAATATTAGACATCTTTTCTTTTTTACGTATTATCATGGCAAAACTTTTTGAAATAAAGACTTCAATGGCACAAATACAAAGGCAATTGAAGAAGTTAATGCTTGCAATACATCAACTCAATTTACTACTACAAGGAGAAAGAAGAATGGCACAAAAAAAAAATATAGAGATGATTAGAGCTATTTTAACATCTGCATCAAATCATGTTCCTTTTCCTATGATGGAACACTCTTCTAGTATTAGAGAATCAAGGATTGCATTGCCCGAGAAGTTTGGTGGCACAAGATCTAAGATTTGAAGATTTATCAATCAAGTACAACTTATGATTGAACTTCAACTCCAAAGCTATCCAACTCTAGGATTGCAAATTAGATTTATTGGTATACTTCTTTCAAATTCAATATTATCATAGTTTTTTTTCTTTTTTTGAACAACAAGATCCAATATTGGATAATCTAGAGGCTTTTTTGATTGAGTTTTGATCCATATATAGAGAATATGATGCAATTCGTATTGCAACCAACAAAGTCTATATTTTCCAATAAAGCAATCAATTAGTAATGTTATATGCTTCAAAGTTTTGACAACTTGCAACTGATATCAAGTAGGATGATGTTGCACTTATTAGCAAATTTCTCTATAGATTACAATATAAGGTCAAAAAATTGATGTTAAAGTTATGTGATTCTCAAACATTAAGTTAAAAGAATTGACTTTGTTGTAAAAAATGATAATTGACATTTTAAATTTTGATTTAAGAATTGCACAAGTGTACCTCAATATTATTATAATTCAATAGCAACACCAATGTCTCTTCAATACATATATTCAAAAGTAGAGGATATGTAAATTGATGCGGTATATTTCAAACTTCTTACTAAGCAAAAAAAGACTTATTATTATTAGGAAGGATTATGCTTATATTGTAGAAAATCTAAGCACATTGCTTAATATTGTTCAAAGAAGCGATACAACTAAAAAATAAAAAGCATGGATGTCAAAGAAGATAATATGTCAAAAAATAAGTTTGTCCAACTACAATAGGGATTGTGCGGCTGAAACCTTGTACAACACCTAGTAAAGGTCCTATTCTCTCATTAAAACTCTCTCCTTGTTTTACAAAAAATTTTAATTTAGGACCTAAACATCATGAAGCCTTTGCCTTGTAAGATTTAGGAGCTTCAGTATGTTTCTTAAATAAGGAATTTGCTAAAAGACATTATCTTTAGGAAAGAAAACTAAAACTGTTCATGTAGAAGTCATAGATGGTCATCTATTATATTCAAGAGATGTTACTTATGAAATCCTTCCTATAAAAGTAACAACTAATAATCATAGTAGCTTTGTAATATTTATTATCATTAGATCTCTCTCTAATCTAGTTATTTTAAGTTTATTATAATTAAAAAAATATAATCCTAATATAGATTAGATTTTTTATAGACTTGATTTTTTTGAAAATATAAATAAGAGTATAATTAATTAAATAAAAAGTCGTAAGTTTAATATAACTAAACCTGTATTTGTAGAAGCAAGAACTTTCTTGCATGTTGTAAAAGAAGGATTACCTTGTATTATTTATGCTACACCTATTTCTAATGGTGGAAAGACTTCAAGAGACATTCTAAGCCAATATCAAGATTATCAAGATATATTTGGAAGAAGAATGTAAATACTCTTTCTAAATATTATTCTTATGACTATTCAATTGATTTTTAAGAAAGAATTCAACCACTATTTGGACCAATCTATAGTCTATTATAAAATGAGTTAGTTGAACTTAAGGAGTATATTGAAGAAAATTTGGCCAAGAACTTCATACGCCATTTCAAACTTCCAGCAAGAGCTCTAATTTTATTTGTGAAGAAAAAAGATGGATCATTATGAATATATATTAATTATCAAGGACTCAAAAAATCACCATCAAGAATAAGTACGTACTAAGTTTGATATTTGGACTTCTTGATTAATTGAATTAAGCTAAGATCTATACAAAAATAGATCTATAAGGAATATACAATTTGATATGCATTAAAAAAAGAGATGAATGGAAGAGAGTGTTTTTACCTAAATATGGACATTTTGAATATAACATCATGTCTTTTGGGCTTACAAATGCACCATCAGCTTTTCAAAATCTAATGAATGATGTCTTTCAAGAATTTTTAGATGAGTATGTTATTTGTAAGACAATCTTTATTTTTTGCACTAATCTTGTATTGCGTCAATTTTTTTAAGCCATTCTTTATAGAAATAAAAACACTGGACTTTACTTTTGGTCTTGTATTATCACAAATGAGAACAAATGATAAACTTCATTTAGTAGCTTTTCATTCAAGAAATATTTTAATAGTCGAGATCAACTAGAAGATTCACAATAATAAACTTCTTGTAATTGTGGATTCATTTTAAAAATGGTGCCATTATTTAGGAGGTGCTTCTAATTCAACTATTATTTATAGGAACTATAAGAATCTTAAATATTTTATGTCAGCACATATTTTGAATCGTTGCGAAGCTTGTTAGAGCATATCTTTGTTAAGATTTGATTTTCAATTTGCTTATCAATTTAAAAGAAAACAAGGCTTGTTAGATGGCTTTTTTAGATATTCTTATCTTGTACCAAAAAAAGAAAATATATCATTTGATTAACAAAGAATGATTTCCTTGAAGCAAGAGCATTTTCATCTTCAAATAATAAAATCAACATTGATTTTTGATTCAACCTTTGTCAAACAAATTCAATCAAGTATGTTATGTGATCTTCTTGTTCATGATATTAAAAATCATTCTTTTAAGTCTCATGATTCTTTTAAGTTTGAGTTCAAGAACAAACTACTCTATTTTAAAGGAGACTTATATATTTTAGAAAGAGAAGCATATCTACGTGTTTTTCAAGTATGTTATGACTTTCCAACAAGTAGATATTTTAAATATAACAAAACTTTGGAACTTATATCTAGAGATTTTTGATGGCTGCAAATTTGAAAGGCAATGAAAGACTTTGTTTATCCATGTGACATTTGGTTAAGGTCAAAAACTCTTCATCAGCAATCCTATGGACTTTTCCAACTATTATCCATATTCAAACAACCATAGTCTTCTATTTCTATGGATTTTATTATGGACTCAATTTATATCAAGATTTTGGACAACCATTTTTAAGATCTTAAAGATAGATATAAAATTATCTTTGGCCTTTGATCTTCAAATTCATGGACAGATAAAGCGTGTTAATTAAATTTTGGAGTAATATTTGAAGTGTATCATCAACTATCAACAAGATAATTGGACAATGCTTTTGTCATTGGCAAAGTTTACTTATAATAATACAATACACTCTTCTACTCACCAAATATATATATTAATTATGGTTATTATCTATAATTTGATATTTTTAACTTTTTAAGAATTGATATTCATATGGTAGAAGATTTGGCAAATCATTTGTCAAAGCTACATATAACAATGAAGGTTTAATTTAAAAATACTAAAAAATGACAAAAAATAAATGCACATGCCTATTGTAAGGAATAATCATAATTCAATATGTGTCACAAGGTATGGTTACTTTGTCGTAATGTCAAGAATATTAGTCCTTGTGATAAATTAGACTATTCTAAGCTTAGATATTTTTTTTTATTTGTAAATAAATCAATCCAATTGCTTATTGATTACACTTATCAAAGTTAATGAAGATCCATCTTATATTCCACATGTCTCTTCTTGAACCATATAAGACAATAAACATACCAAGAAAAAAATATGTGTGACCTCCTCCTATAGAAGTAAACAATAAAGATGAATTTTAAGAAGAAGAAATTTTAGATTCAAAGCAGCATGGAAATATGTTAAAATATCTTATTCATTGGCATGGGTATGATATTAATGAACACACATGGGAGCCAACAAAAAATCTTGCAAATGTAGCAAAGAAGGTGGAGGCTTTTCATTAATGACATCCATTAAAACATAGATGAAGAATATTAAATCTTTGCTATTAAAGAAATAAGATCAAGAGAAGATAATATTCTTTCTTCTATTCTTGTTTATAACTTCGATGTAAATTGTGGTGCTAAAGAGATAGAGAATCAACAATTAGTGGATTCAACTTAGGAGCTATTGTTTGCTAACTTGCCAAATGAGACATTGCAATTGTTTCAACATTCAAGATGATGTAATTGCAATGAAGATCCTAAAGAATGACATGTTCTTCATCAAATAGATGACAAGATATATTGTTGTTATGCTAGAAAGTAGAATAATATGTAAAAATAAGATAAAATGTTATGAGAATTTGAATTATAACTAATAAAATAAAATAAAATAAAATAAAAAATTAAGATAATTATATATATATATATATATATATATATATATATATATATATATATATATATATATATTTTAAGTTTATAGTTTAAATTTAGTGATTAAATATAGAAATTATAGGATTTATTAGTAAGAAATTTAAAAGGGCTTTGGAATCAAAGATATAATATTTTGACTCTTAGACCATCTCATGTTGGTAGATAAGATAAGTGATAGAGAACTTCAATTCTATTGATTTGAAGATATGCGCAATAGACTTTGAGATGTTAATTGGGACCACAATGGAGTTTGGGACAATTTTAAGGTGATCTATTTAAAATAAGGCAGACCATTCAGAAAAAGATTATCTATTTGAAGTATGGATGTTTGATTTGGAAAGTTTATTTATTTATTTATTTATTTGGCTAAAATTTGGATGAAAAAAATGTGTAATTTGGAGTGGTAAAAATAAAATTATGATTGTTTGAAGTTAGGGTATATTTTTGGTACCTATTGTTACTCTTTTAAGCATATAGAGAGTTGTAGGAAAGCTTTTAAGAATTGAAAAGTGAGTTTAGAAATCTGACTTAAAGAACTACATTTTATATAAAAACATTGATATATTCCAATCTAAAATAAAGTAAAGAAAGTTATTGAAAGTTAATATTTAAAATTGAGATTTATAAGTGAATTGTTTTTAATAGAGGATTTGATTTTTTTTCATATCTTGAGTTTTTGGACGAATTTTTAGCTAAACATTTCCACAAATAGAAATGACTATATTAAAAAGTTTTATATAAAAAATTCATAATATTTGAGCTTTGGATTTTTGAGATATGAAGGAATTAGTGCATAGGTACCTAGAAATTGACATATGTAGCACTTGCTAGAGATTAGGCAATATCCAAAGAATTATAATGAATTTATGGTTGATTTTTTATGTAGAAATAGTCAAAGATATAAGTTAACTTGTAGAGAATTTTGAATCCAATTGGATGATTAGATTGGAAGTTATTGAGTGATACATATACAAAAGGGATTTGTATAGGAATAGAAGTGATTTAGGATATCTAGTCATATCTTAGATACTCTTAAGCATCCTAGACTTGTGTATTTGATGTAAATATCTTCTTAAAGACAATCTATAAATCATATTTATATTTTATAATCTTGCAACTTATTTGAGTATTTAATGGCAGCCAAAGGCCCAATACTTTTTTGAGACAATTTTCTCTATTACAATATTTTTGATGCTTCCACTGATAGAGCCTTAAGGTACTAATTTCTCAATAAGTCAAGATGGGGGATACAAAGCAAGGAAACTCAAATAATGGAGTTAGTCAAAATCTTGCAGATGAATTTTTAAGAACCATACAAATGTTCATGGACCAACAAGTTGCTAATACAACTTTGCAAGGGGCTACCAAGCATTGAGAGATGTTATTATCAAAGTGGGGAGGTTTGATGGGAAGAATATTACTAAGTTTTTGAGGTTCTACACTTGTGAAATAAAAATCTATCAAGTTTTAAAACATAGGATGATTGAGACCTTTGATTTAGTACTTGTTTTAGAGATCAAAGAAAGGATGAAACAACTACATGGAAGTATTGATATAAAAACATGGATTAGATTTGAAGAGAGATTGAAAAATGAATACTTTGATGATAATAGTGAAAGGATGACTAAGAGAAGTTTTCTTGATTGAGTGGAGTAATAATCAAATAAATATATGAAATTAAATAAGTTTCTAAGAGAGTTTGAGAAGAAATTTAGACAACCCCCATTATTTGAGAAGCGCCTTTTAGTATGAAAAAATTAGAGTTGTTCCTACAAGCTATAGATGAGATATTAGAGGATAGATTATTTTTCTTTTTTTAAGATGAAACAATAGAAGGTGGTTATACTACTAATTGGAGAAGGTTGAAAGAGGCAGTGAGTCTCATTGCTAAACAACAACGTATAAAGTCTACACGATTTGGGGCAAGGATAGAAGCTATACCAATGAAAGATATGAAAGTTCCAACAACAACTTTGTTCACTCTTACTCCATCAAGCTCTTTAAAGAATAAGAATGTAGATGAAGAAATCTTTGATGAGTTGATGAGGAGTATGAGAGAATTGAAGGTAGAAATAATTTCTTTGAAGAAAGGTACAAAGTTAGGTACTTCACGACTAACTCAAGGATTAAAGAAATTTATTGTCAAGTGTATTTTATTAAAGTAAGTAAGTAAAAATAAAAATAAAATAAGTTATCTTGTAGAAGATATTACCTTAAATAAGTTGCTATTAGTTAAAGAATTGGCTCTTGATATGTAAGAAGGCTAAAAAATAAAATAAATGAAAGGACCAAGGATCTTACAAGTATACAAAATATGCTAAAAGAATATTTTTATAATAGATAAAATAACAATATATAGTCTCGAGAGAATGTTGGATGGATGGATAGTCTCCATAAAATATTAGATGGATGTATTCATCAAAGGATGGAAGTTGTTGATTAAGATAGCAACCACCACCTATAAGTAACAGGTGTTGGAAGTGAAAGATATCTTATTTCATACTCTATTTGTAGGCAACCTTGTTGATGCTAAATATTGCAACTTCATAGTACTTATTCTTTAATAGATTATGGATCCACTCACCTTTAGTTATAAATTTTGAAGTTTTTTAAAGTCTTACTTGTTGCAATAAGTAGAATTTTTGGTTATTATTCATATTAGAATTTGGTATCACTTAATTCCATTATTGTATCTAGTTGTTAATGTAGTTGTACACTTACTTGTTATTAAGTGTATTGATAATCTTAGAAGTTATTAGATACCTTAAAATGGTATTTTAGAATACTAATATTATATTTTATTGCTGATTTACATTATTTGTGATCTAATATTGTGATTTTATGTAATAAACTTCCATTGAGATCCTCTTATGGTAATAAGAAGTGTTTTGTGAGTTTGAAAGTATTTTATGAGAGAAGTGAGGTGATTGAAGATTGACAAAGCTTATATAAGAAATTAAGATAGAGTATAAGACTTGTCAAAAGTCTTATAAGTGAAATTGAAAGTGCTTAAAGAATGAAATCACTTGTTTATTAATAAAGAGGGCATTTTGGATTTTCTAAGGCAATAATACCTTCTTATTGATTTTGAGAGTTCTTTCTTCTCATTTTTAAATTTTCTTTGATACAGTTCTTTCTTAGACATGGTTTCAAGTAAAGGTGAAAATTTGAGAGTGATTGAAAAGTTTAGAAGTAACAACTTTTACTATTGAAAGAAAAAAATAGAAATTTTGTTGGTTTCATTTGGATCTTTCTTTAAGATTTATGTCCTTGACAAAAAATCAAGCCATAGCAACACCTTCTAAGTTTTTGGAAGCTTATTTATTCAAGCCAAAGCCTATGCAAATTGACATAGTATATTTTAAACTTCTTATTGAGCAAGACAAAACTTATTATCAAGAAGGTTTGTACCTATATTATGGAGAATCCAAGCATACTACTTGACATTATTCAAAGAAGCAATGCAATCACAAAATAAAGAGCATGGTTACTAAAGAAGATGATGTGTCAAAAAATAAGTTTCTTTAGTTATAATACAAACCTTGTGGCTAAAATCTTGTATAATACCTAGTAAAGGTCTTATTTTTTCTTCAAATCTCTCACTTTGTTTCACAATAGAAGTTTATTTAGAATCAAGAAACCACAAAGTTTTAGCTTTATTAGATTCAAAAGCCTTGGCATGTTTTATAGATAAAGACTTTGTCAAAAAATAAGAGATATCATTAGTC
This sequence comes from Physcomitrium patens, assembly GCF_059467195.1. Taxonomy (NCBI): domain Eukaryota; kingdom Viridiplantae; phylum Streptophyta; class Bryopsida; order Funariales; family Funariaceae; genus Physcomitrium; species Physcomitrium patens. The sequence continues at coordinate 3,245,624 of NC_143433.1, read as the reverse complement.
AAGAAAATTAAATTCATATATGTAGAAGTCATAGATAGTCATTCACTATCTTTTATAAATGTTAACTATGAGATTGTTTAATTAGATTTAGTAATTAAAGATTATTATAAATTAATATTATTTAATATAATAAGATTTCTTTTTAATCTAATTAATTTAAGATTATTATGGTTAAAGAAGTATAATCTCATATAGATTGGATTTCTTGTAATCTTAAATATTTTTTGTAGTTTGATCCAAAATCATATTAGTCAAGTAAAAATACATAAGTTTAATATATCCAAATTCTTATTGGTTGATATAAAAACTTTTATTATTATAGAAAAAGAAGGATTATCTTTTGTTATATATGCTACATTCATTTTTGATGAAAAAAAGATGTTAAGTAATATTCCTAAATAATATCAAGATTTTAAAGATATTTTTTAAAAAAATAATATAAATATTCTTTTAAAATATTGATCCTATGATTATTCAATTGATTTTCAAGAAAAAACTCAACTACCATTCAGACTAATTTATAACTTATCACAAAAGAAGTTGATTGCACTAAAGGAATACATTAATAAAATTTGGCTAAAAACTTCATATGCCATTCTAAATCTCTGATAAGAGCTCCTATTTTATTTGTAAATAAAAATGATGGATCTTTGTAGATATAGATAAACTATTGAAGACTTAATAAGATAACCATCAAGAATAGATATTCTTTATTTTTGATTTCAAGATTTCTTGACTAATTCAATTAAGCAAAGATCTACACAAAAATAGATCTACGAGGAGTATACAACCTGGTTCACATTAAAGAAGGAGTTGAATAGAAGATTACTTTTTGAGCTAAGTATGGACATTTTGAATATAATATAATGCCTTTTGGATTCAAATGCATCAACTACTTTTCAACATCTTATGAATGATATTTTTTGTGAGTTTTTTGATGATTTTATTATTTGTTATTTAGATTACATTCTAATTTATTATAAGAATACACAAAAATATGAATTTTATGTTTGTTGTATATTAAAAAAACTTAAAAATATAAGATTATATGCCAAGATAAAAAAAAAAGTGTGTATTTCATACTATTTAAGTTGTACACTTGAAATACACCATTTAAAATGATAGTCTTATGATGGATCCTAAGAAGGTTGAGACTATCATAGATTGAAAGATCTCAAAAATAATCAAAGATGTGCAATGTTTTTTGAGATTTGTCAATTATTACCAAACCTTTATTAATTTTTTTTTTCAAGTTTTACCTTTTTTATTCGTCTAACTTATAAAAAAAAACTTGAGTAGAACAAAGAAATTGAAGCATCTTTTGAAGTCTTAAAGACAACATTTATTTTTGCACCAATTTTGTATTGAATCAATTTTTTCAAGATATTCATTATAGAAACACATACATCAAACTTTAATATGGATGCCATTTGGTCAAAAATAGGAGTAAATTATAATTTCTATCTTATAGCCTTTCATTCCAAAAAATTCTCAACAACCAAGATTAACTATGAGATTTATAAAAAATAGCTTCTTATAATTGTGGATTCATTTTAAAAATGGCATTATTATCTAGAAGGCACCTTGAGACTAGTCACTATATATATAGATCACAAGAATCTCAAGTATTTCATGTTAGCATGTATTTTGAATTGTTGCCAAATTTGTTAGAACATGTCTTTATGAAGAGTTGATTTCAAGATCATTGATTGTACCAAAAAATAATAAGATTTATGAAATGTACTTTTTAGTGTGTATTTTACACTAATCTCACATCAAAAGAAGAAAATTTATCTTTTGATCAATAAAGAACCATTCTCTTGAAGCCAAAGTATTATTTTTATCTTCAAGCAATAAAATCAACATTAATTATTAATTCAATTTTTATCAAGAAAATTTAATTGAATATGTCTTTTAATCCTCTTATTTATAATATTAAGAATAATTCTTCTAAGTCTCATGATACTTCTAAGTTTGGATTCAAGAACAACTTGATCTATTTCAAAGATCACTTATGTATTCTAGAAGGATAACCACGTTTATGTATTCTTCAAGCATGTCACAAATTTCTAGAAATATGACATTTTAAATACAAAAAGATTTTAGAGCTAATATCTAGAGATTTTGATAGCCTCAAATATAGAAGGCACTAAAAGACTTTGTACAATCTTGTGATATTTCTTCAAGATCCAAAATTCCTCGTCATTGATCTTATGGACTTTTTTAAAAATTACCTATTTTGAAACAACGATGGTCTTATATTTCTATAGATTTTATTACAAATCTTTTAGTCTCAAGTTTATATGATTTTATATTTGTTATAGTAGATTTTTCTACTAAATTAGCACATTTTGTATTATGTACAAAATCAATGGTGAAAAAATGGTTAAGCTTTTTCTTGATAATATCTATTCTTGTCATAGATTATCTATAGATATTATATTAGATAGAAAAATTCAACTTGTATTAAGATTTTGGAGAATATTTTTAAGATTTTAAAGATAGATATAAAATTCTCTTTGGTTTTTCATCTTCAAATTGATAGACAAATAAAATGGATAAATAGAATTTTAGAGCACTATTTCAGATGTACTATCAACTATCATTAAGATGATTGGACAAGTCTTTTGTCATTTACAAAGTTTACATATAATAATTTGATATATCTTTCTACTCAAAAAACACCTTTCTTTGCAAATTATAGTTATCATCTATAACTTGATACTTTTGATTTTTCATGAGTTGTTAATCTTGCAATAAAAGATTTAGCAAATCGCTTGTCAAAGTTATATGCAATAATGAAGGCATGGTTAAAAGAAGCTCAAAAACGACAAAAAATCAATATAGATGCTTATTATAAAGAACAACCATAATTCAACATAGGTGATAAGATATAATTACTTTGTTACGATATTAAGACTACTTGTCTTTGTAAAAAAATAGACTATTGTAGGCTTGGACCTTTTCTTATTTGTGAACAAGTCAATTTTATTGCTTATTGATTATATCTATCAAGGTTTATGAAGATCCATTTCATATTTTATTTGTCTCTTCTTAAGTCATATAATATGATGAATATCTCAAAAAAAACACAAATGTCATATCTTTCTATTATTAGAGATATTCAATAAGAAGAATCTAAAAATATTCTAAAAATATTTTACTAGGTTTTAGAAGATTTCAAAAGATTTTTAGAATATTTTTAAAAAGTTCTTAAAATATTTTAGAAAATTTTAGAAAGTTCTACAAGAATTAAAGAAGTTATTTGAGAATCCTCTTAGAATTGCTTTATCTTTAAGCAATATAAAAACTTCTAGAGAAACTTCCTAATACCTAATATATATTGAAATCAAAGCTAAAAAGATCCTCAATCTTGACAATACATCTCTTAGAGTTTTAGCTCATCTTTCTTAATGTTGATCTTATATTTATTAGGTTTAATGAAGTTCTTGTTATTTTTCTTATTAAAACTCTTTTGTTTAAATTCTTGTTAGTTTTTTATTAAAATTCTTCTGTTCAACTTCTTATTTGGTCTCTTGTATAATCTATCTATGATAGTTTGTTGAAATTGGCTTCTTATTAATACTACAGCTTAGTCCTTCTTAATAAATAATAGATTTTTCTTCTTCTTAAAGGTATTTAAGTGCTTTAGAGGTTATGGAGTATCTTCTTTTAAATTGGTATTTTTTTAGATTTTTTTTTTTTTTTTTTTTTTTTTGTCAAAATAATTGGAAGTGAAGATATTGCTATAGTTGAATCTTCCAAATCTAAGTTAGATGTTATTATCAACTCACTAAATATTTCAACTCATACAACTACTAAAATTGAGGAATTAATTGCAAGATTTTATAGTAATATAAGACTTGGAATATATCAGCTTGTGATGCAATCACTTTCTCAAGCTTATACATCTAAAGAGGCAATGGAAATTATATCTTAATAAGAAAAATTATCTATTCAACAATGTAAAGAGACTCGGATTAGTCTTTTAGAAAAGTTTGATGACATATGGTCAAAGTTCCAAAGATTTATTAACCAATTTTGATTGGTAATTTTTCTACAACATCAGTGCTATCTAACAAAAGAATTTCAAATTGATTTAGTTGGAATCTTGTTTACAAGAATAAGTTCTTATCTTGATTTATTCATGTATTTGAGAAGAGATGTTCAATCTTAAACAACTTTGAAGCTTTCTTAGAAGTATTTGTAGAGGCATTTGAAAACTATGATAAGTCTCAATAGAAAATAACAAAGATTTGCTTATTACATCAAAGATCATGCTCTACATTAATTTATATAACTAATTTTAGGTAATTGGCTTGTAACATCAATTGAAATGAACAAGTTCTTATAAATCAATTCTATTGAGAATTAAGAGATGATATAAAAGATCTATTACTATCATAACCTGATCTTCAAACATTCAATGAAGCTATCAACTAAGTTGTAAAGTATGATAATCAATTATTTCAACACCATTAAGATCAATGCTTGTGGACTTTAACAAAGCAACATACTAAGAATTTGTATTTTTTTACTTCAACAAATATATTACTTCTACACTTTGGAGCTAAAGATAAGCAAATTGATGTAATAGAATTTAAACATGTTACAATAGAAGAGAAGAAATTTCAATTTCAATCAGATCTATGCTTATATTGTAGTGAAGAAAGTCACAAATCTAAGAATTTTTCAAAGAAACAACATACAACCAAGACTATGAATGCTATCATTTAGAGAAATAAAGAAGCTTAGCTATAATGAAAATTGTGCAGTAGGACATTTCAATATTTCAAATTCATCAAGGTTCCTATCTTTCTATTCAATTTGTTTTGTTTTGTTTTATTTTGTTTTTTTTTTTTATAATATATCTTTATTTCTTGATCAATAAAAACTTCAAATAAATTCCTTATTAGATTTAGGAGCATGTATTTTCTTTGTAGATGAGGAATTTTTTAAACTTCATAAAATTCTTCTAATGCAATAGTCAAAACCTATACATATAGAAGTAATAGATGGTCAACCTTTAGCTTTAGACAATATTACTCATCAGACCATATTGCTAGAAATATCATTTAAAGGCTACAAAAATAGAATAATATTTAATATTATTAAATCTCCATTCAATCCTATCATTCTAAGACTTCTATAGTTAGAAAGATATAATCCATTTATAGATTGGAAGTTTCACAAGATTAAAATTTCTATAAAATTTCTTTTGAAATTAAAAAATTATCAATAATAAAGTCCTTATTTTTGAGAGTTAGGACTTTTATGAAGATGGCTAAGAAGAAAATATTATTTATTATTTATGCAACTCTAGCTTGTGAAGAAGCAAGCTTATTAATAGCTATTTTAAAGCAATATAAAGAATTTTAAGATGTCTTCAAAAAAAAGAATCTTGACATATGGCTAGAGCATCAATCATATGATTGTGCCATTGATCTTTAAAAAAAGATTCAACTAACATTTCATTTGATCTACAAACTATCACAAAACAAGCTTTTAGCATGGAAGGATTATATCAACAAAAATCTTGCAAAAATATTTATTTGATATTCCAAATTTCTAATAAATATACCAATATTTTTTATGAAGAAAAAAGATAGATCTTTATAATATATATTGCTTTTTGTGGCTTCAACAAAATAATGATGAAGAATTATTATCCATTACTATTTATATTAGGACTTTTGTAGCAACTTGATCAAGCTAAGATCTACATCAAAATAGATCTCTATAGAGCTTATAATTTAGTACAGATTAAAGGAGATGAATAGAAGACAACATTTCAGACAAGATATGGATATTTTGAATATAATGTCATACCTTTTGGATTGACAAATACTCCAGCTATATTCTAACATTTTATAAATGATATTTTTTGAAAATTCTTGGATAAGATATCTTGATGACATCTTAATTTATTCTAAGACTATTGAAGAATATGAAGAATATGTAATAATAGTCTTGTAAAAATTATAAGATACAAGATTATATGCCAAATTGGAGAAATATATTTTCCATCAATCAAAAGTGGAATTTTTTGGATATATTATATACAATGAAGGCCTGTTGATGGATCCAAAGAAAGTTAAAGTTGTAATAAAATAGGCAACTCTAAAGATAATATAGGATGTATAATTTTTCTTTAGATTTACTAATTTCTATTAGATATTTATGAAGAATTACTACCAAGTTGTTGCTCCTCTCATTCAATTGATATCTAAAGTTAAATTGAAATATTAATCTTTTGTACAAAGGAATTTTAAGATTTGAAGGCAACTTTTATTATAGCTCCAATCTTATCACATCTAGATTTCATGAAGGTCTTTTTATTTAGAGACTAATGCTTTTGATTTTGTATTAGAAATTGTACTAGCATAAATAGGAAAAGATAGAAAGTTCTACTCAGTTATATTTTATTCTAAATATTTTCAATTGCAAAGACTAATTATGTGATTCATGATAAAGAACTTCTTACAATTATAGTCTCTTTTTAAGAATTTCATCACTTATTAGAAGGTACTATATATCTTTTGACTGTATATATAGATTATAAAAAATTAGAGTATTTCATATCAGTTTGAATTTTGAATTGCCACCAAGTTCATTGTAATATGTTATTATCATATTTTAATTTTGTGATTACATATTGACCAAGAAAGCAATAAGGACTATTAGGTGTTCTATCTAAGAAATCATATCTTACTCTAAAGGCTGGAGAAGCAACATTTAATTAGCAATATACCACACTTTTGAAGCTAAATTTTTTTTTGTCTTTGTGCTATTTTTATGGTTACACCTATTGATTTAAGTTTTTTTGAAAAAATTTATATAGCATTAGCTAAGAACTTATTAGTTCGTAATATTAAGTAGCACCTTAATAACAATAAGGTCAAGTTTATAGAAGATCTTTTATATTATGAAGATCATTGATATATTCCAAAAAGACCAATGCAACTTTGTGTTCTTAAATCTTGTCATGATTTTTTAATTACATGATATTTTGGATTTAACAAAACATTAAAACTTATTTCTTAAGTTTTTTGGTGGCTTCAAATGTAAGAAATCGTAAAAGACTTTGTCATCTTATTTGACATTTTTTTAAGATCCAAGAACTCTTAACATTATTTTTATGGACTTCTACAACCACTATCAATCTTGAAGCAATCATGGTCTTCAATATTAATAGATTTTATTATTGATCTGCCACCATTAGCTACAATTGATACTATTTATGTTGTTGTGGATGGACTTATGAAGATATCATATTTTTTTCTATGTAATAAAGCAATTTTCAAAGAAGAAGTGACAAGGCTCTTTTTTGATATTATGGCCTATTTGATGACATCATTTCAAATTGAGGACCTCAATTCTAATCAAAGTTTTAGAAATTCTTTTTCAAAATATTAAAAGTAGATATCAAACTCTTCTTTGTCTTCCATCTTCAAACATGTGATCAAACAAAATAAATCAATCAAGTTTTGGAGCAGTATTTGCAATGTATCATCAACTATCAATAAGATGATTGGACTACATATTTATCTTTAGTAAAATTTTCTTATAGTAATACTCTTCATGATTCAACTCAGCAAATCCATTTTACTCCAATTATGGTTATCATCCAAAGCTTCATTTATTAGATATATCAAAGGATAAAAATCCAATAACTAAAGATTTTGCAAAACAATTGTCACAACTCTCTAAAACTTTGATGCTCCATTTATAAGAAATTCAAGATTCTTACAAAGCATCTTCTAATAAATTTAGAAAAGAATCTCATATTTTTCAAGTTGAAGATAAAATATGACTCTTTTGACAAAATATCAAGACCAATTGACTTTGCAGTAAGTTGGACTACCAAAAGTTGAGACCATTTTGTATTCAAAAGAAAATCAATTTAATGGCTTATTGGTTGGAACTACCTACATCTATAAATGTATATTTAATCTTTTATGTTTCTCTCTTAGAGGCTTATTCAAAATCAATTATTTCATTGAAAATACAACCATCATTGCCTTGCATTGAAATAGATAATCATATAGAATATAAAATAAAAAAGATCCTTAATTCTTGACAAAAAAGATATATGTTGGAATATTTTATTCATTGATGTGGCTACAATATCAAAGTGTATGTAAAAATCAGCAAAGAATCTAATGAATGCACCACAAAAGATACAAGAGTTTCATTGATACTATCTTCAAAAATTTAAACCGATTTAAAAATAACTTCTATATAAAGCTACTATTAACATATTATATATAATAAAAAAAATTAGATAAAAAATTGATATTCCTTATAAAACTCAGAATTAAAAGAAGAGGTGATGTTACGAACATCTAGTAAGAAGATTTAAAGAGTATTCTTAAAATATTCTATTATATTCTAAAATATTCTAAAAGATTTTTAAAAGGTTTTAAAAGGTTTTAAAAATATTTTAGTAGAATTTAAAGTCTTTTTAGTTTTTTTGTTGAGACTCTTCTATTCAATTTATTATTTGTTCTCATATATAGTGTATCTATGACACTTATATAAGTGGATAATAATCAAGAGTTTGGAGTAGAAAAAGTCTTAGATTCAAGGCACTACTAAAATAAATTAAAATATCTTATTTATTGACATAGATATGATACTAATGAATGTACATAGAAGCAAAAAAAAAAAAAAAAAAAAAAAAAAAAAAAAACTTACAAATGCAGCAAAGAGGGTTGAGGCATTTCATTGACAATAGCCATCAAAATTAAGATGAAGAAAAACAAGATCTATGAAAGATGATGATTTCTCTTTATCAAATTTATTTTTAGAAAGAAAATAATATCATGGATATATATATTTAATTCAAAAATTACCTATATGATTAACTAGAAATAAATAAATATAGATTAATTTCGTAATATCTTCTAATATAGCTTTGTAGAAGCTTCTGTCTAGGACAAAGACTCGATGAAGGAAAATATACACAAAAAGGCTATTTCGATATAATAAGTCAAAATATAAACAAGTAGGTATATTAAAAGGAAACTGGAATGGCTATTGCCACAAGACAAGAAACTAAAGACTCTTGAACCTGGACTAGAAGCAAGAAAGGAGTTGACAAGAGTGAAGAAGCCTCCATTCTTGTCTCTATATATACTATCTAACTAGGGGCTACATGGCGACGTTCTATAGGACCTCCAATATGTGTTGACTTTGTAGGACACATGCCTTGACTTACAAGGCAAGTTTTTCTACATGTGGGCCACATAGTTAGCTTGATCTTCAAGCTAACAACATGTGTGGCACATGGCCAACTTGTTGACCACGTTTCTAATCCAGAAAGTCAATTAAAGATTCCTATGAAGTCAAAGCAACGTCTAAGAAGTTTCTAGGAAGCTTCTATATTAAATATTATAGAATTAACTTACTTTTATCTATTTTTACTTACTTCTACCTATTTTTATATGTAATTATTAGCTTACATGATTATAGCCGTGACATTACCCCTCCTTCTAGAGACGAGTTCCACGAGGAGCGGTCATCATATGTTGAGGAAATCTATGATGCGACGAATTGTATTCGCCACATACTCTGATCTCTGTTCTCTTCGAAGATGATTGATAGGGCCTCTCAACCATCGGTAGTGTCCCATACCAGGGCGGGAAGTCCACCCAGTTATTTCATCATTGTTGAGGCCTTCGTAACTTCCTTCGAATAGAATATTTGGAACACCATCAGGAGTTGTTCCTACCTCTAGCAAAATCACCAAACATCGGGAGTCCCTTCCCAAATCGTCATACCAAACGCGTTGTATCTCACCATCTATTCGAGGAAGAACATGTCGTTCTTGAAGATGTTCATCTCGATTGCGTCGTCTTGAAGGTTGTGACAATCGTAATGTCTCGTCCGACAGGTCAGCAAACGAAGGTTCTTGAGTTGAATCCGCTGGTTGTTGGCTCTCCATCTAATTAGCATCACAAATGTAAAGAAGTTACAAACAAGGATAGGAAATTGAATGTTATCTTGCCTCAATCTTGTCTCTTTTATAAGAGAGATTTTCATCTTGGTTTCGATGGATGTCTTTGATGAAAAACTTTGATTTTAGCTGATGCATTTGTTAGATTCCTGGATGGCTCCCATGTGCGTTCACTAATATCATATCCGCGCCAATGAACAAGATATTCCAGCTTATTTCGGCGCCGCCTTGAGTCTAATATCTCTTCCACCTCAAATTCTTCATTATTATCTACTTCTATAGGAGGCGGTGGCATTTGTCTTCTTCCTTGTATATCCACTGTCTTATATGGTTCAAGAAGAGACACATGGAATACAGGATGGATCTTCATTGACTCCGGTAGATGTAACCGATATGCAACTGGATTGATCTGTTCAGAAACAGAAAAGGGGCCAAGCCTACGATAGTCCAACTTGTCACAAGGTCGAGTAGTCTTGATATTGCGACGAAGTAGCCATACCTTATCACCCACATTGAGTTGTGGTTGCTCCTTACGATATAGATCTGCATTTATCTTTTGTCATTCTTGAGCTTCCTTCAATTGCGTCTTCATTATTGCATGTAACTCTGACAACCGATTTACCATATCTTCTGCTGCAGGATTATCAACTTTTGAAAAATCAAAAGTATCAAGTCGTGGATGATAGCCATAATTTGCAAAGAAAGGTGTTTGTTGCGTGGAAGAATGTACCGTATTATTATAAGCAAACTCTGCCAATGGCAGAAGGGTTGTCCAATCATCTTGTTGGTAGTTGATAGTACACCTTAAATATTGCTCCAAGACTTGGTTTACGCGCTCTGTTTGTCCATCAGTTTGAGGATGGAAAGCCGAAGATAGCTTTATGTCCACTTTTAAAATCTTGAAAAGGGTCCTCCAAAATCTTGACACAAATTGAGTTCCCCTATCCGATATGATATCTTTAGGTAATCCATGATAGCGATAGATATTATCAATGAAAAGCTTAGCTATTTTTTTACCTGTGATAGATTTTGTACATGGCACAAAATGTGCCATCTTGGTGAAACGATCTACTATCACAAATATAGAATCATAAGATCTTGAGCTTGGAAGATCTGTGATGAAATCCATAGAAACAGAAGACCATGGTTGTTCTGGTATAGGTAATGGCTGAAGAAGTCCGTAAGGTCGATGACGAGGAATTTTTGATCTTGAACAAATATCACATGATTGTACAAAGTCTTTGACTGACTTCCACATTTGTGGCCACTAAAAATCTCTTGATATGAGTTCCAAAGTCTTATTATATCCAAAGTGCCCTGCTGCTGGAAAGTCATGACGTGCTTGAAGAACACATAAACGTGCTTCTCCTTCTGGAACATATAGGCGTCCTTCAAAATATAATACATTATTCTTGAACTCGAACTTAGAAGGATCATGAGACTTGGAAGAATTATTCTCGATATCATAAACAAGAGGGTCTGAGGACATACTGGACTGGATTTGCTTAAAAAAAGTTGAATCAACAGTCAATGTTGATTTCATTGCTCGGAGATGAAATTGCTCCGGTTTCAAGAAGACTGTTCTTTGTTGCTCAAAAGCTACATCTCCTTCTTTTGGTGCAAAATAAGAACGTCTAGATAGGGCATCGGATAAACCTTGTTGTTTTTCTGGCCGATAAGTGATAATGAACTCGAATCTTGACAAAGACATACTCCAACGAGCTTGACAACGATTCAACACGCGTGCTGACATGAAATACTCGAGGTTCTTGTGATCTGTATACATAGTGACTGGTCTAGAAGCGCCTTCTAGATAATGACGCCATTCTTGAAAGGAATCCACGATCGCAAGAAGTTCTTTATCGTGGATCTCATAATTCATCTCGGCTGCTGAGAATTTTCTTGAATGAAAAGCTATCGGATGAAGTTTGTCATCTGTTCCCATTTGTGATAAAACTGCACCCAAGGCAAAATCTGATGCATCTGTTTCCATAAAAAATGCCTTGAAAAAGTCAACACGATATAAGACTGGTGCAGAGACAAACGATGTCTTCAAGGCTTCAAATGCTGCTTCCGCTTCTTGATTCCATTGAAATTTATCTTTACTAGTCAAGCGTGTAAGTGGAGCTGCAACTCGTGAGAAATCTTTGATAAAGATCTGATAGTAATTGGCAAATTCCAAGAAACATTTGACATCTCTTACCGTCCTTGGAATCTTCCAATCCATGATTGTTTGGACTTTCTTAGAATCCATCATGAGACCATCATTTGAAATGATGTATCCTAAAAAGTCAACTTGAGTAGTGTGAAATACACACTTTTCCATCTTGGCGTACAATCCTGTATCTCTAAGTTTTTGTAATACTTGACGAACATGTATTTCATGTTCTTCGACGTTCTTAGAATAGATCAAGATATCGTCTAGATAGCAGACGATAAAATTGTCTAAGAATTCACGAAATACAACATTCATGAGATGTTGAAAAGTAGCTGGTGCATTCGTGAGTCCAAAGGGCATGACATTGTATTCGAAATGTCCATACCTGGTTCGAAATGCAGTCTTCCATTCATCTCCTTCTTTGATCCGTACTAGATTATATGCTCCTCTTAGATCTATTTTTGTATAGATCTTAGCTTGATTCAACTGGTCAAGGAGTCCTGATATCAAAGGTAATGGATACCTGTTCTTGATTGTGATCTTGTTGAGTCCTCGATAATCAACACACATTCGTAAAGATCCATCTTTTTTCTTTACGAATAGAATTGGAGCTCCTGCTGGAGATTTTGAATGGCGTATGAAATTCTTCACTAAATTCTCGTCAATATATGTCTTGAGTTCAGCCATCTCATCTTGCGATAAACTATAAATTGGTCCAAATGGTGGCTGAGTTCCTTCCTTGAGGTCGATTGAACAATCATATGGACGATGCTCAGGAAGAATATCTGCATTCTTTTTCTCAAAAACGTCTTGATACTCCTGATATTGACTTGGAATGCCACTTGAAGTCTTTACGTTTTCAGAAATAGGTGCAGCATAAATAGCAAAAGTTGATCCTTCTTTTGCTGCGTGTATAAATGCTTTTGCACCTATCAGTGCGGGTTTTAATATACTAGACTTATAATTTTTTACTTGGTTAGTAGAACTATTAATAACGCTCTGGGAAAAGTCAAGTTTACGCGAATTCCAATCTATTCGAGGGTTATATTTTTCTAGCCAGGATAAACCTAAAATAACTGGATTGGACGGGGATTTAATTATGTTAAAAGCTATGTAGCTATCATGACCGTCTATTGTTACTTTTATAGGATGAGTTTCATGAGTGACATCTCCAGAAGACAAGGGATGACCATCTATGATTTCTACATGTACTGGTTTAGGTTTCTGTACAAAGGGTATTTTACGACTTTTAATAAATTGTTCATCTAAAAAACATGCTGAGGCTCCCGAATCTAATAAAGCTGAGGCTTTGTAATTCTTAGGTCCTAAATATAAGTCTATTATAAAACAAGGAGAGGGTTCTGAGGAGAGGATAGGACCTTCATTAGAAATTGTACAAGGTTCCAGCTGCACGGTCCCTATTGTAGCTGGACGAATCCGTTTTCTGACATGTTGTCTTCTTTGACCGTCGTACCCCTCATTTTATAGTTGCGTCATTTCTTTGGACAATGTTGAGCAGTGTGCTTAGGTTCTCCGCAATATAAACATAATCCTTCTTGACGACGATGAATCTTTTCTTGCTTAGTTAGAGGTTTAAAACGTACCGCGTCAATTTACATGTCTTCTACTTCCGAATGTACGTTTGGCAAAGATGTTGATGTTGCCATTGAGTAATAACGTTGAGGTTCCCGTGAATGATTCTCACATCAAAATTCGAAAAGTCGATTATCACATTTTACCGCAAAATCGATTGCTTGACTCAAAGTTTGAGGATCAGGTAAGTTGAGCATCAATTTCTTTACTTCGTATTGCAATCCATAAAGAAATTGACTAATGAGTGTAGCATCATCCCACTTGATGTCTATTTCAAGTTGTCGAAATTGTGAAGCATATACTGTTACTGAGCGATTTCCTTGTCACAGAATTTGGATCTTATTTGTTGCAACACGAGTTGCATCGTGTTCACCATACATAGATCGAAACTCTGCCAAAAAAGCTTCCAAATTTTCCAATATTGGATTTCGTTGTTCAAGAAAAGACGAAAACCATGATAATACAGAACCAGAAAGTAGAGTGCCAATAAACCTGACTTGTGATCCTGGAGTTGGATAGCTTTGCGGTTGAAGTTCAATTGCCAATTGTACTTGATTGATGAACCCTCGAAACTTAGATCTCGTACCATCAAATTTCTCGGGTAAGGCAATTCTTGGTTCTCTAGTGCTTACAGGGTGTTGTACAATTGGAGAAGGAATGTGATTTGTTGTAGATGTTGAAGCAGCTCCGATCATCTCTATATCCCCACTTTCTGCTATTCTTGTTCTTTCATGTGTTGGTGAATTGAGTTGATGCATCGCAAGCATTAACTCCCTCATTTGCTCTTGCATTTGTGCCATTGCACTCTTCATTTCAACAAGCTCTGCCACAATGACACTAAGAAAAATTTGTTTGATACTGCTCAAGACAAAAGAAAAGAAAGACTTGATAACAAAGAAGATACTAAGAACAATATCAGTTTACAAGTGGGTAATCCGCAAACTTCTAATATGCTTATGTCTTGTCAAGAAAAAGGGGTAATCCACTCTCACTCAAGAAAAACAAAGCTCTGATATTGTAAGTGCATTCTTGTCAATCTGTCAAGGACAAAGACTCGATGAGGGAAAATATACACAAAAAGGCTATTTCGATATAATAAGTCAAAATATAAACAAGTAGGTATATTAAAAGGAAACTGGAATGGCTATTGCCACAAGACAAGAAACTAAAGACTCTTGAACCTGGACTAGAAGCAAGAAAGGAGTTGACAAGAGTGAAGAAGCCTTCACTCTTGTCTCTATATATACTATCTAACTAGGGGCTACGTGGCGACGTTCTATAGGACCTCCAATATGTGTTGACTTTGTAGGACACATGCCTTGACTTACAAGGCAAGTTTTTCTACATGTGGGCCACATAGTTAGCTTGATCTTCAAGCTAACAACATGTGTGGCACATGGCCAACTTGTTGACCACGTTTTTAATCCAAAAAGTCAATTAAAGATACCTATGAAGTCAAAGCAGCGTCTAAGAAGTTTCTAGGAAGCTTCTATATTAAATATTATAGAATTAACTTACTTTTATCTACTTTTACTTACTTCTACCTATTTCTATATGTAATTATTAGCTTACATGATTATGGCCGTGACAGCTTCATAGATGTAATTTTGACTTTACATGTATTTATTGTTGATTGATAGATTAAAAACTTAGTCAACAAGTTAATTATATACCATATATGTTAGTAGCTTATAGAACAAGCTAACTATGTAGTACATATATAGAAAACTTACTTTGAAAATTAAGACATGTATCTAGCAAAGTCAACATGTCTTTAAGGTCTTATAGAACATTGCTACATAATTCTTAGCTAGATAGTATATATAGAAGCAAGAGTGAAGCCTTCTTTGCTCTTATTAATGCCTTTTTAGTCATTAATCTCATTTTAAGACTTTCTAATTTTCTTTTTTTTGGCAATTGTCATTCTAATTCAATATAGTATCATCTTTGAGTGATTTTTTAGTATTTTTGAATGACATAAGAGTATATAAAGACTTTTTTTTTTAAGATTCACATCTTTGATAAGTATTTTGTAATCTTCAAAATACAATAATAGAAGTGGAGTAATCTACTCCTTTTAAAAATAAGATAAGAACTATGAGTTAAGACTCTTGTTAAATTGAAAAGGACATAAATCTCAAAGAACCAAAAATTCAATACCTTCTTATATAACTTAAAAAGAATAGATATTCACTCAAAACTAATATAATATTGAAACTAGAATGGCTATTGCTAAAGACAAGAAAATTAAAAAGTCTTGAAATAAAACTAACAACTAAAAAGGCATTGAAAAGAGTGAAGAAAGCTTTATTCTTGCTTCCATATAAATTATCTAATTAAAAACTATATAGCAATATTCTATAGAACCTTCAACACGTGATTAATTTGTAAGACATATGTCTTAATTTGTAAGCTAAGTTTCTTATATATATGCCACATAATTAGCTTGTTCTACAAGCTATCAATATGTGCAACATGTGATTAACTTATTGGCAAAGTTTTTAACCTATTAATCACTTATAGATACCTATGAAAGTGAAACTATATCTATGAAGCTTCTAGAAAGTTTTTATTTAAGATATTATCAAATTAATCTAATTTTATCTATTCATAATATCTAGGTAACTATTAGAATAAATATGTATATCTGTGTTATTTAGCAACAGTTCTACAATCTTGAAATGTTTGATCATCAATTTTATGGTCATGAAGGTCAAATGGCAGAAGAAGCCATGGATACAATCCAATTCAATAACTTTGAAATATATGCCTACTAAGATCATGGTCAATAAAGACATTGGCAAAGAAGTTGTAGTAGCTATAATAACTATTATAGCATAGGTTGTAATTGTAGTCAAATGAGTACATGCCTTTACTTCAAGAAGCTTAGGTACTAAAAGGCTTAGTGTAAGTTGAAACAACTTGACAAAAAAATTATCATCTTTTAAGCTTGTTCTATTTCCATGTATTGTTTTAGGGAGCTTCCTCAAGTCCAAGCCTATCTCACTAAAATGTATGATCCTTCACTTCTATGCAAGTCATTACAAAGAAGACTATTCCATATTAAAATAGAATTTTAAAACCAATTTCATTAAGTAATGCACTCTACTCCCGTTTTTGGATTATGCCACATCCAACCATATTATAAGAAATCAAGATTTGTTAAAAAGCTTTAAATCAAGCACCTTCTTAGAAGCTGATGTCATCACTATAAATAAAGCTATATTTTCTATCTTTATTAAAAGAATTACCATTATCAATAATAAAGCCTTGTACAATGTTTTGAACATACCTAATCAGCACTAATGTTGTATTATAACATGATTATATGATAAAGATAAAAATATGGATTCTATTATAAAAGAATATAATTAAAAAAATAAAGTAATAAAATATGGATAAAATATAGGGAGATAGCAAAAAAAACTTTAGAATTAATATTTTTTTATAAAAAAACTTCTAACTATATATGGTCATAAATAAAACAAAACAAAGTATAATAGAAAAAAATAATAATATAGGTATCTTTAGAAAAATTTAAAAATAATTTGTAATACAAAGTATCTTAAGAAATAAAGAATTAATATCTAAAGATGACTTTTTCTAAACTAAAGTCGAAATCAAATCCTAAAATACAAAACTACCAACTTTTTTTTTGTTATTGGGATTCTTTTGCTGATTGAAGAAGAAGATTAGAAAAAAAATCTTAAAAAGGTAGTTTAAGCATTGGTTTTAAGTAATTTAGATGAATATTAAGTTTTTGAAAGCTTTTCAAATAAAATTTTGTGAAAATATATAGTCTTGGATTTCTACACTTCTTCCAATTTGAAGAGCAATTGAATAATTTAACAAGGAATAATTATTATTAGAAGATTAACATCTAAATTAAAAAAAAAAAACAACTGACATCCAAAAGTATTAAGACTAGATTAAAGGCTTATTTTTATAACTTGGAAACTTAAACATTATAAAATTATTGATTATAGTGATATATTTGCACCTATAGTAAGATGGTCCATATTAAAGGCGATTATTGTACTTTTTGTCTCCAAAACTTTAAACATTAATTACATGGATATGATGACTACATTTTATAATAAAATCCTTGAAGAATTAATATACATGCAATAATAAGCTAGATTTAAAGAAATAAGATTAGAACTCTTTGTGTGCAAATTATTTAGATCTATTTATAAACTAAAGAAATTATCCCACATATGATATTAAAAAATTGATACATATCTTTGGAACGTTGCTTAAATACATAGTAAGTCACATCTTAATATCTACTACCTAATTGAAGGTGTTTCCATTGTAATCTTTCTTTTCTATATTGATGATTTTTTTATTAATAGAAATAATAAAAAATATATTTCCAAAATCAAACTATAATTCCAAAACATGAACAAGATAAAGAATCTAAGAAAAATCAAAAAATACTTGAAAGTAAGAATGTTGATGAAGAAACATTCAATTGAATGTTTCTTCATCAACATTCTTACTTTCAAGGAATATTAGATGAATTTGAAATAGCAAATTACTTACTTGAGGACACTTTTCTACTAAAGAGATTCATCACTTAATATGATACATAGACCTCTTTAGTTGACACCACTTGTAAGCCATCAAATTAACTCACTAGTTGTTTTAGAATAAAAAGATGCATTTAGAGTGCTCAAAACCACAATATATAGTGAATAGTATAGAAATATTTAGAAAAATAGAAAATTAAATTATTAATTGTATAAATAGAATCTTAATAAGTCTTGGAAGAAATTATTTTAGTTGATTTAGTATTTTTTTACTTATTATTGAGTATTAAAGATTATTTATTAAGGTTAATATTTATATTGGCCTTCTATCTATACATATTATTTATAAAAAACTATAAATATTAGTTAATAGCTAAAAAAATTATGAAAAAGAATCTCATGTCTTTTTAATTATTTATATAAAAAATAAGTTTTATAGTAGATTTAAATTAATTTTATCATTATAAAAAATCATCAAGATAAGAAATTATAGCCTTAAACTGATATTAGCATTATAAAACTATTATAGGAATATTTAGAATTTATTTATAATTTATTTTAAAAAATTAGGAATTTTTAGAGCAATTTCCAAGCCTTTGGTAAAAATGAGTTTTATCACTTCGAGAGCCATTATGAAGAAATGGAGCAAGATTTGAAGACCATAGAAGATTTCCAAGCTAACAAGATGTTTTTAAATACCACGGTGAAGTCAAAAATGCAAAAATGTTGGTTTTACTAACAAAAAATAGGAAGATCAATAGCTAGTATAGTCCTTGTAAGGAGGGAGGTGTAGAAAGCCCATATAGGTTGTAGCACCTTGAAGGTAGTTAAGAAGATAAGACTAAGGCCTCGTATCCTCTCCAAAAACCCCTTTATATACTACATGTGAGTCTTTGTGAGGTTTGAACCTTTGATCTATAAGCAAGTTATCCTTGACGTAGAATATTTTCACTTAATTTTAATTTATTTACTTATTATTTTTAATCCTTCATAATTTATTCATAATAATTTGGATTTATATGTTTTTTTACACCATTAGAAAGATAAAAAAATATATATTTTTTTTACTTTTATTTTTTACTTTTTATTAATTAAAAACTCAGTAAATAAATTGGACTAAGTTTTGGATTAATGTCACGGACACAAAATACAGACTTGAAATCTAACAAGAAGTTCAAGAAGAAGTGGCAAAACTAGATTAAACAGATGAGTACAAGAACAACACCAGAAAGGTGAGCTAGAACTCCAAGAGATGTGTTGTCGAGACTGAAGAACTCTTCAGCCTCGATCCCTATATATACTCCTACTTAGGAAGCTTCTCGAGCTACTTCTATTAACTAGGAAGCTTCTAGAAGGTTCCAGAGGCTTCCTTTCTAGAAGGTTCTAGAAACTTCTCGAGCTACTTCTATTAACTAGGAAGCTTCTAGAAAGTTCCAGGGGATTCCTTTCTAGAAGCTTCTAGAAACTTCTCTCTAAAAGGTTCTAGAGGCTTCTCTTCTAGAAGGTTCCAGAGGCTTGTTTTCTAGAAGGTTCTAGAAACTTCTCTCTAGAAAGTTCTAAGGAATATGTCCCTAACATCACCCCCTCCTTTAGCTTCGAAGTCTCTGAGAAGCAATGTTGTTGATCAGTACCAACGCAAGAAAATGAAGATCTGTCGCATAACTTTTGCTATGAACTCCAACTGTTGTTCATGAGGCAAGTGGTTCATCGACCCTTGAAGCCAACGGTAGTGGCCCCACGCCTTCGACTTTTGACCAAGCATGAACTTCTGTGTCTTCATTGTGAAATTGTCCTGCAAACACGCCTTCTGGTTGACCATCATAAGCAGGCTCGATCTCAAATACGATCACCAGTGATCGATTACTCGGTATCCTTCGTCGTCGTCGTGGTACATGTAGTTCTTCATCTCGGGGTCGCCTTCGTGAGCTACTCGGTTGCGATACTCTGACTGGCATAGTATCTATCTCTTGGCTATCCATATCAAAAGACCAAACTACGATCTATCTTGGAGAAAATAACTACATCAACTATGAATTTTGCTGGTGCTCTTCCCTTTTCTTATATTGTTGGGAGAACAGGCTTCAGAAAGAAGCTATCATCGAATTGATTTAGGTTTATCGGGATGTCGTTAATGAAACTCCTGTACCTTTTGTGGCGCATTCGCAAGATTTTCAGCTGGCTCCCACGTTCGCTCATTAATGTCATAGCCGCACCAATGAACAAGATATTCTAACTTTCTCCACCTTCGCCGTGAATCCAATACCTTTTC
This sequence comes from Physcomitrium patens, assembly GCF_059467195.1. Classification (NCBI taxonomy): domain Eukaryota; kingdom Viridiplantae; phylum Streptophyta; class Bryopsida; order Funariales; family Funariaceae; genus Physcomitrium; species Physcomitrium patens. The sequence goes on along the minus strand of NC_143433.1, from coordinate 3,225,114 downwards.
AACCTCGTATTCTTCGTGGTTCTCGATTTCAATACTAGGTGGCGAACATTGCACTCTTCCAGGAAAAGATGACTCTTGATAAGGTTCCAACAGAGAAACATGAAAGACTGGATGTACCTTCATAAAAGCCGGTAACTCCAGCCGGTATGCCATTGGATTAATTTGCTTCTGGATGATAAATGGTCCCAATCTTCGATAGTCCAACTTATCACATAGTCGCTTGGTCTTGATATTTCGTCGAAGAAGCCAGGCTTTGTCTCCAACTTTGAAAGTAGGTGCTGGATTCCGAAATCTATATGCAGACGTCTTATAGGATTCTTGAGCGGATTGTAATTGAAGCTTCAACATAGTTTAAAGCTCTGATAGTTGCTTCACAAATCCTTCAGCTGCTGGATTGTTATTTGTTGACGAACTCAATAAATCAAGCTTCGGATGATACCCATAGTTGGAAAAGAATGGTGTTTGTTGAGTCGACGCATGGAGGGTGTTGTTATATGCAAACTCGGCTAGTGGTAGATATGCAGTCCAATCGTCTTGCTGATAGTTGATGCTGCATCGTAAGTACTGCTCCAAGACTTGGTTCACCCGTTCCGTTTGGCCATCAGTTTGAGGATGAAAAGCTGAAGAAAGCTTGATATCTACCTTCAATATCCCAAAGAGAGATCTCCAAAACTTTGACACGAACTGGGTACCTCGATCTGATATGATATCATCTGGTAGTCCATGATATCGATACACATTATCGAGAAAGAGTCTTGCTGTGACTTCACTGGATGATGTCTTCTTACTAGGAACAAAGTGTGCCATCTTCGTAAGCCGATCTACCACGACAAAGATGCTGTCAAATGAGTTTGATGATGGCAAGTCCGTGATGAAGTCCATAGAAATTGAAGACCATGGTCGACGTGGAATTGGCAATGGCTGTAGAAGTCCATAAGGGCGATGCCGAGGATTCTTAGATCTTGAACAGATGTCACAAGAGAGGACAAAATCTTTCACATCCTTCCACATTTGGGGCCACCAAAAATCTCGAGAAATAAGCTCCAAGGTCTTGTTGAATCCAAAATGTCCCGCAACTGGAAAATCATGGCGAGATTGAAGAACTCCGAGTCGTGCTAGTCCTTTTGGAATGTACAATCGCTCTTCAAAGTATAAAAGATCTCCCTCCTCCTTGAATTTGTCATCATTGGTACGTTGCTTGATATCAATGGCTACTGAATCTTTAATGGTCATAGCACGTACCTAGTTTAGGAAGTCAGCATCAAATGATACAATAATAGCACAAAGTTGAAATCTCTCTGGCTTCAATAACATTGTACATTGTTGATCAAACGCTGCTTCTCTTGCCTTTGGTGCAAGATACGATCTCCTTGATAAAGCATCGGATAGTCCTTGCTGCCTTCCAGGTCGATAAGTGATAATAAAATCGAATCTAGATAGCGACATATTCCACTGAGCTTGACGCCAATTTAAAACTCGAGCCATCATGAAATACTCCAAATTCTTGTGATCCATATATATGGTTATTGGATGTGCAGCTCCTTCAAGAAAGTGACGCCATTCTTCGAAAGAATCCACTATAGCAAGAAGTTCCTTATCGTGGATCTCATAATTGATTTCAGCAGCAGAGAACTTCCGAGAATAGAATGCAACTGGATGGAGCTTCTTATCTTCACTCATTTGTGAAAGCACAGCTCTCAAAGCAAAATCTGAAGCATCAGTTTCTAAATAGAAGGCCTTTATAAAGTCTGGATGTACCAAAATTGGAGCTGTAGTAAATGCTGTCTTCAAATCTTGAAACGCCTTCTCCGCCAAAGGTCCCCATTCCAACTTATCCTTACATGTTAATCGAGTGAGAGGAGCAGCAACTTGAGAATAATTCTTGATGAAGATCCGATAGAAGTTAGTAAAACCAAGAAAGCATTGTACGTCTCTAACCGTCTTCGGAACCTCCCAAGACATGATTGCTTCTACTTTCTTGGGGTCCATCTTCAAACCTTCTATAGTCGCAATGAATCCCAAAAATTCCATCTCCGTCTGGTGAAAAAAACACTTTTCTAATTTGACATATAGTCCTCGCTTGTGTAGTTTCTCCAAGACCAAACGAACATGCTTCTCATGCTCTTCCTTGTTTTTAGAGAATATTAGAATATCGTCCAAGTAGATGACAACAAAATCGTCGAGGTGTTCTCGAAAGATGTCATTCATCATATGTTGGAAAACCGTTGGAGCATTGGTAAGACCAAAAGGCATGACATTATATTCGAAATGACCATACCTTGTACAGAATGCTGTCTTCCACTCATTTCCTTCCTTGATTCGTACGAGATTATAAGCTCCCCTTAAATCAATTTTTGTAAAGATCTTCGCACATCCAAGTTGTTCTAAGAGACTAGAAATCAAGGGTAATGGATAACGATTTTTCTTTGTTATCTTGTTGAGGCCTCGATAGTCCACACACATCCGTAATGATCCATCTTTCTTCTTCACAAATAAGATGGGTGTTCCAACTGATGATTTTGAATGACGAATGAAGTTCTTGGCTAGATTCTCGTCGATGTACTTTCGTAACTCTGCCAACTCCGTTTGCGATAGATTGTAGATTGGGCCAAAAGGTGGTTGTGCTCCTTCTTGCAAGTCTATGGCACAATCATATGGTCGGTGTTTCGGTAGTATGTTGGCGTTCTTCTTTTGAAACACGTCTTCAAAATCTTTATATTGCTCCGGTATACTTGCTGTTGAGATCTTCTCCTTGGTAGTTGGAGCCGCATAAATGACAAATGAAGTGCCTTCCTTAGATGATCTTATAAACGCTCTTGCTCCAATGAATAAGGATTTCTTTTTTCGAGGTTTTTTACTAGGTTTTTTCTTGGGTGGTTTTGTGGGAAAAGTCATCTTCCGCAACCTCCAATCTATCAATGGATTATGTTTTTCCAACCAAGAAAGACCAAGAATAATAGGATTTGATGGGGTTCTAATAATATTAAAAATAATATGACTACTATGGTCTTTAAACGTTACTTCTATAGGTTTTGATTCATGGGTGATGCTACCAGACAATAAAGGTCGCCCATCTATGACCTCAACATGAACAGGTTTTGATTTTTGTACTAAAGGGATCTTATGACGCTTTGTAAATTCTTCGTCTAAAAAACAAGCAGATGCTCCTGAGTCTAGTAGTACTAAGGTTCTCAGTTTTTGAGGGCCGATAAACAGAGGGATTGTAAAACAAAGTGCAGGTTGGGCAGAAAGAAAGGAACCTGATTGTTGTTGGGATATTTCATTGTCCAGCCGCACGGTTCCTACTGTGGCTGGGCATCCTCGTTTTCCTGAACAAATACTCCCCTAGTCTTGACTATGCCTCGATTTTGCTTTTTGGGGCAGTTTCCGACTTTGTGGCCTTCTCCACCGCAATACAAGCATAAATTTTCCTCCATACGTCACTTTTTTTCTTCTATAGTAAGAGATTTGATACGTACCACATCAATTTGCATGTCTTCCACCTCTGAATGCGAATTCACACCGCTTGTTGACATAGTTGGAGCATGGCGAATTGTATGTTGTCTTGAGCGTTGGTCTTGGCGACGTTGGAATAGGCGATTATCGCACTTCACAGCTTGGCTAATGGCTTCATTGAGCGTTCGTGGATCAGGAAGAGTTAACAGCAAATCCTTCACATCATCTCTTAAATCCCAATAGAATTGACTCATCAATGCTTCTTCATCCCAATTGATGTCGCATACTAATTGCTTGAAATCCGAAGCATAGACTGATGTAGAACGCATCCCTTGTCGTAGCGACCGGATCTTTGTTGTAGCCCATCGAACCTTATCGTGTTCACCAAATGCTTCCACAAATGCTTCCAAAAAGGTTTCGAAGTTGTTTAATATGGATGATCGTTTCTCAAACAAAGGAGCAAACCATGATAGAGCTTGTCCCGTAAGTAAGGTTCCAACAAGCCCAACACTTGACTCCTCCGTTGGATATCGTTCGGGCTGTAAAACTGTTATCAACCTGATTTGATTGACGAATCCTCAAAACTTGGAATGTGTTCTATCAAACTTATCTGGAAGGCTAACTCGAGGCTCCTTATGTTGTAGAACTAGTGGTTCTTGTCAAACCTGAGGTAAAGTTGTTTCTCCAAGTGCCGAAATTTGAGGCTGGTATAGTTTAGATTGTGCTATCCCAGATACTCCATCATTATGAAGCCTTGCCACCACTCCTTCAATCTCTGCAGTTCTTTGTGATAACGTAGCGAGGGCATTCATAATAGCATCTAACTTAGACTCCGAACTTTCTATCATACTAATGTCTTAACCTCCGGCCATTCTAAAAGAAGGACAAAAATGACCCTATAAGAGGCAATATTGGTTTATAGGAGGGTAATCCACAACCTATAAAATGCCTTAAGAATTTCAAGAAGAGGGGTAATCCACTCTCTCCAAGAAGGATAAGACTCCAATATTGTAACAGAAGAAGTATCAGTTTAGAGGAGGGTAATCCGCAACCTCTAAAAAATGCTAGTATACCTTCAAGTAGAGGGGTAATCCACACTCTACTAAGAAAGAACTAGCTCTGATATCTCAAGTTAGTGTAGTCTCGACAAACTGTCACGGACACAAAATACAGACTTGAAATCTAACAAGAAGTTCAAGAAGAAGTGGCAAAACTAGATTAAACAGATGAGTACAAGAACAACACCAGAAAGGTGAGCTAGAACTCCAAGAGATGTGTTGTCGAGACTGAAGAACTCTTCAGCCTCGATCCCTATATATACTCCTACTTAGGAAGCTTCTCGAGCTACTTCTATTAACTAGGAAGCTTCTAGAAGGTTCCAGAGGCTTCCTTTCTAGAAGGTTCTAGAAACTTCTCGAGCTACTTCTATTAACTAAGAAGCTTCTAGAAAGTTCCAGGGGATTCCTTTCTAGAAGCTTCTAGAAACTTCTCTCTAAAAGGTTTCAGAGGCTTCTCTTTTAGAAGGTTCTAGAGGCTTGTTTTCTAAAAGGTTCTAGAAACTTCTCTCTAGAAAGTTCTAAGGAATATGTCCCTAACAATTAAGTAATTGCTTGATTTTATTTATTCCAATTTTTATATTATTCTTCTTTTATTCTTACTATTTACTTCTCCACTTCACACTACCAATTATAAGAAACTCTTAATTAAGGCTATCTTATAATTTAGATTGAAGATTGAATTTTACAGTCATACCACTCAATATTATAGGATAGTTAATAAACTGCTATTCTTTATTAATATAAGATCCGATCTATCATATTTCATTGATATAGCTGGTAGATTTATGGCTAAGCTAAAAAAAACAATATTGAAAAGTAGTCAAGCATATTTTGGAAATATATAAAAAAGACAATTGATTTTGAATTTTATTTCAAGTGCTCTTCAAATCTTACATTTAAACAATTTACAAATGTAGATTACCGCAATTGCCTTAAAACTTAGTACTTTACATTGGATATGTATTAAAACTTGCATATATATTAATTACTTAGTCCAGTAAACAATAGTCAATTATTTTTTATAGTCTTATGTATGCAAAATCCAAGGCACTCTCTGAAACTACCAAAGAAGCAGTTCATATACAAAGTGTGCTCATTGAATTACATATTTCATTTCCATCTAAGATATCAATGCATTCATTAAATAAATCAATTCAATTTGATATTTTTAAAGCTTATATTTCAATACTATATAATTTTTATTTCAATTGCAATAACACAAGCTCAATTTTTCTTGCTCAAAATCATATATTTCATGTAAGGACTAAGTACATTGAAGCAAAATATCACTTTATACAAGAATAGATTCTTAAAAGAGAAGTCTCTTTAAAACATGTTTTCAAATTGCAACATACAAATGTATTCATAAAGCAAGTTACTAGATAATATTTTGAGAACTATTATTACTTTATTGGAATATACTTTCATGTAGTGTGATTTATAATCTGAGAATACATGTGATATCTAGCTATAGAGAATTTAGTTTTAACTTATTGGCTAAGCTTCAATAAGTAATTTATTCCATCTTTAACTTATATACAAAGTCTTGGCTTCCAAAACCTCTTCACTTTATATAAATTGCCCAAATTATAGCAAAATCCTTTAAAACATATTTTATCCACAAAGGACTTTTTCTTTCTACACTTTAGAAATTTATATCTCTTGATCCAACCATTAAGTTTTTCTCAAATTTTTATATAACATAGTTGATATCCTTAAGCTTTACTACAAAAAAATAAATTGTATATTCACTACCGATCTTTTGACATCTTAAAAATCCTAGCAGGTGCTCTAAACCCTAACTTACAAGCACCTGAGCACTGTTTTTTAATATCTCAAAAATCAAAAATTTAAATGCTATAAAATTTGTGCAAAAAAATTATTAACATGGTTATATACATTTTTGGAAATTTTGAGCCAAAATCTTGTTAAATTGCTCAAGATACAACTCAAAACACAACTACTAATGAATCGAGTTACTTACTATCTTTAGATTTGAAGTGCTGACTACAACTTCCAATATCTCCTTCATTTCAACTTAGAATTTATTAAGCAATATACAAAAAATGTAACCAAGAAAGTGTTCTCTTTAGTTTCGGTCATTGATCCTTCATTGCTTTCTGTATGTATGCATTATGTTCAAAAGAGTGATAGTAGGTACAAAATCATCACCTTAACTTTGAGTGCCCATATCTCTTTCATATAAACTCCAAATCACACAAAATTTGTACCAAAACCACAGCCAAAATCCTAAACTTGTTGATCCTTGCCTTCAAAACTTGAATGACCTTGAAAAAGTAACTCTAATTCCTAATAAGGCCTTGGGCAGCCTCCTTGAAGTCCATTGAACACAATTTTTGGCCAACAGAAATGGAGATTTTCATCATCCATCTTCATTCATCTATATGGATGCCCTAACTTCTCTTTTTGCTACCAAGATCCCTCTCCAACTCTTTTTCTAATAAGATTTACATAATATATGTCATAAACATCAAATAAAAGAAACAAAATAAGACTTCAAGGATCACCTATATCTAACAAAAGGTGACTTTAAATATATAAAAGTTACTATCAATCAAAATTAATCTTAAAAGCCATTATTAAAAGAAAATAAAGTTATGTAAATTCTAATAGTAGTTCTTCTAAACAACCTCCTTTTAAAGTAGTAATCTAACTACATTCTAGAATCAATTAAAATCCACAAACATAGCTCTTACCATGTTACTTAATAAATTGTATATCAAACATATAAACACAATGTTTTCACATAGTAGCCAAACTACAACATGACAACGCTCTCTAGCAAAATTACAAATTTGTGCTACTACATGATTCACTACCCCAAAACTTATTATAATATCCAATTCACAAATTACCATCTCCAACTATTACATAAACTTTGTAACAAGATTAACAATCGAATGCTGAGGAAGAGGGGGTAATAAAAAGAAATTAATGATTATGCTTGGCCCACAAGATAACTTAATTTATCAAATACTCTCCCATTGATGTAGAATCTCAATAGATATACGATTTTAGGGACCTCTACTATCCTTTGGTCTGGATGTAGTCAGGATGTAGAATTCTTCACCACCAAGCTTGTCTACCTCAAACAGCTTTGATTCATGTCAAGTGATGTTTAGTTAATCTATGACATAAAGAGTTGCCTATCATTATGGGAACAGGCAATAAGGACAACTCACAGACGGCTTTTGAGGCCGCAGAAAGAAAAGATGTACAAGGGTGAAAATCTCGGCACTGGGCACAGTCACATGAGATAAAGGGCTTGACCTGAAAAGAATAAGTGACTATTTTTTGTACAAAGGATTTCTTTGTCTTAAGCTGGGGAAGGGCCATTTATTAGGCGGATGAGAACTAGTGCATTTGATGCGGCATGATATATATTATGAAAATTTCCTCCACAATTTGCTCCCATATGTATCCACTGTGGTGCAAACATCCATTTGATTCAATGCAAGTGGGCACAGGCCGATAGCTGCAACATTGGTCACTGATTATAATCGCATCATATTATGACTAATGTACTAAAGACAGCAGACCTATCTTTGATCTTTCGACCTCGTCGCTGTTGAAAATGTACAACTCTCTAAGGCATAGCTGCTGATCATCATTTCCAAGTCAAGCTGAAGCCTGAAATCCAATAATTCCTGCAATAATTCAAAAGAGATTTTTAGAAGTACATCATCTACAGGGTTTGCCACGAAGGACAACACGATGCATGAACCTATCCAAGTGGTTCTCAAATCTACTACAAATGTGAAATTTCAGAGTTCTACAAGCCACTAAAATATCAGTGTTTTTGAATACAGACCACACGCAATGCGGGCACCGGCATTTCCAGTAGACTTGCTTAGCTCGTGTCCACCTACAAGTCATTGAACAAAACAAGTGAGCAACGGTACAAACGCCACACGCTAAAATGATACTCTCAGTAAATCAATAGAAAAGAGGCTTTCAGATTGAGCCTCTGAGGTAAAAACCCTAACCCTGCTTCCAACTCACCTTTTCCGAGGTCATCAGGATCAGCATGAACAACCACTGCGCGACCGATAATTGAGTTTGGACCACCCAAAGGAATCTACACAGAATAATTGCGGAGTGAAATTATAGAAATCAATGCATACTGAAATCATTTAATCTTTAAGAAACAAAAATGCTAAACCCTGGTTAACAAGCTGATCATGATAGCCAATTAAAAAGAAAAGTGTAGTGTTGCGGAAGTAGTACATGAGCATCTTTCAGGGAAACCTTGGCAATGCCTGCAAACATCCCAGAAATCCAAATGGAGTTCAACACGTGAAGTTCAGTCCTCCGCTTTCAAGAACAAATGGACAGTATAGAGACGCAAAAGAGTTGATAATCTCTAAACAGAACCGAATTAAAGAGCATGAAGGAGAGAGAATTCATAATTACACCAGCTACATCAAGGAAGCTGCAAACTATAACTCGGGCAAGTCGACGCCAGCTTGTCCCTAACCATAGCACTACAGCCAAAGGTGTAAAACTTGGGTACCATCTTCGCCGGCGATGACGTTACCCAAGTCTCCCGCATGACGAACTTCATCCTCGGGGGCACCATGCTCTAGACCCTTGGGGTTGAAATGAGGACCTGATTTAACCGAGAAAAGAACTTAAAAGGCAAATTCAGGAAGAGCATAACCATAGTTGCCGACATCCAACGATAAAGTAATCATACCCTAGCAAGATTGCCACAATGAGTGTAGTACCAGTAGACATGCAGCCATTGGTTGTGTCCCCTAGTGCATGGACATGAAATCCATGTTTGCCAGGGTTCAACCCCTTCACTGTTCCCTCCACAATCGTCGGGCCTGTCCAGACATCAGAAGCTAAGATACGTAAAGATGAGCTAGAAATCTCTTCTTAGACAGTCACATCAAACGCAAGCGTATCTATGTCAAGTACTAATTCTAACCTATCCATATCATGGGGATAAAGGTATAAGGAATAATTTGAACTATACGCGCCAATATCCTATTCCTGTCAATTACCAGTGTGTCAGTGAGGACCTTCGGAATTCAATAAAGAAACACTCTCACTAGTCACACACTAATGTCATATGCTACAGCTAATCACAGTCATCCACTTCTATCGCAGCTAAACCTCATCTTTTACAAACAAGATCAAGTGAGAGATTTAAAAAGTCAATCCCCCTCTGTTCCACAAGTATCACTTTTCGCGAGGCATAATGCTAACCCGAAACCCTGGCAGCCATACATACCAGCTCCGTCTTGTACAAAGGAGATGACGCCGGTAACGCTGTCGGAGGGGCCAGCGAGCACGCAGATAGCCTTCAGAGGAGCCATTTCGGTGAACACAGAAGAAGAATTGCGTGGTGACGAAGACGAGAGTGGTGGGATTACTCGGCGGAGAAGACGAGGTGTGGGGAGTTTATACGCGAGGAAAGAGGACGGATTTGGGCCCTCGCTATAGCCACCCGGTTATAGGGGTGACTCTCGGGGACGCCTAGGCTCTGTTCACACCTGGTTCATGGCTCCAGTGGGTTCAGAGTCAGGATTCCTTGGATCCGCGTTCACACCGACAACGATCTCTCTGCATATTCTGAAGTGGAATGAGATACTGTGAATAACCACAAATTTATTATCTTTTCGATGTTTAACTTTTTTTGTATGAAATACACTGGATTTATTCTCATAAAACTTGAGATATCAATCATTCTCACAGAATCGTCACAATATCGGTGATGATGACCAAAAAACTGTGCACAAAAAATAAGAATTATCAGTCATCAGCAGCAAGAATTATTTGTTTTAAAAATCTCGCGTTTAAAAACATGGTGTTGTGTTCCTTCATGGTGTTGTGTTGACGTATGAAACTTCTATCATTGCAAAGAATTACCAAGATTTTAGTGTACAAAATCATATATATATATTCACTAGCGGAAACTCGCGCTATTGGGTATGGAAAAGCTTAAATCACATTAGGATTGCTTTTGGGGATGATTTGTCTCTTCAAATCCTCTCTTTGTCTTCTGGGGGCCGTCTCTTCTAGACTATAGAACTCCAGAAAGCCTTGCTTTCTCATATTCCCTTCATCATCACTGCCAATGAGAAGTCTTCTTTGTCTTACACCTAAGATGTTTTATACAATAGATAAGAATATGTTTAAATGTGAACAAAACACTAAGCAAACAGAATTACTTAGAATAAATGTATGTCTATTATATTAAATTTTATTTTAATTTTAAAAATCTGGAGTGCAACTTTTTTTTTAAACACTAGAGCTTCTCAAAATTTGTGCAACTTTTTAATCATTTCATGCTTACACCAAAAGATCAAATATGACGAAAACTATTATCTACCCAAAAAAAAAATCCATCATATCCTTTGGTGCAGCTGTAGAAAACACAATTGATGTAGAACTCATTATTTTGATTTAGTAGCAAAACTTCTCGGGGATAATTTTTCCCGGGTTCATGAGATTGCTGGGATCTAATGCGGTTTTAATAGTGCCCATCATCTTCAGTGCTTCTGGCCCTAGCTCTTTCTCCAGGTACTGTACAAGTCGAGAGAAATTTATTAGCAACATTGGATTGATCAAAGCCACGCATAAAATAACATGGCTAAATATTATGCCCTCATTCTTTTAGTAACAAACAATTCATGCGGTAATTATTTATCTATTCATTACACCAAGTAGAGAAGACCAATGGTATTTTAAATCAAGATGGACATCAAGCAAGAGCATTGTGTCCTCGGTGGTTGACAGCTACTCTTTTTAGAGAGTATTGTCATGAAAAGATGAATGAACGGTTAGAATTTGAAATAATATATTGAAGATCAGAAATAGCTGTACTGGCTGGACAACAATACCTTCATTTTCCCAATTCCAACACCATGCTCTCCAGTGCAGGTCCCTGTCCCAACATTTCAACATCAACATTTATTACAACAGAAGATATATTTGCTTCGAGTTTCGCTGCCAAAGCAAGCAGATGACAAATTTACTAGATGGTTCTTTTGCATTGTCTATCCTTGACAGGCTCAAATTGAAGGAATAACACAAACCTTCCATAGAGAGGGACGCATGCACCATGTCGTTAGAGAGCTTCAAGGCTTCGTCAACCTCCTCTTTATTTTTAGGGTCGAACAAGATAATTGCGTGAAAGTTGCCATCTCCTGCATGTGCTAGAAGTGTGCTGCCAAGACAAATCAACATTAGTCAGATTACATGGTTCTCCATCGATGAGTCGAACGTTTGAGAAAACATTGTTTGATACTTTATAAAAGGTGTTAAAATGCCTCGCTCAGATGTTTATGCCAGAAGCATGTACGCAGCATGGTTGACGGAGGTCCGTCCAAAATAATTGGAGAGCTTGAAATCACCTAGGCAAAGAAGATGCAAGAAGACTGTCTTTGGTAGCGGAGATGCATTCTGCGAGTCTTGAGAGAGGCACGCAAACATCCTACAATCATCACCAATGTAATTACTACGGAACCGCCTGAGAAATAATAACTATATCAATCTACCTAGCCAGTCAATTTTAAAGAAATTTATACAATTAGAAGTGCTGTCTCTCCTGTGGATTGATAAAAATAGAGTTGGGATAATAATGTGAGGTGCTGATGAGTTTTTCTCGGGAAAAGTACTGATTAATTCCGCGATACATTATTGAATGTTTGTAAGCGTTCAAAGTTATCAAAGTGTTACATGGCTTAAACTGATATATAACGATGAGAATAAACAAAACATCTCAGGTGTTTGGTTCTCGTTACGCGATAGAATCATGCCTCAAAAAGTGAAGTCTGAAATAACAGCATTACAAATTGATTAATTAAATCCAATGTCAAGATGTAATATCTTACAGTCACCAAAGCTTCAGCGTCGGGTCGAAGAACAAAAGTGGACCAAAATGCCTCCTTCCTAATCTGTCCAATCGCAAATCACATTCCCGGAAAAAACATCAATCTCCTTGCAGCACATCTAAAGTACATATACTCATAAATCACCTCTAAACCAAGTCGAATGCTGCAACTCACAAAAAAATGCACTTTCCCCATAAGTAATGAACAATAGCGTTTGGGAACATACCTTCCAGAGCTCCTCTTTCTCGATCGGTGTATCAGCGAACACAAAATCCGATCCATTGTGATCCTCAACTATTCTTTGAATTCTTGCAGTTTGCTCTTGGGTATAGGCTTCTGCAGACGCAAATTCGAGCTTCTTATCATCAAGCTATTAAAAAAGGATTCCTTATGTTAAAGACTATAGAAAAGAACAGAAGACTACAATCATGAAGAAACAATACGAACAAAAGCATAACTTATTCGTTTCGAATGGCTCGCAATCCAGGTTAACCTAAAAAGCTTATGTTTAAGGAGGAACCGAACCTGTTCCAACTAATTCAAACATAAGCGTTGGCTTTTCTGGATAATTTTTATCGTTAGCCATGTTGATGGCCTTCATCATCACGTCGTCCAGCAACTCGACTCGTGAGACCTGCCCTGAATCAATGCCACTTCTCTTGCCTTAATGCCTTCTGAAGACGAACACCCTTTGTAAGCTCAGATGAATCAGATTGCATGATTTCAGAATTGCAATTTTTTTTGTTAAATATCATTTATAGCAACTCTCCAGATTAAACAGGGATTAGGTACGCTGTTACGATGAGGCAGGATTGGTTTACTGTTCTACACTCGTTTACAAGCCCGCAGCAAGTAGACTAACATTCAAACTTGAGAAATACTAAATAAAATTTACCCGAGAATAGCGAACGTCTCCAAGCCTAGGATTATTACATTCGAAGCACGACTTTAAGACTACCCAATGGCATTACAGCTGTGATGTGTATGAAGGATGAAAAACCTGAATGCCTGAGTGCATGGAGGCAATTGCTACAGCAGCTGCATCTCCAACGTTCTTAAAATTGCACATAGCTACCTGCAAAGCAAAAACAAATCACGAAAATCGTTTACCAAGGTAGAAATAGCAAACGAAAGCAGCAAAACTTAGATTGTAAGAACGTCAAAGCTAGTTTCAATTGAGATCTCACGCAACCCAAATAAAGGATGGCCTTATTAAGAACTATCCTAAGACTTGAGTTTGCAGGAGATTGATTGTCACAAAAAAATCCTTGTATCACAATAAAGGTTGTCAAGGCAAGATCATGAGCAGCACCTGTAACAGAGCACTGTGTATCCACCCAGCGCACTGAGGAACTAAATCAAGAGTGGAAAACACCTAACTGTCTCTTAAATTCTTAATGCCTTGGAGGACATTAGATGCTCTCTGACCTGTTAAACAGGCTGCATTTTGACTTCATGCTTTTCAAAACGCATGAAATCATGTGCTTAGAATTATATACCATATTATTCATATAGACAAAGAAAACCTTGAAGTAAACATTTCAGTTTCAATTATATTTGATGTATACTAGATAATTGCATTCCAACCTCATAACTCTGTAAAAGTGCAGAAAACTACGGGGCAACTAGGGTTTAAAGAGCTGCAAACTTCTTGTTTAATGCCCAAAACAATCAACAGCAAAAAGAGAATGCGTTGGGCAAACCTATCGGAGGTAATACACTTTTGACCTTAAATACCCCAAAACCACGAAGCAGAAAGCATGACACTGAAAACAAGGAGCGAAGACACTGACAAATGAATATATTGTAAACTCCTCAACTTGGGGAGACCCATCGCAGAATTTATTTCGCAAAAAAAAAGCATTGGACGGCTCCAAGAACTACAGTGCCATTCTTCAGTAAAGCAGAATGTGTACACAAATGAGAACTTAAATATTTGAAGGTGAGTGAACTTACAACAGTAGCTTCAGGAATTTTTTGAAGACGCAGAGTGACCTCTGTGATAACCCCAAGCGTACCTTCACTCCCAATCAGCAATCTTGTGAGGTCATATCTGCAATCATAGCACACAAAGCTTGACTACGATTCAAGTACAGAAACTATTAATGAAACAAATAAGTCACGGACGTTTTGTTCAACTGCATAGGAGGCTATAAGTATAAAGATGGGAATGAAGTCAGAAAAGTCCTACCCTGCAGCACTTTTTCGAGCACGAGCTGCTGTTTTGACAACATCCCCATTTGCTACAACAGCCTGCTAAGCCGCGAGATAAGTTCCGGTGATATCAGTGATTGAGTGCCACCATGTCAGAAAAACTCTTCCAAAAGTTCTTTCTACACCATCTACGTCTGCAAACGCTGTATCTAGATCATAATTATGAATCATTTTACATTCAAAAAGTTGAATGTTGGTAAACCACCTTCATAGAAAGGACATTGTCTCGCATTGTACCATATCTGCCATGGACCAACAAAAGATTATTTTCTTAGAATTTATGCACTACACCCAGACTATCATGTACACTCGAAGTTTACGTCGAATCAAACTTTTCGACTTAAAGCTGAATCATTTACCTTCCAGGCCGACATGAAGATCAAGTATGCAATAGTCACATAAGGGAGTTACATATGGTCCTCTATTAGTAGCAAGTGATTGCCACATTCGTACAATATTTTGCTGAAAAGGCTTTCGCTACTTCACAAGATAAAATGTGAGTTTCAAACACGGTTCCTGTTTCATACAATTTTAAAATGGACAATCTTATTTAATAGTCATAAAACATGATGTTATGACGTCTTACCGCACAGCCATTGAACCGGAACACCGTGTTGCGCACATTCCTCCGATTGTAGCGCCAGGACCTGCACAATATCACGGATAAGCATAAGATAATAAGCAGATGCAGCAGAAAATTAATAAGGTGCTAACATGGTTGCAACAGCATGTCACGCTTGAATAGACTCATCAAGTCATGTGATAAATCTTTAAAATTACAACTTACGTTTTCAGTTCCAATTTCAACTCCCAAAATAACTACTAATGTGTATCTGAATAATAGAAAAGAAGAACATGCAAACATGACAAATTTTGGAATCGATTGATTAAGTTTCCCATCAAGACTCTTCATACTCTTTAGAGGTATTTCTCCGCAGTGGCATAGCATGGTGCTTGACTAAACAGAAATACAATATTACCAGGGTCCAAAGGAAAGAAGAGGCCATAGGGTTTTAAATATTCATTCAGCTCAATCCACCCAATGCCTGGCTCCACTATTACATCCATATCTTCCAGATGTAACTCCTTGACTTTCTGCACACCTCCAACATATGATCGTTCAAAACATCATCTTTCATCCTTTCATTCATACCTTGCGGGAATAGAAAGGGAAGATCACAAGAAGAAGAAAAAGCTGCTCCTCAGCAACTAGATTTTTAAGTCATTTACCAGCAGTTAACGTGACAAATTATATGGTCAAGAGATGTTTGCCGCAGGATATTAGACCCTATGCAGAGTGAAAACCTAGATACTTGTGTAAAAAATCACATTGTGTACGTTACTTTCAAAAGCAAGAATTCCAGGGATGGTATAATTGTCCAAAACCACAAGTGCGCAGCTCATGTATACCTTCATTGAATTCATATTTATGCTTACTCCTCTGTTGAGGGTCATAGTGTGTCCTTCAAGTGATGTTCCACCTGCATAAGGTGTTACAGGGATCTGAGCGCAACAAACAACCGCAGATCAGCACACGCGGGATAATCCACACCCTGTCTAACTCCATCATCCAGCACAGCACGTAGTACTTAATTGAAGCATGTAAGCAGTTTCTTCCGACAAGTATTCGGTGTACACTGCACACCTTGTATTTTGCACAAGCTTTAATTATTGCAACCACCTCCTCTTGAGACCTGGATGAGAAAGCCATAGTGAACACATATTGAAAGAGGTGCTCCAGCCATGACAAATATTCCAGTATCTGTCGTAAGCACACAGGACGCATGAACTGAAGAGGAGGTTAACCATATCTAACTTGACAACTCTTCATAGTGAGTCATATAAACCTTATAAGCTGATTTTCGCACCTTTCGGAAAAAAAACTACGAACAACTCTCATCTGGTCCAATAAGGAATTGCCAAGTAGGTTGGACCAAGTGAGAAATTCGACTTGCTGACTCTAACGTTCATATATATATGATAGCGCCAGACAAAAAACCTTTAACTTACTTTGGATACACTACAATATCTGGGATGGCCTCCACGGAGTGATATGTATTCCATGGTTTTGCGTGGAATTTTCTATCCTCCTCATCAACAACAACCCGATCCTCCTGAAGTTTCAAGATGGCGTTAGCTTCAAAAATATACCCAAACGTTTCAAAAAAACAAACGACAGTTGGACGAACAGCAGGAAACACGATCCTACAAGTAGACTAAAGAACATAAGCCCTGTTTGTGTGTGAGAGAGAAAGAGAGAGAAATCGAGAGAGAGGAAAGAGAACATAGTATCTCAACAGAACATTGTCAGCACGAAAAAAAAAAAAAAAAAAAAAAAAAAAAATGTTGGCCAGGAAGATTTAGTAGTAGGGACAACGGAACTTACATCAAGTGCAGCCCTCAATTCCGCAAGAAGAGGAGCTACATTGCCAACACAGAAGCTCTGAGACTCGTCCTTGCTGTCATCAATTTCCAAAAAGGCAATGTGCTCTGAGCCAACGCAACAAAATCTAAATTGAATCCACTAATCATGACGTCTACGTTTATGAACTCCAACTGGTAAGGTTATCCTCGAATTAATATTGAGAACATCACAATCTGCCTCTAATAAACGACAAAAGGCGTCACACTGAAGAATATACTGAAAACGAAGACCTGAAATTGGCACCACTGTATGAGCGAAAATGGTGACGAAGGTAACGATCAAAGCATGCAGATTTTAAGAATTTTAGGTGTCGAATGCCAACGCTCAGTTGGCCGATATAAACTGTAATAAACCTTTGTCTAATATCAAGTACAGTATGGTAAAAACCTTTCGAACTTCTCTCTCTCTCTCTCTCTCTCTACCCCCCCCCCCCCCCCCCCCCGACTCTCTCGAAGATATGTGGTCTGAAAGCAGACGCTAGAAAAAATCAGTACGCATGGATAGTCAAGCGTGGCGGAAATCATCACGAAAGACTGGCGGGGCAAACTATCATATAGTAATCGAATTTGTAACATTGTCCCTGAAAAGATTTAGGAACGTAGTGTTTCGACTAAGTAAAAATAACTGCATCTGATCTCACAGTCTCCGCTGAAAAGCACCTTGAACTGCGCCATGATAGTTTAATTTTGAATTCTAAACATTCGATAGAAACAGGTCTTACCGCACTATCAAGGGTTGCACAAACTCTGCCAATTTTTCCATGCATGCATTTCCGAGTACAACGATTACAGCAAACGGAGATTATCAGCCAGAACCAATCTCAGAGAACACACACACCTTGGAGCTGGATTCTCTGTCTCAACAGCAATCGGATTTTGAATCTGCGTCTGGACACTCTCACAGCGCGACACAGCTGCCTGGTGCATTTGCACCAAGCTCATCAAGCCAGTCAACGCAACCACTCCTCCAACTGCCCTCGCACGCGCTCTCCATCCCACCCCTTCCGAAGCGCTCCCCGAGCCCGTCATCCGCTCATAGCGTTCACTCACGCTCAAAGTCGCCAAGCAACGACTCCCACTCACAGCACTCCGTAACCCAAAATCTTTCCTCAAATAACGCCTGATTAACGCAGACGCACAGCGCGAGTGCGACATAGCACCAACCCTAGCACACTTCCCCTGAAATTCAATTCAACAAGAATCCAGCCCTTGCAACAAGCCACGGGACTCCAAGACCTGTAGACGAGAAGCTACACGGAATTCTACCAGGGATTGCGACTATCTGTACGCAAATCGCACTCCAAACGAAACTTCAAATTCGTTCATACAGCACTATTTGCATGCGATGCTCCGTTGTCGCGAAACGCTCGTGTCGCACAAACCTGTAAACACAATTGCCGCAATCTCAAGTCCACTTGTGCAAATCATCAGTGACTCTCGTGCATTGCGAGGCTCCCTTGGACATGGCGCTTTTGGGAGAAGCTATTTTCACGGTTATGGGCACACGGCCTTTGCCCACTCCGGTCGCGGTTATGGCCACCTGGTCCATGCATCTCTCGAAAAGAAACTCCACCCCGTTTCTTTCTTCCTTTTCTTTCCCATCCATTTCTACGTTATCTTTTTCATTCCTAGTCCTTCTTTCCGTTCTCTGTGTTTATTCCTTCTAGGACATGAATAAACTTCTTTGTCGGTTTGTTCCTCGAAATCTGACGAGAAATTTGACAGTGAGTCCAATTAGAAGACATGTCATTTTTAATACTTTTTCAGTGTATTGTTGACTTCCGCTTCTTGAGCAGATAGTTTTTGTTACAAAGGATTTAGTAAATGTTCTTTTCATTCTATTTCTATTTAAAAAATGTAGTGGATTGGAACAATTCTTCACTAGATATTAAATTAGTAATTCATATCTGACTCGAATCCAAAAACATATCAAAAATCATTCTTTTAAGTAGTTTGCTCTGTTTGGAAAAGATATGAACTTTACTTATTGATACAACATATGGTAGTATTCATCAACAATCTTGGATAATGGTAAAAATCGTAACTTTGCTTAGTGATTGTTTTAAATCAGACATTATAAAATACATTCACATAATTCTAGAGATTTTTTAGTAGGAATATGACTATCTGTGAATACATTACTTATTAAGAAAAATACTCTAATTTCTGTGAAGTTAAAGAGTACAAGTATACAGACAGAAATGACACTAAGCCACCACTGATGTGGGAGGATAATGATGGCTATTTCTGAAACTTGCATCTCGTTCTAAGGCCTTGTAAAAATTTAGAGCTGCTACAAACCATAAACCAAAGTGTTATTGGTGGATTAACATTGTTGTATTGGATGTTGTGTTAAGCATTCTTTTGCCACATATTCTACGTCATTGCGTGCTATAAGAACAGAAGAGTAAATTAATATGAATTATTATCTATCTATTCAAGAACTATACGTATATCAAATGAGCGATATTACTATCCTAATAATAATAATAGTTTAATAGAACGTACATTAAAATTGACAATGTTGTAAACAATTCTAAAATAAAAAATTAACAGAAATATTTCATATGCTAAGACAGCATTGTCGTTACGTGACGCATAAATGTTGCGGGCTTATCCCCCAAACCAAACAAACAGTAGCCAGGTCCAGAACACAACGCATTAGAGCTTCAAATACTAAGACGATACTAACTATTTCATACAAAGAATACCAATGAAGTAATCATGAACTGTTGCATATATGAACCAATGATGCTACAGGAACAGCTATGAGCAGAGTATCCATTATGTTAAGATAACCTATCAACCAATCATGGTCTTACAATTTAAGATAGTCTCACTAGAAATCATGACAGTGGGGCGGGTGTAAACCTCTACTTAGCACTACATGCAAATCTTGATAGCACTAATTGCAAACCTTGCTTCCACATGCTATTCTTATCGGAATTACCCAATGAACCCCGAAAGCAAACAAAAATGGAACATGAGTCCAAAGAAGAGCTGCAAAGCTGACCAATTCGAAGTCAAAAATGCACCAGCTGAATGAATAGATTCTGGTAGCCAGTCTCACGCAGCTGCAACTGGAGGGGTGACATTACTGCGGGAGGCAGGTCCGTTGGGAACACGCCTGGGTGCCCTTTGCCCTTCAGAACGCCTCTCACTGTTAGCTGGTGCACCTCCATTATTTGATGTTGAGTAACCACCACGTGCAGGCCCTGAGCCACGTCCTCCCCTGTTACCATCGCGTTCTCGTGTGTCATGACTTGAACCCCTACCAGGGTTCCGCCCACTATATGATCCACGCCCTCTTATTCCATCTCCACGATATGGGCGATCGCTCCGGGTGTCGTTTAGACGTCTTGGAGCTGCAAAATGCACAAAACTATGAGAATGGATCGATGTGCACAACCAAATTTCACAGAAGAGGAGGAGCTGGGAACTCGGTTTGAAAGGAAAAAAAAACCGAACACGAATGAAGGGAAAGAGGACCAGTGATTCAGCCTGAACTGACCTCTCCCCATTGGCTTCTTTTCTTCGATGTAAACCGGGCGACCATTGATTTGGACAGGGGAAGCCTGCATTCAGAACAAGGAGTAACAATTCAGTAACTTCAGTGACAAGAAAATGCACTATATTTAGGATGAAACAAAAAGCAGTAGCATGGTAACATAAAGGAAAAGATATATTTTCCTTCACGTGAAACAGGCGAATGGTAGTCTCACCTCAATTGCACTTTGTGCAGCTGTTGCCTCCTCAAACTCTACAAACGCGTAGCAAACGCCTTGCTGCTCACGACCGTATTGGAACTTATTATTAATCAGTAAAAACTTCAACCTTTTGAACGTCAATCAATACATCAAAATCTCACATTTGCAACAAGTTCCAAGGCTGCAAAATTGAAGGAAACGTCGGTTTTTCATGGCCAGCAAATAATTCGAATGGGACAAGGTGACGGATACTGTATAAAAGTACCTTTTGGCTCCTAACATTGACACCATTCGGCTTGACAGGTCCAAAGTTTTTGAATACTTGTTCCAATTCAGAGGCAGTATAGTTCATCGGGAGATTTTTCACATAAACTGACCGCCCATCAGCTGCATCGAAACACAAGAAGTATCTCAGAATAACATTGAACTGGCAGGTTCTTTATCCAAGACCTCATAATGCGAAGGTAAAAAATCATAAACACTCAATAACACAATGCCATCGAGAACACTGCACAGGGACAAAGATATTATAATGCTTGATTTCGTGCCCAGCAAAATCCGAAGACACATACATAAGTGATAAATCACAAACCTTCAGTTTCAACAGGGGCAGCATCCTCATGATTATCATGAGATGGTGCAGCTACGACAGGAGCAGGAGCGGATGAAGCTGCTGGACGCTCAGCAACAGGTTGAGGAGCCTTGGGAGGAGGAGGCGCTCCGATAACCCTCAACTGTGCGAAGCGACAGGGAACCCGTCAATAAGACAACATAAAATGAATAAAAACATTGCCATCGAAAAGTTACTTCACACTAGCATGTACCGGAGGAATGACAGAGGATTCTTGTCGGAAAAAGTGGCAAAAACTTACAATAGACGCATATGACTTCTTAGGCTGTTCACCAACTGATTCTGGTTCCTGAACAGGCACAGGATTGTCCCTGACTGGAGTTGTTTGCACCATTGGTGACTCAGGTTCTTCAATTACGGGAGAAGTGTTGTCCTCAACAGGAACCTGGCCAGTGTGTTTCTCTTCTTCCGCTCCTGTGGAGCCTTCATCATCGAAAACTTCCTGCGCTGTCGCCTCGTTCTCGGGAACTGGTTCGGGAGTGACTTCCCTCACAACTTCTGGCGCTGGAGCTGGAGTAGGTTGCTCCACAACTGAGCATAGAGTCGACCATATCAACTTCAGTTTCAATGTAATTAAATCATACAATTGAGGATTATTACCATGATAATCAATAAAGATACCTAAGCTTGGTGAGATGTGCATCAAAAGCAGAAAATCGTCATTTATTTGAGGAAGATACAAGCAGAAAATCTGCAAACTATTATGTCATATACAGAGTAACATTTAGTGGATGCAATACTATGGAAACAACTAGAGTGAAACAAGCAAGCAACATAAGGGACACACATGTACCTGGTTCAGGAGCCTGTTGATGCGAGTATGCACCTTCAGCAACACCGTTAGCAAGAGAGGGGACAGACTTCGTCTGCTGTTGTTCTTCATCGTCGAGGTAACGGAATACGTCATTCAGAACAAAGTAGCCCTTCTCCTGAGGAGCTAAAAAGAAGCTTTGGACGAAGTTCCTCTTTCCAGTTGGTTTGGTTGAGAGAGAACCGGTGACCAGGACAAGAACTCCACCACTCAGGGAATCCTGTGAGTCGACAGTCTTGATTTCAGCCTTGAACTCACTGTAGTCAGAGGACATCACCTTGTGGTGAATTTGCTGCAAAAAAAATACAGCTAATGATTAAAAATACTCTCACAATAACAAACCCTCCTACACCTCAAACATGGCTACCTACTACGTAGACAGCGGGGCGTTGAAGGTAGGTGATGACCAAAACTACCACCACAAGTTTGACACCTGTACTTTATGCATTCATTATATTGACTAAGAAATTTAAAATTTTAAAATTTTAAAAACAATCACATAACATATGGACTTACGCGAAAGAAGAAAAATGAACTACAACACGTCCCAAAGTTCAGACATTGAGCAGTGGGTGGTACCCGCTGCATGGGGAATAAATCCAAAACACAACTTGAAAGAGCTCCGGTACGACGTCATCAAAACTCATCAGCTAGATACGATGATAGGACTATGTTGTACACAAGAGTTTCCAAATGATACTCACATCTTGGGTGTGAGCCACATCCACTGCCCCACCGGCTCCCGCTTCCGCTCGGGTCATGTGACTGGCATCAGTGTAAAACCGATGCACTACTTGTGGGGATTGGTGTAGTACATTGTAATACTGGTTCACAAATGCATTTCCGACCTGCATCACCGAGAAGATAAATAAAAGCGTTCGGTAAATCAAGGCTTCAACAATGCAAATACTGCAGAAGATGAATGGCATAAACTGGCTCCACTATCAAAACGTAACCATATTGACATTACAATGAATGGCCACCACATATCTTTTCAGATTCTGTTGGCATCCCAGAAAATCAAGTAGGAGTGCCAGCGAAAGGATGGAATGATTAAAAAAACCTCTAAATGATGACTATTTAAGGACTTTTCAATGTAAGCTGCAAGGCAGAAGAATACAAATGAAGATGTGACCGAAACTTACAACTTGTGCCGTTGCTACAGGAGACGCCATGGTTCCTGTGAAATGGAAACACAGATTAGAATTTCTGCCACCCCCAACCAGACCACAACGAAGACATAGAAGCTACAACCAGTGGCAACTAAATTACTGAAAGGCGACAGCCAACCTTAAAAAATGAATGAGAACACTGCGCAAAAAAGTGGTGGATCGGATAAAGACGACTTTTTAACAAAACCGACCTTTCCAAAACCTAACTGACAGATTTAACTGCTTAAGCGACACATAGACCGAACACTGTCACTGGTCTTTCAAATGAAATACATCTGAGTATTCAGAATGACTCATAACAAGATACGGAGGAACATAAAAGACACTAAAAGGACTTAACTTTTCACAGTGATAAACAGAGCGACAGCCACCACCAAAGGTCTCCGTACTGCGTTTCTGAACCTTACCACGTCCTAGAAATGAGGCATAGTTCATCAGCTAACACTCACCACGATCGAATGGAAAGATATATCTTACCTACTCTTTAGCAGCTTAACCGTAAAATGTTGCCAAGGCTTCTGATGTTCGAGTAAACAGGTAGACCTAAGGCCCAGGAACCAAGCAGGATCACGATACTCTATCCTGAGTCGCCACTGCTCTGCAACCCCAACTAAAAAATCTAGCACCACAGGAGCAAATCAATTCTGACTTCTCTGAGGGATACGCATCCACCCGCAATAAACTGCAACGGATGTAAACAAGACTAAAGCCGCCCAAAAATGCTCATACCATACAACTAAACAAAACTAGAACTTCCAAAAAGTTTTTAAATCGTAGAAAAAATAATATCTAAAACATTAAGAATGACAGAAAAAAATATATCCTTCTATAAAAGAAAGAAAGAAAGCACAAAAAAACAAAAAGAAGAGTGGGAAATAAAAAAAATTAAAAAAAAAAAAAAAAAAAAAAAAAAAAAAAAGCTAACCCCTTCTCTCCACACAACAAGCCACCACAGCACTCGCCCTGAAACACTCGAATAGACACCGCGATAAAAAAGACACTCTAGACGTCCAAAAACTAAAATTAAAATCAGCACACTATGACGAAACAGCCACCGAAATGCTGATGAATCAGTGATAAAGGCACGACGACGACGACGGGCACGCGCGCCGAGCTCTTCACAGACGAACCGAGAGATCGAGGAGAAACGAGGGGCGTGACGAGGAGCTGTGGCCTTGCTGTTGGCAGCAACAGCAGCAGCAGCAGCGGCCTGAGAGCGGCGATTGTTGCAGAGAGAGATGAGAATCGATGGATCTGCGAAACAGGGCGAAAGGCCGCTGTAGGGTGCCTCAAGCCCTAAAAGTCGTCTCCTCCGGGAACCCACCCCCTTCCCGCATGTTCCATCTGGAACATGTCGACGATACTCATCCGTTTTGACGACGATATCCGATGGAACACTTTTGGACGAACTCCGTCAAAGTATCCCCGAGTCTGAACGAGTAGCTGGAGCTCGCGGAGTCCGAGGTCGCATCCTTTGCAAGGGTTTCTTTACTTGCAATTACTAGCTCGATTGTGTGTCGCGATGACGATTCATGGTGGTTGTTAAGGTGTTCGCTGTTGCTGTTGTTGTGTCCCAGAGTGGCAAATTTGGGAGTCGTGTGGGTGGGTGCTCCGTGAGCCATGGACGTGATGTTTGTTCGCGCCCCTCAACGGGTTCGGGGATCCGGGAACTTAGATAAGTCGATGTCCGCTTGAAAATGATACTCTTTGTTCATTCTGAGAAGCCTCTAATTAACTAATGCGGCCTTACCCGTAATTCGATGTCGCTTTGTTAAGCGTGATGGCATGTACTGGAGCGGCGAATCGGTGCGGCTCGAAATAGGATGGTTGCCTCTTTTCTCTCATTCAGTGCGTTTTTCAGTTGTGTCCACGAGGACGACATGAGCTTGTGTGGCTACGGTTTCGATCAGAGGATCTTTTTGTTGCCGATCCGAGTGATCTCGACTGCATATATGCTCCACACGAGTGGAGTGCTAATCGACAGCCCTACGAAGCAATGGGTCAACTCTTATCAATGCGGACAAGCATGGTGTGACGGTGAGGCTCAAGTTTCACAATGCAGCCAGAAAACGTCACATGACGAAAAGAGGGAGAGAGATACTTCGACTTCATCGACGGAGTGTAGATGAGTTCTCCGTGTTCTGTTTCGTGACGCTCTGATGCCTTCGTCGTCATAAGATTGATTGCGATTCCAATGCGCTGTTCAAGAGTGGAAGAAATTGTCGTGTAGAAATTAGGGCTTGATGCGTGAAAAGTTTATTGGCGGCGTTAGTATTGCGAGATAGACTCAAGCATCACGGAAACAAGGTGAATTTGTTTTGACATCATTTTATGATTCTGATTTTGGATTATTTATTCGTAAAAATATCTGGGTGATTATGATGATTTTTTTTTTTTTTTTTTTTTTTTTTATCCATGTTAACACGGAGGGTATTATTAAAATTAAACATTGATGTCGTTTAAAGAACCAGCAAATGTGTACATTGTTGAGTGACAAAAATCATTTTGCTATGCAATATCTTTTGTTAACTTCACGGGAAGTTTGGTTTATGCTTTCTTGCCTCAAAGACAAGGTCGTCACTTTCTCATTTTAGACACACATCATATGAACAAAAATTGATTGTGTGGTTGATAAAATAGCATAAATAAAGTATCGACTAATAGAAAAACTTGTAAACCTTCCTTGTATATCTTGTCATTTTTTGTCTCCAACTGAAAACTCGTGTATATTATATCATAAGACACGATAACTTATGCGATATGATGCAAAAACTTAAATAATAATAAATTAACTGAATTGCTAAACACAAGAGTAGTTTTTGTTATATTTATCACTTTAATTTAACTGTTTAAAATTCATATATTTATGTATCAATGCCTTACAAATTAGTGTTTTCTTTCACTACTTGATCATGTGAATGTCCTACAGTGAGCATGTCTTTACTTTTAACATAACATATCTTTTTAAGGTCTAGAGAAAGGCTATTTTTATAGAATGCTTTCAATTCAGAGAAGGCAAAAATTAAAACTTTGTCATATTCACAATTTAAAAGTATTTCATAAAAATATGTGCATGTTCATCAACACATTTCCAAATTTGTCAATATGTTACTTATAGTGTGGACAAATGGTACACAAATTAATGTTGCATGTCCTAAAGCATTGCACAATCACTTTTCTCATGTATAGCAGTGCATACAATCATTGATTTCCTCACAAGATGAGTGTTAATAACTGTGTTTCGTCTTTATCAAATCAAATTGTAGCATCGAAGTTATGTTATCGTCGCATCAATTACCACTATGTTCTAGCCATCGTACCATGTTTTTGATGGATTTTAACTGTATTCCTATGTAAAAATTAGGCATTGTGGAAACGAAATAGTGTAGGTGTATGAAAAGAAATAAATAGATTTATCAGTTTATTGGCTGATAAACAATACAGGCTATTGGCAGACATTAAAAAAGATAAAAATACTAAAACCTTTCAAATTTCACAGGGGAACTTGCAAAAATGAATTGACAGGACTGACCATACATTATCTAAAGAAAATTGATCAAAATTTCATAAGAACTAACATGCTTCAGGAAGAAATCTTAGGCACTTGACTTGCAGACTACCATGTTATGACCACAATTCAAAAAAGATTGTTCAATCCAAGAATCTGAGTGCACATGAATGGATGTATACTATACTTGACTAATAAGTGCAATCTGTGATAAATGGTTTCACAATTTTAATAAACTCGTCGGTTTTAGTACCCAGTTTCAAATCCACTTCCCCTCCGCCAAGCCAAAAAAATCGTGGGCTGAGCTGTACAATAGCGTCTGAAAGAATTACCTGCGCCATTAGCCAGAACATTGTCTGTCCATGAGCAAACAAGCACCCCTGAATCCTAACCACGTAACTTGTGTAAACTTTTCGTGTACATCTGGAAGAAATGACAATTAAATGGGAGATAAACCAAGAAAAGACGATCCCAGAATGCATCGACCACAGAGTCTCCTCTTCGTTTAAATTGACGTAGCGTCACATGTTTAACCTAGTTTAATCACAAGACATGAAGCAAGCTATGCACCAACGCTTACAGGTATGTCCGTGCGCATTCCAATAGGTGTAACAGCATTGTGTTCAAAGCCAGTCAGTTGGTTGGACTCTTCCTCTGGAGCAAGACGCACTTAACATGCACGAGTACAATCAACACTAGTCAGAATAAGAACGCTGTATGTTCTTATCTAATCAGACAATTTTGAACTGAAACTCGGTCATTATGAACCAAGGGCTCAGACGTTCGTCTTCATCCATTATACTACACGGACCTCTCTGACTTAACAATGCCTGCAGGATTGGAAATTTAATACATGTCACCAACGACAAAGACAGTCAGTTAAATCTTCGGGAACGTAGCAGTGTTATTTATTTTTTTAGCATTAAATGAAGCTTGTGACCTGTTTAATTCAAATGGAGAGATCTGAACACCCTTACAGTTAAATCTTTTCTTGGGAATTTTCCCCTCATTCAGGGAATGAACGAACGCTTTAACCTTTTCGGCGTTAAGACGCGCTGTATACTGTACCACAACACGTTTCAATACATTCGTGGAATCAAACCAGTGAAGTTGGAATAATATCAACTTTAGAAAACCAGACTCCTTAAGATCAGAAAAACCTTCTTAATTCTCAATAGAAGATGATATCTAGGCTGATCAAGAAAGTCTGCAACAAATGTAGTTCAATGCATCTCGAAAGTTCACACAATGCATCCTTATCTAGAACTCTCAACGAGAGCACTCATGTTAGACAAAACGCACAATGAGATTCAATAAAACAGAAATAGGCCAATCGAACACTATCAAGGATTAGGTGAGACGCAATTTCACCTGTATAACAATAACATAATACTTCGAGTTCTTCCGATCACTACAATCCTTCACACTTTCGTGCGCTTGTGTATTTACCTGCAAGAAAACTTGAGTTTGTCAGGGTATTTCTGCGGCCACAAAAACTGAATCTGTGGTGTAAGCGCAATTCACAATATGTAACGCTCAAACTGATCATCACGACAACGCGCACATTCACCTGAGAAAGAGGCTCCCAAATAAGGAGCTCTGTATTGGAATCCTTTTCGTTCTTACTCATCCATACAGCTGAATATTCAAAGAAAGAAATACAGTGTCCTCATATATAAATTCCTTTTCGAATCTTTCTCAAGCATTAATCCAATAAATCACGAGCAAAATCTCAAAAACTCCATCAAAAAGCCAAATAAGAGGGTGAACATAACAGCCTCACCATAACAATGCTTTTGCAAAGGTGGTCCACAGACGCAGCACTTAGAAGATCGCGTCGTTGTTCATATGACCTGTCATAATAGTCTGAAGGAACTGTCTTGAAAACAAATTCAGAAGCCCCTGCAGCCTGTAACAATTTTGAAAGCCGTTGCTCGACAATCTGTAGCATCCGACCAAACGTACTCATCAGTCTCAGGACGACCAATACAACTAATGAAGTTCGAGAGCAGAGTGCACGTAACAAATAAGCGCTAGAAAGATAAAACTAAATAATAAATAAAAACTTAAAAGGAAACGAGAACAATAAAAACGATTCTTCAATGCGAAATGTCAATATCAACGAATTCAGCCAACTATCTAATTCAAAAAAATAAAAATAAGAAAGAATTCAATCATTACGTCGCAAATGGGAGTCTTCGCAGGCTCACGGCGTTCAATAGGATCCTCGGACGTGCAATCGCCGGCAGAGGAGCCCGTATGGCCTCCGCTCGACTCTAACTTCTTGATACCCGACAACCGAAGCTCCAGATTGGCTATGGATTGAAGAATAAAAAGCTGTCGCTGCTCTAGAGCTGCAACGCGAGCAGCAGCTTCCTCCACCATTTTGAAAATAGCAAATTCTGAAAGCCACCTGAACTTCGAACAAAAACTACTCGCATTTAACAGAGCTTATTGTCGAGTTTCGCCGTCATTCTCGTCGAAAATTCTGTGGCGATTGAAGCCAATTCACAATCTCCCCGTGAACACTTTTTCATGACCTCGATCGATACAACGGAAAGACGAGCACCACGAGCAACGCCGCGCAGTGCCCTTCACATACACAGCACGGGATCCAACGATATTCGGATCTAGAATTTTCGTGGGTCTAAACCCTAAACATGGTTTGCTGTGAATGATGTGCGGCAGTTCCCAATATTGAGAATATCTGTTCCCAATATTGGATGAAACTCGTTCGCCGTGATCCAACATATCTTTCATCGTCCTTGAAAGGGTGGGTGAAAATTGTCGTCACTCTTTCATGGTGAAGTTTATGGTGTGAATGCCAAACGAATATTTCAATTGAAACAATTCATATGATAGGATCTCGTTATATATATATATATATATAGATATATATTACATTTGACTAATATTGAACATCTTAAATTTTAATTCTAAATTATAAACAAAAAAGTTAATATAAATTTTGAAGATAGATTGAATTAAAATGCTTTATATTATTAAAAATAACAAGCAAAGATGATAGATTATTATTTTTTTGTTAAGGTCCTAATATAAGATAGTATCATTTTGATCTTTTAGATATATAAGAAAGTCTACGACCTAATCTTGAGAAAATCAACTTATAATGTTTGAAGAATTGATGATAAATGATAATTATTAATATATATATATATATATATATATGTATATATTATTAATATAAAAAATATTAATAGAAATTTAAATTATATATATTTATTTTTTTAATTATTAAATAGAAATATGTTCATTCTTTTAATCAAAGATTTTAATAGTTAAATAATTAAATCAAAATTAAAATTTATAAAGCATATAAATTGTAATGGATAGCCATATATAGTGGATAGCCATATATATTTAGATAAATAAAAATAGATAGAAAGAATTAGAAGTAGAAGTTGGTTAAATTATTGATATCTTATTGCTAAGAATCTTAGAAGCTTTGTAAACATCACATGTGTTTATAAGTGATTGGTGGGTTGACAACTTGGCCAACAAATCGGCCACATGTCACACATTTAGCAACTTGACTTTAAAGTCGGCCATATGACATATATATCAAAAACTTGTCTTTCAACTTAGACACATGTTATATAGTTTATAGGGCATTGCCATGTAATTCTTTAATAAGTAGTACATATGGAGACAAGAGTGATGCCTTCCTCACTCTTATCCATGTCTTCTTTGTATTCTATTTTGGTTTAAGACTTCCTAGTCCTTTTGTATTTGGTAATAGCCACTATAGTTTTAATTACATATATACTTTTTAGTTGTTTATTTTCTCTCTTTTGATAATATAAGAATGTATTGTTTTTTAAACACATATATAGAAGAAAAAAAATCTAATACATTTTTTTAGTATTTTATAAATTTTTTAACCTATTGATCTTAAATACTAATAGAAGCTATAATATCTTTGCATATAATTTTTAAAATATATATATATATATATATATATATATAGTACAAAAATGTAGCAAATATTTTGCTTCTACTTGGTTCTTAACTAGAAATCAATAACTCAATTCATTTGCTATCATTGAATAATCTAATCCAATGCTCAAAAATATAAACTTATCCCAATGATTTGAAATTGTACAATATTCTATTTGAATGGATATATTTAATTAGTATTGGACACAATATAAATAATTTTACATTATATATAATCTATAATTTACAAATATTTTACTAACTTATATATATACAAGCAAAAACCCATGTTGTTGGGCACCACAATCTTTGGCACTGCCATCTATTGACTCCCTTATTCATCTATGTTTCCTCATTTCTATGTTTAGCCAATAAGAAGGCTTCTTTGTCTCTTTATCCTATACCCAAGCTATTATATATGTTGCTATTAATTAACATCATTTATTGCACTAAAAATATATAACTATTAAGGATTATAATCATCAAATGTGTGACATTAAAAACATGATAGAAATCATTTTTGCCAAGGCTCTATACTTTAAGCTGATCACTCTTTATGAGCTTGCTTTGTCTAAATATATATAGACTTGTGGGCTTTCTTAATTGTCTTTGCTAATTAGTAAAATTTAATAAAAATAGATTGCTTATTAGAAACAAGAAGTTATTAATCATGCACCAAAAAATGGAGTTAGTATCAATCTTTTTGACTAATTATTGGATATTATTAGTTTTTAGAAATTAATATTTTAATTAAGATTTAATTATTATACTCCATCATATTCAATATACTTAATTAAAGTAATATATAACATACATAATTCAACTAATATATATCACATATTAATAAAAACATATATTATGTATAAGGAAATCAAATAATAATATAAAATTGAAATAATCATAATTTTATTATATATATATATATTTTAAATTTAAATATTTAACTGATCTTATAATTTCATCATATAAATTTAATAATGGAATTTATTATTTCACATTATATTTATAATATGTTAACTGATGTATTATTCTTTATATTGGATACAATATTCGTAATATATTTATTTCATTTATTCATGATTATTATAATAAATAAGTTATATTTCATGTCACTGGGCTGCACTTGCAGACTGGCCCGCTGCCGACAGGCGGGAGCCGCTGCTGCCGGGCAGGGCCAGCAGGGGCAGCGGGCAGGGAAGTTTTGATTAGTATGAGCTGAGGGCAGATTTTTACGGCAGATTCTGGGCAGGGACTGGGTGACTTGGGCAGTGGGAAGACTTTCGTAGGGAAATCGAGGCACGTTGGCGGGGCACGTTTGGGCGGGATTGGTGAAGTCTGGTCTTCGAACTTCCATGATTTACTTCTATTGGCCTTGGACTGTGGAGCTCACGAATCAAATCCCCACGGAATTCACGCATTCAATACTGAATTCATATGACGATCATCTTTCGTTGCTTGATCTCCACGATAGCGAGCTTGACTTTTCCATCCTTCGAGGTCAGTTTTTATTATTAATCACGAGCTCGCTCAAATTTCCACACAGAAATGCACAAAATTCAGGTGCGGTTTGTTGACTTGACGTGGTTTAGAACAACCTTCCGTGCGTATCCATCACAGGCCGTCCAAGACTCGAGTCTTCTCCGGCAAACGCCGTCTTGTTCTATTTGCTTAGGGTGATGAAGTTGTTGCTCATGTGGAGGTACTTCTAGGTTGAAATGTAGACTCTTCTAGAAGTAGGTCTCATGGGCGACGTCGTTTGGTCTCGATCGGGATTCGATCAATTGGCATAGGGGCGTTGAGAGGCGAGGTGAGAAAATTATGCATGAAAGTGGGGAGAGATGTAGTGATTTGGCTCAAGTTGTGAACTTCTTGGAAACGTCGATATCTGCCATTGACGGGCTCCTGTTTTCGCAATAGTTTACTGAGTAATTTGAATGTTTGTACATTCTGCAGTTTTAATGCTGATGAATCTACCGGGTGTATACTTGGTGATTGAGGTGCCATAGCTGAAAGCTGTCTCGCCGGTCTTCAATCTCATTCATGATTTGAATACCGCGACCTCGGCAGGTGCACGAGCGGGAACTTCACAGGAGGAGTTGGCATTGCATTAGCTGATCTGATGGACTTTTGAGGGAGCGCTTCAACAGATTTTCTTTTCTGCTGTGAGCACATCATACGTTATTGCGAAGCAGAAAAAAATAATTAAATGAAGAACCCCATAGCGCTTTGTTTTCTTGTGTCCTTTGCAATCTTCGTGGCCGTCCAACGATATACTGGTGTTGATCCTGTGTACTCGCTCTCGAATCTCGCAATCGATGCAACTCGCATGTACATACGATACAGACTGGATTACAGTAAGCTCTGCCGGCACTACAGCATTGGAGCATATTACTCGTGAACTCTACCATCCTAAGGGAGAATGTTTTAGTAAGTTGTACTGATTGTTTCGAGTCGAGACAATTGCTGCATCCCGATGTGGGTGTTTGTGCGTAATTGGGTAGGGTGCTCCAAGGCTTTCAAGGAGCAGTCACTAGTCATTTAGGTTTGTGTAAGCACAATTACTTTTCAGGTGTATATTTTCTTCGATAGACGGAGATAGAGACGGAGACGAGGTTTAGTTGTCGTGACATTACAGTGTCAAAATAGAAAATTATGCTTCCAGGAACCATTCTAGTAGGCGTGTTGCTATCTAAAGGATTGTGTACCATGACTGTACGAAGAGTTAGAGAAGCAGGATATCATGATGCAAGTACGCCAGAATCTTGTAAACTGGGCACGTAAATTTCAGGAACCCGCTTCGGGATGTAGACAACTTCATTTTTGGATAAAATGAAACTCAAGAATGTTTTCAACTTCCGCACATAGAGTACATTGTGCGTGTGTGTGTGTGTGAATGTGTACGTTTGTCGATGCTAGTGCCTAAACAGTGCAGTATGGTGTAGATTGCGTGAGTTCGTGGGTTAAAACTCCTTGACACTCAATCTGCACGGGAAACTAAACTTCGTTTCACCTTAAGTTCTAGACCAGGTTCACCACTCTCCTTTGAGTTCTGTTATCCACTTGGACTGACTTGCCTTGGTCGCCAAATGAGAATTAGTTCTAGTTTGAAGGAGCAAAAGCGGTGGTGTTGTTATCTGTGAAGTACATTAGCGGTGAGAGTGCTTCTTATACTTACTTCATCTCGATGAGCGCAACGTCGACGTGCTTGAAAGTTCAGCAAAAACAGTGACCTAAGTGGAACTGAAAAAAATGGATTTTAGATAAACAATAATACTCTCATCGACTTCACAAGCTCAACAATCCTCTTGAACGCAATGGGTTCATTTGTTTTGGTGTGTAATTAAGCAGATTCCTCCCCCGGCACTTCACCATCGGAAACAGGGAAAGACGTGTAGAGAATTTCTCTTCATGGAACATCACATCCTCGCACTTAATTCGATACCAGGAATCCTGTAACTGGTCATGGTCAGATAATTCATGAATAAATGTCCCAGACTCACAGATAGAGGATGGCCTCCAATCCACCTGTTCTTGCACTCATCCATACTTTGGTGAGAACAAGTTTTATATTTCCGTGCTATGCAGTGACAACCTTCGGCTAGTTGCTGAATCAGACATTACGGAAGTATCCTATTCCTCTAAATTCTGGTGGTAAACTTCTCTTTGCGATTTGATAAGCAAATCTCACTCACTTCTGTATATATCAGTGTGCTCAGCACACGCTACGAAACAGACCTTGGTGCTGTTTCTGAGCAACCTCGACTTCGACATGCTGGATTTCAAGGGTCTACATGCGATCAACTGCACCAAGCAAGGTTTGCCCGAACATCTTGCACAGAGTGAACACTGTAAGATTCACTCCTCTTTGCTGATGTTACTGCAGCAGTACCCTGCAGGTTTATAACCAACTAAGCACTTCTAATGTACGCAGCTTCCCCACCTCTGGTAGAGTGCATTAGACCAGTTTCGTAGAATTTGAGCATCTATCTGCTTCAACTTTGCATTCTTAAGTTTCTAATGACCGAGGTGACAGAGGTGGATATCCAGCGACTACTTTCACCCAATTCAGAATAGTTTGACATGTCTATGATTATGTAGCCAAGACGCTGCTAATTCTGTATAGAAACAAAAGAATATATCCAGCTGCCCTTAAGCTAAATAACATCATCAACTGATCATGAGAGGGCTGACGGCGATTGAGATATCCACACCATATTGCAGCTCTCTGTCGGCACAAAAAGAAAATTAGCAACAAAACTGTTGCCAATAGTCGGTTTTGTTTTTGTTTGTTTGTTTGTTTGTTTGTTTTTTTTTGTGAACACAAGATGAGTAAATGTGACCCATCTGGCAAACATATATTTTTGTGTCCTGTGCAAAATGTTTTTTGAATTTTGACCATGTGCCTGCTCTACTTTTACATTAGCTTAACAAGAGCTTGTTATTTAGTTTAAACCTTCAGAAGTCATTCTATTATCCATTTGTGTTAAAGTTTGACAGTGACTTTTGAATCATCATTAAATGTTTATTCTGGTTTTTACCTTCTGACAGTTATTAACTAATCTTCAATCAGTTAGTCCAACACTTCTACACAATATGATTCACTTTGGCTACATAGCACTCTACAATCACAGAACTAATCAATTATTTACAAAAAAACTATTCAATATCTTACTTATCTCTCTACATATATTATAATATTTTTACATTAGAAATTCAAAAGCTTGAATATAGTAATACCATTTTATATTTCATTACAATGAATAGTTTTCAAATATGTTGTTAAATTTTTTAAAAGTTTTGAATTTTTGAATCACATACTTTATTTAATAACTTGAATATTGAAGTAAATATTACATCTTTTAACATACACATAATGTGGACATAGCATAAATGTGTAATTCTTTTTTAAGTACAATGATTTTTTTGTTGAACATAATTATTTGACAAATTTATGTTATTCGATTATTTATAAATACAATAAATATGTAATTGAAAAAATAATACGGTAATAGTGAATATAATAAAATTTAGGATAAGTAGTGCAGAAATTTCAATATAGAAATTCTTTTACACTTCAGTCAAATTTGATGTATTTGTAATATTCAAATTCTTAGTTCAGATTTAGCAATTACTGTTATTGAATAAACATTATGTAGGAATGTAAATTGTTTCTTTACTAAAAATTATCATAATTATTTTTACTATTATTATATATTTTGTAAGTATTATTGCAATGCAATACACTCCAAGTCTTACTTTAAACTTTTACGTTTACATCAACTTTAAACTTTTTCGAAATACAAAATATAAATTTCAAGAGGGGAGGCACGATCGATCCCCTCTCACAGCGAACGCCTCTGGAAACGCCTGGACCAGCCGCGCGCAAGCGTCCGCGGCTGTACTACGCGGTAAGTGGCGGCAGACGGCGGTGAGGGCAAAACCTCGTCTCCTCTCCTCACGGGCTTGTCACGGTTCAAGGTGGTGAGAGACGGTGAAGGGTTCTCGACGCTGCCGACGATCGCAAGTCGTGCCAAAACCTTTGGCTCCGCGGCATTACGGTCCTAGTTTCGGTACGCTATTTACTTCCGAATGATTTTGTGTACTTTGTGTGGAATCTGTAGTCGGTATGAAGTCCCGGTTGCGATTTTGTCGTGGAAAACCTCGTTTCTTACGAAGGGTGCTGGGGTTTGAACGAGTTGAGAGAGTGCACTGTGACCGCCATGCCCGAGTTAAGAACTGAGCTTCGACATTAGCTGTGGTACGGCATCAGATGATGTGCGCTGTGCCGGCAGATTGAAGTTGATGAGCCGTAGCTGGCGAAGTTGCGGTCAGTTAGGGTGTTCAGTTTTTGGAAAATTTTCGGAGTGGTAGAGGAAGTGTCAAGGGAACAGGAAAGAATAAAAACAAAAAATAGAAAATAAATAAATATATGGAGTTCAGAGCGAGAAAATGGAATGGACCTTTGGTGCTGGTTATTGGATTGTGTGTAGAGGTCTGTTGTCGACGCGAAGGTTGGCATGGCGGGAATCATCGCCGAGCAGCGGTTTGCTGCATCGAACGCCTGGCATTGGGCTGCATAGGAGGTAAGATGTAGTCGGTAATTTTGGAGGCTGATATAATTGTGTGGCATGGTTGAATCAGGGCGGGATGATTGAACAGGAGGGAGACGCTGCAGGAAGAGATTTTTCTGGTAAGTGCAGTCGCTCTGCCTGTGTGTCGCGATGGGTCTTGTTTAGGTCTAACGTCGTCTACGAAGTTTGGACTTGAGCGTGCATATTGTTGTGTTGATCTCCGCGTGCTAAGCCAATCGTTTTGAAATTTGAGCTGAGGTTGCACGGGATTGTAGTGGTGGCGTGGGGGACTCAGGGAGAAGGTGCAGAAGTGAAGGACATGAGAGGTGGTATGACGCAAGCAAAAAGGGGAAGCTCTCGTAGAATACAACAGCGAGGGAATTGGTCAGAAGAGAGTATGAAGGAAGCTATTAAGGAGGTCAAGAAAGGGACAGCCTCCATAGGTAAGATTGGAGAGAAGTACGGAATTCCCGAGTCGTCAATCCGGGACTGGCTAACCGGGAAAACATCTTCCAAGAAGAAAGGTCCTCGCACTGTTCTGACGAAGGAGGAAGAAGACTCGATGGTTGACTGGTGTTTAGAGATGCAAAGAAATGGACATCCTATTACGTTCTACATGCTCCGAAGGAAAGTTGCAGATGTGTGCCAGGGAAGAGAGACTCCATTTAGGAATGGAGTACCTGGTAAAAGCTGGATGGACTGGTTTCGCAAGCGTCACCCAACTGTTATGATCGAGGCTGCTCATGCTCTGAAGGGCAAGAAGAGGAGTGACACACCGAGAGCATTACTAGGTAACGTGTTTTTCATGTGGGAACACACTCATACTTCCTGACCACACTGGTTTGCCTTGCATTTTCTTTGCATTCGCTTGTTATGTCATTGTAGCGACGAGGCTTATATCTCAAACTTTTCGTTGCCTTGTTTCAATTAATTAAACTTTTCTATTAAATGTTGTATACATTTCGACTACACGCGAGAATATTAGCTTGAGTGCATCGAAATGAGATCTCTTACTTCATGTCCAAGTTTATAATTCTCGTTCAAAGAAACCTAGTGTTTGGCCTGTTTATCGTCTCTACAAGTTTTCCTAGTTACTTTTTCCAGGCATTACTGGAATAGATATTTACAATTATTGGCTATTCTGTATCCACATTGTTCCATGCGCATTATCTACAATGCAATATCATGTAATTAGACAGAGCTTGTGTTGGTATTATTAATGTAACTCTCTCAGACAATCTGTTTTTTCTTTCATGCTTAGTAGTGAAATTTTGCCTATATCATCTTCATGTAGTGTAGTTTGTGAATGTTCTCACATCCTAGCTAGTAAGAATAGACTTGCAGAGTTTTCCAAGGATAGGTCTGACGGAGGAAACAGATGGCTTGATTGCAAGGGAAGAAGAAGATGCAGTGAACAGAGATTTGTTTGGGGCTGCAGGTAGCGAACCATCGCCGATGGACTCCCATGATCCGCGTGACATCATGCTTCAGGTTTGTTTCATTTTTCGGTGGTTTGAGCTGGTCTTCTCACTCCTTGAATAACCTGGACAACGAGGAACTGCACCTTGTTTTTCATGAGAATTTTGGTAATGATAATGAGAACCTATGAGTTGGAATTACGGAGCAGTTTTTTGAATCCTATGCTTGCTTCAATAGTTGATGCAGCAGGAGCCTCACATGGATGGCCAGCTTCAGGCGCAGATTCCGAATCAGATGCAGAATCAGATGCAAACACCAATGTCGGCTCAGATGCAAGGCCATCTTTCGGGCCAAATCTCATCACAGCTCCCAACCCAGCTTACGCCTCAGCTCGCACCTTCCAGGGGATTGGAAGCTGTTAACCAGGAGGAGAGTACTCCCGGCTATGAGCCATGGAAAGGTGATTGTTTCTATTCTCTTTTCTACTTACATGAGGGAATAGTTTTTGGCGAGCCATGCTGCATAGTGGATCAGACACTTTGTTTCGTTGTATGGTCTATTTTTATGCATCAACATTTTTTCTTTTCTTAAGCCGAGGACATTAAATCAGTCATTCACAATAACTTCAAATTTTGCGTAAAAGTCACGGTTCTAAACATTCTGTGCTGGCTTCAAATAATTGGAGCTCTGGACCTTTTTAATGTCCGCAGTGTAACCTGAAGCTTTGTTGTTAATTTTGTGAGTGAATTATATGCTTTTTTAATAGGTCAGGAGCGTGGAGATCAAGATCACGAACGTGATGAAGCTGGTAGGAATGGATTTGACAGTGAGGATAGTGGCAGTTTTCCTTCCAGCAATTCCAATCCAGGAGGCAGGTACGTAGTGTTCACAACACTGAAACTGATGAACCTGTTGCTTATGTTGGGTCTCAAGTTTCCAGCTTGATTGTAGCTAATTTTGGGAAGTTATTGTCACAGTAGGGATTTTATGTATTGATTTTGCCGAGCGAGCTTTGTGAATACATTGCATTATCATTTTCGTGTTAGCGAATAGGAGAAACTTGTCACAAACATTGCAAGACTAACAAGAATACCATATAATGTTTTGCCAGTTTTACAAGTGCATATTTGTGTTTGCATGTGTTTAATGCTTGCATGGAGTGCTTGGTTTTGGAGTTCTCGTTCTTTTAAGCACTTGTTAATTTTCTGGTGCAGAAGATGGACTGAGTTTGTGGAGGGCATGGCTGGATTAGAACGGGCTATCAGAGAAAGTGAAGAACGCAAGGATCGTCGACTTGAGCGGCAACTTGAAGCAAACGAACGCATTGCTACCAGTTTGATTGTGGCCCTTGGTCAAGTTTCTGAGTGTTTACGAACCATCGGCTCTAGAGGAATGGGTGGTGGAGATTTAGGGCAAGCTGTGAGTGCTCTTGGAAATTTGGGAGGATTGAGTGCTGAATTGAGTGCCGGATTGAGTGGTGGTCTTGGGGATCAGCAGCCCTAATACGTATGAAATGCTAGGTTGCTTAATGTACTGGAATAATGAACAAAAAGCAGATCAATCCGAAATGGCAGATAAGTTTCCGTTCACAGAGACCAGACCCTAGCTCCTGGATAGGTAAGCAAAAGTTTCTTGCAGGGTTAGTGGGGAACAGGATGCTCAGGTTGGGGTGGTTAATGTTTTGCAAGTACCGGAAATGCTCGGGTTACTCGTATCGACATCATGATTGCAGACTCCTCGTGGCGGTAGCTACACTTGGAGGTAGATACGTACTGTCACTACGACTACAAGAGTCGAGCACAAATGATCAGCGTGACAAGATTGCATTTTGGTGCAGAAGGAGAAGTTTGTCTTCGGTTCTGGTTAAACTCACGTGCCACCTTGTGGGAATTGGGAGAGTAGTGTCTTCTGGTAGATTCTGAGATGTACAGTGTAAGATCTGTCAAGTGCAGCTACCCGTGGGTCGTTACGATATCATTATACGAAGTGTTTTGAATCTGTTAGGGATATAACTTGTAAAGTCGTAAATTAGAAATTCAACTACCAGAACTGTGGCTAGGACCACTTGTTTCTTGGCCTGCCAAGAGAATATCTATATTATAGTTGGCAAGTTTCTTGAGACTCCATCTCCATGCTGAAACTCCGCATCTTGTGAAATCAGAGTTTATTTGGGAAGCTAAGAGTGTTGAGGCAGGTCTTCACACCAAATTCTCCCAAATGTAAGTATTAACCTATTTTTGATGTGGTCAGAGGGTCTAGTGGTTGTCTTAAAATGATAACCTCACACATGCTTCTTCGACTACATGTGGTGCTCTGTTGCTCTCGGGAGGACGTGTCCAGAACAAGCCCTCTGCCTTGTTATCAGTGTTGACCTCTACCTTCTGTTTTAAGTATGCCTGTTTACCATCTCACTTACCAAGGCGTGCACTGCAATTTTTTGTAGCTGAGTCGTTAATTTAATTAAACGAGGAAAGTGTGTTGTCTGATTTGTCCAAGGGATGTGGACAAGTACGTGTTTGTTTGCTTCATTTGGAAATCCACTAACCATTGCTCACGGGAAGATGAAGGCAGAAGAGGAGTTAAGAACGTGTTTTCAGCAAAAGCACTAAATTACTTTTCTTTTACTTAAGTTTTAAGTCTGCAAAAGTAGATTAATATGACTCATTGACTTGATCATGTTTTTTAAAAAGGTACCAAGAAATTAAAGTTTTTAAAACCAAGAAAGAAAAAAAGAAGAAGACGAAGAAGAAAAAGACAAAACAATTGGACACAAATGATGTGATTACTTGTAACATATCACTTGGTATTGAAATGGAAGCACTTCATAGCAATAGATTAGAAAATGTATGCTGAATGTGAGATATTATATAAACATGAGGTATACATTGGAATACATACATCATGTGAATTGATGTGCTAAAATTTATATAACTTGTTTTCAAACATAAAATGTGGGTTTGAATAAGTCTGTTGTACTGTGGAATAATTGTTTCCACCTTTTTGGGTTTTGTAATTAATGTGCAGAGTGTAACTAGTGCAGTAGTTTTATTTGAAGTATGGAATTTGATTGGTTTTTGGTAAATAGAACAGAAAGGACCACAAAATTGATAAGCAAACGATGATCCAAATTTTTGATGTCACAAGCAAGTAACGAAGGGGAAAAGAAACCTTTCAATGTGAAAGTTTAGTGATCATACTTATATCTTTGGCTAGGTGAACAGTACAACCCAACTGACCTAGCTCAGTTGGTAGAGCGTAGAGTGATAGAGCAATGTAGTGGTGAGGCTCCATGAAATCTGGAGCCGCACCTTAACAATCTGAAATTATCAAAATGTTTGTTTTTTGAGTGATTTGTGAGCTTAATAGTTTGAAAATAGTTGGAGAAGCACTGCAACACTCTAGGAGATTGCAACACAACAATTTGCTAATAGATTAGGGAGTAGGAAATACAAATCTGTATTTTATAATATGCCCAACCATTGAGCAAATATATAATTGGAAGGATTAGAGTGATTTAGGAATTTCTAATTCCAGATTCAATAGGGTCCATTGTAGAGAAACAAAGTGCAACATTAGGAATGGAGAGGAAAGTAGATAGAGGGCATAGAAAGGCTAGACTTAGAGTGCTCCAAAAGAAATAGCATACATATTATGAAGCAAGGCACAAGTTATGGCATCAACACATATAAGACAAGGGAGTAAGATGGAGTTGGCAAAGGAACCATACACAACAACAATTCTCCATATAACTTCACAAGTAAGCCCTCTATTCGTAGACTCAATCTAAGAAACTCAAATAAGTTTTGATAACTTTAAAAGCCTCAATTTGGAGGAAAGACACTCTAAAGGGAGCTTTGAGATTTAATCTCTCTATTTTCCATTGGAGGGAGAGTGTCGGCCGATGCAACTACAATACGAGCAAGACATATTATTGCAAAAAGACAATGGAGGTACACTTCCAATAGAGACAAAAGAGAACTATCTCATCAATTAAAGGAATATTAGAATTGCATCACCTTCTCATATCTTTTATCAAAATCAAAACCCCAATCAACCAGATAGGATAGATAACTTGAGCCATACTGACAAAACCAATCCAACACACTATAGACAATCCAACCATCATATATGAGAACATTATTGCATAAGATATTAGCATTGACACATTACACAATAGAAACTCCTAAGACATTTATACAAACAAAATAGGATGGTGCAAAAGACTTTATTCAATCTAATTCTCAACTCAGATTATCATACCAGTACATAGAGGTAGATAAGCTCCTAAGGCTTGGATAACAAATGAAACCAAAAGTAGAAATGTTGATACAAGCATTTGAAATCAACACATCAATTCTTTGTATTCCAAACACACCCATGCAAGTAGAATCAAAGATATCACAATCATACCTTAAAGACAATATAATCAAAGTTAACCTTAGCGTAAGCACAATGTAATAATTGCAAGAATAAACCATACATGAAGAGAGGCATATCTTAGTAGGATACTTGAAGAGAAATCTAAAACCAAGGATATTACATGAATGGATTATCCATGTCCTTTACAACTTGTATTCTTCAACTATAATACTTAGAAGAAGTTGCTTTAAGGTACAATTTACTAATGAACATGGCACAATACAAATATTATCCAAACAATACAAATTCAATAACTAAGATTTTTTTTTACTATTTGGCAAGTTGACTTTGATCCCAAATCTTTATTAATCTCTTATCATACTACATACCCAATTTAGATTCAATTTAGGAAACTCTAACTCTTATTTTGTACTCTACAATTTTTTATGGAAGCATTTAGTAGCATTGGAGAGGTGATTGCCATAGATTCTACAAAACTTACAAAAATAAAGTTACAAGACCTAGAGTCTACATCTAGTCAATGACATTACAAAACTCTTCCACTTAATAGTATTATTTAATTTTTTAGGAGCCAAAAAAAAACACACTATCAAATATAGTGGCTTACTAATACAATGCAATAGATGCTAAAGTACCAAACATCATGCAAAGTACTATACACTCAATTGGAAAGAAGATAAAAAACGACCATATAGCAAATCTACTAATTCAGAGAATTCAATAGCAATTAATCTCAATCCACCCAAACTAAATAGTGGAGATGAAGAAATCTTGAAGAATAACAAGCACGACTCTTACAAAACACCCACCCCAATGTCCCAAGGAATGCAATTTATATGGATAGAAAAAAGCAACAAAATAATCCTAAGAGACAAAAAACTTAATTAACTAGAAGAGATCATTTCTTACAACTCTACATTAATACACCTCCAATCCTAGTTGGCATTAAGAATTGAATATCAATAAGAGAAGCCATTACAAGGGCACATCACTTTGGTGCTAATAAGAGCCAACTATGATTGTTCCTTGGAAACACTTGTGTATAAGATCAGTGATGTTTTCTTATGTACATTGCAGTTGCAACATGCACTCAAGAAATATGACTAGATAACAACCACAATGCAAATGCACATAATCAATTCTACAAGTGGAAATTACTAAGAGAAATAACGGATCTAATTTCTTGAGACTTTGGACAAATATACTCTAGCAACCAAAATAGAAAACTATAAACACCACTCCAATTTGCAATTAGATGGCCATAATCTCCTTTGACAATCAACTCATAATGATCAAACACATTATAATAAGTACTTGAAGTAATTGTCCTTTATAGCCAACAACTATCAAGATCCTATATTAGAAGGTGTAAAAGAAATAACACACATAGCTTAGAAAGAAGAATTCAATAGTTTACACTAGGAAGATTTCAATATGAAATCATATTTGATCTTCTTTGCTTTCTTTAAGCAAAAACTAGAGGTGGAAAAAACAAATATAATACATGATTAGCGGCCTAATTGTGGCCTTATATAATGTCTAGTATTTGGAAAAGGACTAAAAGGCATAAAAAAAATGCAAAGAAATATGGGATCTCATGCAAAATTTGCATCCAAAATTAGATATCATTCTATTACAGAAACACAAATTTATTCACATCAACTACCTCGAAGATAAGCACAACTTGAATTTATGAAATGACCTCTTATTTGAAATACATTGATATATTCTGCACTAAATAATAGTCTTACAAGCAAAACTGCTATATTGACCTCCTCCAAGCTAATAACAAATATACAAGAATGCAAAATTATCCTGGCAAAGCCAATATATAGATTAATAAGTGAACTACCTCAAGCTATTAAGACTCCTGACAAAACCCTCAGCTGCAATTACAAAATGATCTCATCATGGACGCTGATGTTGAGAGTCTTGTGAGGTAGGACAATGCAATTAACGACAACAACCTCATCCTCAACGGCCACGTCTTCTCCTGTAGATAACAAAATTCCTTCAAATCAATAATACATTCGAGTAAATTCAGCAACTTTGCAAACGAGGACTGCAAAGATGGTAGAAGCTAGAAGATGATCACAAAAGGATGCCACAAATCTTCCACATGTATCACAACGAAATCTCCAGTTGATGAATGAGTCAAGTGTGAAACCAAACCTATGGAAATCAATTAATCAACTAATGAAAAGGCCTGTCAAGTTGGATATGCAAAACGAACCAAGAATAGTGATGCCCAACTTGGAATTGTAATCACCTCCTCCCTGCATACAACAATCA
The DNA here is from genome assembly GCF_059467195.1 of Physcomitrium patens. Lineage (NCBI taxonomy): Eukaryota > Viridiplantae > Streptophyta > Bryopsida > Funariales > Funariaceae > Physcomitrium > Physcomitrium patens. The sequence goes on along the minus strand of NC_143433.1, from coordinate 3,180,149 downwards.
GACAACCAAATGATCCGAAAAAAGTTACATTCAAATAAAAACAAAACTTGCTGAGTACACTGGCGTAAAACGTCAAGTAACGATATTCCTCATGCCTTATTAGTTGCACGATTAGGACGACGAATTTAGATTCTACTTGAGACGGATTATCAAAATTAGGTTGAAGTTAACCTGAACTCGAGCCCATTTTCCCAACGAAGACTTCCAGCCAACTATGGAGTTCATCACAACAGCATTTTCCTGGAATATTTGTCTCAAAACATATCAGAATGCTGAGTGATGTGCGAAGCTAAGATGACATACACGTGCATCAAACCAGTGGGCCTTGCACTTCTACTAACATACCGTGTGAGGTATTCGTCACACTAACGATCAAGTTGGAATTTCACAGCAATAAAATGCATATTGTTAGTGATTGCCTCGAGAGGAAGTCCATAAACATTGTCATGAAAGCAGATCCCAAGAGTGATGGCAAAGCGATTTCAAGACTTTCATTGAACTGCACTAAACAGACACGAGAATAGTCTCGATGTAGTGTTTTTAGTAAAAGACGAAATACGAACCTTGATTTCAACATCATCAAGGATGATGCACCCTACGAGCCGAACACCAGGGCCTATGCGAGCATTGGCAGATATAGAGACATTGGGTCCCAGCTGTCAACAACCATCCCACAATTCATCAGAAAATCATCATGAAAGCCCGGTGATAAACACCAAGCAGACGATCCAGCAGTTAAGCCAGTCAGGCTTTAGTACAGCGGAAGATCCAGCAAGGGCGTAAATTACTAACATAATAGCAAACCACCCATAGAAAACGGGGAGTTGACGAGTATCACCGACTTGAATTTTCAACCACACCCATGTTGCCAATTGGAAATGAACCTTTACCTTAGCAGTTGGATGAACTTTGGCAGACCTATGAATGAAAACGTCTCCTATTATTGTAGGAGACTTTTGGCCCTCTCCAGAAGTCAAAAGCTCAGGCTGAGTCGCTCTGTACTGTGCTAAGTAGAGAGACGAGCACCGGAGAGACATACTGAAATGAATTCCTTTCATTATCAGTAACTAAGATCCATCATGATCTCAAAACAAAAAGCTTGAATCAAAAGAAGAACTAGTAGAAAAGTGAATAGTATCGTTAAACAAACAAATCAGAACAAGGCAACAAGTAATGTGCCTGGGAGCTATAGTTTTGGGAGCCCAAAAGACCAACACAAAAGCACATGAACGTGTTGAATTTTAGATGAGGTCAGCATTTGAAAAAACAATTACTTCGGCGACATTTGCACAGGGTTCTTCCACATAAAGTCAATGAATAACATCCCTACAATGACGGATGAGTCCCCAAGAAGCTGGAACATTAAAGGATCTGGAGAAGGTACAACAAAATTTCACAAATTTCCACAGTGAAGCATGTAATAAAGAGAGTACTGCAAGATCCATAACTCACCCTGGTGTTTTAATCTGCTCCCAAAAATCATTGGTTTCAAAGGTGTAGAGTTTCTTCTTGCCAGCAAGTGGGGTAAGGATATCTTGATCAAGCCTCATAAAATCAGCTTGCATAAGTCTGGAAAACTTCCATGGTTTATGTTAAAAAGTGCACATTAAAAACATCAATGAACAAAAATGTTGTTCCAGTATTATCGTTTCAACAAAATAAATTCCGTCATCCAGTCTCTTGAGATGATCCCCAGAAAAAACATTCATGGTAGTCAGACTTCGTCCCATACAGGGCGAACAAAATTCAAGAAAATTTTTCTTCAGTCTATTCGTACCAATTGATGCAGGAAAAAAAATCCTCTACAATGTCAGAAAGAAACTCACCTATTGTTAGTCGGAGTAGGACGGAGCTCGAAACTTGTCGTGTGACTCAGACTTGCTGCAAGTATTATTGCAATTTTTAACTTTGCCGACAAATAGGAGGTTTCAGGCAATAAAAACATTTTCCCAGTATGAGCAACTCAGTTGACAAGAAAGCAAGATATCTTACATGTTAAGTGATTAAGTTCAGTCAAAACGTGAGTTAGAGGGTTTGGCTGCAACCATATTTATCATAAGAGCTTCTTACAGAAGCTCTCATCATTGATAAAACTGACTCATGATGATTCCAAAATAGCTTGCATGTTAACCAACGAGGTTCGTGTACATGAGGAGAAAACCCACGAAGAGAAAAGAGAACCGAGAAACTCAAAGATTCATGCTTACTTGATGTGACGTCTCCGATGGCTTTAAAGATCTCTGGTGTGAATATATAAACTCCACAATTGATGAAGTCACTCACCTGTGGAACAACCACAATGTCAAGGAAATCATGCGATGATTTAAAAACCTCGCTGGTGGCTTTTTGATTGTCCTCTGAATACACTACGGAAATGCAGAAATATCAATTAGGTTCTAAAAACATTATTAGAATTAAAGTGGTTAAAGACACACAAGAGAAAACTTTTGAAGAGATCCATACAACAAGGTTTTAAAAGCAGTTTAAATTTTTCAAAAGTATTAATTCTAAAATTTCTAGATTCAGAAGCTTACGAACGTCTCTGGCTTCTCGGCATAATGAAGTAACTCGCCAGTTTTAGGATCGGCCACCAACTCCCCGTATTCGCTTGCCACTTCTTTAGAAACCTGCAGACCACGTATTTCTCCAGAAAAACTATCAAAATTCACCTATTCTGGATTCAGCAACGGCAAAAAAATAATAGAGCGCTTCTGACAAGACGAACGAATAACAAACACAGAAGATGACGTCAGGTATGAAAGACGGATATAGACAAAAGACACATTTGATAAATCTTTCATGTTCAATCTTTTCGAGTGCAGAATGATTTACTTGGATATATTCAAATTCTTAGATAGAAAGATCCAAAGGTATTTATTAAGGATTAAAAAAAACACCTTCTTGACTAACAGCGTGCCAATACCCCCATGGTTTCTGTGAGCCTCTGCAGACATACGTGGATCACATCAGTGAGCAGGGGAGATTGTTATCAATGACATCTACTCACTGCCAAAGAAGTAGCAGGGCTACAAGTGTTATACAACATGAGAAGCTTCTGCAATGCTTACAAAAGTCGCTCGACCTCCAGACTACCACGTCAAAGTGAATGGATCTGAAGAAGTTAGAAAGTGAATAACTTTGTTAATAGATTTGCTTGCAACCAGCTTACCAAGCATTTTTGTCAAAGGAAAGCTGCAGCATACATCGCAGTTCAATACAACAATATCAGTCTGCACAGAACAAAAACGAGACCAGATATCAGTATTATCCTGCCAGAATTATATCAAGGTCAGAAATATTCAAGTGTTGCTAATTTTCAAGAGGTGTGATTTTCCGAACTTCGAGATGAACATGCCTGCGGCATTACTTCGATGAATTGATGTCAAAGATGAATCCTCTTGATTAAAAAATAATGGTTAAAACATGATCATTTCACAAACGCGTGATATTGCCTTCACAAGAACCTAAATGGAAACACGTTAAAGATGCTCTGTAGACACACAGTGATACAAAAAACCAGGGCTTACAGGGTCATCTTCCAAGAGGAGGTCCTGGAAATTGTACAGGCCGCCAGCAGATCCATGAGGTTTGTCTTCACGCAAATACCTGCAGCCAACTCCACACGCTAAGTTACGAGTAAAGAGCAAATAGATCACTAAAATACCAGATTTAAATTTTCCTTATTGTTATTATTATTATTATTATTATTATTATTTAAGTAATGAATTTGCAATTAAAGAGCATTAGTGCTCCACATTGATGTATTAGCTCACCTCACAGGAACTTTAAGGTCGTTTGAAAGTGCAGATATATAGAGAGAAAATTCTTTCTCCTCATAAAATCCAATAAGAAACACCTGTGCCAAGTCCAATATCTGCAACGTGCAATCAAATACAATTAGACCTTTGCCGACGGGTAATTGTTAAAACACAACAATTTCCTAAGGTTAACAGTTAGTCTTAAGAGTTCACGATCTTCTTAAGAGTAAAACTTTATATTGTTGTGAGAATAGGAAGGGTAGAGTTAACATATTAACTTACAAGGACAATGCCTCAGTGGTTACATCTGATCTGTTTTATACGGTTCTTCTAATCCAGACATTTAAATAGATAGCATCAATCGAAACATCTGCTTGTTTTGCCGCACTCATATGACAATAAGTCAACAGGTACCTTGCCATGAACCTCAAATCGTATAAAAATCATACGGCATTCCTCAACTTCTCAAATCAAGATACCAAAGTTCAAGTGCGTACCTTTTTGCAAGCAAGAATTGGGTGGTGAACCATAGGCTGGCCCGCCAAGGGAAACAAAGGCTTGGCCACGTTGAAGGAGAGAGGCCGGAAGCGAGTACCTACATACTCACAACTAAGATATCAATACAAATCATTCGAATATTACAACCCAATAAGTACGTTCTAAATTAATCGAATATGAAGGTTACTTACTTCACCGAAAACACATTGCATTTACACTGAGACTATCACTTCTCGACAGCAGGACTATTCTAGTAACAAAAGAGTCTACGTACTCGAAGAATCTAGTGCTTGATTGCGCTCAGATTGCTGATACAGACCTAAAACAATCTTTGCAAACACCTATGAATAAGGTAAGCAGACATACCTTTAGTAGGACCTCCCATCATAATGACGGCCACAGTCTTTTTCTGAGAACTTGTTAAGTTCAATGCTTCATTAGTGAGACCCATATTGCGACGCTTCCGTTTGAGACGAATAAATCAGTGAAAATCTCGCTCCAATGCCAAAACAGAGAAAAGATTGAACAAGAACACTGAGCCGACCCTTTTAGGTGCACAATCACTGGACTCTACCACCTTCACGCACGATTCTCCCTTTCTTAAATAGAAAAGTGGATTGTACTTCTTCAAAAATTAGAATCCAAAGCTCACACTTTACTGCAAAACACACCAACAACACTCAAAGTTCAATCACTACACACAAATCTAAGCGTAGGTGCTTGGATGAGGTAAACCCAACTTCGTTGGATTGATCCACATAATTCATACTGCATGGTTAAATAACGGAATGAAGTTTCCTTGGGATTCAAGGCTTATGCATTCAACAACTATGGAGATGGTTGATGCATGAAGCTTTTGATACACCACTTCTTTCACTAACATAATTGGCAATTGGTACAATTTCCTAGGATGCCCTTCTCTGCACTCTGGCCCTGAGTAAAAGAGGCTTGACGTAATCGACAGAAGACAAAACGGGCAAAGAAACTGTACAAGCGTTATGTTTTCAAACTTCTAGCCATATCCGTTACCATCATAAAACCTATCCAACCACTCACTTGCTACATTACATAACCTCTCTTAGAGTGAGGAAGACAAGACAAATTGCCCTTTGATTCATTGTGACGCACACTCGAATCACTCACTCACCTTGAATTGTCTCAAATACGTCTCACACAATGACGGCAGCTTAGCTCAATGAATGTTAGCTTCATTCCTAATCTAAATCCTAGTTGCACCTCGATGCACCCAACACAATGCAAGTGCCAAACAATAAACAGAAACAAAAACAACTAAACTAATAAATAAATCAACCACTGAGATCTCTACCGCTGCGCATTGAATAAGCTCAAACAGTGCTCACTACCAGGATCCACCCGAAGCACGACGCGCATCACGTACGCTTTCAGCACAACGCATTCAATGAGGAGAGCGCAGAGGTGGAAATTTCCTAATCAAAACCAGGCTCTCACCCAGAAACAATCCAGACCACACCAAATCAACCTACCTGCTCCAATCTTGAGCCTCAGCGCACCAAATTCGTGAGACACCAGCGACGCAATCTTACTTCCGACCGACAACCCTCACGCACGATTGTCCGTCCCCCGCCATTGCCTCAGAACCTTCAAGCTCTGCTACCAGAATCAGATCCAACCTGCGGCTACATTTCACCCTGCTCCATATCCATCTTCCGTTCACCTAGACTGACAGCGACAACAAACCACCAAACTCCTCAGCCACTCAGATCTTCCCCGCGGTAAATTTCTTAGTATCAACCGATTCTCTGCTCCCAGGTACCGCGCATGCACTTGAAGCACGTTGCGTAACTCCATGACCGATTCACCGTTACTTCATGGCGAATCTCTCTCCCTCCCTCGACATTATTCCTGTTATCCGAATGAGCTAAAAGTGATCAATCAACGCAGACATGGATTTTTATTTCTTATGTCCAACTGCTTTAGATGGCATTGAAGTATTCCGTAAGCACAGTCAGAGATCTACGAGGAGTAAAGTCCGCTAAGCAAGACAGACAGACAGACTGAATGCTTTTCTCTGATGCCGAAGAAGAAGAAGACCGACCACAGACCCCGCCAACGCACCCGACGTCACTCTCCGCAGTGTGAACGCAATCACAACCACATCCTCAAATCAGGTCTCGATTGACGTGTCCAAACGAGATCCCCTGAAATATTCCGCTCTGATGTGCAAAAAAATGATAATTGGTGTTGAAACAAGTTCGTGTTATCAATGGACGTGTAAAATTGGGTAAAATGGATGGGATGATGAATACAATAAGTAGAGTATATAGAGTGAATGTTGAAACACACATGCACCTAATTTATAAGTAACTAGTGGAAACTTGTGCCATTGGCAACTAAAAAAAACATTGTAAATTATGTGTTGTAAATTAATTTTTTGTTTGAAGCTTTGCATGATGTGAAACTCCATGTTGCATGTTGTTTTACGATGTTCTATGTTGTTCCACATTGTGCTGCTTTCAAACTCTATGTCTAGTGATCTTGCAATGCTAATCTCGGCAATCTGCAATAACATCATGTAGATTTTGATCTCTATTTCATCAAAAGTTGAGTAATTGCTTCACTTTCGATGAAAACAATGAGATATGCAGCCAATCACATATGGTTTTTTGTCTCCTTTGGTTTATTGTATTGGTTTATCCCTTGAACTATTTTATATAAGAGATGGGTTTGGAGAAAAAAACAAAATGGTAGGGATGGTTGACATAAGTTGATATTAAAGTAAGACTTAGCTTTGTGTATTGGTAAAACAAAACTTGCTTCTGTGTTAGTGAAAAGTTGAAAGAAGCACAAAAGTGACTTTACTTCACTGCTCCAGCTTTTCAGAATATCTATCTTGTTCCTGATTCCATTTGTTGTCTTTTTCTATCATTTTCTTTTTTTCCTATTTTCCTTTTCTTTTTTTTTAAACAACAAGGATAAACCAAGGCTGACATTTCACAGCTGCGATTTGAGGTGTCAGTCTTTACATTTAGTATTCCTTTGCATTGTGTGGGGATAGCATTTTTTAAGTCATTTAAGGTCATTCTAGATCAATATTGTTCTACTTTGAATTGGATTGGAGAATAATTGTGTTTTTGTAGAAATAAGATAAATGAAAATATACATTTTTTTAATAAATGGAGAAAGGTAAAAAGAGAGTGTAAATGAGAAGTTCTAGGATTTTTTTTTAAAAAAAAGTTAAATGGATCTCATACTATTCATAAGTGTAAAATAATCATGATTTTATTTTCATTTAAATTTGTGTGTTACAGCAATTCAAAGATGTGAGATACTTCCTATGAGCATGTATTTGAAATTTTATCATCTTAGGTTACTCATGCATTATATGTATTTTATACTCTTGGGCTTTACATGTTATAAAACAAAGCAAACTTAAGTAAAGATGCATGCATTGATTCTTAAGTGTGCCAATTCATTTAAAATATTCAAAGTTGTAGCAATTCTCTTGTAATTGTTGGACCAAGTAAACAAGGAATAATATAATTGTAAATATCTAAATTAAAGTTTTTATTAAAAAAATTAAAATTGGAACAAAAATAATCCAAATAAAAATTATAATTTAGCAATTCAAATCTAAATCTCCTAGTAATTGTAGAAAATATAGGTGTTGTATTTCCAATTCTTATCTTTTTTTAAGCTTTTGTATATTTTTTGTTCTCCAAGAGATGTCTTGGGTGTGATGTATTTTATAGTAATTTTTTACTGAATTTTAATAATAAATGATAATCTTATGTAACTGTGCACAGTCTTTTACAAATTACTTGATAGCTTCATTTGTATTTTTTTGTAAAACATTTCTCCACTATACATACTTCTCAATCCATTTGTGTTTTAAATAAACAAGAATTTATTCCAGAATGCCGCATGTTAGCAGTACAAATGTTTATTAAATTGTGATTGATTATCTTGAATAAATTAATAATAAATAAATCAATCTGAAAATCATCCCTTTACTTTTTTATTTTTGTCTAAAGATAATAGAACCACATAAATGTACAAAATCATTTAGAAATTGAACATTTTTTTTCATTGCTCAAATAAAACAATTCACCATAAATGTTATTTTCTTTTTTATATACTAGAAAATAAATAGTTTTTCGTTTAAAATTTAAAATTGAGTGTTAAGAATATATATATATATATATATATATAAATATGATTCTTAAGATTGTTGGCTTTTTTGCTGCAATAATATAGTACTAAGAGACTAAGAGCTATGAGGTCCAAACACCCTTAGCTCATCTAGATTTAGAATTTGTTAATCTTCACTTAGAATAATAATAATATTAAGTATTAAATTATTTATATGTTTTTAATTACTCTAAAGTTGATTATTAAAGCCATTAACATAAGGTTTTATACTATACAATAATAAAAAAAGATTATAAGATATTAATAGTAGAGTATTTAAATAAAATTAGAATTTAATTGATAGGGATTTGATTGTATTAGATTGTCTTAATTAATATATCTAATAATATTAGATATTAAAAAGTGATAAGTATATAAAAATACTTAATAAACATAATATTAATACTAACAATGACACTTAGCACTTCTAAAGTAATGTATCATAATAGAATAGCATCATATATGGTAACTATACATGATAACATTTTAGATATTGAAGAGGATACAAAAATAATATAGGCATAGATGCAATAGTCTAGTACATCAACATAAGTAAGGACATCACCATCCATTGGCACAAATAGAGGCAGCTAAGGGATGGATATCATAGGCTCATGGTCCAACATTGATGAGTTGTAATATGGCCATTACATGAAAGAAGAAAGAAAAGATTATATTATAGAAGAGTTTAAATAAAAATATTTTAGAAAATTATCTTAGGAATATAATTAATAGATAAAAGGTAGTAAAAATTAATAAGTATTAATATTGCCTTCTTGAAAAAGATGCTTTAATTTACTTTGTAAAGCCATTAATAAAAGAAAACAAATCATATTTACATCTTTAGAAGAGTGTTAAGAATAGGTTTTAGCAAAATTTATTCTAAAATACTAAGAATTGATATCCAAAGAGGACCAATTGTAAATTAGGATCAAAATCAAACTTTGAGCCATATACTTACAGTAATTCTAGAATTCTTTGATTAATTGAAGAGTGAAATTTTAGAAGAAACTAGTGAGTGGTATTTTGAGAGTTGGTTTTATGTGATTTAAAGACATATTGAGTTTTTTAGGGCTTTTGAAATTGAGAGATGTACTCAATGGATCTAGATTTTGAAAAATAAAAAGAAGTTAATAATTTTGAATATTGTATGAATGTTGTAGGACGTTTAAGAATGAAATTTTATGAATTTGTCTTTTTGCTTATCTTCAATATGTTTAAAAACTTTGATGTTAATCAAACAATTAGATCGAAGGTTATGAGAGTTTTATTAGATTAGGATCTTTGAGTTTTGAAATTTAGAATCAATAAGGATTTTTATGATCTTAAAAAATCCACTAATTCAATTGAAGCAAAAAATTAGTGATAGAAATTTGGACTTAGAAATCTATACACCAGCCAAATTTTGAAGCAATTAAATGGTTTAGCAAGGAGAAATCACTACTAAAAGATCAACATTTAGGTTGGAGAAGGAGGGTGGACAACTTTTGAGAGGTTTAGAAGTTTTTTTTTTAATTAGTGAGTTTGATTTTTCTAAAAATTTTTGTGCTTATTAAATCCTTGTGAATTGAAATGTGGGTGAAATTTGAATTGAAATCAATATTTTAATTAGTATTTATTGAGATTTTAAAATAGATATAAAAATTGGTTAGGATTTACTTTGAGTTTTCTTGGATTTTTTTAAGATTTGTTCAAGATCTCTTTAAGATTTAATTATAATTTGATTAGAATTTGATTAGAATTTGGTTAGGATTTTAGTAAAATTTAATTAGAATTAGTTTAGGATTTTATTAGAATTTGGTTAAGATTAGTTTAAAATTTCATTAAAATTTGATTAGGGTTGGTTTAAAGTTTTATTAGGACTTATTTAGGATTTGACTAAGATTTTATTAAGTTCAATTTAAGATTTGGTTAGAATTTAAAATTTGATTAGGATTTGGTTAAGATTAGTTTATAATTTCATTAGAATTTGATTAGTATTTGTTTAAGATTTATTTAAAATTCATTTAATATTTTTATTTTAAATATTTCTTCAAGTTTTGTTTGATATTTCTTTGGAAATTTTTTATTTCATATTTCTCAAAGGTAAATTTAAATTGTTTTTATATTTCTTTGATAATTTTCTTAAGACTTCTTTTAGATTTGAATAAAGATAGATGAGCATTATTAAGATTTAATTAAATATTTTTTTAGTATTATATTAGAGTTATTAGGAATTCCTTGTTACAAATTCTATTTTATTGTCCATAGCTAGGTGCCCAGTGCATTCTCAAGCACCCTTCATAGAATACAAAAATGCCACCTACTTGCTTCACATTGGCTCCTCCAAGATCCCACTCCAAATTCCAACCATTGAATTATAGAGTAATTTCTAAGGCAAGGTGCCAAGGTTAATAAGCAGGTTCCATTGGAGCTTGTTTGGAAGCTGGAGCAACTTGACCATTTGTTGACAACAACGGTAGCAATGCCTTAAGTATAGTGAGAGGAAGTAACTATACACTTGCATAGAAAATGCAACTCTATACAAGATAACTAGCTTATAGCATCTTCTCAATACAACCATTATTTTCTTTTAGTTACAATTAATGAAATTTCTAAAAAAAATAATGATTTGAATTGTAAAGCCAATTTGATTTCTAATAGTGATGCATTGAACAACACCATTCAAACATTTCAAATTATTGATTTAAAATTTCTTATATTTTCTAAATATCTATTATGAGATTTGAATCAAAATAAAAAAAATTATAAAATTATAAAAAAATAAATATAAATATAAATATACTTATCAAATGTGGATAGAAAAAAAAATCTCTAATATTACTTTTAAGAGTAGTAGCTAAATGCTGAACATATATTGTATGAATAATTAGGTTTTTAAGAATAGAAATAAATAAAATAATTAAATAATCTATTAAATAAAAATTAAAACATAAAAAAATTAATTGTAGATTTTTTTTACTATACATGTGGCAATATTAATTAAGATCAATCTCTCTATATTAGAGCTAATAAGCCATGTTTTAAAATTCCTTGAGATTCTACATGATGAATTTTTTAAAGAATCGGACCGAAACATATTAATTTTGAATCCTAATTTTAAATTCTTAAACAAAACCAATATAAGTAGTAGACTAGAAGGAAATGAAGCAAGACTAGCTGTTTTGTCTTTTATAAATAATATACTTGATTAGATGAAAGATGCGAAGTCTTCTAAATGCCTACTTTTTTTGTAATAGAAATTTAAAGTATAAAATCAAGTGTAAGAGAAAATAATTTGTATGAATACATAATCATTTTTTGCTTATTATCTCTTCTATTTAATTTTATCCAAGATCTATGCCCAATATGTAATAATTTGCCTCCTCTTATAATTTTCAATATAATTATTTTTCATTAATACCACTAAAATTATATCTTCGTAACAAACATAAAGTTACATAAGAACTGAAAATATTAAATATAATTACAAATTTTAATGATTTTTGAAAGATTATCAAACCTTGTAATATTATAAGATATTATATTTAATTTTATAATAATATAATTAATTTTTTTAAAATAAAATAAAATGAGATGTACTTAAGTACAATTTATCTATACAGATTTTGTACTCTAGGTGTCAACATCTTATAGAAACTATTGTCTTATTTCAGTTTGGTAGATGCTATGTTTCTAAATTTCTTCAAGAAGCTTCAAGAAGCTCTATTCTAAGTTGCACTTAAATTCAAGATTAATAAGCAAAAAATCCTAAGTGCCTTTAAAAAAAATTAATAAAGTAACTATCATAGATATATAAGATAGACAAGAAAATACATCTTTTATTACAAAATTTAGAAAAAACTATTATATTCAACAAGTTTTATTATAAAAAAAATAAAAGAATATTAAAAAATCAGAAAAAATCTTAGAAAAAATAATTGCTAAAATTCATATTAAATTCCAAAATATTATTATATAAAAATAATATTTAGAACAAGAAGTTTTTTTTAATTTTTTTTAAACATAAGAAAGTATGTAGTCAAATAATTGAATCTATAATTAAATTTATGTACATGAGATGTGTTGTTTTGAAAAAGAAATTAAGCTTTTAAAAACAATTTTAGAATAAATATCCAAAGTCTTAGAAATTTTATTAAGAAAAATAAATAAGAATTAAAAAAATGATAAAAATTGGGAATAATTTATCATTCTATCTTTATAAAAAAGATAGAGATTCCTAAGTATACTTCAAATCCTCTAAGCTTAAAATTCTTACATTCTAAAAAAATAATAAAGATTATTAAACATATTATAAAATAAATTCTTTCATTTATTCAAATACATGATACAATTAAAGCCTTACTTAAAAATAAGATATTTGACTTATATTGAGTAGATATCAGAGCTTTTGGAAAGCCATCAAAATAATTATTCAAAATTTATCAAAGACTTATTAACTAGAAGTTATTTTTTACAACCAGTTATACGAGATCTCATTGGTTTAAATTTTATAAAGAATTAAAAAGATACTTAAGAAATTATCAATCCATTATCTTATTTAATTCTAAGTGTAAAATTATTTCTTAAGTATTCTTATAGAAAATTCAACCTATTTTGTTAGAATTTATTAATTCAGATCAAATAATTTTCTTATTTTTATCACATCCTTTAGATAATTTATTTTAATCTACAAAGCTTTACATTGATTTAAAACCTCAAAACAAAATCCTATCCTCTTCAAGCTTGCTTTAATCAAAAAATGTGGTTGCATAAATTTAAGATTTGTTTTCAAGTCTCCAAAAGCCTTTGGATTTTGCTCTCATCTTGTTAATCTAAACAACTTCTATTTTTAAAAGTAATAGATCAAGTTAATATTTATTTATTTTTATTTTTAAATTTCAAATTTAAAGAGCAATTAAGCAAGATTTTTAAAGGTCACCATATTTATCTCATTTCATTAAGAGAAGTCTTAATTCCAACCTTAAAACGATCTTCTAATGAATTCTTATGAAAGAATTAGTGCTCTCAAGAACCCAGGATCAATTCATTATTAACCAATATGTCAATACTTTAACAATATTTTTAAAAGATAAAAAAATAATTTTGAATTAACCATTAATAAAAAAAAATAAGTTTAATGATAATTTTAGTTTTAAATTAATTAAAGCCAAATTTTAGAAATACATTATTTTTAACAATCTAAACCGGATTTGGCCAGAAAATATCAAAAGATATAGATTAAAAAAGTAAGATGAAAATAATTCTGAGCACTTCTTTTAGTTTAGATATAAACTTAATTTTTGCTTCTAAATTCTTAATATAGAAAATATTTAAAAAAAAATTAAAGTATTGGTGCACCATAAAGCTCAACTTCTTAAATCAAAGTATAGATATCAACTACATAATTATAACATTCATTGTCTATTTTATAATAATTTAGAATGGATTCTTATAAGAAATAAAATCAATAAAAATATAGCTTAGAACCCCATTTGAGAAGCAAATACTTAAGTACAAGAAGTGAAATATTTTATTTATCGGCTAGCCAATATATACAACATTGGAAGCTTAACTTCATTGATTCAAAAACAACCTTTAATATCTTAATAATTTAATAGATTCTTAAGGCATTTATACTAAGAAGAGCACTTTTTAAATATTTTATTCAATTGATATATCAATATAGATTTTAATTGATATATCTTTCTAAAATTATAAATAAATAAGAACTAAGTGAATATTAGATAAAAATATTTAATTCAAAATATTCAACGAGGTCTAAAATATAGAGAAGAATATACCAAGTGTAGAAATTACCAACTAAAAATCTTAAGCATAAATCCCTTAATAATCTTTACTCCATGCATAGTTTTTTTTCCTAGCATAAAAATGATATTAATCTAATAGACTTCACAAATTTTAAGTAAAATTACTATTAAACTTTACAAAATTAAGGTCCAACAGGTCAAAGATCTGTAGCATGTAGAACTGAACATGCCAAAAGTAGGATGAGACAATGCCTAATTTAAACCTGCTATCTTCACATAGTCACACATTCAAATTTTAATATTCTAAAGTCTACAAATATAGATATTTATCTTACTTTTAGGACTTTGGAAAAAAATTTTAAAAAAAATGCCAAGTTAGATTAAACAATGAAAAATAGTGATTGTTGGCTTTATACTTATTCGAAGTTTTAAAAAAGCAAGGCTCAAGGAATTGATCGTGATTGCTCTAATATTTAGAATACTTTAATCCATAACATCTACTTTACAAAAAAATCATACATATTTTGAAGAAAGCTTATAAAATTACTTCACTTAATAATTTTAAAGCAATTACAAAACAAAACAACATGAATTACACAAAAATGCACTTATATATGGCAATAGCATATCAAAGCATTTAAAAATAAAAACACAAAACTTGGATTTTTTGAAAAAATGCAAAATCTTGATTACAATCTTAATAAAATAATTTAGAGAACTATATACACATTAAAAATTTGAATTATAAAAGAAGATATACAATTGTTAAAGAAAAAAATTTCTATTGCTCCAATTCAAATTACCAAGCAGAATGTTGTCTTTTATTCAAATTTCACCATCCAATGGCCAAAACTTTTAAATAAAGATAGGGCTAAAAAAGATTTTATTCTAATATAGCTTACATGACACAAAAGCATTATTGAAAGTGTATAGAGAGAAAAAAACAAAAAAACAAAACAAAACAAAAAAACAAAACAAATAAAAAAACAAATAAAAGACCTTACAATGAATTGCAATATATTAAGAAATTTTAAAAGATGCAGATAACAAATTAGTATGTCTTAATGCATAAACATTGCATAAAGTGGAATTATATACTTCCACCTAATGTAACTATTTTCACATCCTAAGTCCTAAGTATGTAGAACTACCACACCCTAGTTCAAAAGCGTAGGGTTTCATTTAAAGGAAATCATGTAGAATCAATCGTATCAGACGATAATTTAAGTCATTGTTTAGGAGAGCTCAAACCAGGAGTGACGTAATTATTATCGTTCATTTTCTGGACGTCATGTGACAGGCACAAAGAGCTCGCTTCCTCAAACTAGTTTCTGCCGAAATGGTGCAGCAAATCATTCTACGGAAGAGTAGAGCAGATTGTGTCATACAGCGAGGTCTTGAAGTAATATTGTGGAAATTAGCCGATTCGCCCATTTATTATCCAACCGGACAATATCACCTTTTTTGTGGATCCCTCAGGCACATGTACGAACCTGTAATCGTCCTTTCTATTGTCTGTATTAGTAATTCGTGCATGACAATACGTTTTAGACCGAAGAATAATCAACATATCTCTATGCTGGTATAGTTATCTTTGTGTCTTATCCTAAAGTCCTGTGTACCAACCGTATGAATTTTCTGCTGTAATTTTACTGCTTCTAATCGTTTCATGCAAACGAAACGCAGTAAAAGATAGTATCGGTCATTTTGGTGTCTGAAACTTTCAGCCAAAGTTTAACTTTCTTGACGTTATGTTTCCAAGTTTGGACTTCGTGTGTTGAGATTGTTCGTCCTCTTGGGCTAGAGCAACCTGGAGATATCTACCTTACTCCTCTTGGTTCCAAAAAGAACTTCTGCATGGCTCAAGTAACTTTGTGTTGAGGCCATTAGAGCGAGCATTCTGTAGTGCACTAAGGAGTTCAGAGGCAGTATTATGAACGTCGTACTTGCACTGATTTTCCACGTCATGTCAGTATGTCCAGCATAATTTCCATTCCTCATCCCCTCGGATTATGCGTACAATTTCTGGGGGTGACTTTGTCATGACCATCGAGTCTACCGCACAGTCTGTAATGCAAGGATATGCCCATTTCTCGTTGCTGCTTTCGTGGCATGTCTGGGATTCAGTCTGGGGGTGGGGGTGTGTTCACCATACAACTGCAACGTAAACTAGTGCTCCACAGGATAGACATGACAGCAGTGACGAATGGAACACAAAACGGGCGATGTTCCTGGGATACGAAGATCCTTGCCCCAAGAGAATGCTCCACGATGCTTCAACCGAGCAGGAACTTGGTTTTGCTGGATCCACAGAGTGAGCTTTAATGGAAGAGCATTGATGACATCGTTTTCTTGCTGCGCCCCTGTCGTCCTCCACTGTGTCAACGTGGTTGTGTTGGAACCGGAATGTAACCCAACCACTGAAGATAAGAAAGAAACTACATGAGAGAGAAAGAGCGTGAGGTTGAGAAAGAATTTGCAATGCGGTCAGCTGGAAAAGCTAGAAACCCTCTGCAGACCGAGGTTATGAATTCGATCGAGGAGCTGCAGCAGACTCCCAAAAACGACGACGACGAGGAAGCTATAGCGTGATGCACGGTGGATTTCCAATCCAACCACTCTCGTGTAAGTACTCCTCGGAGACCAGGCCTCCAGGCTCATTTTCCATTCAGCTTGTGGTGACGAAACCAAGTGCATTCTCATTTCGTTTCCCATCTTTCATGGTTTGTTTGTAGATGACGTGGGTCAATGTTGAGTTCAAGATATATACACATGTATGTAGAAAGAGGGTGTTGTTAATGCCACCAAAGTTTCTGCTACTGCTGCCACACTTAATTCTTATGAGTTTTTAATTAATTTTTATTAAAATTTAAGTTAAATTTTATATAATTTTAAATGTATATAAGAAATATTAATATAACCTTTATTGAAATAAAATAAATAAATAAATATGTTTAGTAGGTGACATATTGTGGTGGTAATAGAAATATTATATTTATTCATTTATTTATTTATGATTAACAATTATAAATGAGAAAGATTAAACAACTTTTTTTTAAGAAAAAAAGCGAAAAAGTATTGAAATTGTTGCATAGAACAAAATCTGCTCACTTTGTACTAAACTAAATCAAACAACTACAATATATTTTTTATAATCCTCCTTACTTCTTTAAACATTAATTTGTAATGAAATTGTCAATAGATTAAATTAAAATACTTAACCCAGATTGTAATTAATAACAATGCATATAATGAAAGTCAATAAACTTCAAAAATTGAGTACAATGTTCAAATAAGAATTGATATTTTATTTTGCTAACAAAAAAACCATATGTTTGTTTAGTAAGTTTTTAAAAGATCTTTTTAATCATTAGCCGGGTAATAATGTTGTTTTCTTAAGGTCCTCAGTTAACCATGCCTACTTTCAGTCCAATTAACTAGCATTGAAATAAAGCATGAAATAAAGTTCTGCACCCAAACAACCTTCATGTACGATTTTTTGTTCTCTATTCAAAAGAAATTTAAGAAAAAAATTAAAAAATCAAAAAAAAGATAATTTAAATAAAATTTTCAAATTTTCAAATTTCAAAATTTTAACACTTGCGTTGATTTTTTAAATTTTTATTTTGAATCTACAATGTATATTTTATTTTTTAATGTATATTTTATATGACAATTTATTTAATCTATGGTAGTTACAAGATTATTGAAGATTTTACAAACATGTGTATGTCAATACATCATCAAAGTGATCTGGTAACGATTAATAAATATATATAGATTGATTAAATAAGAATCAGAAAACAGCAAAACACACATATAAATACGTACATACATACATACAGTAGCGAAATCAGTGTTTTCTCCGAAAGCTTTTTGCTCTCCGTGCCGTAGACTTTTACTTTTTTGAACGAACCAAAATATCGAATTCGAAAGATTTCGATAAAGTGCTCCAGTTACCGTTCAACCCATCACGAGTACGTTGCTGCCGAAGAATGTTACCGTTTACTAGTAAGCCCGTCGACTTACCAGTAACATATCCTTCCTCTTTCCCATAAAGAGGAAGCATCCTCTCGGTTCCAGGTACAGAAGACCGTCCATCTTTTTTCTCTCGCCGCCGTTCTTGTCTGGTTTCGCTGATTCTCGAGCGCTTGGTAGCGTAAAGCTCTTCTCGTCGCAATGGCCCTCGTCAACCTTTCTGTTGCTTCCGCGATAGTCGCGGCAGTCTTCCTCTTGTCGCTTGGCATGCAGGGCACTATGGTTATGGCACAAGGTGCGCCTGCACCCGGACCCGGAGGGACGGAAGGACAGTCTTCGGGAGCTGTCTCCGGCGCCGTTTACAGCGTCGCTGGTGTTCTCGTCAGCCTGTTGGCTATTGCGGCAGGATTCGCTCAGTTGTGAGTTTCAGTTTCGAAATTAGCGCATCTGAGTTTGGTGCCCTGTGAACATGATATCTTCAGAAGTCCCACCGGACGCGGGAAGTGCAAGAATTCTATCTTGGCCTCTTGTCAATTTTCAAACATATTACCACTCGCAGTGCTTGTACTGGAGGTTTTCTCCGTGAGATGGTCGACAGTACTTCAAAACGCATCTGGCGACGAATTGTAGTTTTCTTTCTACGAGTAGAGACTTTATTTTCGGTGAATTTTTGCTTTAGAAATGGCCGATCTGTGGTGCAGGAGCTCCCAGGTGTGGCGGACAGAGCTACGGCTGCCCTTATTGCCAAGGTAGTAGGGCATGCTATGACCTTGTACATAATTTTGTTAGAAGTGTGCTATCATTCACCCAGCGGGAAATCTAAATCAATCAAGTTTCACGTATGTTCAGGCACAACTGCATGTTAACCGTTCCTGTAGAACTCCGTTAGCAGGATAGATGGATTTCGTCGGTATGGCGCGGGGGTGCCCTTTGTAATAACATTGCCCATTCTGCATCTTAATATTGAGAACACATTCAGTTTGTGGCGTATGTGCATTTGTGTTGTTTCGATTATGTCTAAATCTATCTGCAGCGATTACGACGTACTTCATTATAGTGACGAGCGTCGGCCGAAACTGATTGCTGTTGCACGTTTGAATATACGTCAACATGTTAATGTTAAGAAATTCTTTAAAAGCTTGTTAGTTGAGAATTTGACATAGATTTTATCGGAATGTTACTAACATAAGTGAAACACCCTATTAGCTACTGCTTTCCTTTGACACTTCTGGAGGCGAAAATGCCATACGTTTCACCCATGCTAATCCATCCTAGAACATTTTCTCAATGTAACCCTGAATATCTCGGCCATCTTTTCCCGTTGTGAACTTTCACGCCCACTACATGCAGAACATTTACACCTGCCGGAACATAGAGTATACGGTCATCAAAGCGGAGTGATCGTAGTTAATACATAGTCGAGAAACTATTAAAAGATTGGCGGATAAGGAGTAAGTACAATTCAAATGACCCTGACAAAATTTTACAAGCCATTTAAGCTGGTATCCTATCCATAAATTCTGCAATATCACAATTCTAACCTAACACACTAACAGATGAAAAGTTGTTCACTGAAAAGTACACACCACTATGGAACACGTCGGAAATTCTCTGCTATACAACCCACCCTATAGTATATGGCAAAGAAAAAGTAAGATTCAACCCTTAGCACATGCATGGTTAGTAAAGGAAGTCCGTCACGGATAAGATGTAATCGATAGCTATTGCTAAAAATATTAACTGCTGAGAATAAGTTTCTGATTTCTATAACTACGGAAAATTATACGCCCTTCATCACTACATCTTTTCAAATGATCTTTTACCAATTTAGACATCCAAAGCACTGTTTTATTCTGAGTGGTTTGAACAACAATATGGCAACATGCAAAATTCCTATAAAATTTCAGCAAAGAAATATATGAACATCCAACACAATTCATTAAAAGTATTTTTTATTTGTGGCTATCTAAGACTTTATTCAAGCCAATATTTTCAACTTATAGTATGAAAAAGAACAGAGATATTACCAAGCTGGCAATTTAAGAATTAAGTGAAAAAAAAGTTGGAATCCACGCCAACATTATAATACTAATACAAGCTGATAAAGCATTAACATTATTCACAAATACAGTTACTGTAGGATTATCAAACTTGAGCTGCTAATTTCTATTTACCAGCGCATGTGGATGGAACATGACTTCTTAAGGTTGAGCAGACAAGTCCGTGTGCCCCAAATACTTTCCTCTAAAAGAACGACATCAATCCTTGCTACAATGGTCCCAATACATTTGATTCTGAACTAAGCGCTAAGGAGTATCCTGCTGCACATACAACGTTGGTTCAGAGTTTCAGAGAGTACCCTTGCATTCTGTTGCGAAGCCGAGAAATTGTTACTGAAATGAAATAGTTAGTTGGGCACCTCCGTTCAATAGGTTCTTCAAGCCAGTTCTCCAGGAATAACCGGCCAGTTAACAACTGAAAATGCAGCTAACACAAATATAACTCGACAGAGCATGCACTAGTTAAGAAGAAATACAGGTCAAAATTTACTACATGGTTTTCTAGCAAAAATAACTTTACCCTCCCAAACCATCTTGACCAATATCATCCTACTACACTTTTCAAAGGTATCGGTAAAGTCCACCTACGCCTCTTTCAATAACACATCCTGCTTAGTGTCCAGAGCATTTATGCTCCAAACTTCCACGATTAAGAACCGAAGGGTATCCATTCAAGCTCAACTAGGAGAGAAACGATGTTGTTATAAGGGTGACATTAGCACCAAAAGTATAAAAAGAAACAAAGGTGTTACACATATTCCAATTTGGAAGTTTCTACTCGACAACGAGAACTCAAGTCAAGGTAATGCACTTTACTGCTCTCTATCAATAATGACCTTGCTGACCTTATTTCAAAAAATCAGGTGACATGCAACACTTTCATACCCTATAGCTGTTGCAAATAATGTGACAAGAATAATCCTCACGGGACAAGCCACTGCAACCTTCACCTCAACACTACCCTCTCATGTTTCAAGGGTACTATCTTCACATGTAATGTCTCTGCCTTCAACTTCACCTCCCCCCATTCCATTCAAGTACATCACAGGCCCACTCTGTTTGCTTGCGCATCCAGCAATACAATCTCCGACAACAGCCCATGCTTTGCCATCCCTGCTCTTGAGCCTCTTCACATGAACCTCCTCTATACGACACCTTGGGTATCTCTCCGAGACAGGGACTTGTAGCCAGAAGACGAGGAATTCATGATAGCGATTCTCCAATTAACAAACGAGGTTGAAAGAGAAGCTACGCTCTGTCCAAAATATTACATTGCCTAACAAATTCATTAGAGTAATTCACGTACTTGGACCAGAACGGTCTCAGCTGCGGAAAAGCAATGTCCAACCACGGCTTCGCTTGTCCATTGTAGTGAATCACAGCTGCCTTTTCCACAGCTTCTAAGTTAGTTTTCGTATTATACCCCAGGCCCAACATGTGCCAGTTACCAGGGATTGGATGCACATTCCCGTCAAAGGCTATCAGTGCTGGGGGTAACGTCCCTAACCTCCACAACGTTAAATTCAGTTGCAGATTCTGAACAAATACACGAACTGATTCAGTACTTTAACATATCACCTCCAAGACAGGCAAACCCCAAAGCTATTGAACTTCACCTATCGTTCATCAAAGGCATTGGATCTGAGCTATGAAAGACCGCCGTCAAGGATCGATACCAAAACTGAACCTTCTCCATTTTGCAAACATAGCATAGTAGAAGTATGCCACAGGCAGAAGTTCAAGTCACTCGTTTTTAACCGAGCAGAAACGAGAGAGCACATACCTGCTTTTGCCAATAGTGGTAAACACGAGTAATGTCAGCTTTCCTCCAAGCTCGTAAATCAAACACATTCATGCCATATGCCCACGCACACTTATCTTGATCAAACGTTGAAGAGATTATGGGGTGCGAGAAATTGAAGTAGTTCTTGAACGTCTTCGACATCACCCATGTGTCATCCCCACGACAAGTCTCAACAGCACCGTTAACTTTCCCATGAAGATCCATATTCCACAAAGGGCTCAGATCCGTTTGCACCACGACATCATCATCAAGAAACACCACCTTCTCCAGTTCCGGAAATAACTGTAACCACGACAAAAACGACAGTAGAAACATCCACAACCCCATTTAAGTATTCAGTGGATTACAAACTGGTACATCGTTACGTTCAAACTGAACATGCTGAAGAAAAAAAAAGTTGGAGTCAGCAAACTGCACCATAGCGGCAAGGGGAACGCAAAGATGAGGAACAACTGAAACCTCCTTAGAAAAGTCTCGAACTAGAATTACCGTGCTCAATACGTAGCTGCAGTGCAGCAATTCTGCTTATATCAAACTAAACCCCAAAACCTCATATTGATACTGCACAGGCATGTCTAAGAAGTACACCGCCATAACAAGGCAAAAACAATGTGGTGCACGCCTTAGCTGGAGACATTATGGAGAGGAATTCTCCAAAAATAGATGGTTGCACAAGCAAACGTCACTGAGACTCAATCTTAAACCTCTCCACGTGATTCCCTCCACATCAATTCTGCCGTATCTGGCTCTAGTGTACACGCAAAGTGGGTTGTAGAATATGATACTTTCAATAAAAGACCGAAGCGTAAATTACTCACGTCTGGTAGGTAGATGCGGAGGTGATTCATGATGGAGATGTACTTCGGAGAACGAGCCTGCAAATACGACGCCAGGATAGTGGGCGAGTACTGACTTATGTTCGCCCCTGCTGTGTGGTCACCATGGTAATAATATTTGATGTCCTGAGAAGATTCCATTGCCTCCAACACAGGCACGTTATCCCTGGTCAACCATTCAAACTGGTGCACTCCTTTCACCTCCACTATTGCAGGAGCTAATGGGTTAAGCGCAAACCATGCGTGCATAGCTGCATGCGTTTTCTTGTCAGTGATTACATGGAACACTATCTTCTCAGGTTGGGCTGCGTTACGTATTGTCGAAGTCACAACTACCGCAGCCGCTAAGACGTTGTCAGTCGCGAGAACCAGGTGATAATATTCTGGATCAGTCAACCGAGGAGCCAGGTCGGGCGAGGGCAGATCCTGCCGAGCTCGCGCATTGCTTGAATACTCCCCTGTCAACTTCAACGCCAGACAATGGAGACCCTTCGGCACTCCGCTGCTCGCATAGTGCCTGTAAAGGGCCTCCTGAAGCCTTGCTGCACGGACCTTTTCCTCATTCACCTCAACCTACAAATCAATGTTCTTCAGTACTCAGAGCTCATGGAACCGTCACATGTGCTAACATAACCTTCACTAGGTATACGAGACAATCATGCAGACCAACTGTGGGACCATTCAGATGGAGCCCGTAACTCTGGTTTTTTTACTCCTAACATACCATAGATTTCATGCGTCGCAAAAGTGTCGGCATGTCATACTGCTTGTTCCGAGCTTCTACCAGCAATGCCTCGATAGTATCAGGCACATCAGTCGACTCCTCGCTTCTATACTCTAGGAGAGCTGAGTACTTGTCTCCTGTATTCTGCACGAACCACGGATTGCGCTACATCGAATCAAATTGTATTCTCATTGGGATATGCAGAAGAACATAAACACTAAAACGCCAGACGGAAATAAATGCTACTGGTTAAATTGAACGACGCCGGAGGGACCTAATTATGATTAACGATGGATGAGACGCAAAACTCACTCGAGAAGCATGTCGTTTCCACGATAATTTGGGTCCAAGTTTCCTTCCGAAGCAATCTAACAAGCACACAAGCAGTCACTTCATGTCAGAGTCTACCCCCCAACAGCCCTGCAACATTTGAACCCAGAAAAGCGATAAACTTGCTCCTTCAAAATCGTGGCCAGCTAAGAACCAATATCTCCCCGTACCAACTTCACAATCAAAATTTTGAGAAGTAGATCAAAACGAGGGTCACAGCTTCGACCTGATCCATACTCGAAAGAATTCGGGCAAATAGAAGCAATGATCTCAAGCCCCAATGCCAGCTCAAAAAAATTGCAGATAAAACGGTGCAATTAGCCCTAATCATAGTAACGACAACGATCCAACTGAGCGAAATAAATTGTACGACCTGCCCGCCTCATTGCCCCAAGAGCTCTTTCAGGGTTTCTATCACGGCCACGCTTGGCTGAGCAGCACTTACATTAATGAAAAACTTCAGCACTTGTATACCTGAACTACATTCAAAACTCGGCATGCAGAGAAACCAATAGAGAAGTAAAATCTACACTGCCCAAGTTCCGGGACGGGCTATGACGGGCAAAGACCTCCCATAAGATTGTGTTAATCTCCGACTCATTTGAAAACAGTGGATCCGCTCAAACACATCTGGGAGGGATTAGACAGAGAAATAGAATAGAAATATAGTGGGATGTGGTTGTGACATGATGATCCCGGTTTGCATAGTCAACAAATGGTACAAATCAGAAGATGTGCAAAAAAGATACACAAGATGTCACACTTAATGTTCCAGATACGCAGACAGAAGATGTTAGACTACCTGTAGGTTATGGAATCCACAAGAATCAAGAAGGATGCGAACTTCCATAAGATGTGGACATACCGAGAGATGTGCAGTTGTGAACGCCTTCGAGTGTGATGAGCGCGCTGGTAATGAAAAGGAATGGCAGAAGGAATGCGAGAGAGAGGACAGTCCAGAAGACACAACGGTAACTCAGGTACCTAGCCGCGACTTTCATCTTTAAGGGATCTAAGAACCCAGGAGATGTGGATATAGTGATCCGTCTCATGCCGGGGGAGATGTGGACCTGCATTGTGGGCCACCTCTTCCCCCTGTGCACTCAAGGGCTCCCAGATCCTCCCCTCTCCTCCTCCTCCCTGTCCACCATTACTTTCCCCGCCGAGATCCCTACTCAGCAACCCTTCAACCAGCTCCGCAGCTCTCCATTTCTATTTCAACCCTCCCACCCCGCGTTACTCTGGCTTCGCCCGATCAACCCGCACACACTCAATGGCAGTACGCTCACCTCCCCATATACCACACCTCTCCTCCTTCACCCACACCTCGAAACCCAAACCCTGGCGTCCTTTGGTCTATTACGAAGCCAGGTTCCCGTTATCCGCTTCAACCCTGCTGCTCCATCCTCCAGCTTCTGAATATGAACTCGATCCCTGCACCACTCTTCTCCTTCTCCTCCTCCTCCTTCAACATATACTACCTCTCTCTTTCTCCCCACCGCAGACCCCTTCACTACATCCCCTCCCTCAATGCACCGTCGCCACCATACCATTCCACCACTACCATACCATAACGCTCGCGATCTGCATCCCCTTTCTAACAAACCTCCTCTCCAACCACCCCTGCAACCGAATAAGCCCGAAATCCTCAATCTGCTCCAAGCCACTCTCCCCTCTTTCCATAATCCACTGCCCACGCCTCCAGACGAAAGCTCTAGAACCCACCCTCTCGCGCCTTCAAACACATGCCATTAGGACTGAAGGCCACTAATGACCTCCACCGAACGCACTCCGCAGCCAATGTCACGCGCCCAGAGCGAGAAACCGGGAACGAAAGGAAATAGTGCGCCTCCGTCCCCTTCTTCCCTGCGTCGCCAGTTCGCGCACCTACATCGCTTTCTCGTCGCGTCGCGAGCTCCGGCGCTAGTGCGGGAGACGCCCTGGAATCCCTCTTCGTCTTCCTACTGCTTTGTTTCAACTGCGCGACTTGCCCTCAAGGCGACGACACCACGGTGACGGGCGACGAGGACTCATCGCCCTTGTGGATCTGACACTCTCGTAGATGAGTGGGTAGCCGATCGATGAAGCTCTTGATATCTAC
This sequence comes from Physcomitrium patens, assembly GCF_059467195.1. Classification (NCBI taxonomy): domain Eukaryota; kingdom Viridiplantae; phylum Streptophyta; class Bryopsida; order Funariales; family Funariaceae; genus Physcomitrium; species Physcomitrium patens. Next base: position 3,154,140 of record NC_143433.1, on the reverse strand, counting down.
GATCGATGTGGCTCCCGGCCCGCGTGAGAGACTTCAAGGGTCTCCGTTATCGTAAATTCCTTTCGAGGCCCCCCAAAATCGGGTTTATCCTTGATAGGGAATATAGGGCCCCAGTCAGTCGCAGTCGGAGTCGGTCATTCCGGACTTAGTTATACCCTTCATCCATTTTTTGTGAATATCTATGGTGGAGTGTGATCAGAACGTTTCGATTTGAATATGCAGGAATGGCTTTCAAAAATTTGAAGAAGAAATCTATAAATATATAAATGTATATATACATTCAGTATCACCTCTCCTAAGTTCACTCCTAATAAGTTATAACCTTCCAAAAGTATTAAAAAATGGAGGAACAGACCTGATTCTATGGTTATAACTTGTCTCCTGATCATCTAATTCGATATGTGCACCATTTTTTTTGATTGGGCTGAGCAGATTCTTGATTTGACATTAGATTTTATATTGAAAGATCTCAAATTATGCCTACGAGCTCTTCTTTGATTGTTTCTTCACCATTGTCAATTTTTGCAATTTCAGGTGCTTGCTTGAACAATCGAGTATGTCTAAAGCAGTTTTGTATTGTTGTTGAAGATAATCCTACTGAAGTTGTAATTAACCAATACATTGTTGTCAAATGGTCAACCTTGTATAAGTTGAGTTCATTTTGCAAATGGAAGTATCAATAATATCGCTTGAATGTCACAATAATTCCAACATCCATTAGTTAGATCTTCAAAGTGATATTTAGAGGAAGCGCATAAATATTAATATGCTATGGTGCATTGTTTGTCAAAAAAAACATCCACCAATGTGCCCTCTCCGTCTCTTCATTAAGTTTTTTCAACCATTCTTTAAAAATAAATAAATAAATAAATAAAATAACTGATCAACTGTGCTCTCTTCTTGGAACAATAATAAAAACCCAATTATTCACTTGTACAATGGTTGAAGCAATGGAACTTGTGGACATTGCCAATAAAAAAAAGGTAGTAATTTGTAGGTTCTATTAACATTTGTTGTAAATGCAATGGTGATCTTTGCATTTTTCTTCTTATAACTAGTAATTTCTTATTGAACAATGATTTGATCTAGCACCATATTATAAAACAATCTAATTTCATCCATACTGTACATGTCGCACAAATTATAGCTTGCAATATAGATGCATTGAGTAGGCATTATTGCATCAAACCCAACTTGATCAGCTAAATCTAACTCTCCATGCATTTTGATAACTTTCAACTTGTAGAGAGAAAGATATTTCTCAAACCAACTATTTGAAACTTTTTTTTTTTTTCTTTGGAGATTGCATGCATATATACAAAGCATTGATTGTGCTTCTTAATGAACTCCAATGACAATATCACATTTTGAGATTAACATAGGAGAATCCACATAGCAAGTGCTTCCTCAAAGTTGAGAAAGTAAAATGTCCATAGATACTTTGCTTAAAGTTGGTCATTGTCCATTGCTTCATACTTGTCATGTTTCTTCATGATCTTACTAATACTGAGTTGTGAGGGTGCTTTTGTAAGCTTAATTTTAATTTTGGCCTACTCAGCAAGAGCCATTTGTGAGATTGAAGGCTATGCATCATTTTGTTTGCAAATATACAGTTGTTGGGCATTGGTGAAGTACAACTTTATATGCAGTGACAAGATATTGGGTGTGTAAGGGGAAGTGCACTAGGCGAGTGACAAGTGTTCACTTGAACAAATTCATGATTTTGGCAACCTTTGCAAGTTTCAATCTCTTCTAAGTTATGTTTTGGAAAGTGAACGGACCCTATAACTTAGGAGAGATAATACTGTATATGAGAATGGAATGAATGGTTGGATGTACTAACATTGCAATGATTGGTGAATGAGGTGCAGTATGCCATTGTGTATATTTGAGTGGGTGGCACTCTCTGATATTGGAGGAGGGGGGGTTGCAGTGGGACTTGGGCAAGAGGGGAACATCATCATGTATGACTGGAGAAGAAAGTAAAAGCATTGGGTCCAACTGTGTGAAACTTTTTGGTGGCCTACTGGTGAAGGAGCCTGGTAACCCCATCTTCCTTGTTCATTTCAATGATGAGAGACTTGATTTGCATTTGAATTCAAAGGAGATTTGTCATAATGCAAAGTCAAAGCTTTTTGTGGTTGGTTTCTATTGTTTGGTGTAGAATTACATGATGGTCTCATGATCAGGTGGGTTTCAAAAAAAATGACTTATAGGGGAGGGTATTTGAACCGCTTCCTCCACAAGCCCCTACGGATGAAACCCATTTACAATGGACAGATGGATGGATAAGACGACGACGCCGCAAGAGTCGTATGTTCCCAATGCCGTTCCCCGACGCTCCAGTGTGCTCAGACTGGCACCAGAACTGGTTCTCGTTTGCCGTTGCCTGAAGTTTTTGTGAACCCCCGCATCGAAATGGCGAAGAGGGGATCCTTGTAAGGTCGGACCACGGCACGCACAGGTAGATCATGAGCGAGCGTGGGTCCCGCACAGAGTAGCTGTCTGAACTAGTCTACTTAGACGGACTTCCATGGTGTCGGAAACCTCCCGATCCCCGCCTCGGCGTGCGTCCCGGTACTAGACGACCCATCCCCAAGCACAGCGAAATCAGTCCACCGATTCCTCAACAGGGTATGTGGATGCCGAGATTAGGACGAAGTGCGGAATGGACCAAAGCAGCGAGGAGAGCCGCAGCGTCGATTTCGCAGGAGTTTGTACCTGCGGCATTTATGCGATTTGGAGGAATTCAGTTTCTGGTTTGTTGGTAGGGAGCTACTCCGACATTGGAGGTACGAGGTAAGGAATGGCACCCTTCAACGCGGTTACTATTCAGGAGATGGAGCAAGGGAAAAGTGTCGTAGAGAATGGCGCTCCCTTCTCATACTGTGCCGCACCAGGCTGTTCTCCTGGCTCAGGTGGCGCGAATGGGTAAAGCCTCGGAGCCTCACCTCTTACAATGCCATGCCTTTGGGGGCTGCTTCACCGCCGCCGAAATTTCATCCACCGTGCTCATTGATGGATGAATATTTTTACATTCGTCCATCATCGAAAGTAATCTAGTCCCTACTTCGCGCAGATACCTATCCAGCTTCTCTGACCTTGGAATTATTAATCTCAACAGTTATTTTATAAACCACTAAAGTGTTTAGAAATAGTCTCTATAGACACATGTCTTGGAAACACGATTTCTGTTCTTAACAAAAAAATGTGAACACGTACATTCATTCTCCATTGAATGATATTCAAGTATTGTTTAAAATGATATATATGTGATACTATCTGTGTAAAAATTTGATAATTGTGGAGTGGTCTTAAAGTAGGTTTTGGTACTTTTGACATGGAAAAACTTTGGTAGCATAAAAGAAAATCTTCAGTTAGTTGGAAGATCCTGTGGTGTCTTGCATGATATAAGCTCAATGGTTATTATTATTATTATTATTATTTGGGTTTGTGAAAAAGAAAAGAAAATAAAGAAAATAAAAATAAAAATAAAAATAAAAAATAAAATAAGTATTAATTTCTTTCCATGTGATATGTCCACAAATACTAGCCTGTGATCAAATACTACATGTCCACAAATATATGCTTTGTCACATGAATAATGCATGTAATCAGTTCAAAATATGAATGATTTTTTATTTATTCATTTAGCTTTACTTATTATCATTATCTGGTTTATAAGTTTTTGTTTTACTCTGCTGTTTAATTTAAATCCTAGAGTGCATAAAAGAAAAACTACTCCTCTAGGATGAATGCAGCATTTTAAAATGAGATCATAATCAAAGTAGCTCATTGTGATGGACATAGTTTGAAGTAGAGAACAACATGCCATCAAAACTTTGTAATGCTTCAACATTGCTGCTTACCCTCTCAGGAGAATTACACTCGACATTGCAGTGATCAATGTCAATTAGATAACATTATTCTTACCGCTGTCATTGTTATTGGGGGTGGGGGATTTATTTAATGTTTTAGGATTTTCATTTACACATATTTTAGGATGTTCTTTCATTTACACAGATCAATTTTAGTTGTTTTCTGTACAAAAAGTAATACTGGAGTTCTCAATTTCAACCCAAAAGACATGTTTGGTTGTTGAATAAATATATGAATATCTTAGGAAGTCACTTGATTTGTCCAAACACATGAAAATGACACTAAAGACTGACTAGAAGACAAAACCCATGTGCATTTTTAGGTCGTCACATCCTGAGGAGTGAAGTGCCTTAATGGAATACATCTAACAATGTTTGTCGTCAAAGGAAGCACCCATCATCATCCGTAAATTCATTACTCCCCTATTCATCCAACACGGAAGTCTTCAAGGACATTATCACATTGGACTGGAGCAAGAGCATGTCTCAAAACCAAAATCGAGCAAAGGATAAAAGAAAAGGGGAAGAAGTGGGTAGCATTTAAAATTGCAACAGATCTCAAAATGAATCAAGAAATACTGTTGCCCTTAATCCTTGTTTCCCTTCACCGTGTCTTTATGTTCCGTCTTTGGTGCCGATACTTCATTCGTCTCCTCTATTATTTGTATAGTTCATCTATTTTCATGGCGAATCTGACAAGTCCCCGCATCCAGTAAACATGGGCCCGTCTCAGAGGAATTGGAAATTGGGCCCATTGATATCCAATGCCAGGTGCTGGACATTGAACACAGACTGAGCCAGTGGTGGTAGGGCAGTGCCCGGCTGCGCCTCCTACCACATAGGCGCACAAGGTTTGCAGCTGGGGACCTCAGACACGGCTTTGGGTCCATTGGAGCCGTTACCCGAGCGAAGTTGCTCATGACAGCATGCTCTTGATGTTTGCCCTAATTACCCTCTTTATTTATTTGTTTTTTTCCAAAAGAGGAAAAGAGAAAAGTAACGGGTCGAGCGATTGCCAAAGCTCGGGCTCTCAAAGGGAGCAGCGTTCTCACCCGGGAGTAAATCTAGAAGACCCAAGAGGACTGGTGGCCTCATGAGACGAAAGGGACTGGGCCATGATTGACACAGACAGTTGGATCAGGCAATCCTGGGCCATGCACAGGTTGGCATCCACGTCACCATGTATAGATATACGTACATTTAATATATGAAATATTCGTACCTTTTCTGGTGGCGTATGCAGGGTGCACGTGTTTGGAGGACCCAACTTCACTGCATTGTATTGTACCGCATATTCAAAAAGTATGTAACGAAGTACGGTGCCGTATGTACAATATATTCAAAAAGTTATGATGGCTACAGTACATGGGCGGAGCAACTTCCGAGGGGACCCTGCTGGGCTGCCTATTGGCTCAATTATTGAAAGTGGACACCAGGCTTTCGGTGTTCTATTCTTCATCCGTCTATCTGTTCTTTCATAAGTGTTATCCCCCTACCTCCCCCGTTATGTTGCATTGCTTGGAGAACGAATGAAGGATGAATGAATGAATCTCATAATGTCTTTATAATTTCTTTGATGTTTTTTATGAGTTATATAATGATTCTTTTAGGATTTTAAAAATATTATTTAGGATTTGATTAAACTTTGAATATAGTTTTTAATGTTAAATTAAGGTTTTAAAGAATTTTATTAGAGATTTTAGGTTTTTTATTTGTTGCATTATATAAGTTACCTTCTAAAGTAAGGCACCAAATGCATTTGTAGAAAAAATAACACATTGTACAAAAACATATTGAACTTTAAATATGTTTTTGTTAATAATTGGTAGATTAAAAACTTGGCTAAAAAGTTGGCCATGTGGTGCACATATATTAAACTTGCATATTAGTTAGATACATATTACGCATGATGGGCACACGTCATATTGTCAATAAGGCATTGCCATGAAGATCATGAGTTAGGTAATATATATATACACAAAAATAATACTATCTATACTCTTATTAATATATATATATATATATATATATATTCTACTTTTAGTTTGATAGATGTGTTATTAATATCTTAATATATATATATATATATATATATATATATGTGTTAATAGATGTGTTATTAATATCTTATAATATATATATATATATATATATATATATATATATAATTTATTATTATTTAGAAGATTTGACTTATTGAATGCAACAATAAATACTATAAAATAAAAGAACAATGTAATTTTTTAATACTTGGTATTAACAAGGTTACAATAAATAAATATGAAGTATGATGATCTTTACTTCGAATATCCTTTTCTTGTTGGAAGGAGATTATATTTGATGTAAATGAACTTCATCTATAATCATCTTCATTCTATTTTGCTTTAATTTTACCTAATCTAATTACTATCCAAATTTCTAGTTGCCACCTTAATAACTTACATTAAGCCTTTGTTGCCTTTTAACTTTCAATAACTTTTTAAGATAAAATTCTTAGTGGTGGTAATTATTTATAAGTTTGCTGATCTTCAATACTTTTACTTTATTACTTATTAAAAGGTTTTTAATCCTAATTCCTTTATTAACTTGTGATTTCTACAATATAAACACAAACTTTCTTAATAGCATCAAATCTTTTCTTATTCAATATGAGGTTTAAAACATACCATGTTAATTTTCATAAGTTCTAGCCTTGATAAATTGTCAAGGACAAGAACTCGATGAAAGCTAAAGAGTAAGTGAGACTTTTCTCAAAGAAATAGGACAAAATAGAAATATGTATATTAAAAAAGAAATTAGAATGGCTATTGCCAAAATACAAGAAAACTAGAGACCCTTGAAACTAGACTAGAAGCAAGAAAGGAGTTGACAAGAGTGAAGAGGGCTTCACTCTTGCCTCTATATATACTATCTAACTAGAAGCCACATGGCGATGTTCTATAAGACCTCCAATATATGTTGACTTTCTAGGCCACATGCCTTTGCTTACAAGGCAAGTTTTCTATGGATGGACCACGTAGTTAGCTTGTTCTTTAAGCTTCCAACATGTGTGGCACATGGCTAACTTGTTGACCAAGTTTCTAGCCTAAAAGTCAACTATAGACTCCTATAAAGTCAAAGCAGCGTCTATGAAGCTTCTAAGAAGCTTCTCTAGAAGATATTATACAATTAACCTACTTTTATCTACTTTTACATACTTTTATCTATTCATATAGGTAATTATATGTATGTCCGTGACATTACCCCCCCTTCTAGGGACGAGTTCCACGAGGAGCGGTGATTATATATTGAGAAAATCTAATATGCGGCGAATTGTATTTGCTACATACTCTGATCTTTGTTCTCTTCGAAGATAGTTGATGGGTCCTCTTAGCCATCGATAGTGTCCCATTCCAGGGCGAGAAGACCACCCTATTATTTGATCACTGTTGAGGCCTTCATAACTTCCTTCAAATAATACATTTGAAACACCATCAGGAGTCGTTCCTATCTCCAATAATATCACTAAACATCGAGAATCTCTTCCAAGGTCGTGATACCAAATGCGTTGTATCTCACCATCTATTCGAGGAAGAACATGTCGTTCTTGAGGATCTTCATCTCGGTTGCGTCGTCTTGAAGGTTGTGACAATCGCAATGTCTCATCCGGTAAGTCAGCAAACGAAGGTTCTTGAGTTGAATCCGCTGGTTGTTGGCTCTCCATCTAATTAGCGTCACAAATGCAAAGAAGTTACAAACAAGGATAGGAAATTGAATGTTATCTTGCCTCAATCTTGTCTCTTTTATAAGAGAGGTTTTCATCTTGGTTTTGATGGATGTCGTTGATGAAAAACTTTGACTTTAGCTGATGCATTTGCTAGATTCCTGGATGGCTCCCATGTGCGCTCACTAATATCATATCCGCGCCAATGAACAAGATATTCCAGCTTATTTCGGCGCCGCCTTGAGTCTAATATCTCTTCCACCTCAAATTCTTCATTATTATCTACTTCTATAGGAGGCGGTGGCATTTGTCTTCTTCCTTGTATATCCACTGTCTTATATGGTTCAAGAAGAGACACGTGGAATACAGGATGGATCTTCATTGACTCCGGTAGATGTAACCGATATGCAACTGGGTTGATCTGTTCAGAAACAGAAAAGGGGCCAAGCCTACGATAGTCCAATTTGTCACAAGGTCGAGTGGTCTTGATATTGCGACGAAGTAGCCATATCTTATCACCCACGTTGAGTTGTGGTTGCTCTTTACGATATACATCTGCATTTATCTTTTGTCGTTCTTGAGCTTTCTTCAACTGCGCCTTCATTATTGCATGTAACTCTGACAACCGATTTGCCATATCTTCTGCTGCAAGATTATCAACTTTTGAAAAATCAAAAGTATCAAGTCGTGGATGATAGCCATAATTGGCAAAGAAAGGTGTTTGTTGCGTGGAAGAATGTACTGTATTATTATAAGCAAACTCTGCCAATGGCAGAAGGATTGTCCAATCATCTTGTTGGTAGTTGATGGTACACCTTAAATACTGTTCCAAGACTTGGTTTACGCGCTCTGTTTGTCCATCAGTTTGAGGATGGAAAGCTGAAGATAGCTTTATGTCCACTTTTAAAATCTTGAAAAGAGTCCTCCAGAATCTCGACACAAATTGAGTTCCCCTATCCGATATGATATCTTTAGGTAATCCATGATAGCGATAGATATTATCAATGAAAAGCTTAGCTGTTTCTTCACCTGTGATAGATTTTGTACATGGCATAAAATGTGCCATCTTGGTGAAACGATCTACTATCACAAATATAGAATCATAAGATCTTGAGTTTGGAAGATCTGTGATGAAATCCATAGAAACAGAAGACCATGGTTGTTCTGGTATAGGTAATGGCTGAAGAAGTCCGTAAGGTCGATGTCGAGGAATTTTTGATCATGAACAAATATCACATGATTGTACAAAGTCTTTGACTGACTTCCACATTTGTGGCCACCAAAAATCTCTTGATATGAGTTCCAGAGTCTTATTATATCCAAAGTGCCCTGCTGCTGGAAAGTCATGACGTGCTTGAAGAACACGCAAACGTGCTTTTCCTTCTGGAACATATAGGCGTCCTTCAAAATATAATAGATTATTCTTGAACTCGAACTTAGAAGAATCATGAGACTTGGAAGAATTATTCTCGATATCATGAACAAGAGGGTCTGAGGACATACTGGATTGGATTTGCTTGAGAAAAGTTGAATCAACAGTCAGTGTTGATTTCATTGCTCGGAGATGAAATTGCTCCAGTTTCAAGAGGACTGTTCTTTGTTGCTCAAAAGCTGCATCTCCTTCTTTTGGTGCAAAATAAGAACGTCTAGACAGGGCATCAGACAAACCTTGTTGTTTTCCTGGCCGATAAGTGATAATGAAGTCGAATCTTGACAAAGACATACTCCAACGAGCTTGACGACGATTCAACATGCGTGCTGACATGAAATACTCGAGGTTCTTGTGATCTGTATACACAGTGACTGGACTAGAAGCACCTTCTAGATAATGACGCCATTCTTGAAAAGAATCCACGATTGCAAGAAGTTCTTTATCGTGGATCTCATAATTGATCTCGGCTGCTGAGAATTTTCTTGAATGAAAAGCTATCGGATGAAGTTTGTCATCTGTTCCCATTTGTGATAAAACTGCACCCAAGGCAAAATCCGATGCGTCTGTTTCCATAAAAAATACCTTGGAAAAGTCAACACGATATAAGACTGGTGCAGAGACAAACGATGTCTTCAAGGCTTCAAATGCTGCTTTCGCTTCTTGATTCCATTGGAATTTATCTTTACTAGTCAAGCGTGTAAGTGGAGCTGCAACTCGTGAGAAGTCTTTGATGAAGATCCGATAGTAATTGGCAAATCCCAGGAAACATTGGACATCTCTTACAGTCTTTGGAATCTTCCAATCCATGATTGTTTGGACTTTCTTAGAATCCATCATAAGACCATCATTTGAAATGATGTATCCTAAAAAGTCAACTTGAGTAGTGTGAAATACACACTTTTCTATCTTGGCGTACAATCCTGCATCTCTAAGTTTTTGTAATACTTGACGAACATGTATTTCATGTTCTTCAACATTCTTAGAATAAATCAAGATATCGTCTAGGTAGCAGACGACAAAATTGTCTAAGAATTCACGAAATACATCATTCATGAGATGTTGAAAAGCAGCTGGTGCATTCGTGAGTCCAAAAGGCATGACATTGTATTCAAAGTGTCCGTACCTGGTTCGAAACGCAGTCTTCCATTCATCTCCTTCTTTGATCCGTACTAGATTATATGCTCCTCTTAGATCTATTTTTGTATAGATCTTAGCTTGATTTAACTGGTCAAGGAGTCCTGATATCAAAGGTAATGGATACCTGTTCTTGATTGTGATCTTGTTGAGTCCTCGATAGTCAACACACATTCGTAAAGATCCATCCTTTTTCTTTACGAATAAAATTGGAGCTCCTGCTGGAGATTTTGAATGGCGTATGAAATTCTTCGCTAAATTCTCGTCAATATATGTCTTGAGTTCAGCCAACTCATCTTGCGATAAACTGTAAATTGGTCCAAATGGTGGCTGAGTTCCTTCCTTGAGATCGATTGAACAATCGTATGGGCGATGCTCAGGAAGAATATCTGCATTCTTTTTCTCAAAAACGTCTCGATAATCCTGATATTGACTTGGAATGCCACTTGAAGTCTTTACGCTTTCAGAAATAGGTGCAGCATAAATAGCAAAAGTTGATCCTTCTTTTGCTGCGTGTATAAATGCTTTTGCACCTATAAGTGTGGGTTTTACTATACTAGACTCATGGTTTTTTACTTGATTAATAGAACTGTTACTAATGCTCCGAGGAAAATCAAGTTTACGAGAAATCCAATCTATTCGAGGATTATACTTTTCTAACCATGATAAGCCTAAAATTACTGGATTAGAGGGAGATCTAATTATATTAAAAATTACGCAACTACTATGACCATTTATTACTACATCTACAGGAAGTGTTTCGTGAGTTACATCTCCAGAAGACAACGGACGACCATCTATGACTTCTACGTGTACAGGTTTAGTTTTTTGTATTAATGATATTCTATGACATCTAGCAAATTCTTCATCTAAAAAACAAGCTGAGGCTCCTGAATCTATCAAGGCAGAGGCTTTGTAATTATTAGGTCCTAAACGCACATCTATTATAAAACAATGAGATGGTTCTGAGGAGAGGATAGGACCTTCATTAGAAGTTGTACAAGATTCCAGCCGCACGGTCCCTATTGTAGCTGGACGTACTCGTTTTCCGACATACTGTCTTCTTTGACAGCCGTACTCCTCATTTTGTAGTTACGTCGCTTCTTTGGACAATGTTGAGCAGTGTGCTTAGGTTCTCCACAATATAAGCACAATCCTTCTTGTCGACGACGAGACTTTTCTTGCTCAGTAAGAGGTTTGAAACGTACCGCATCAATTTGCATATCCTCTACTTCTGAAGGTATGTGTTGAGGAGACGTCGGTGTTGCCATTGAATTGTAGTAACGTTGAGGCCTACTTGTGCGACTCTCGGATCGAAATTCAAAAAGTCGATTGTCGCACTTCACAGCAAAGTCAATTGCTTGACTCAATGTTTGAGGATCAGGTAAATTAAGCATCAATTTCTTTACCTCATATTGTAATCCGTGGAGAAATTGACTCACAAGTGCGGCATCATATTACTTGATATCAGTTGCAAGTTGTCGAAATTGCGAAGCATATAATGTTACTGATCGATTGCCTTGTCGCAAAATACGGATCTTGTTGGTTGCAACACGAATTGCATCATGTTCTCCAAACATGGATCGAAACTCCGCCAAAAAAGCCTCCAGATTATCCAATATTGGATCTCGTCGTTCAAGAAAAGATGAAAACCATGACAATGCTGAACCTGAAAGAAGTGTACCAATGAATCTAACTTGTGACCCTGGAGTTGGATAGCTCTAGGGTTGAAGTTCAATCACTAATTGGACCTGATTGATGAATCCTCGAAACTTGGATCTGGTACCATCAAACTTCTCGGGCAAGGCCACTCTCGGTTCTCTAACACTCGAAGGGTGTTCCATTCTGGGAGAAGGGACATGGTTTGGTGCAGATGTTGAAGCAGCCCCAATCATCTCTATATCTTCACTTCCTACCATTCTTGTTGCTCCTTGTGGTGGTAAATTGAGTTGATGCATCGCAAGCATTAACTCCCTCAATTGTTCTTGCATCTGTGCCATTGCACTCTTCATTTCAACAAGCTCTGCCATAGTAGCACTTAGAAAAGAGAAGATTTCTAATAACGCTCAAAACAAATAGAAGAGAGGAATTGATAACAAAGAAAATACTAAGAACAATATCAGTTTAAAAGAGGGTAATCCGCAACTTTTAATACGCTTATGTCTTATCAAGAAAAAGGGGTAATCCACTCTTAATCAAGAAAAGACAAAGCTCTCATATTGTAAGTGTACTCTTGTCAATCTGTCAAGGACAAGAACTCGATGAAAGCTAAAGAGTAAGTGAGACTTTTCTCAAAGAAATAGGACAAAATAGAAATATGTATATTAAGAAAGAAATTAGAATGGCTATTGCCAAAATACAAGAAAACTAGAGACCCTTGAAACTAGACTAGAAGCAAGAAAAGAGTTGACAAGAGTGAAGAGGGCTTCACTCTTGCCTCTATATATACTATCTAACTAGAAGCCACATGGCGATGTTCTATATGACCTCCAATATATGTTGACTTTCTAGGCCACATGCCTTTGCTTACAAGGCAAGTTTTCTATGGATGGACCACGTAGTTAGCTTGTTCTTTAAGCTTCCAACATGTGTGGCACATGGCTAACTTGTTGACCAAGTTTCTAGCCTAAAAGTCAACTATAGACTCCTATAAAGTCAAAGCAGCGTCTATGAAGCTTCTAAGAAGCTTCTCTAGAAGATATTACACAATTAACCTACTTTTATCTACTTTTACATACTTTTATCTATTCATATAGGTAATTATATGTATGTCCGTGACATAAATAAGTTTTTGCAAACTTAGAAATTATTGCCATAGCTTGACTTGTACATCTTCAATCAAACCTTTGTTCTTAATATCTTTCAAAGAGTTGATTATTGCATACAATGGACTGAGCAATAAATTGTTCTAATGAGTCTATTCTTGACATCATCAACAATAAATCTTTGACGTTATATTTCAATCCATATGAAAATTGATTGATAAGAATTTTGTCATTTCAATTCACGTTGCAAGTAAAGATATTGGAATTTTGTAGCATATATGGTGGCTAAATGTGATCCTTGTTGTAAAGATAGTAGACAATCACTTTCTCTACATGTAGTTGTAAAGTCTTTTAAGAATGAATTTAAAACATAAAAGAGTTCCGAATTTTTTTCTATTTAAGATGAAAATTAAGAGAGAACACTCTTGGATAGAAGTGCAAATGTGAATCCAACTTGAGTAAATCCATTAGGATATTGCGATGGATGCAATCTTAGAAAGAACTTTATCTATTGTAAAAATCCTCAAAACTTTGATCTTGTTCTATCAAACTTCTTCAGCATACTTATGCTTCCCTCTTTCATATTTATAGAAATAAAGCTTATTGCATTCAATTGTGAACTTGATATACTTGCTTTTCTTAATTGTATAACTTAATACTTGCTTATTTAAAAAATTAATAAATAATTAATAAATAATTAATAAAGTTAGATAATTAATAAAAAAATAATAAAAGTTAATAAAAAAAAATAATTTATGAGAAGCAATTAATAAATTAATAATAGTAATTAATAAAATTTAGAGAAGCAATAAGTATAACTTTTATTAATTATTTATTTAGTCTAAATTTTATTATTGACTTCTTTTATAGGTGTAGGAATGTTACTTCTATGGTTTTCATTAGAAATATGTGAGATTCCAATCTTAAGAGTGTTGGCAAGCTTTAGAAGATTTGCAATAGTTGCAAATCTATTTTCACTTCTATCGTGAGTAGCATCCATAATTTTTTTCTTTTATATATGACTCAAATAAACTCACAAGTCAAGTTAGAGGAAGGTAATCTCTAATCTCTAATACCAAATGAAAATTTCTACAAAGAGTCATAATCCACTCTCTATAAGAAAAACTATCAATGTTGAAAAATTAAAAGTTAGTTTAAAATTGGGTAGTCTACAACCTTCAAAATACAATGATAGAAGTAGTGTAATCCACTCTTAAAATAAAACAAAAACAACAAGTTAGCACTCTTGTCAGATTGTCAAGGACATGAATCTTAAAGAACTAAAAGATCAATAAACTCTTGTGTTACTTAAAAAGACTAAAAAATTACTAAAAGATGGTATTATATTAAATTAAAATAGCTATTACCAAAGAGAAGAAGACTAGAAAGTTTTGAAACAAGAGTAAGGACTTTATATGTGCCATAATGTTATCAATGCAAAATGGAATTGTAAAAGATTTCACATTCACTATCTACTTGCTCTTATGCCTTGTAAAATTGACTTCTTCACAACTAAGCTTCTTATAGATTAAGCAGTGCACTGAGAGGGCCTAATTTGTGTTCTTATCTCATAGATTAGGCACAAGACCAAACTTTGTCCATATAATAGATTTCCAAGGTGTTTGCAACTCGTTCACCATTGTAAAATTGACATACATATCCCTCTGTATGACTAGTGTGACTATACACTCATTATGAAGTTCCTCCCCAACAGATTGGAGAAAGACCATTGAGGCATTATTTTAGGGCATCTTCCAAAGCTTATTCTAGGACTTTTTGCAGAAAAACCCTAATTTAAAGTGGCCTGCCTACAACAGATCCATAGTAACAAACGCCTTGCATCCAAAAGGTGCATCCAAAAGGTACATCACACATTCATCCAAATCGTTCATCCACCAGCGGCACCGATTCTGAAAGAGCTCCTCCGGTGTCACTTCGTGTCTGCCCCGTGCAAGCAATTGTAGTACATGGGCTTTGTCAAAGCCCAAGTTCTCTCAAGTTGCAGCTTCCGTCTCGTCTTCACCTTCTCACTTGGCGAATGTGAGAGCCTTAGGCATTGCGGATTCGATCGCAAGGAGTTGGGTCCACAAGGTGTTGAAGGTCCAGAGGCGATGTTGCGGGGAGGGTCTTGAGGGAGGGGCATAGCAGATGTGGGAGCGGGCTTTCGCAAGCTTAGGCTTTCAATTCACCTGGTTGCACTCATGGGTGCCAGTCCCAAGACGTCACTTTACGTCGGTACGCCGCTCTTTAAGTGCTTCGTGTTTCTTACGTGTTTCGCTGATTTCTGAAAGGTTAGAATGGCAGTAATTTTTTGTTTTTTGTTTTTCTCTCTCAATGTTCTCTTGAAGCAATGAGAAGAAGAGATTGTACTGATCGAAATCTAGCATTTAAGGATTCTGAAAAATCGTGGTTGAATTTGTGTTTGAAAATGTTGAGCTGAGGTTGAGGTAGAGGCTGTTGTTCAAGTCGCATGTCTCAGGAGCGAATAGTATGGAAGTACTATTCGTCATTGATAGGGCGAGGATGATATGTACTCGATGGTTCTTTTCAGCACTGAACTGCTGTCAAGCGGAGAGGATAACGTTTCTGCATTTGCCGGTTTCATGTAGTACTGGTATAGTTGAACTTGAATTGAGAATTCAATTCCATAGTCGGGATGTTATAGAGATAACCCTAAAATCTTAAACCTTAATTAATTTTCATGATGATATTCTCAAGAGGTATTCACTGTCTTGATGGTAACAGCGCTCGGTTTCTATAATAGATAGGGAGAAGACACATGAGTAGTACCGGATGCAGCGATTTCAAGGATTGCATTGTTGAGATTAATACATTGAATTCTTTCATAATTTATGACTAAACCAGCTCAAAACCTCGATGAGAGTAATAGCGCTTTTCTTTAAGCAAAGATAATGACGTTGACAAGAGTCGTACGGTGTCACATCTGTAATATATCTATCTATCTATCTATCTATATATATATATATATATATAAGAGTTGGGATGCTCGGCGGTGCTAGGATTCAGAGGTGGAATTCAACCTTGAGGATGCCTTTTATGTGGAACAGGTGGTTTGGAGAAGAATGTAACTGAGCAAGTCGTGCATGCAGCTTCCATCCCCTTTGGTGATGTCAAGGATATTTCAATGCCGTTAGACCAGGCTACACAGAAGCACCGTGGATTCGCTTTCATCACTTATTTTGAGAAAGAAGATGCGGCGGCCGCAATGGACAACATGCACAATGGTGAATTGTACGGTCGTGTTCTCACTGTAAATTATGCACAGCCTCAGAAAATGAAGGGTGGAGAACAAGGGTGGGCCTCTCAAGCAGGTGTGGACTGCTTTTCTTTGTACTCTAGAGTAGATTTCATCAAAATTAGTTTGTCCTAATCTTCAATCAGTATAGGAGGTAAGGTGACCCCAACATTTCACGTTACACCAAGTTGGAATTTAGGCGAGGTAAGTGGATTTTTGTGCTCTTGGTTTCTGTGAGAGCTATTCTTTAGCAAAGTGAGCACGATGCTGAATCTTTAGGATTGTCACTGTAATGACGGATGCTTTCGTGATATGGAATTCCGGTAGTTTGTGACCTATTGCGGTGATTTAGGCCATTGTGCTGGTAAAAATGAGAAAATCTATTTACCTCGTGTGCGTGTGCAGTGTGGGCGGACGCCGACACATGGTTCGAGCGGCAGCAACAAGAGGAGGAGATAAACCGTTTGAATGTGGAGCACCAGGCGACTGTGAGTGCCGCCGAAGAAGCGGATAGGAAGAAATTACAAGAGGCACAAGAGGGGGAAACCGAACAAGGTGATGCCGCCGAGGATCCCATGGCTGCAGCCGAAGCCGAAGCTCTGAAAGTCACTTGAAGAGATTCCATCTTGTTTATTTTTTTATCAATGTAGATGCATTATACGTCTTTGAAGTAGTCGGCAAGCAGTAATGTCCATGTCAGACTTGGAGGGAAATACAACGCATGGGCATTTTGGATGCTGCGAGAGCTGAAACTGTGAACGAATGACGGACCTACATTTGAAGACCTATCCTTGACAGCCTGGAGTAGTAAAGTCCTCATCAGCAGTCCTCAGGAAGCTGATGGAGCTTAATTTTCAGCTATTCCAAGAACTCTATCATTCAATGTCAACTAAGACTTTCACATTGTAGTGCACTTGTATACTCTTATAGGTCTCAAAGGGTGACCGGAAAGGTGCTTCTTCCATGGGCTGAGACTTCTGTTGCCGAGTGGTTTCTATTTAGCTCCATTGATGAGCTTCTGAAAACTGTTACAACTGTCATTTTGGAGATATTGCAGAAACATCACACACGTGCTTGATAATCACATGAACTCAGGTGCTGTAACAAGATTTGTCTATTCGCATGAGCATTTCACTCGCAAGTTTTATAGCTTATGCTCAACAGCCATGCATTAGAAGGTTTTTGAACAAAACTGCTCAAAATTAATATAGCTTGTCCTGAAAGTAACAGCTACATTTTGTTCAGGATCACACCAACTCATAGGGATGACAACATCGTCACAATCCGCAGAACGCCAGGCTTTCACGAAATCAGCAGATATGAGCCTCTATCCGGTCTCAATAAAGCCTGTGGGTAGAGTATATTATTAACTAACATGATCATCCTCATACAAGTATGTGGTACAAGTAGGAGTCGTGCACAATATAGTGCAGTGCCACTGCAACTGCCACAAATGTCACGATGATGTTCACGCCCACGTTGATCCCGCGCCATGCCAAACGACCCGGCCCAAAGTCCCTGGCGTACACCTATCCAAGGCAACAACGAAGGCAGCATTATTAGATTAGATAACCAACAACTTTCAGCACAATGTTAAGCCAGCTCCCTGGCTTGGATTCGATGAACTCTAGAAACCACGCAGTAGCTCCAACATGAGAGAAGTCTAAAGGTGAGATCATTCCACCCATCTTTAGGGTCATGTGATGGATAAGTCCACCTTGCAGGCAGAAGGCTGGCAAGGCTCCTGTGACGGCAATGAAGTTGCCCACAATTATACTCACTCCCGAAGACAGAAACGGCCCAGGATAACAGACAGAGTACAATCACTCGTCTTGTCTTCATATAACTTGGAGAACAATGTCACCTTGGGTGCAACGAAGGAGTCCAGAAACTCGTACACAGACGTCACAAAGATCTGCACTCAGTTCGTCAGCAGCACCTACTGCTTCAGTATCATTGTTTCGGGAGTTGTAACTTCCGAAGAGGTAGAACAAAAGCAGAGTTCATTATTAGGAATCTCTGCTTAATAACAACAGACGTGCGAATATGGGAGGTAGTTAGAGAGGATACATACATGAAACACCACAAGTGCTTGTAGACAAGCGGCGATGTTTGCTAGTAATATGGCCCAGCTCGGGCCAGATAAGTTGAAGATCGTGTATGGGTACACAAAATTCCCGTAGGCCCAATATCCAACTACAGTGAGCACAACCAGCGGCAATGTGCCCACTGTGAACTGCAGACTCAGTACCTTGCAAATGTTGGCTCTGGCTGGGCTTTCAACAGTAGCTTGCATGAATTATTTTTTAAAAATTAAAATATCATTTGGTGTAGTTGTACACACTGACTGTAATCGCAGCACGTGATGGTAACTATCTGAGTGTATATTATAAAGTAAAATAGGTGCTTTCGCTTTTCTGATGATGAAGTTACTTGAAACTAGGGGGCTTTTTGGGTATGAGATTGAGTTATGGCTTCCAAAGAATGCTGAGATGAGGGATCTTAAAATAGTATAATTAGGAAGAAGAAGATATCAAAAAAGAAAGTAACCTCCAACGCAAAGACACTTCACTTGAGTTGGACAAAACAACAATCTAATATAATTAATCATCATTGAAATGAACACATGTCATTTTCAAGTGTTTTGGCATCATTCTTGTAACATTTGAGAGGATTTTACACAACATGTAATGAACATATATATTTACTCTAATAGTTATTTAAATAATATGAATAAGTAGAAGTAGATAAAAGTAGATTAATTTCATAATATCTTCAAGAGAAGCTTCTTAAAAGCCTCATAGACATACTTTCACTTGTATACATGTCTATAGCTGATTGATAGATTAGAAACTTGGCCAACAAGTCAGCCATGTATTGTATGTATTGGTAGCTTATAGTACAAGCTAATAATGTGGCATACATATAGGAAACTTTGCCTTACAAGTTTAGAAATGTGTCTCACAAATTAGATACATGTTAGGACTTCTATATATATATTATGTATTTAAGAGCTATGTGGCAATGTCAACTCCTTTCTTACTTTTAGTCTAGTTTCAAGGATCTTTAGTTTTTTTGTCTTTTGGCAATAGCCATTTTAGTTTTTTTTAATATGCATATTTTTTTATTTCTATTTTGTCATCTTTCTTTGAAAAAAGCCTCTTTTGTTTATTTTTCTTCATCAAATTCTTGTCTTTGATACAACATGGCTTAACAATGATAATTATATTATTTTTGGATTTATTATCTTTATTTTTTAAAAAAATTCAGAGAACTAAATATACATATATTTTTAAAAAAACTACAAAATGACAATAAATATTTTTTTGTTAGAATTTAAATTTTATAGCTAATAAAATAAATTTTTTAGATAAATTATAATTTAATTATAATAAATTTAAGAAAAAATATTAAAATAAAATCATCAAAAGTATAATTATTCAATTTTATAACTATTATAATATGGATCAAATTTTTTATGTAAAAATTATAGTTTAAAAAAACTAATTATAGATAAAAAATTACACATAAGATCTACTATTGATATTATTTTAATATATAAAATTTTATAAACATTTCAAAAAATAAATTTTATATATTAATATTTTTTTAATATTTTTTTATAAATATTATCTATATAAGATCAAATAAAAATAAAAATAATGCCCCTACTTATTTTTATTCCAAAAATATCAAAAATAAAAGTTTGTAGATTATAGAGAATAGATCAAGTGTCTACATAGATCTATTGCTTGCCATTATTATTATATTTAAACATCTCTTTATCAATATAATAAAAATTAAAACTCTTATAATAGGACATTCAATTATATTAATTTATAAGGTTATTAGAATACCAAATTAGAAGCATTGATATACTTCTTAATTATTTATTTATTTTATTTTGTAATAATATAATATTTTAATTTAAATAATTTCTAAATAATAAAAGAAAATATTACTAGTAAATATATAGAAGTATTAAATAAATAAATGATCAGATTCTACAAGTCTTATTTAATTTATTTAATTTTTTTTTGATAAATCATTTTTGATGATTTAATTAGATAAAAGTCTATTATGGTTTAAATTAAAGTCTATTTATATTCTTTTATATGTTTATCTATGTAGAATTAGATTGATATAAGTAGTAGATATTACTCAAAAATAACTTGGTTTTTATTTTAGTATGTTGTCAATTTGTGTAGTTCTTTTATTAGTTTTTAATGTGTGGTGTGTTTAAAAATAAGATAAAGATTATGTTACAATCACTACATCCAAACAAAGATTTTGGTTCAGATCATACTCTTTTTTATTTTAAGATTAAAAATTTTAAAAATTTAGATTTAGATTTTAGAATTACAAAGGTGTTGTAAGACAAAAGTTTAGAGATCAAAATTTTAAATTCAAGGTTTAGACTCATATGGATGTGTCCAATTTTTGGACTTATTTATTTTTTATTTTAAAAAATAATTTTTTAATTTTTAGAATCTTTAATTTTATTGACATAAATATTATGCTTGACAAATTTTAAGATTTATAAGTTTATACATTTTAATTTTTCACGTCAAAGTTAATTTTGTAATAAAATATTTTTTTAGGTTTGAATTTTTTATCTTTTTATTTAAAATTTTTAAGCTGAAATTGTACAATCAATTGTTTTTGAACGTTTTTCATTCGCTTAATATTAAAGATTTGACTTATTTGGTTTTTGAGTTAATATTACAAATATATAGTTCTTTTAATTTTTGATATGATATATATCTTTATTTTTTTGAATCTAATAATATAATGGTGGATTTAGAATGTTCTATTAGTTTATAGCTTTTTAAAAATTGAATTTTTTTTTGTTAGTTTTTTTGTTGATTTTATTTTATTAAAATAAAAAATGATTGATCAATTCTATTAATTTTAAAACTTATAATTTTATTTATACATTTGGAGTCCTAAAAATCTTACATGTTAAAAATACTATACATTAAAAATACTATATATTAAAAATACTATACATTAAAAATACTAAAATAATTTTATTTTTTCTATTAAATAAATAAATAAATTCAAATCAATATCATATTTTAAAAATATTTTAAAAATATTTTTTAGAATTTTATACATAAATATTTTATATTAAAATTTATTAAGATTAAGAATTTAAATATAAAAATATAAAAATATTCTCAATTAATTTGGCATGTTTATTTAAAAAATTTAAATTAACGTGTCTTTTATATTTAATATTTGCATATCTGATAGTTTAGTTATAAAGTTAATTATATTTTGATTTTAGGAGTTATAAGACTTCTAAAAGAATAGTTTAAGCTTTAAAGGTTATTATTTTTATAAAGCTAATTTATTATTATTTGGACTTTTTAAAACTATAATTATAAAATAACTAATTTTAAGTCGTTTCTTTTACATCATACATAAAACATCTATTTTGAAATAATATGTATTTATATTACACAAAAACTAACTTATTTAAAGGTCTATTTGTTTATATAAGATTTAAGTTTTATATTTTAATATTATAAAGATATGATAAAAGTTTTTGATATATATATATATATATATTTTAAATTTAGTTTTGAGTTCTCTTACCTTACTAGTATTAGTTAATTGGTCATCTTTTTACTTGTGATTTAAATACTTGTTGCATTAGTCATTACTCTAATGACAAAGTGCTTTAAAAGTATTGTATTGAGATATAAGAATCTATTTGTGATATTTAAACATCCGAAAACAAGTCCATATTTTAAGTTGTGATATAAAAGATAGAATTGGTATCAATTGCTATATGTAATGAATTTGGATTTATTTTTTAATAAGACTATCTTAATTAAATGTGATTCTAGAATTATTAATAATAAGGTACTTGTAACAGGGTATAGATAAGATATTTGTATTGTTGGCACATAGAGATAGATAGTTGGAACCATGTTTGAAAAATTATGGAAGTTTCTAGAATTGGGATTAGATTAGTGGACCATGTAGGAACCATTGTGGAACTTTCTAGAAAGAACTTAGGATGGTTATCTAAGTAGGATCTACCATAGAACCTTCTAGAAGGAATTTAGGATGGTTATCTAAGTGGGGTCTATTATCTAGGAATATTATAGAAAGTCTAGGATAATAGAACATGTATAAATAGGATTAGCCAGAGTTTTTTTTGGCCATATAGTTAGATATAGCTTTGGACCTTCTCTCTTAGTAAAGTTTGGTTTTATATCTTCGTATTCAATTTTATTTTGTTCTATTTCTATTTGCATAGTTTTGTCTTTTATATCCTATTTTGTTTAGTTCTAGTCAATTTTTTTTTAGTCCGTTTTGTCATACTTTGTGATGAGGTTTTATATTGATGTAGATTAGAAGAGCCTTAGATTCTCAAGATAGAGTAGTTATATTTTATTGGTATCAAAGCAAGTGTTAGATTGTTTTTTGATAGTGTGTCAATAACCATTATCTAATTCGAGGTCAATTATTATGGTTATACTGAATATTTTTTTGAGGCTATGACAAGCTATTCTTAAAAAGTCAACTGGAAGACAAGAAGGTATTACAATAATAGAGTCCAGCAAGGAAATTACAATATGGAAGATATGGCGGAGCAATCTCAGATTGAAGCTCAAATATAGTACTTTTTAGGCCAAATAGCTACTTTGCAAGAGCACATAGAAGCCTCTAAGACAAAAGAGTTGATATGTGCTAAGTTGAAATTGAGTAAGCTTAGTACATACTCTAAGACTTCAAGATAAGAAGATGTATATCAATAGCTCTTTAGCATGCGACAATACCTCCAACTATTTAGAATAAATACCATTGAAGGAATTATGTATGTAGTTAGCTATTTGAGAGATGTAGCATTTATTTGGTGGCAACATGAAAATCAAAGCTATGGAACTCGAGGTGGATTTTGTGATTAAAAGGAGTTGAAGACCGAGTTTAAGAATCAATTTTGGCCCATTAATGCGGAAAAGATAACATATAATCAATTGAAAAATCTTATACAATCTAGGTCGGTGCAAGATCATGTCTCCCAATTCAAGTTTCTATATCTCCAAATTAGTAATGTTTCAAAGACAAAGATGATGGATTGATTTCTACAAGGTTTAAAACTTGAAGTCCAGCGAGAGGGGAAATTAAAGAATCCACAAACATTTGAAGAGGAAATTAGAATTGCAAAGAAGGTCGATGCTATAGATTTCAAAAATTGTTGAGCACAACCTATAACACAAAGTTCTATGCCACTATCTAATACTATGGTATAATAATTAATGCCAATGGAGATTGATGCCATACAAGGATCATTGATACCACAAAGACAACAAATATTGGAGCAAAAAGAATTATATTTCTATTATTGGGAGCCAAACCATCAAATTGGAGGTTGACTAAAAGATCAAAATTCAATCACCAAAAAAATAAGGCACATTTACAGTCTTGAGACTCATGAAGTAAATAATGAAATACAACAAAGAAACGATGTGTCCTAGTAAAAGAGTCGAAGACTACTATTGGAGATAGTTATTATCTCTCAAAGATAAATAATATGGACTTAAATAACTATAAAAAAAGTTGAATAGTGCATCTAGTGAGACTACTAAGAAGACAACCATATCAAGTGCTTGTAGATTATGACTCTATGAAAAATTGAATCTCAAGTGAAATTACCAACCAACTTGAAATTAAAACTAAAGTAATCAAAAGAAGAAATATATACCTTGCAGATGACCAAGAGAATGTATTAAGTGAGATATGTGAAGAAAAAACCTTGAGATTGACTAACACCTACTTTCTAAGGAAGAAGTTTAAAGTAACAAAGGTAAGATATGATATTATTCTTAGTATGCAATGGCTAGAAGTGGAAAATAAGCAAGTTTATTAGGTAGCAAGGATAATTTCTTTCAAAGATGGTAGATGAAAAGTGACTCTTTGTACCTCCATATTAATTGAAGAAAAAAAATTTTGCAACTAAAGACTTACTTGTAGGGATGACCTTTATGAAGAAGCAAATACAACATAAGCAATCAATATATATAGTGGTTTCAAATCTTGTATTAGTGGTGAGAAATACAACCAAAGTAGTAGAATGTGCAAAGCAACTTATACAAAAATATCAGGATGTCTTCCCAACCTATCTAATTAATGGCGTGCTTTGTGATTGAGGTACCTCCTTTCAAATAGAACTATTGTTTGAAGTCAAATCAGCAAATCGGCTAATTTATCATTTAGTATCTAATGAACTTAAAGAACTGCAAAAAATATTGGACAAATTCTTAGAGAAGGGCCTCATTCAAAAAAACACATCACCATGAAAGTACCTATATTCTTTGCACCTAAGAATGATGGTGGACTTTGGCTTTGCATTGATTCTTAAGGCTTGAATAAGTAGATTGTTAAAAATGCATATCTACTTCCATGCTTAAATGATCTTCTTGATCAACTTCAAGGTGTGGCTATCATTAATAAATTGGATCTTC
This sequence comes from Physcomitrium patens, assembly GCF_059467195.1. Lineage (NCBI taxonomy): Eukaryota > Viridiplantae > Streptophyta > Bryopsida > Funariales > Funariaceae > Physcomitrium > Physcomitrium patens. The sequence continues at coordinate 3,129,492 of NC_143433.1, read as the reverse complement.
AAAGTAGATATTGGCAGACACCTATTGCAAAAGAGGATATTAAAAAGACAATATTTTGTATATACTATAGACATTTTGAATGGCTTGTTTTATCTTTTGGCTTCACCAATGCTTCAACCTCCTTCATGGGTCACATGAACAGATTGTTTTGATATCTTTTAGACAAGTATGTAATTGTCTTCATTGACAATATTCTCATATATAATAAAATTCCTAAAGAGCATAAGTAATACCTACAAGAAGTGCTGTGCCAAGTACAATAGTTACTTTTATTGCAAGCAATCAAAATATGAACTTCAAAAGTCAAAAATTACTTTTTTGGAGCATGTGATGTCCTTCAAAGGCATGCATATGGAACAAGATAAGGTAAAAATAGTGGAGGATTGGTCAACCATCAAGGATGCTTCTAAAGTCGACTTATTTTTAGGCCTTGTTGGATATTATTATCATTTTGTTTGATAATTTATGCCCATTGCTGCATCATTGATAAACCTATTGGAGAAAGATGCCCCATTTGAATGAAAATTGGAGCAGCAAAGCACCTTTGATAGGTTGAAAGAGGCACTCATTATTGCTCTTATATTACAATTATATAATTCCAATCTTCTTTATATACTTAATATTAATGCTTTTGACTTTGTTATTAGAGCGATTCTTTAATAAGACTTTGATAAGGGCCTTCAACTTGTGGCGTATAAATCATACAAGCTTAGAAGAATAAAGAGAAATTACTCTACATGTGATCTAGAGTAATTAGCAATTGTACATGCTACAAAAGTATGGCAACACTACTTATTGAAAAAGCTAATAATTATTTGAATTGACCATTGATCCTTGCTATACAATTTGCAACTAAAAAATATGAAATCACGATATCATTGTTGAAAAGAATAGTTGCAATTTTTTGATATTCAACTTCAGTACAAGCAAGGACAACAACATATTGTATCAAACAACTTATTGCGGAGTCCAGACTTGAAGGCTGAATCAGGAGATAAGGCAAAAGTTATTACCATTAGTAATTGTTGTTCTCGTTGTATTCAAGCTTCAATATATCAAAGCAATTGAACTAATAGAGGTGGGTTCGAATACGAAAAAAGACTGGTTATATGAATTGGATCTATTAGTATCACAATTGATTGTATTCTAGCTATCTAAAATCAATTATCAAACTACAAAACACCAAGGCTTACTACTTCTATCTTAATTCAATCCATAATCCATTCTACGACTATCAATTCAAGAATACTTCCATATTCTTATCAATTCATCTTCTACTTACTCTCTTTGTAGTTTATATATATATATATTCAATTACTGATCTCCAGCTTACCTATTGTATTCAATTTCTCAATTCATCACACAGAATTCAATATCTCGATTTACGACTCTCACAGTCTGACATTCTAGACTAACTTCTCAGTATTTAGAAACTATTCATTACTCGTCAACAACAAAGAAACAAAAAGAGATAGTACTAAGCTTGCCCCGACTTACGACTATCATAGTCTGGCCTCGATCTCTCTTTCTTCAACCTCTTTATCCTACTAAAAGATGGACCGTCGGCCAGCACATTCCAAAGGTTATGACCCTTTGAATTCTTAACTATTTATTCCACTAACAACCTACTATTACCAACTAAACTGCCTAACCATTAGTCTAATTCTCAAGGTTATCAATAACCAACTAGTAACTTATCACAAAGTTTATTTGCCTATTCTACATAGTCCCACTCCTATCTATGCAGTGTCCTTGCAAATATTATTTAGCCTCAACTTATAAAGATGTAGCAACGTTGGCTTCTTCAGTCAATGCTCCTCCAACATCTTCTCTCATTCTTCTATCAGTTTCAAAGGTATCTCCGAAGATGTTGTTGCTAAAATTAGCATATTGGTCTGCACTAAATTATTGGCCTCCTTTGCTAATGCGGCTAGTTTAGTTTGCAACATCGCAACCTCTACTTGCAGCCATTCTTGCCGTTCCTTCCAATCGATCTCTAACCTTGCTTTCTCAGAGACCATGTTTGCCATCTTCTCCTTAACCACAAAAAAAAACATGATGCTTATCAAGAGTCCTCCTCCTACTTCTTACTATGGTCCAATCAATTGGATCGACATCCCCTTATTTTCCATGATTCGTCATGATGAAATATCCTATTATCATCATTATTTATCCCCCCTCCTTTTTGGAACAAAAAACCCAGCTCGGGTTTATGTATAGTAAAGTTTAAGCCGATTGCCATTGATCCGTATCATAAATTTAGTACCCATAAAATCTTTCAATTGCATGGAACCATTTGGAAATCCGTCAATAACTCGATATGGCCCATGTCATCGAACTTGAAATTTTCTTAGAAATTTTTTAAATCGACTATCATAAAGAAGTACCAAATCATTTGGCATAATAGCCTTTGGTCTAAGCTTACTATCATAATAAGTCTTCTATCATTTTTGTATAGTTTCCATGATCATTAATGCATTGGCTCTAGTTTCACCCAATTTTTTCAATTCTTCTAAATAGTGCCGTAATAAATCCTCATCTCCCAATCTAGTAGTTATAGCAATTTGTAAACTTTGGACTTCCAATTCAATAGGTAATATTGCTTCTTGGCCATAAATCAATTGAAAAGGAGTAGCATTAATTGATTTTTGCAACATAACATTCTTCATGTTGGATGCAGCCATTTGTGGATAATTACCCATCGATACATTTCTCGGTTGTATTTGTTGGCTTCCTAAACTTGGAATCATTGTGGCCCCCACTATTAACAATTGGTCATAATGACATTCTTTCGACACCTTTGCTCCTACCAACGATGCCTCTACCGTAGTTAGTCGAGCCTCTTTTATAAATATTTTCAATTCTGATAGATGCAAACCATTGATTCATATCGACAATATAAACACATCTAGCATTTGATTATTTTCCATTTACGAAGTATATCCATGACCCAGCCATTATAGAACTCCACTGATTCCCCCACAAACATCTTGCTATTCATAAAACTTTCTCTAAGTCGATCTTCAAATCCAATTGGTCTAAAATGGGTTAGGAAGGCATTCTTCATGGCCTCCCAATTGAGAAATCTATCCACTAGTTGCTGATTATACTGTTCAAAAGCTGTATCTTTTAAAGTTGCTGGCAACCATCTCAATCAAATGTCTTCAGTTCTATCATTATTAGCCACGTAGGCTATCAAGAATTGAGATTTATGATCATCGGGATCAGAGCCCGGCCAACCACTAAAAGTAGGTAATAATGCCACATTTGTAGTACAGTCTCCTACTGCTCTCATTTGTACTGCAATTGGTACTTTTGGCACTCTCGTGACCATTGGTGTTATCACTGGTCTCTTTGCTATTTGAATTTGAATTTTTCTTTCTTTGGTTTTACTTGGACCTACAATTTCTTCTTGTCGTTCATGTAGGAGATTTCTTATGTATAATCAGTCCTGTCTTTCTTTTGCTTGTCGATTAATTCTTTGATAATCCTCCCTTTTATGATTATCACTCATAATCTTTCATTCTTCTTTACAAAATTAATATTTTCTTGAATTATAACTCACATATTTGTAAGCCTAAAATTGGTTCTTTTCACGTTCTTATTCAACATATAATTCCATCTTCTATACAATCAATTTCTAACATTTCATATTATTATCATTTCCCTGGCAGTAGTGCCAAAATATTATTCTTGTTGTATTTAAGCTTCAATATACTAAAACAATTGAACTAATAGAGATGGGTTCGAATACGGAGAAAGACTGGTTATATGAATTGGGTGTGTTAGTGTCACAATTGACTGTATTTTTGCTATCTAAAATCAATTATCAAATTACAAAACACCAAGGCTTACTACTTCCATCTTAATTCAACCTATAATCCATTCTATGACTATCAATTCAATAATACTTCTATATTCTTATCCTTTCATCTTCCACTTACTCTCTTTGCGATTTATATATATTCAATTACTGATCTCCAACTTATCTATTGTATTTAGTTTCTCAATTCATCACATAGAATTCAATATCTCGATTTACGACTCTCACAGTCTGACACTCTAGACTAACTTCTCAGTATTCAGAAACTATCCATTATTCATCAACATAAAGAAACAAAAAGAGGTAGCACCAAGCTTGCCTCAGCTTACGACTATCACTGTTTGGCCCTGATCTCCCTTTCTTCAACCTCTTTATCCTACTAAAAGATGGACCATCAGCCAGCAGATTCCAAAGGTTATGACCCTTTGAATTCTTAACCATTTATTCCACTAACAATCTACTCCTACCAACTAAACTGCCTAACCATCAGTCTAATTTTCAAAGTTATCAAGAACCAATTAGTAACTTATCACAAAGTTTATTTGCCTATCTATAGTAATATCATTTCAAATCTAACTAATGAGATAGAATAGAAGAAAGCTACGCATTAGGATGCTAATTTTAAGATGGTTAGTTATGGGATGAAGGTGGGTGATATATAATATCTAGATTACAATCTTAGTGACGGCTTGCTATATTTCAAGAAGCGGATTTAAGTACCTGGCAATGCTATATTCTGGATGCGATATTTCTAGAGGGACATGATATCCCAATATCTGGACATCTAGGACAAGAGAAGACTTTAGAATGGATCTCAAAGATATGATTTTAGGCAGGTTTGGATTGTGATGTTCAAGATTTTGTATACTCCTATGAATCATATTAACGTAATAAAGTATACAAGATAATATTTCATGGATTATTACAACTAATTCTACTATTTATGGCATGTTGGGAGCAAATGACAAAAGAACTCATTATGTGTTTATCATAGATGCCTCATGTGAGCGATTTTTTCTCCCCTTACTTAAATTCAATTTGATTCAATTGTAACTTAGATTAAAATTCAATATTAACCTAGGTGGATATTTAAACCATAAATAAATAAAAAATATATAAATACATAAATACATAAATACATAAATAAATAAAAAATAAAAATAAATAAATTTTATAACAATCATAATTAATTCAATTAAATAAAATAAGTCAAGTATATAATTTTTTTATGATTTCTTTAACATTATAGTCAAATAAATTAAATACCTTCCAAAGTTTATTTAATCAAGTTTAAACTTTGAAAATTATAAATAAAGATAAAAATAAAATAAAATAAAATAAAATAAATTAGAATTAATAAATAAAAATTAAGTAAAAAGTTTAAAAATAATTAGAATAAAAAATTAAAGATAAAAATTAAAATTTATAAATTATTATTAAAAGTAAAAGATAAAAATAAAAAGATAGGATTACTTTTTTTTAATCTTTTAAAGATAAAGATGGAAGAAAAGATTAAACTTTACCATTAATAACTAGAATGAATGAAAAGTTCTTAAAAATTATTAATTAATATTAATTTAAGATAATAAAGCAATTAAAAAATAATATAGCAGATTAAGTGCTAAAGAATGTTATTAGAGAATGATTATAGAGGAAACAGTAACATACCTTAAGATGTCAAATTATAGGTAGCTACCCTTGCTATTCAAAAATTCACCAAAAATTCCTTGAGACTTCAATGCATGTGAAATTTGATATGATCAAGGTTAACTCTAGCATGCTTCTCTCCTCTATAATCTTGTAGCAATCCAATCTGAAATACTTGAGATATGGTTTTTCTAAATAGAGCTACTTGGACTCCCTTGGCAACAGACCTTTTTTACTTAAAAATTTATTAAAAGTTTGTTAGTAATTCAAAGTTAAAAATTCTAATTTATCCTAGAAATAAACTTAGCAAGCTTCTTATCATAATAGGATTTGATAACAAAACATAAGAAGGTATTAAGCTACGTTTTTCCAAAGTTAATTGTTCTAAATTGCTGAGACAGTAGACCTGTCTTCACTCTAAAAATCATCAATTTTTTTTTATAATTTAGAAGTTAATGATTTGAGTGTTTAGATAAATAATAATTTAAATTACATCATAATAATAAGTTAAATTAAAGTTGAGTTAGATGTCACCGAGTTACAAATTTTTGAAGTTGATGCTCCCACACTACAAAAGGCAATAGACCCCATGCCTTTTGAAAATTCGCCAAAAATCCGTCCAAGCTTCAAAATGCTTGTGGCTTGCATTATTAAAAAGCTGGTAACTAGAAGAAGATGGATACCAAATATTTCTCAAAATCATAAAAATTGAGTGATTGAGAGGAAAAAATACCAAGGTAGTGACAAGGTAGGAGAAAATTTCCTTCAATTAAAAGCCTAGAAACAATTTGGCAGGGCTTCGTCTTACAAAAAGAGGAAGAGAGAGAAGGAACTTAGCCATCTAAGCCCTCTTAATCAGGTGGAATGAGGTCCAAAGTTGGTGGCTACATCTCCACCATCCAAATCAAAAAATTCCTAACCAAGATCAAGGGTCTACAATCTCTTTAAGCCTAAATCCGATTTTAAGGTTGGAAATGCCTATAATTCAAAATATAACACCTTTTTGGCAAAACTAACACCACCAATGTTTCTAAAATACATTTTTATCCTAATGTTGATTATTCACAAGTCCAAATCCAAGTTCTAAATCATAAAAACTAATTAGTTTGCTAATTTAGTTGTAAGTTCCAATTATAATTCTAATTTTATTGAATCTATTTGGAGATCAGCAAGGATTCTTGCCATCAAGCCTTCATGATCACCATTCTTTAATTTAAGCTCCCTTAAACATGAACTCTTAGCAAATCCAAGATCCAAATGCAATTTAGTCTTGAATTAATACACTTGTGATTTTTTTCTTTTTTTTTTTCTAATTCTCAACTCCAAATAGTGATTAAAATCACTAAGAGAGGAATTCTACCACAACAATTAACTCATCTCCATCTTCTAGAAATCATCATTATTTTAAAAATTAGACTTTATATTTTTAATCCATTAAATTGTGGCAAAAAAATTTAACCTTAAAAAAATTTTAAAAATTAAATAAGAAGATAGAGCAATTAGACTTAAGAGATTTTTTAACCATAGTCAAATTCGAAATTAGCCTTGGGATTGAAAACTAGGATTGTGAAATAATTCAAGATATAATTTCTAGGACTTAAAAAAAAAATTCTACTAAAATTCTAATTTTAATACTAAAAGAGGATTTAAAACAGATCAAGAAAAATAAATCATAAACCTTCTAAATTTACTATTTTAGAATTTTTAACAATCACTCAATCTAATAATTAAAAGTATCTACCTAATTAACAATATAAAACTATAATTTAAGTTATAATTAATTAAAGACTAATTTAGATCCTTAAATTAATCACATTAATATTAAAATTAATAAAAATATATTAAAAATTATAAAAGTAATTATAATTAATCATTGAAGCTATTAATTATACTTACACCTCATAATCATATTGCAATTGTTGTCTTTGTAGCTCAACTCTCGAAGCAACTTTACTTGGTTGTAGTGTGCTTCGATATTGATGCCCCGACGCTTCCACAAGTCTTCTTTGATACTATCTTTTGTCACGATGGATTATCTTGTATCATCATTTCAAATCGAAATCCATGCTTCATTAGAAGCTTTTGGCAAGTCTTGTTTAAGCTATTAGGTACACAATTGTCATGTCTACAACCTTCTAAACTTAAATAAATAGATAAATAGAACATGCAAATTAAACCTTAGAAGATATGCTACAGGTATTTGTACTAGTTCATCATAATCAATGAGATGAATACTTCATACCTTTAGAGTTTTCTTATAATTATAGTATTCAAGCAAGTACTAGTCATTCATCATTTTTCTTTAATATTAATCAGCATTCGATTATACCATCAGATCTTCATTATTTCATTGACATCAATAACTTGACAATGAAGGAGTTTATATAATGGCTTACAACAATCTTATAAGAGACATGGCACCCTTTCTTTACTACATAGAATAGACAGAAGTAGTATGTGGATAACCATCGGCAATATAAGACCTTTCAAGATAGTAATCAGGTGTTACTTTTCAATGCCAACTTGTCACTTGCTACATCAACCCAAATCTGTAAATTAGTACTTTGGTAGCTTGAACCTTTTTGTATTTATGTAATGATTTCTAATGTTGCATATAGCCTTAAGCTTCTACTACATACTTGGATCCATCTAATCTTCCATGTTTTACAACTAAAAGAATTTCATACCAAATCAAAGTACTTTTTGAATCAATATCAACTACCACCACCATGAGTTGTAGTTGATGACTAACAAAAATATGAAGTAGACAACATTTTAGAGCATCATTACCTTTGCCGTGGTAGTAGACGTCTACAACTTCAATAAAAAGTTCTTTGAAAAGATTATCCTATCTACAATGTAACATAAGAACTTATACAGAACCTCATCCATTGCCAAAAGACAGTTTGGAGATACCATTGAGAGTAAAGTGAGGATGTTCCATATTAGTAGAGGGAGATTAGCTGTAATAGAATATAAATAATGTATTTGTATTGTTGACACATAGAGATAGATAGTTGGAACCATGTTTGAAAAGTTTTGAAAGTTTTTAAAATTGAGGTTAGATTAGTTAATCTTATAGAATCTATTATAGAATATTCCAAAAAGAACTTAAGATGATTATTTAGGTAGAACCTACTATAGAACCTTCTAGAAGAAATTTAAGATAGTTATTTAAGTGAGATTCATCATCTAAGAACATTCTAAAAAGTCCAAGGTGATAAAATAAGTATAAATAGGACTAATTATGATTTTTTTGGGCATTTGATCAGGTATGGCTTTGGACCTTCTCTCTTAGTAAAGTTTGGTTTTGCATCTTCCTATTCAATTTTGTTTTGTTTCATTTCCAAATGCACAATTTTGTCTTTTGTGTCCTATTCTATTTAATTCTATTCAATTTTGTTTTAGTCTATTTTGTCCTACTTTGTGATAAGGTTTTATACTGCTGTGGATTAAAAGAGTCTTAGACTTTCATAATAGATTGGTCCTCTTTTAGTACTTGTAGTTGCTTCAAGAGTTAATAATAGATGATAGTTTTATAAAAAAAAGTAAGTACTAAGGTTTTAGTATAATAATGACCATTCATAATATAAACGCATTTCCATGTCTATAGATATTTCTATTAGTATTTTATTTGTTTCACAAATATTGATCATGAATTATTTTCATCTTGAATATGATTAAATCTAAGGAAATAGAGTCTTGTTTAGTCTCAACTACAATTCCTTATCTTGCCAAGTAATCACTAAAAGGTCCATACCTTCTCTCTTATATGCAAGCATATACAATGTGATATTGCTCTTATTGATGCAAGTAGTGATGTTGTTGAAGTAGTCAATATAGATTGTTATGCATTCCTTGCTTCTTTTAAAAACTATTTAGTTGTTTAAATGCAGTTGGAATAGAAAGTGATCCAGTGTAGGTATGGTATATCAAATAGATTGTAGCATAAAAATAAGTATTTGAGAACACCATTCTTAAAGCTAAGTTGATATGGTAGTTAAGATCATAACATGATTTTATAGATAATTTGTATCAATAATAGGTTGATTTAAGTATATTAATTAATAAATATTTATATCTTGATTTAAGTTGTAGAATCACATAGTTTGTTGAGTTGTAGAGAAACTATTAAAATGAGATTTATTTTTCTTGATGTACATAGCAACATTGCTACAGTAATCAATAAAGATTGTTCTATCACAACTATTTCTTCTAAAAAATAAGCAATTTTGAATCTAGTTGGACTACAAAGTAGTCTATTGAAGATGTGTGGATTGGATTGATTTCAATATTAGCACAAATTTGTGATATTAATTTTTGAAAGGCCAAGTTGACATGGAGGTTAATATTGCAATAAGTTTTTGTAGACAATTTGAGTCAATAATATATTAGTTTGTGTGCCTTTGTTGATAAGGATTTGTACTTTGGCATGAGTTGCAAAGTCAAATAGTTTATTGAGTTGTAAGGCAACTATTGAACTAAAATTTATTTATTGCTCTTATTAATGCACGTAGTGGGATTATTGGAGTAGTCAACAAAGATTGCTTTGCCTTGGTTGTTTTTTCTAAAAAATAGATAGGTGTATAAACTTGATTGAACTAAGCATTGATTTTTTGTAAGTATTGTGGATTGATTGGATTGTAGTGTAACCACAAGTTTATGATATTAATTTTTGCATAGTTGAGTGGCTACTATTTTGAAGTATTTTATTTTGTAGTTTTGTTTGTTATTGAAAGTGACAAAAAAATAGGTTGTTATATTGATTATAAATTAAAATCTTGTTGTATTAAAAGAAAATAAATTTAGTTTTCAAATAGATGTTGTATAAGAATAGAATATAATTAAGTAATTTTATTAAATAGATTTTTTTTAAGTAATAAAAATCTTTATTTTTAATATCTATAATATTCATTATTTTTATCTTATAAGTTTTTATATATATTAGAATATAATATTATTTATAATATTTTTAATAAGATCAATACTTATATTTATTAATAAAATATTAAATGACTAATATATTATATTGATTTTTTGATTAAAGTGAAGGATCTTAATACTTTGTTAAGAATATACATAAATTTAAATTATACATTAATGGATTTAGAATATCTAATTGATTAATGAGGTAATTATTTTTTATAAAAGCATTTGTATTTTTTGATAGAAGTATGTGTTTTTACTTGATGGCTGGACTATGAGGAAGAATGAACATAGTCAAAAATATAAACAAAATTTTAAATTGATAAAAGAGAGATAATTTTATTATCTTTATAGTTTATTTTTTTGTATATTTTTTTATGAAAAATTAGAAATTGCAAGAAAGTAGTGATAAGTCAATGTAATCAATATTATTAGATCTATCAAGTGTTGATATAATTTTCTAATAAGTAAAAATTATTGCATGTATTATTTTAAGTTTAAATTTGAGATAAAAAAATTTAATCAGAGTTTAGATAAAATTGAATTTGATAATTAAATAAATTTAATTTATGATATTATAACTTATAGAATTAAAAATATATATATAAATAATGGTAGTTGAATGTTATGTTAATTAAAATTTGCAACAAGAACTCATATTTTAGTTGGTTGATGTATATATAAGATATAATTTTATTAAAAGACTTTTAGAATTTAAGTTGGTTTTTTTTATTCAATCAAAAGAAGACATATGTATTTAAAGAAATTCATATCATGATATTACATTCTTATTATAAATATTTTTGAATATATTTATAGCTTATTAAAAAATTATTTTAGTTATGTATTTGATTTTTTAAGATATATTTATTTAAATAGATGTCATCTAAAGTTTAGGATTAATAACTTCTACATTAAAGTTATAGATTAAAAGTAGGTTATTAAAATATAAAAAGAAATGAAGTATTGGTTTTAAGATTATTTAAGATGGATAGTTTAGTCTTAAAATTATAGATTTGATATGTAAGATAGATATATCAGATATATAGAATAATATTTATTAAAGATTACTTGATGAATTTTCATAAAATAAAAAATAAATCTAATATTTAATTTTACAAGTTGTAAGATAAAAAAATTAAATATTTTTATTAGTTCATTATAGCATCAATTTTGGATTCAGTCAAGAAATATATTATAGGGCAAAGAAGTTTTCAATGCATTTGAAGGCAAAGATTTTTAATCAATATAGAAGAAACTAATAATTACTTGCAAGATATTGGCACAACATCAAATTTAAAAGATATTGGTAGAGATATTTGAAAAGAATGTCAAGCATGTAATGCACCATTGAAGATTTTATTGAAGAAAAAAGACTTATTGAATAGAAACCAATGTAAATATTTATACAAGGTCATCAATCATGTTACAAAGATTTTTGACTACCTAATAACTTGTATCAATGATGGATTATAATTTGAAATATTATTAAATCAAATAATTTTTATCTTAAATAAGTCTTATTTTTTAATGAAAAAATATGAATAATAAAATTTGATATTAAAAACTATATTTTAATTGAATAAAAAAGAAACTTTTAGGAAACTATTGTAGAATTTAAAATATGTGGTAATGTAGCAAGTAATATACTTTCAAAGCATTATTCCAACAAAATAGAAGATATTAGATTTTCTACTTCTAATGTTATAACATGTAATAAAGTAGAAGAGTATATTAAATTTCTATGAGAGAAGTTGATCCATGCAAATAGAAAAGAAGATTTTAATTATTATGGATTAGCAAAGCATAAATTACAAAGGTTAGAAGATTTGGATTGTACAAAAGATAAAGATTTAAAACTAATATCAAATACAAAAGATCTTAAAATTATAGGTTACAAAAATAAAAGAACTTTTAAAAAAGTTTATGAATCAAAGTGATTTGGACTAAATTTGTACAACTAAAAAGATGGATATTGAACTTGATGAAATATTTATCAAAGAAGTGAGAATTTTAGCAATTTTAAGCCATCTCAACCTAATAATATATTATATTGTAATAAAAATTAGTGTAAATAGAAGTATTAAATCTTATGAAATCAAAGAAAAAAAAAGATTATTTGTATATTAGAATAGAATTAATACAAAAGGAATTGTGCAAGATGTTGAAAGTGATTGACTTTGAAGTTGGATAAAATCTAAAAGCCATAGAAAATAAACCTATTTATGATACTTTTAATTATATGAATCTAGAGGTATTGAAAAATAAATTTTAAATAATATCAATGTATCTTTTTTGAAGATGAAATTTATTTATTTGAAATAATATGTTTTAGAATTCTTTCAAAAAATATTTATTTGATAATATTAAAAACTTAAAGTTTAAAAATTAAAATAAAAAATTAAATAAATTTTAAAAAGATCAAACTTACTTCCAAATTATAATGACTTAATTGAATTCATTCAAGAATTTTAGAGGTTGAATTCTTTACTTTTGCTAAATTTTAAAAATACTTGTGAAAGATTAAACTCAATAAAGAAAAAAAATTAGAATTAATGTAGAAAATGCTCTATATTTTGAAGCATTAAAAAAATATCATCAAAATATAGAATTTCAATAAATATATAATAGGTTATTTTTGATAAGAATTTTATTAAAAAAATAAATTAAATATATATTAAATTAATTGGAGTGATTGTATTTTATACTTATACACACTCTTCTATACTATAATGATATTTAGATGCCTTATTATGAGTTCAAGTTAATAAGATTAGGTTAAAATTTAGTGTATGCATCATTCTAATTTTTTAATGATTTACACGTGAATTTTCTATTTACAAGTTAATTTATTTGAAAAAGAAATATTTGATATATTACAATATGTATATATATCATGAATAAGACAATAATGTGTAAATAAAGTGAAGGCATTATATCTTGTTGGAATAGGTAGAATAGATAAGGCCATAATTGCAAAGGCCACAATGAATGATATAAAGTAAATATAAAGCCTCATGTTTTCATAAATGCATTGAAAGTAGTAGTATTTACTACATAACTTCTTATAATATTTTTAAAAAGCTTAGTCTCAATCAAAAAGAAAGCAAAGAGATATTAATGGAGGTAAAAAAAAAGAAAAAAGAAAGAGGTTTGTGCCTTTATTTTTTCTCATATAACAATTTGATGTTATTAACAATGGTACCAACTCAAAGCACTTGATTCAACAAGGTCTTGAGAATGAGAAATTTCACCCTTATTAAAACCACAAATATAATTTGGACAAAAATACCTAAATTTAAATTAGATAATTGCTAAAAAAATATATTTTAAAGAAAAATAATCTTTAATATAATAATGCAATTACATCAAAGAAATTTAAAAGATCAATAAGATTCTTTGATCAATCAAAAATAATGATCTTGATAGACAAAGATAGAATCTTTTAAATTAAGTTAAGATAGTGTTATTCTCGTTGTGTCCAAGCTTCAATATACCAAAGCAATTGAACTAATAGAGGTGGGTTCAAACATGGAAAAAGACTGGTTATATGAATTGGGTCTATTAGTGTCACAATTGACTGTACTCTAGCTATCTAAAATCAATTATCAAACTACAAAACATCAAGGCTTACTACTTCCATCTTAATTCAACACATATTCCATTCTAGGACTATCAATTCAACAATACTTTCATATTCTTATCAGTTCATCTTCCACTTACTCTCTTTGCAGTTTATATATATTCAATTAGTGATCTCCATCTTACTTATTATATTCAATTTCTCAATTCATCACACAGAATTCAATATCTTCACTTAATACAATACAATTTGATAATCTCAATTCTCAAGGTCACAGATTTTCTCTAAAACGGTCAGTCCAAAGTCATACTCTACAATATTCTAATCATAGTTTCAATAATACTTCTCTCAATTACAATTCTTCATAAACAAATAATAAAAGCAAAAAAAATAAAGAGGTGGCACCAAGCTTATCCCAACTTACGATTCTCACAGTCTCGCTTCGATCTCCTTTTTCTCTATCTCTTTATCCTACCAAAAGATGGACCATCGACCAACAGATTCCAAAGGTTATGAACCTTTGAATTCTTAACCATTTGTTCCACTAACAACCTACTGTTATCAACTAAATTGCCTAACCATAAGTCTAATTCTCAAGGTTGTCAATAACCAACCAATAACTTACCACAAAATTTATTTACATATTCTACATAGCCCCACTCTTAATTGTGTAGCGCCCTTATAAATACACAATTGTTACCTTCTTAAAAACTACTTAATCAAACTCTACAAAAATTACTATTTTCTTTAGCCCAACTACGCATTCTAAAAGTCTCTTATTCTTCTCGGCGTTCAGTAGATTTCTAACTTCATCGGCTCCATATTAGTAACGATTATTACAGAAGGTGGTTTTGATGCTCGTTTAGTTTTCACATTTTGGCCACTTTCTTCTTTGTCCATAGCTCGCTTTGCACTTTCAATTGCCATGATGCTCCCTCTGTCAAGCGCTTAATTGGAACTACTACTCTTGAAAATGCAACGAATATAAGAAATGGCACTCCAGCCAATCCAAAACAATACTACAGAATGACTTTAACTGGTGCTCCACTCATATTCTTTTACTACCTGGTGATAATGACAACATGTTACCCATACTATCCATGAAAAATAATGGAAAGTAAACTTTCTTGGTGGCCACATTAAGTTTCCAAAAATCTTAACAAATTTGGATTTTTTCGTTCTTTTTTGGTACCATCATGATTGGAGAAACCCACTCACTATTCAGAACCAAGTAAATAAAACCAACAACAAGAAGCTTGTCCAATTCCTCATTCACTATGAGGAAATATTTAGGATTAAGGCGATGTTGCCTCTGCCTTACCGGTTTAGTGTTCTCTTCTAGAATGATACGATGCTCACAGACTTCAGTGGGGATACCTTTTAGATCATCATAAGTCCAAACAAAAGCTGATTTATGATGTAAGAAAAATTCTATCGAGTAGGTCAATTTCTGTTTTTTAATACCTTTGTAGATCTTAATTGTCCGAGGCTCTATTGTGGTCGCCAAGTTGATAGTTTGACATAAAGGTGCAGTGGCAATGTTCTATTTCAACTCCCTCAATAGTTGAAAATCAGTCAGTAAGTCCGACATGTACAAAGTATTGAATCTTGTGTCTAGGGCACTAATATGATGCACATCATACTTGGTCATCCAATCAATACTAACTTTAGCAAAGATTTTCAAATCCGGCGGGTATATCAAGTACTCCTCCGGACCTCCACATTGCTACATCATTCCAGGGTGTTGCACTGCCTCCATGGGCGCCTCCGTAATCGGTGCAACTGGGTCATCATTGGAGCTAAGCTCATCGTCCGACATCAATTTAGATGTTGGTAATTGAGACTTCTCGTGATAGTGTATTGGGTACATTTGTAACCCCATTTTGTCTCTGCCTTTGCCAATTATTAAAGTACTTTGATTCCAATCATTCTTGACCTTCGCTTGATAAAACTAGGGTCTTCTCAATAAAATTGGATACAATAAAGTCAAACGTTATAGCCGAAAGATGATATAGTCGATTTCATATGCAATTATAGTTTGAACACTCCGTAAAATACCCATTGGTTTAACTCTGCTATGATCTGCCATCCATAATACCAATGTCATGGGTACTAAGTGTTTCAAATCTAAAGCATCCATTGTATCAGCATTCATTAAATTGACATTAGAACCACCATCCACCTGAATATCCGAGATCATAATATCATCAATCAAAATATCGATGGTTAGTGCACTTGGGTCAGGGTTCAAATTGACTTCACAAACTTCCTTATTACGTTGCCTATATCATGTTAACGATGAATTCAATGTAGAACGACACTCTAATGTGACCGTTAGAAGTTGCTTCATAGAAATAGAAGGCCAAATAGCATCCAGATCCTTCAAAATGTCATAGGATTCCATATTTAAGATAATTCCTAATACCCTCTTTTTTTTCATTGGTTGGAGTTTAATTCCGTGAGGTAAGATATTCTTCCATTTTAGACTTAGAATTGGAATAGTACTCGGAGCTTCTTTAGAATTTGTACCCTTAAGAAGATCTTTCAATGGATAGGACATTTTTCAAAACTACATAGAGAGTGGAACAGCTTGAAACGGAATCGAAGCCTCCATAATTAGGACCTCATTGAGTTGCCCAACCGATTCAAGTCTTATACTGAGTAAGACGTCCATGTCAGGCCCTGGATTGGATGGCCCTGTAATTGGGTCCAATTGGCCCTTCACTTCAAGATCACCAAAATCTTGAATTGGTCCTTTTTCCTTTTGCTGACTTTTTGTAAGGACAACTTGGACTACTTCTACCCAATGAACTGGTGATTCCTGTGTTCCATTATTTTTTTCCTCTATAATTTACATAATTGATTGTATCTTCTGATCATGATTATTAGGATTAAATGGAACATTACATTGATAATAAAAATGACCCGATTGCTTGCAATTTCCACATACTCGAGCATATTCATCTATAAATCTTTGATTAGGACATTCACTGGCATAATGACCAATTTACCGACACCGATAGCAATGTAGTGGTTTTCGGCCCATATCGTCAGGTACACTTGGAGTCTCCACTGGAATATATCTACAAGGCTGATTCCAGGTAGCCATAGTAAATGATCCTAATTGACCAATTGTTATTGGTCGAGAATTAGACTGCTAAGTTGATATAGTTTGGGGATTACCCCCTTAATTATTTCCACCATTCTACATATTTGTTCCATAAATCAGATTATAATTAGTATTTTGAAAATTTCCAAAGCCATGATTAGATTGATTTGGACGATTACTATTTCAACCACCCATATTTTTAGTCTGTACTTGATTAACATTCCATTGAGTTGGTTGTATTAACATCTGATTATTGAACTGTTGTTGCCTTTGTAAATGCCAGCAGTTTTGGATAGGATGCTTTCTTCCACAAAATGTACATTGAACACCCATTTGTCTGGGTGATGGACATTCCATATCAAAATGACCTTGTCCTTTACAAGTATTACACCATATATTAGGACTTATAGAAGGCTTATGTCGTTTTTCCTTATCTTTAGCCAAATTCACGACCAATTCTTCCATCTTCTTTCTTAGATTTAATAACAAGGCTTCATTTCGATCTTTAATAGTCGCATTTGTAAACAACTCCGATTGTTGATAGGTTGGTGATGTAAAATAAGGTGTCATTGTTATTGGCGCTATTGCTTGGAGTGGGATAGCATTAATTGATTTTTCCAACATAACATTCTTCATGTTGGATACAGCCATTTGTGGATAATTACCCATCGATACATTTCTCAGTTGTATTTTTTGGCTTCCTGAATTTGGAATCATCGTGGCCCCCACTATTAACAATTGGTCATAATCACATTCTTCCCACACCTTTGTTCCTACCAACGATGCCTCTACTATAGTTGGTCGAGGCTCTTTTATAAATATTTTCAATTCTGGTGGATGCAAACCATTGATTCATATCAACAATATGAACGCATTTGGCATTTGATTATTTGTCCATTTACAAAGTATATCCACAACCCAGCCATAATAGGACTCCATTGATTCCCTCACAAACATCTTGCTATTCATAAAACTTTCTCTAAGTCGATCTTCAAATCCAATTGGTCTAAAATGGGTTAGGGAGTCATTCCTCATGGTCTCCCAATTGAAAAATCTATCCACTAGTTGCTGATTATACCATTCAAAAGCTGTATCTTTTAAAGTTGCTGGCAACCATCTCAACCAAATGTCTTCAATTCTATCATTATTAGCCACGTAGGCTATCAAGAATTGAGATTTATGATCATCGGGATCAGAGCCCGGCCAACCACTAAAAGTAGGTAATAATGCCACACTTCTAGTACGGTCTCCTACTGCTCTCATTTGTATTGCAATTGGTACTTCTGGCACTCCCGCAACCATTGGTATTATCACTGGTCTCTTTGCTATTTGAATTTGAATTTTTCTTTCTTTGGTTTTACTTGGACCTACAATTTCTTCTTGTCGTTCATGTAGGAGATTTCTTATGTGTAATCAGTCCTGTCTTTCTTTTGCTTGTCGATTAATTCTTTGATAATCCTCCCCTTTATGATTATCACTCATAATCTTTCATTCTTCTTTATAAAATTAATATTGTCTTGAATTATAACTCACATATTTGTAATCCTAAAATTGGTTCTTTTCATGTTCTCATTCAACATATAATTCCATCTTCCATACAATCAATTTCTAACATTTCATATTGTTATCATTTCCCTGGCAGCGATGCCAAAATGTTGTTCTTGTTGTATTTAAGCTTCAATATACTAAAGTAATTGAACTAATAGAGATGGGTTCGAATATAAGAAAAGACTAGTTATATGAATTGGGTCTGTTTGTGTCACAATTGACTATACTCTTGCTATCTAAAATCAATTATCAAACTACAAAACATCAAGGCTTACTACTTCCATCTTAATTCAATCCATAATCCATTCTACAACTATCAATTCAACAATACTTTCATATTCTTATCAGCTCATCTTCCACTTACTCTCTTTGTGGTTTATATATATATTCAATTACTGATCTCTATCTTACTTATTATATTCAATTTCTCAATTCATCACACAAAATTCAATATCTTCACTTAATTCAACACAATTCGATAATCTCAATTCTCTAGGTCACAGATTTTCTCCAATACGGCCAATCCAAAGTCATATTCTACAATATTCTAATCATAGTTTCAATAATACTTCTCTCAATCACAATTCTTCATAAGCAAATAATAAAAACAAAGAAAACAAAGAGGTAGCACTAAGCTTACCTCAGCTTACGACTCTCACAGTCTTGCTTCGATCTCTCTTTTCTCAATTTCTTTATCCTACCAAAAGATGGACCGTTGGCTAATAGATTCCAAAGGTTATGAACCTTTGAATTCTTAACTATTTGTTCCACTAACAACCTACTGTTATCAACTAAACTGCCTAACTATAAGTCTAATTCTCAAGGTTGTCAATAACCAACCAATAACTTATCACAAAATTTATTTACATATTCTACAGATAGATATAATATAAGATAAGATTAATATAAGTATCATGGTTAGAATTTTCAAAGATGTAGCTTCAGAGATATGTTATATAGACATATAAAAATATGATTTTTTTGCATGAAGTAATTATCATGAAAAGACTATTTTTATGTCTCTTTTTTATTTTATTAATCAAGTTCTTCTTTTTTATTTGAATTTGACAAAGCCTTAAAGTAATTTGTATATTTTTTAGATATAAAAGAAGTAACTACATTCCTACCTTATGAAAGCAATAACATGACAATAATAAATCAAAGCAAGCACCAATTTTTGAAGCAATGACATATTAATAATCAAATTGTGGTGAAAAAAAAATTCTTAAAAGAGCTTCTTAAACATAGTTTTTCTAGACTCTTACTATATTTGATATTTTTTGATATATAGCAATCTTAAGGTAATATGTTAGTTCTATTATAATGTATCAATTTAAAGAATAAGTATGAAAAAAAATTATATTTATTGCTATCTAACTTGGTGGTAACTGATAATTTTTAAAAGAAGTCAAATCAAGAAGAGAGTTAGTTGATGCTTTGTCTACTATTAAAGATTCTTTGAAATATTGACAAGAAATTGCAACTATCTTACCAAACAAGAGCTCTCAACTTAATACTTTGAATCAATTTTAACCATAATTCAAAAGTCAAAACTTAAAGTGACACTATTGTTATAATACTAGGATTTGTGAACAAGTCTTATATAAATTATAAGATTTGTAAACAAGTCTTATATAAATTATAGTATTTTATATTATCAACCCTGCTTGTACTTAAGCTAAATATTTAAGAATTACAATTGTTCTTTCAAATGATGATATTATGATTTTATATATTCTAGATGTAAATCGTATAATAAGAGCCAATGATTAATCCAAACAATTGTTAGCTTTTCTAATAAATAGTGTTAACACACCATTGTGGCATATACAATTGGTAGTTGCTTTTGATCATATATAGAATAATTGTGCTTTGTCCTTTTGAACTTGTATGATTTATATACTACAAGTTGAAGCCTTCTATCAAAATCTTATTGAAGGACTATGCCAATAGCAAAGTTGGAAGCATCAATGTCTATTTTGCTCTTTTGGTTGTTTTTTCCACTACTAAACCAAGATTTGGAACTACTATATATACCTATTGTTTATGTTGTATTTACTTCTTCATAAAGGTTGTTCTTACAATTAAGCCTTTAGCTATAGATTGTTTTGCTACTTCACTCAATATAAAGGTACAAAGAGATACCTTGCATCTACTATCTTTGAAAGAGATTGCGTTTGTTAGCTAATCAAATTGCTTATTTTTCACCCCTAGCCATGGCATACTAAGAATAACATCATATTTGCGCTTTGTTATCTTAAACTTTTCCTTTAAGGAATAGGGGTCATTCAACCTTAAGATTTTTTCTTCACATATCTCATTCAATACATTCTTTCAATCATTTGTTAGGTATATACTCTCTTTTTTGATTATCTTGATTTTAATCCCAAGTTTATCAATAATTATTTGTAGAATTGTAATCAACAAGCACTTGACATGGCTATTATTTTAGTCCATCTATTAGACACATCATTCCACTCTTTTGATAGTTGTTCAAGACCATGTCATTTGTCTTTGAAAAACAATAGCTATTCCTAGTACTAGCACTTGATGCCTTTACTAACGAGCTTTGTTTCCTTGCTCTACTTCTTTATTAACTTGGTGAACCTTGAAATTATAAATTTGTCTTTTTTGTTGGTGCTTGAATTTTAATATTTTAGATAATATCTAATTTAATACCCTAGCTTCTAATAATAGAAATATAATCCCTTTTATACCAATATTTATCATTTTTGTGGTGTCAATAGTCCTTGTAAGGCATCAATCTCCATTGACAATGGTTGTTGTCTCATAATATTAGATAGCAACATGAAACTCTGTATTATAGGTCGTACTCCATAGTTTTTGAAATCTATAGCATCAACTCTCTCTACAATGTCAATTACCTCTTGAAATGTGTGTGGAACTCTTAATTCCACCTCTTACTAAACCATAAGTTTCAACCCTCATCGAAACCAACCTATCATCTTTGCCTCTAAAACATTGCTAATTTAGAGACATAAAGACTTGAATCAAGAAATATAATCTTGTATTGATCTGGATTGTATAAGATTAGATAACTGATTTCATGCCAACTTTTTTACATTGATGGATGAAAATTGGCTCTTAAGATTGGTCTCAAACTCCTCTCAGTTACAAAATCCACCTTGAGTTCTATAGTTTTGAATTTCATGTTGCCACCAAATGATTATTGCACCTCTCAAATAACTAGCTGCATATATAATTCCTTCATTGGTGTTTGCTTCAAATAGTTGAAAATATTGTCGCATGTTAAAGAGCCATTGGCATATATCTTCTTGCCTTGAAGTTCTAAAATATGTATTACACTTACTCAATTTTAACCTAATAGATGTCAATTCCTTTCCCTTAGAGTTTTCTATCTACTCTTACAAAGTAGCTATCTAGTCTAGGATGTATTGTATCTAAGCCTCCATTTGAGATGGTTGTGCCATATCTTCTATGTTGCAATTTCTTTGCAAGACTCTACTACCATAATGCCTTCTCCCTTTCTAGCCGACTTCTTAAACGTAATTCATGGTAGTCTCAAATCAATACCTGATATGATCACAATAACTAAATTTTAATTAAACAATTGCTATCAATACACTATCAAAGAATAGACTAACATTTACTTTGATATCAATGAAATGGGACTAAACTCTCTCTAAGATCTAATATCCTTCCAATCTATAGCAACATAAATTCCATTACAATATAGGATAGAGTAGACTAGAATAAAACTGAATAGAATAAAACAATAAAAGACATAATAAAACAAAGAGAATAGAATAGAATAGAAGAGAAAAAATGCAAATCAATCTTAATTGAGGGAAAGGAATTGAAGTCATACTTGACCAAATACTTCATCTAAATGGCCTTAACGAATACTATTTGTACTTTATCCAATCATCCTAGAACTTTTTAGAATGTTTCTAATAGTGGGCCTTACTAAGATAACCACCCCTTTTAGAAGGTTCTAGAAGTAGGCTCTACCTAAATATCCCTTAAGTCCTTCTGAAATATTCTATGGTAGATTCCATATGGACTATCAATCTAATTCTAATTTTAGAAACTTTCTAAAATAACTCCAACTATCTATCTCTATGTGTAAATAATATAAATGCTCCATTACAACTTATAAGCCTTGATGAGATTCAAATCTTTGATCTCTTAAGCAAGTTATCCTAGATTTAAAATATATTTATTTAATTATTTAATTATTTATAAAAAATTAGATATATTTTAAAAATTATGGTAATAGAAATGATTGTTAAATAAATATATAATTTAAAATATTATTTGAAAAGAAAAGAAAAGAATATATATTCATTATTATACAATAATAATTCTTAAAGTATATATACTTAATATATGGATATTAAATAAAATAAATTATTAGTTTTATATTTTATATTTAAATTATGTGCATATATATATATATATATATATAGCAATTTTTGAAATAAATTATGCACTTAGCTTTAAAAAAAACTCTAAATCTAGTATAACAAATGTTTTTATAAATTCTAATTTTCTATAAATATTCTTCAAACTGTAAAAAAATCTCAATGTCTATAATAAATTTATAGTTCAAATATTTTGAAAAAAATATTGCTGATGTATCAGTTATATTCTTCCATGTTGCAACATAAATTTTTTATATAAGATTAAGATTAAGTCGGCTAATCATCTGATAATAATAAAATAAACATATTATTTTAAACAAAGAATATATTTCAAATCCACAAGAAAAACATTAACACAGGAACAACTTATAGATTCAGCAATTTACCTCATTGCACACGTGAATAATATTCATTTCTCAGCTACATAATCCAATTTTAAAGTCAACCCTAAAGTCTGTAGATGGCTCATTCGAAATGGTGCGTTGATTCTCCTTTATAAGATACGAAACTCTTGAACTCGTCAAAACGTGCTGATTAAAGCAGTAGAGATAAACTGTGGTGACAACTGATTTGATTGCTGTAGGCCGCTACTAGTGACATTTACTTTTCATGGGACCCGGACTAACCTTACCACAAATTTATTTTATTTAAGCAAAACAATGCGAAGCATTTTCATTGTAAGTAAACCTTTTCTTCAGTGACTTTGAACTGTCCAGGTTATTCACTACCACATAAATTAACTGATCAGGTCAATTCACCGTAGAGTCGGCCAGCCATATCACGGTAACGGATGTAGCTGACGCCGTCCAACACAAGCAAATCTCTCAGCAAACAGTTGTTGTAGAAGTACAATATCCCACCGCCAATGAGGCAAAAGACATTTTGTGGCACCTTTTTTTTTTTGGATCAATTCTCTCTTGCCGCTCTGCTTCAGCGGGTAGTGGTCGTAGTGGGATTACGAAAAGGACATTATTATGCACGCAATCGAGAATTTTTGTGAACCCAGAACTATGATTTACAACCTAGGTCGATGCTTAGATGCTCCGTTGAAGTTGCGTAATATTCAGGCGTTCTCTCCTGCAATGAAACTTATCTTCAGATTGCTCATGAATCTACCGAGGTTGATTTTATGCTTGCAAGTCATTTAGGCCGAGCAAGACCCCAATGACCTTAACTGTTATTACACCTCAGTCGAGCGACGAATTGGCGAAAGCTACAGCCCTGCTTTCCTACACTACATCCGTCAAGCTTCGGTTTAATGCAAAAATTCACCTTCAGCGGCAATGTTGATGATATTTCGATGACTCGCTGCACAGTAGCGGATATCTCATTTTCTGTTCATTGTACTACTAGCGAGCAGCTCTGACATGGCTGGATGGATCAAATATTTCTCTCAAGATAAATCGGTACCTACGAAACACATGCTCATAAATTACGTGATCGATACATTAGAGTAATCACATGCATTTACTCAGCGATGTAGCATGAATCTGGGTAGCAATCAGGCCCCATCAGAAACCTCTTCATCCTGCTAGTGGTCGTGTTGGTGTCATGTGCCTTGCCAGGCATGACAGCGCCCAATAAGATGCATAAACATCCATCAAGATGGTGCCCGCAGCTGCATTGGCTGTTACAACGACGCTCACCGAGGATGGTGGTGCATGTTCTGTGCTGGAGACGGAATTCAATGAGCTTCGACAACCTATGGTCCAAAAACTTGCAAGGGTAGGCTTCAAAGCTTGAAATGTGGTATAAAACACTAACAACCGCGAGAATCTAGACAACAAGAAATGCGAATATAGTAACTGAAATGGCTCTAGGATCTAGAAGGTTCATTGCCAGAAGTCTGCTCACACATGTTCGATGAAAGCATCCGATTCTTAGTATATTTTGTGAGAAGCACTGTGCTAGTATTTCAAGTTTAAATTGCCTCTGGAAGTTAACCTACTGTCAGCTAAACTGTGCCCACAAACAAACAAAAGCATAATACAATAGAATCTTTTGCATTGACACTGCATACAAAATATTAGTATGACGAGAGCTCATTTGCGGCGAATATATATTTACAAAATATTAGTATGTACGAATATATAGGTGTTTCACATACATAGGTGTTTCACATTCATTGGCAGTTGGGTGTCGTTGCTTCCAGTAGGATTTTTTTAACTTGTTGGGTTGACTTGGGTAGAAGTGAGGTTTTTGATGCCAAGAGATGCTATTTGGTATTAGGAAGCCATTAGGTAGACACCTCCTTTTTATTACATAGACATTCCACCCGGTCACACCAGCAAAATACCATTGCCACAAGTTTTTCAACAAGCTGGACACTAGTAAGACTGAAAGGTTTAAAAATAATAACAAAAAACAAAAGCAATCGACAACACATGAACATTAGCAAAACAAAAGCTAAACAAAAATAAATAAATAAACACAGATGTCCACGTACTAATTTTGTTAGGTGGACACCTCCCATACGTCTGTTTCATTTGCTTTGATTAGCTTCTGTATCTCTAATGTTCCTATATTGTGGATTGTTATTTATTTTATTTTTTTTGTTGTTTTTTATTTTATTTTATTTATATCTTTCAACTTGAATAGTGTTGAGCTGGTTAAAAAACTTGTAGCAATAGTGTATTATTAGTATGGTATAGAAGAGATGTTCACACAATAAAAGAGAGGTGTCTGCCTAACAGTTCTCTAAGTTTATTATTTATTATATATATATATATATATATATATAAAAGCAACTAATATTAATATGTGTTACATGGAGATTGTAAGCAATAAACGTGTTTCTTTCTTTTCACAACATGTTCATAATTGATTAATTTATATATATATATATATATTTATATATTTATTTATATGTATATATTTAATATGTATATTAATAAAATACAAGGAAAAATATAAGTTAATTAATAATCGAGAACTCATCACAACTTGATGAAATAATATCTGCACTTAAAACTACAAAGAGAAGAAAAAGTAACTTTATAAAGAATACCAAAACAATCTAAAAAATCAACCCTACTAACCAACCAAGGGGATTAACAGTATTAATAACAACAACAACAACAACAAGCAACGTATCCCCGTTGAGCGACCTATATCCGTGAGAAACCGGTCTCCGTGTTGCTCCAACAACTGGGTTTAGGGGTTGCAGCAACACGGAGACCAGTAACTGTTGGAACTTACTATCCATGTCCATCTCTCCGCTGCCATCTCCCTCGCTTTGCCTCATCACTTAGAGCTGGCCCCGCTTTCATTCAAGCCAGTTGCGTTGCTCTCGTGCACAACCGTAGAGCTGAGAAAAATTCGGCTGTAGCAAGTGCGACGCTGGGCAGTGATCAGAAAAGTACCTGACGAAGTTTTTGTCTCTTGTATGCTGTCACTATGGAGGCATCTGCAGCTGTGTTGGTTTCCCTGCAGACTTGTACGCGTCGATGGACTACCAATCTCGGTTTTCGGTGATTTTCCGATATTGGAAGCTAAAATGGCCAAGCCTTTTTGCAGGAAATGATAATGTCCTGAAATACATGAATAAGTGCAAATGGAAGGAACTTGAATTCGTGTTTTATTATGGTGTAAATTCTTGAAAGAACAAGTGCATTGCTGTGCACGAGGTTGCATCACCTCGCTCTATCCTACTTCTCGCAGAAGAGCTCGACTCTAACTCGATGTGGACGGATCGGATGCGATCGCAGTCCAATGGTGAATCTCTCATCCGGAATGAAAATGAGCACCATCGAGAGTGGCGCTAAATAATCTGTCTGCCTGTTGGTTTCCTAATGTACAGTACTCTCTCCAGCTAAATATGGATCGTCGGGGTCAAAATAATTCAAAGAAATGAGTTACGGAAACGGCCTCCGCGGTGCACTTGCGCAGTGTGTAAAACCATACACGCGTTGTGTCGTTGGTAACGGAGTGGTTGCGGGGCGTTGCTCGATAACACTCTTGGAACGAGTGTCGAAGAATTGATTTCTTGTGTCCGATTGTTGTTGATAAACTCCGCATACTCAACAGGTGTATTATCGATTAATAGATTAGTCGGTAGACGAGCTAATGCGTTTTTTTTTTTTTTTTTTTTTTTTTTTTCTGATAAATCTGTGCAGGCAGGACCTCACGTATGATTGATGTCCCTGCATGAGACAGAATATTGTTAGCGACTTGTATCGTGATTCAAAGCCTCTCGACCAAAAATCTTGGACACATCATAAAAACATTACGGCTGGCGAGCTCAGAAGTACCCAATACCTTTGAGCACTGATCTTCATCAAGAAGAAAGGATTGTGTCCATTTCAACGCCGCTCTATGACCTCCTCTGGAGCATTGACTTGAGTGAAGAAAAGTGCATGTGCCATCGCCGTGAGCTTGACAATGCAAGCTTGGCAACTTTCGACTGGCGCGACGGGCTTTTCTTCGATGACTCTGGCGAAGGCGACAACAGTTCTAGGGTGGCCTTGTACGCTGGAGATTTTTGCCCGTCTTCCTTATAACTCGCTTGCGCATGAAAGGAGGGATTCTCAACCCAGAAGCACGGCGTTGTTTTAGATCCTGGCTCACCCTTCGAGAAGAATCTGGGGAAGCAAGCCGGGTGCTCAGAGACCGTTCGAGTTGATGAATGGGGTTCCGACTTAACCACAGGGTCCGGTGTTCGAGGAGAAGGCATCTTGTACGGTAGTCGTGTAGGTGGTTCAAGCTCAATCACATCTTCCTTAGCGGTGCTTGAGAACTCGTCCTCCGGCTTCGAGGGTGGCCTTGAAGGTGAACTTTGAGAACTCCAGAACTCCTCTTCGTGCGATGAGTATTCATTCACATTCACTGTACGCGAAGACGCAGCAGCTGCAGAGTGAGAAGAATGAACAGGAGGCTTCGACATCTTCGACTGCAATATCCTCGGATTCCGATTCGGTACATCGCAGACATTATGTGTTTTAACATTGTCATGGCTTCTAACAGAAGCCGACCGAGAAGAACCTTGAGATTCGAAGTCCTTTGAAGGGTTCCTAGACGTTGAAAGAGGGCTGGCTTGATCCTCGTATGACCAATGCTCGAACAGTTCGACGGAGGTGCCCGACGAAGAATGTGAGCATGGTGCACTCAAAGATGTACGCGTACTTTCTCTGGAGCAAGATGAAGGTGCACTGCCAGGACCGCAGAGCGTGCTTGTGGGAGAACGAGCTGATGCTGCGCAGAGAAACTCCGCGTTTTGACACTGTGGTGATCCGGATTGCGTGATGGGTCCTGATTTAGAGGCTAATGAGCCTTTGCTGGAAGCGCGACTTGGTCTTGCTGTATGGTCCAAAGGACCGGAAAGAAAGTTGGTAGAATGAGTGTGACAATGATTTCCATTCTGCGGCGACAGTTGTAGTGATGAGTATGATTGCGGTGATGGTGCTTCCTCCTGGGATCGATGGGAGTGTTTCCCCACCGACGACTCCCTTGATTGTGGTTCACTTGCATTACGCTTCACGGGCCGAACTTGGTTACCTGATATGATGGACATGCTGCGGCTCCTACTCGATATCGTAGGTTTGCTAAAACTGTTACACTTAACAGCTGCAGAGACGAGTCTTGGCGGCAATTGTAACGTCGGAGCAGGGTCGAGGGCGATCTTCTCCTCGAACTTCGGTTTACCAGGTTCCTCCTCCCACTTAAATGGGACCGAGGAACGAACTGCTTTCTGAGGTGCAGGCTTGGCAGACGGGGTTGATGAGTCTACAATACTCGAGGCTGCAGGGGCAACGTTGGCATTGCGGGATGTATCTAGGTCTTCACTCCGGCGCTCACTCTCAAATTTCCCGGGTCCTTTCCTAATACCACCATGCATCCTATGGCTATTCTCGAAGCTTGACTCATTTGGGGCACTATTATGGGAATCCTTCAGCTTCTCCTCACAAATGTGTGATTGCGTTGAGTTCGAAGACGCGGGAGAGTGCGACTTCCTTAACGCATGTCTTGCCTTCCCAGGGGCATCATCCCATTTGAATGGAATAGCTATTGCAGCCATCTCGCATCTAGGCCTGTTATCTTTATTCAAAGCATTCCATGACATGCGATGCTCGCGGGCATCGACCACTTCAGCGACTCTCAAAAGTTCTCCATTCAGTACCCCTGAGCTGGAGCTGTGTATTCCACCAGCACATGAGCGAAGTGCTTCAAGCTCGCCGCTCTTGAATGCTCTCTCGACACGAGGCCTCTGCTGCGCAACCTCATAACCAACCTCCAACTCATGACTGAAACAAGCACGATTCGGCATGTGCGTCTTCATTCTTGAACTAATTCTGGGTGGCGCGCAGCTTCCGCGTAATCTGTGTGTGGCATTGTCTACAAACTCGGAAACATTATCATCGACGTCCACCGGTGCGAGTTCCTCTTCTACATCCTCTGCCGAGGTGCTTCCGCGACTGGACCCTACTTCAGGTACCTCAGAGAAAGTGGCGTCGCTCAACTGCCGGTCGGTGCTCCTCGCTCTAGGCAGAAATCCGAAGGTGTTAATTGTGCTGGAAGAGAAACCAGTGAGAGGGCCGCTGAAGAAAGATGGCGGAGGAGTGGGGCCAGAGTAACGCATCCTATTACCAGACATATCGACCTCATTGGATAGGACAGGAAGAGGGCCGCTGTAGTACGTGGATCGACCAAGGGCTGGAGGACTTGCTTCACAGAGCTGGTATGTGCTCACTTCGCGACTTGGCAACTGCGAGTCACGGGGGCGCCAGGGAGACTGAGGACGGCTGGTGTCTGAGTCGCTAACATTTGCAGAACAGCTTCGGAGAGAGTAATCACGACGAGAGGGGGAAAGAGGCGGAATTCGCAACACGTTCTCAACGTTTTCAGAGACAGAAGCCATCTTTTAAATATTCTTCGAGACCATCAACAAGAAAAAGACCTCAAATTCAATGTCTTGCGAACCCGATCCTATCGGTGAAAAGTGGTTCCACACGCTACATATAGTGTGAAGAGCTGCGCTGCGCGTCCTCCCCTACTCCAACGAATCAACACCTTCGTTGTACAGTCACAGGAACAGTGTGTGCGCGTAGATTCGAGATTAACAGGTTCGACGGTGGGACAATAACAAGCGTGACACTTTGCCCTTGGCAGTGAAGTATGCAGTCCTGTAACTTCTACAGCCGACGTCCGATTCGCATTGATGCCTTCACGACAAATCTAATGTAACAGAAACTTCGCAATGTCGCCTCCAAGTTCGTCACTGCCGACACCTTGTTCTATCGTGCTGCCAGTTCATTGAGCGCGGAAGCATTGTCAAGTGACAAACATGACAATCAAATTAGGTCTGCAACAGCCGACACATGCCTCCCGGAAGCAGCTCTCTGTCCTAACTGGCGGCTCACTCCGTATCAGTTTCCACCTGATTCACATCTGGAGCATACACCTAGCAAGTGTCGCAATGCCCGAGACGACTCAATGCCTCCAACTCCGCTCCAGACTACCCGATCAAGGAACTTCAGCATCTGTCCGCTGGCATGGGTGGAGGGAACCAAAGAAGTCTTTTCCGTGGACGTCAACCAGCTTATATGGTGTGGGATGGGTAGCCTCCAACTCTTGGCCGGCTCGAAAAGGTCGACCAGAAAATAACTGGGGCAATTAACAACTATAAAATTGAGGCCGACCGTGCTGGTGGAAACGTCGTGGGCTATAGTGCAAACCCGAACCCCATCAGAAAAAGGTCGCACACCAGATCCTACAATTGGTGTGGGGGGACGATTTACGATGAGTGATTTAAAGCGAGTAATATTACCGTGGAACGGGTAGATACCTCCAGTTAGTTGCTGACCCACATTTAACTGCAGGAGTGGTTTTACAAACTTTTCGAGGTTCTCATTGTTTTATAACTATTAACCTCCCCTAACCAAATTACCCAAAAAAAAATTTGGACACAAATAGAGAATTTCTCTATTGCATAAAATTAGAATACCAAATAAACCCAGCCAGGTCCGGCCAGGAGTGTGACCCGTAGACTAAGGGCAAAAGACAAAACTACTGTTTGGACCCACTAATTTCCATTCAGGCTTGTTGTTACTCCATACAGCTCACAACCACTGAGTGCGAAACTGATGTATAGTATCTGCCGTTTTTGAGGGCATACGCTTCATTTCTTCAGGGCATTAAACCATGCATTTCGGCCATAGTCGATGAAGTGGAGCCAGATCTTCTGATATGTTTTTTTTCCTGTGGCCAGAGTATGCCATTAAAGGCTGCGTCGTTCCTCTCAATCCACAGGGTCCAGGTAACTACCCCTCTGAGCAACAACCATAATCGGCTCACTTCACGGAAGCGACGGGGTATGCGGCAGGCGAATATACAGTGTTTCCAGGATGGGTAGAATTGTCTGGGTCTCCCTTCTTGGTCCATATTCGTCCCGCGATAGGGTGGGTGATTTTGTCGACTTGCCCTCCTCCCATTGATCCTTGGGTTGGCGATTGATAGGTGCGATGAACTCGGCCTGGTTGCGCTGGGTGGTAGGAGCAGATGTAAAATATGTAACCCCCCATGGCCAGGCTTTCCTTGCCGAGACACATTCCCAGAACCTATGTAAAACTGTTTCACGCGTCCCAGTTGCGCATACAAGCAACTTTGATCAACTTTTCCGCATACACGTCCTCTCCACGCATTCACCGCCACGGTGCGGTGCCATGCCAGCCATAGCAAGCCGGCCTCCTTTCGAACCCGTTCTCTGTCTCAGACATTTGTCCATTTTAGTTTGAACGTGGGTGGCAACATGCCCCCTCTTGTCTGAGCTGCCCTATTGGGAAGTTCATGGCGTTTTAGCAACAGCTTACGGCCCACCTTGGCTGTGTAGCTCGTGAACAGTATTTGGCCCTCCCACTCGAGGCGACCTGGATCCCAAGTCATTCTGTCTGCTCTGCCGTACCACATGAGAGTGACCTGTCTTCCACCTACACTTGTAGTGGGTACTATTCAAACTCTTTCGGGCGTACAGTGCGTGTTGCTCTGTTTTTCCCATACTCAGGTTTTGATGAGTTCTCCATTCGCTTGACCTTTCGGTTGGGCTACTGGTTCCCGAACTCACCGTGTACACCTTAACTTGATTCGGGATCTAAAATTCGGTTTTCTTTATCTCGGCCTGGAAGGTTGGTGTGGTCTACCATATGACCACTGGTAGGGTCGCCTGTTCATTCATGAACACCCCGGCCCATTCTTCATCCTGTAGCCTCGATCCGGGGCGGTGATTAGAGGATGCCGATGCTGATTTAGGGTGTCAACAAGTCCCTCCCATGAGCCCTACTCCGAAGCTTCAAGGTCGAATTTCTCCTTTGCTACCGAGAACTCCAAGAAGTTCCCAATTATCCATAAATCTTTATAATATTGTAATCCCTATTAGGGAGTTCTGAAGCTCTTCTTCTAGAGAATCCAGGGCCAATTGTGTGGACTTCAAGATAGCTACAATTGGTCCATTCTTCATGACATGTAGGAGGTAGTGTTGTAAGTTCTAGGAGGAGTGTTTTCCAAGCCATTGCAATCTTGTTCCACACAAAGGACCCTTTTTTGCTTTGATGTTTTTAATGGTGAAAAACTCAAGGCTTAGATTCCATCTATCCCTTGTATATGGTTAATATTGGCTAAGAGCATGAAATGCAAGGTGTAGTCACTAGGTTCTAGTGCTTTAATTATCCATTTGAGTAATAGAGTTATGATGGCATCAATTGACTAGGTTCTAGTACTTTAACTATCCATTTGAGTAATAGAGTTATGATGGCATCATTTGGGTTAATGAGACTTATGCCTTCTTTATGTGTAGACTGACAATATTGCTTCCATGCTACTTTGATATGTGCTTGTTGTGTTGATCCTCTAGCAAGGTAGTTACTACGTGAGGCCTTGATTTTTTATATGCCTTTTTTTATTCATCCTAATAATAAAATATAAAAGAACTTTAAAGATAATAGGACATTATTCACAATTATTCTTCAATCAATGGTATCAACTATTGTTAAACTCTAATGTCTTAATTTCTTATTGATTTATTTTTTGAAGGAAAGTATCTATATTTTTTGCAGTCAAAGAAAGGCTAAATAGAGTCCTCAAAAGCTTACTTACTTCTCTCTCTTCTATCTAAGTAATGTCTAATTTATTTGTCCATGTAGGACAAAATAAAGTAGTGATATTTTTCTAATGTCTACTTCATTTAGGCCAATTTATTAATAGGTCTGAATCCAAGAAAATATTTCCAATACTTGGATGGTTTTTTATATATTAGCTTCAATTTTCAATAAAGTCAAAGATATATTGGCTGCATATTGGGCCATAATTTGCTATCTATGACCTATAAGAAGTTAAATTCCTCTAATAAATCTACTATTTATCTCCTTCTTAATTATTATATTAAATACTTCTGTAATAATAAGGAAGATATAAAGAACTAATGAACAATCTTGTCTTCTACTTCTTTCAATTGAAAAAGGTTTGAAGAGTAACCTATTGATCTTTACGTATGCTTTAGTATTAATAAATAATAATTTTATTATATGATTAAATTTTCTAAAAAAACTATTTCATCCAAAGCTTGAAATAAAAAAATTCATTCTACTATATCATATGTTTTTGAAAAGTTTAATTTTAGGAAGACTAATGATTGATTAGATTTTATAACCATGCCATTGTTTTATGCATCAATAATAAATTTTCAAGTATTAATCTTTTAGATAAAAATACCAATTAATCCATATTGATAATATTCATAAATATTAGATGAAGCCAAAATTGAAGCCAAAATTAAAGCATCTTTATATAAGTATTTTGCTTATATTGAAGAGAATAATTTGCCTCTAGATAATTAGATTGCTTCTTGGTCGTCTTTTATATAATAAAATAATCATCGCTTGCATTATACTTAGTAAGACATTCCCTTAATTAATGCTCTCTATTAGCATGTTTAATAATTCATGCCCAATTTAGTTCCAAAAAGATTTATAAAATTCTAAGATTATCCTATTAAGGCCAAGTGATTTTTTAAATATTCTCAAGAACTCATTCATTGTAAGAGGTCTCACAAGTTGCCTTGCTATTTCTCCATCAATCTTGACTTATATGCAATCTATTGCCAACTTATTAGCATTTCTTATGTCCTTTGACAATTATCTTGTCTGATATAGTCTTTGCTAATAACTTTGACAAATGAATTCCATGCTGATTTAACTATGATATTCTTATCTATATACATTAGTTATTTCAATTATACATAGTATCACTAATTATTGCTTATTTGCTAAAAAGAACTTATGGAAGTAGCAATTATTAAATGTGAGCTACTTTAGTTGTCACGGCCATAATCATGTAAGCTAATAATTACATATAGAAATAGGTAGAAGTAAGTAAAAGTAGATAAAAGTAAGTTAATTCTATAATATTTAATATAGAAGCTTCCTAGAAACTTCCTAGACGCTGCTTTGACTTCATAGGTGTCTTTAATTGACTTTTTGGATTAGAAACGTGGTCAACAAGTTGGCCATGTGCCACACATGTTGTTAGCTTGAAGATCAAGCTAACTATGTGGCCCACACGTAGAAAAACTTGCCTTGTAAGTCAAGGCATGTGTCCTACAAAGTCAACACATATTGAAGGTCCTATAGAACGTCGCCACGTAGCCCTTAGTTAGATAGTATATATAGAGACAAGAGTGAAGGCTTCTTCACTCTTGTCAACTCCTTTCTTGCTTCTAGTCCAGGTTCAAGAGTCTTTAGTTTCTTGTCTTGTGGCAATAGCCATTCCAGTTTCCTTTCAATATACCTACTTGTTTATATTTTGACTTATTATATCGAGATAGCCTTTTGGTGTATATTTTCCCTCATCGAGTCTTTGTCCTTGACAGATTGACAAGAGTACACTTACAATATGAGAGCTTTGTTTTTTCTTGAGTAAGAGTGGATTACCCCTTTCTCTTGACAAGACATAAGCGTATTAGAAGTTTACGGATTACCCACTTCTAAACTGATATTGTTCTTAGTATCTTCTTTGTTATCAAGTCTTTCTTTTCTTTTGTCTTGAGCAATATCAAACAAATTTTTCTTCTTAGTGTCATTATGGCAGAGCTTGTTGAAATGAAGAGTGCAATGGCACAAATGCAAGAGCAAATGAGGGAGTTAATGCTTGCGATGCATCAACTCAATTCACCAACACAGGAAAGAACAAGAATAGCAGAAAGTGGAGATATAGAGATGATCGGAGCTGTTTCAACATCTACAACAAATCACGTTCCTTCTCCAATTGTACAACACCCTATAAGCACTAGAGAACTAAGAATTGCCTTACTTGAGAAATTTGATGGTACGAGATCAAAGTTTCGAGGGTTCATCAATCAAGTACAATTGGCAATTGAACTTCAACCGCAAAGCTATCCAACTCCAGGATCACAAGTCAGGTTTATTGGCACTCTACTTTCTGGTTCTGCATTATCGTGGTTTTCGTCTTTTTTTGAACAACGAAATCCAATATTGGACAATTTGGAAGCTTTTTTGGCGGAGTTTCGATCTATGTATGGTGAACACGATGCAACTCGTGTTGCAACAAATAAGATCCGAATTCTGCGACAAGGAAATCGCTTAGTAACAGTGTATGCTTTACAATTTCGACAACTTGCAATTGACATCAAGTGGGATGATGCTGCACTCATCACTCAATTTCTTTATGGATTGCAATATGAAGTAAAGAAATTGATGTTCAACTTACCTGATCCTCAAACTTTGAGTCAAGCAATCGATTTTGCGGTAAAATGTGATAATCGACTTTTTGAATTTTGATCTGAGAATCATTCACGGGAACCTCAACGTTATTACTCAATGGCAACATCAACATCTTTGCCAAACGTACATTCAGAAATAGAAGACATGCAAATTGACGCGGTACGTTTTAAACCCCTAACTGAGCAAGAAAAGATTCGTCGTCGTTAAGAAGGATTATGTTTATATTGCGGAGAACCTAAGCACACTGCTCAACATTGTCCAAAGAAACCACGCAACTATAAAATGAAGGATACGGCGGTCAAAGAAGACAACATGTCCGAAAACGGATTCGTCCAGCTACTATAGGGACCGTGCAGTTGGAACCTTGTACAATTCCTAATGAATGTCCTATCCTCTCCTCAGAACCCTCTTCTTGTTTTATAATACAATTATATTTAGGACCTAAGAATTACAAAGCCTCTGCTTTATTAGATTCGAGAGCCTCAGCATATTTTTTAGATGAACAATTTGTTAAAAGTCGTAAAATACCCTTTGTACAGAAACCTAAACCAGTACATGTAGAAGTCATAGATGGTCGTCCCTTGTCTTTTGGAGATGTCACTCATGAAACTCATCCTATAAAAGTAACAATAAACGGTCATGATAGCTACATAGCTTTTAACATAATTAAATCCCCGTCCAATCCAGTTATTTTAGGTTTATCCTGGCTAGAAAAATATAACCCTCGAATAGATTGAAATTTACATAAACTTGATTTTTTTCAAAGCGTTATTAATAGTTCTACCAACCAAGTAAAAAGTTATAAGTCTAGTATAGTAAAACCCACACTTATAGGTGCAAAAGCATTTATAGACGCAGCAAAAGAAGGATCAACTTTTGCTATTTATGCTGCACCTATTTCTGAAAACGTAAAGACTTCAATTGGCATTCCAAGTCAATATCAGGAGTATCAAGACGTTTTTGAGAAAAAGAATGCAGATATTCTTCCTGAGCATCACCCATATGATTGTTCAATCGACCTCAAGGAAGGAACTCAGCCACCATTTGGACCAATTTACAGTTTATCGCAAGATGAGTTGGCTGAACTCAAGACATATATTGACGAGAATTTAGCGAAGAATTTCATACGCCATTCAAAATCTCCAGCAGGAGCTCCAATTTTATTCGTAAAGAAAAAGGATGGATCTTTACGAATGTGTGTTGATTATCGAGGACTCAACAAGATCACAATCAAGAACAGGTATCCATTACCTTTGATATCAGGACTCCTTGACCAGTTGAATCAAGCTAAGATCTATACAAAAATAGATCTAAGAGGAGCATATAATCTAGTACGGATCAAAGAAGGAGATGAATGGAAGACTGCGTTTCGAAACAGGTATGGACATTTCGAATATAATGTCATGCCCTTTGGACTCAAGAATGCACCAGCTGCTTTTCAACATCTCATGAATGATGTATTTCGTGAATTCTTAGACAATTTTGTCGTCTTCTATCTAGACGATATCCTGATCTATTCTAAGAACGTCGAAGAACATGAAATACATGTTCGTCAAGTATTACAAAAACTTAGAGATGCAGGATTGTACGCCAAGATGGAAAAGTGTGTATTTCACACTACTCAAGTTGACTTTTTAGGATACATCATTTCAAATGATGGTCTCATGATGGATTCTAAGAAAGTCCAAACAATCATGGATTGGAAGATTCCAAAGACAGTAAGAGATGTCCAATGTTTCCTGGGATTTGCCAATTACTATCGGATCTTCATCAAAGATTTCTCACGAGTTGCAGCTCCACTTACACGCTTGACTAGTAAAGATAAATTCCAATGGAATCAAGAAGCGGAAGCAGCATTTGAAGCCTTGAAGACATCGTTTGTCTCTGCACCAGTCTTATATCGTGTTGATTTTTCCAAGGCATTTTTTATGGAAATAGATGCATCAGATTTTGCCTTGGGTGCAGTTTTATCACAAATGGGAACAGATGACAAACTTCACCCGATAGCTTTTCATTCAAGAAAATTCTCAGCAGCCGAGATCAATTATGAGATCCACGATAAAGAACTTCTTGCGATCATGGATTCCTTTCAAGAATGGCGTCATTATCTAGAAGGCACTTCTAGTCCAATCACTATATATACAGATCACAAGAACCTCGAGTATTTCATGTCAACACGCGTGTTGAATCGTCGTCAAGCTCGTTGGAGTATGTCTTTGTCAAGATTCGAGTTCATTATCACTTATCGGCCAGGATAACAACAAGGTTTGTCTGATGCCATATCTAGACGTTCTTATTTTACACCAAAAGAAGGAGATGCAACTTTTGAGCAACAAAGAACGGTCCTCTTGAAACCGGAGCAATTTCATCTCCGAGAAATGAAATCAACATTGACTGTTGATTCAACTTTTCTCAAGCAAATCCAGTCCAGTATGTCCTCAGACCCTCTTGTTTATGATATCGAGAATAATTCTTCCAAGTCTCATGATCTTTCTAAGTTCGAGTTCAAGAATAATCTATTATATTTTGAAGGACGCCTATATGTTCCAGAAGGAAAAGCACGTTTACGTATTCTTCAAGCACGTCATGACTTTCTAACAGCAGGGCACTTTGGATATAATAAGACTTTGGAACTCATATCAAGAGATTTTTGGTGGCCACAAATGTGGAAGTCAGTCAAAGACTTTGTACAATCATGTGATATTTGTTCATGATCAAAAATTCCTCGTCATCGACCTTACGGACTTCTTCAGCCATTACCTATACCAGAACAACCATGGTCTTCTGTTTCTATGGATTTCATCACAGATCTTCCAAGCTCAAGATCTTATGATTCTATATTTGTGATAGTAGATCGTTTCACCAAGATGGCACATTTTGTGCCATGTACGAAATCTATCACAGGTGAAGAAATAGCTAAGCTTTTCATTGATAATATCTATCGCTATCATGGATTACCTAAAGATATCATATCGGATAGGGGAACTCAATTTGTGTTAAGATTTTGGAGGACCCTTTTCAAAATTTTAAAAGTAGACATAAAGCTATCTTCGGCTTTCCATCCTCAAACTGATGGACAAACAGAGCGCATAAACCAAGTCTTGGAGCAATATTTAAGGTGTACTATCAACTACCAACAAGATGATTGGACAACCCTTCTGCCATTGGCAGAGTTTGCTTATAATAATACGGTACATTCTTCCACGCAACAAACACCTTTCTTTGCCAATTATGGCTATCATCCACGACTTGATACTTTTGATTTTTCAAAAGTTGATAATCCTGCAGCAGAAGATATGGCAGATCGGTTGTCAAAGTTACATGCAATAATGAAGACGCAATTGAAGGAAGCTTAAGAACGACAAAAGATAAACGCAGATCTATATCGTAAGGAGCAACCACAAATCAATGTAGGTGATAAGGTATGGCTACTTCGTCGCAATATCAAGACTACTCGACCTTGTGACAAGTTGGACTATCATACGCTTGGCCCCTTTTCTGTTTCTGAACAGATCAACCCAGTTGCATATCGGTTACATCTACCGGAGTCAATGAAGATCCATCCTGTATTCCACGTGTTTTTTCTTGAACCATATAAGACAGTGGATATACAAGGAAGAAGACAAATGCCACCGCCTCCTATAGAAGTAGATAATAATGAAGAATTTGAGGTGGAAGAGATATTAGTCTCAAGGCGGCGCCGAAATAAGCTAGAATATCTTGTTCATTGGCGCGGATATGATATTAGTGAACGCACATGGGAGCCATCCAGGAATCTAGGAAATGCATCAGCTAAAGTCAATGTTTTTCATCAACAACATCCATCAAAACTAAGATGAAAATCTCTCTTATAAAAGAGACAAGATTGAGGCAAGATAACATTCAATTTCCTATCCTTGTTTGTAACTTCTTTGCATTTGTGATGCTAATTAGATGGAGAGCCAACAACCAGCGGATTCAACTCAAGAACCTTCGTTTGCTGACCTGCCGGACGAGATATTACGATTGTCACAACCTTCAAGATGACGCAATCGAGATCAAGATCTTTAAGAACGACATGTTCTTTCTCGAACAGATGGTGAGATACAACGCGTTTGGTATCACGATTTGGGAAGGAACTCTCGATGTTTGGTGATTTTGCTAGAGGTAGGAACAACTCCTGATGGTGTTCCGAATATTCTATTCGAAGGAAGTTACGAAGGCCTCAATAATGATCAAATAACTGGGTGGTCTACCCGCCCTAGTATGGGACACTATCGATGGTTGAGAGGCCCTATCAATCATCTTCGAAGAGAACAGAGATCAGAGTATGTGGCGAATACAATTCGTCGCATCATAGATTTCCTCAACATATGATGACCGCTCCTCGTGGAACTCATCTCTAGAAGGGGGGGTAATGTCACGGCCATAATCATGTAAGCTAATAATTACATGTAGAAATAGGTAGAAGTAAGTAAAAGTAGATAAAAGTAAGTTAATTTTATAATATTTAATATAGAAGCTTCCTAGAAACTTCCTAGACACTGCTTTGACTTCATAGGTGTCTTTAATTGACTTTTTGGATTAGAAACGTGGTCAACAAGTTGGCCATGTGCCACACATGTTGTTAGCTTGAAGATCAAGCTAACTATGTGGCCCACACGTAGAAAAACTTGCCTTGTAAGTCAAGGCATGTGTCCTACAAAGTCAACACATATTGGAGGTCCTATAGAACGTCGCTACGTAGCCCTTAGTTAGATAGTATATATAGAGACAAGAGTGAAGGCTTCTTCACTCTTGTCAACTCCTTTCTTGCTTCTAGTCTAGGTTCAAGAGTCTTTAGTTTCTTGTCTTGTGGCAATAGCCATTCCAGTTTCCTTTTAATATACCTACTTGTTTATATTTTGACTTATTATATCGAGATAGCCTTTTGGTGTATATTTTCCCTCATCGAGTCTTTGTCCTTGACATTAGTTGAGAGTAAAGATTTTGGCTTTTTACTTTTTTTGCTTCAAATTATTAAATGTAGTTAATATTTTCTACAAGCATGGACTATTAAGTTGAATTATTTAGATTTGGTTTAAAGAGACATTGTTGCCTTTGCAAGCTTCTTGCATAAGATGATCTTTGTCTTTTGTGCTTTATGGCTTTGTCAATGCAATAGTTTCAATAAAGCTTTACATAGCAAAAATCTTACCAAAAATAGTAAGGTTAAATTTAAATTCCATGCTCTTCTAATTAATATTTGTACCACCTCATTTGCTAAATACTAGACACTTATTACATATATGGATTTTTGTCTTAGCACCGGCTAGAGGTGCACACCCTTCCACCTAGCTAGGTAGTTTGAAAAGGCATTGTCATTCATAATTGTATAATTTGAGTTATTTATAGTGGTATCTGGGAATGAAAAAATATAAGTTCAATCTAGTTGGGCCATAACCTTGGTCCCATCTCTTCATCTACTATCTCAATTGTAGTACAATGTATGAGCATCCAATAAATCATCTATAATTTTTAATATATATTTTAATAAATTAAAAATCCTTCATTCTTTGTAGATGATTATCACTCCATAAATGTTGGATTTTTCATAAGCACATTCAATATAGTTCCAATCTCTAGTTAAAATTCAACAACAATTTGTCAATAGTGTCTTAAGTAGCTCATAGCATAATTTACACTAATTTCTAATTATGTGAAGTACATATGTATTCAATACTATCAAATCTTTTCTTAAAGCACTTTTAATTTGAATCTAGTATGCTTATTCAAATTTAGCTGCTTTAGATGATATGACTAATTGCAACAAGCGAAGAGTGATCCACATACACACTTTACTACTCCTTGCCTCTAAGTTTGTCTCTTTGCATTTCATATTTTTGTATGTCAAAAATATTTGTTGTTTGAATGTATTGATAGAAATAGTTATATAAAAATATTATTTTATTAGAGTTGTTGAAACTTTGAACATTTTGTGATAATACATTTATTTTCATGGATTGGAATGGGAGATGAGAGAAAGCTGATCTTATTCATTGTTTACTACTTATTCTAATGGAATTCCAACATTTTTTTGTTGTATGAGGCAAACGACACATTATTTATTTAAAGCTTGTAGTTGTTGATGTTAATATGCCAATATTTTATTTGACAATCGATTTGAAATTAGTGGATTTAGAATTCATTATTTATACCCTGCCTTTTAAGCCACTCAATAAACAATAGAACTAAGTAAGTTGAAATTTCATAATTTGTCCTTATTGCAATGCTTGTTGGAAGGTCGAATGATTGTAAGATCTTTTTTGACTTCAATTCTGTTATTCAAGGTTGGAGGATGCATGTACCCCACTACAAGATATAAAATGTCTACATCAACACCTTTTGAGAAGTTTTTTATTTTTATTTTTATTAATAATCTGAAAAAATCCATGTTTAAGATCTCTTTTCATTTGTAACTCCACTTACTTTTTTATTTGTAGATGCCTTAACTAAGTTTATAATTATTTTAATAGAGGTCTATCATTCACAAAATACGCTATGACTATGCATCTTTATAAATATTCCATCTCTTTTTTGATTTTTTCTTCATCTAATCAAACCTCAACAACTTTCATGTTTAGCAAAAATTTGATATTGCTTCATGCTAGGCCTTTACGGAGCTTATTACCGAACATAATACAAGTTAGGTTAAGAACTACAAACTTACATAAATTTGCTATAGTCATGATAAGTTTGGGCTCCATCCAATTGTCTCTTTGTATATGTTTTGTCATGCAACTTGGTTTGAATACTATGGATGCAACTAATATATATACCACTTTTGTCTTTAATATGTCCACATAAATAAATTCACTTTTTCTAGATTATAAGACTAGCCACCAAATCCTAAATTAAATCCTAAATTATAATACGGCTCCATTGCAGAATTTTCTTTGACATGATATACATTATCAAAAAAAGAAGACAAACAAGATAATTAGCTCATGTACTACTCTTGTGATTGGATGCAATAATTAACTTTGAACAAGATGCATGTGCAATGCAATAACTGCCCTGAGATTCCTCTTACTATGCAACAAAGGTCTTTCAAGCATCATCATGTCGCTCTAAGTATAATTTTTCTAATTACTCAATTTTTGAATTGATTTAGCTAAGTCAATATCACACTTTCTTTTAGTTTTTTTTATTCAATGCTTGTGATGTTATACTAGCTTGATAAGTAGTTGGTTGTTGTTAAAGAATTTAATCTATAATGCTCAAGGATTGATTTTGCTAGAGAAATCGGATGAGTTGGACTTTTGCAAGTTGATGGAGAATGATGATTATTAAGTGAATTACTTGAAATGACACCACATTTGGAAAAAAATGATGATGTGAGATATTGGAACAAGTTTGATAATTGATGGAAATGCAAATTGAAAAGGTATTAAGATGAATTTGTTTTGAAAGCCTATCACAATGTCACAGTCTAATTATGCTAACTTATCTAATACTTAGACATGAAAATTAGAGTACAAACATTTTGCACTCTGGTGAGAAAATCAGTTGCTAGAAAAGAGACGGCAAACTTCAACATTTTGATAATTAGTTCCAAAAGGAATGACACTAGAGAAGCATTGTAAACTTCTTGGAAAGTGATGGATGCAACTCTCTCAAATATTGGGTGCAATTGTAGCCCTTGTGTGTGTCTGATGCCTTTGAAAGGTTAAAAAAAGATCACAAGCACATAAGAGAGCTGATGCCTTTGAAAGGTTAAAAAAAGATCACAAGCACATAAGAGAGCTGATGCCTTTGAAAGGTTAAAAAAAGATCACAAGCACATAAGAGAGCTGATGCCATTGTTGACAATGCATGGAAATATAGGGGTAGTAGTTATGTTCCAATGCTTGATAGAAATTAAATAATTTGGCTGCCACCATGGAGATGGAGGCTATAGTTTTGGACAGACAAAGCCAAACAAGTTGACAAGTAAATTTTAGTAAAATGATGTGAAGCTTCCGAATTTCCATGCGTCTGTGCCACAAGCAACATCAAAGAAAAATACAATTGGATGCACTAGACAAAACCCTGAAAAGTGAAAAGGTGAATTCAATGGTCAGCCTGAGTTTTCTAGGTGCCGAGAATTCTCATTGTTAATTAGGGCACATCGGACAAAGGTAATTGAGTAAGAGGCTTCAACTTTTGTAACCTGTGCTAGGTCTCCTTAACCTGAACTAGAAAAAAAATCCAACGGAAGAGCATAGGAAACAATGTAATCTCCGATTATCTGCCGAGCAAGTGGCACAATCTCTGTATACGACCCCCCGTTGCCATTCGATTTGATATTCATATCTTAAAATACATTTGGGGCATATACTTAGTGAATCGTACAAACGGAGAAGCAAACCATAAAGCCACCAGTCGGAAACATAACAGGAAACATTTTTGCCGACTGGTGTTTCGT
The DNA here is from genome assembly GCF_059467195.1 of Physcomitrium patens. Taxonomy (NCBI): domain Eukaryota; kingdom Viridiplantae; phylum Streptophyta; class Bryopsida; order Funariales; family Funariaceae; genus Physcomitrium; species Physcomitrium patens. The sequence continues at coordinate 3,085,300 of NC_143433.1, read as the reverse complement.
TGATTTTTGCCTTTCACCTTCAATCGGAGATCTGGGGCCTGGATGTTCATTATCCTGCACATACAAATCAGGATCCAGTATACCCCTAATACGAAATCACCATCAAGGAGTCTCTGAAGAATAGCCCATCAACCGAAACACGAATTAAACGACGTTAGCCCTACGGTAACCTGCTCAATCAGTCTGTTGACTCGTCTATGGGTGTCAGAAGCATCCAGTCGGAACGCGTGCAGTCGTAAACTGCTGTACCATTACTAGGGCTCCCCTGTTAGCCCAGATCCACCCAAGCTGAGGGGCGGCTGAGCCTACCGAGATGGCCTTGAATGCGCCAGATGCCAGCGATAGCCGGGACCGATTCGGCAGATCAGCCCGACCATCCATATATATATTTTTATATCAAATTCGGGTGGAGGCGTGGCTTAACCGATCTTCCGGATCTAGGTGACGTGACACTCAAAGACGGCTACAATCGACGATCCCCGCCGACGTCCGGGTACTGCCCAGCTTTCGGTCCGTGGCTTCGTGCTTTTTCTTCTTCCCTTTTCTTCCTTTAGCATGCGATTGCGACGGCACAGAACTTGGGCTTTTGAAACACTGTTAATGCTCCGGGTATTGAGATTTGACTTCAGCAGTCTCCGCAAAGGATCTCTATTCACGGTGGCCTAGTATTGATTACCAGGGCCTTTTGTCATTTAATCGCTGCTAAAGATTGCAACACCTACGCGTGCGAGATGAGTGGTTCCGCCAGAGGCAGCGTTGCAGTCCCCTCTTGGGATGGATCGAGGGGGGAGGGGATAAATAAATAAACAAACGAAAACATCTGTCGATCCCTTCGCTCCGTCGTTTTCCAAGCGATAAAAAAAAAGAGAAAAACAAAGAACGGAGCTGCTTCCAGGCAGGTCGTTCTCTCCCCATTCGGAATGAAGCCTGGTGGAGCTGCTCCTAAGACCTGTTTCTCACCATCGAACCATTTCCAGCACCTCTCCCCACTTCTCCTCCGATGAAGCTTTTTTCGATTTCTTGTTCATAAAGATGGAAGGCCAGCCGCAAGACAGGATGGCATTGGATCACAGAACACTTGGATCCAGATAAGCTTGCTTGTCAGAAACACTTCTGATTCTTCAAATGGTGCATACCCTTTTGTGCTTTGGATATATATATATATATACAAACATACACGCACACACACATACGCGCTCGCGCGCGCACGCCCACACACATGTAACTTCAGGGAAACGCAAACTGGGAGTTATTTTTGTGCCATACAAATTTGTAGTCTCTTGTGTTAATTTTTAAAAATTTGCAGTAGTAGTTCGTAACACAATACAACTTTGTGGGGATGAGCGAAACAGTTTGGGTCAACCTACACGCCCCACACGTAATCAACAAATTGTGACTTTGAGAAAAGCAACTATAACCATTGTCTTTTCATCATAAAGACATTTCATCCTTTCCATATGTACACAAAGATACGAGTGAATCCAAAATACTGAAAGCGGGAGTTTTGTTTGATTTACTTTTTTGAAATATGTGCACAATTCACAATTTTTGGAATGTCTGATTTCAAGTCAACGTTAATATGTATAATGTGTACCTGTTATGTAATTGTGTTTCCAATAGATAATTCCAAAAATTAAAAATTAGTGAGTATTTGTCCATTGATGAGACATATATTTCATCGAAAATGTCAAAATTTGATCACATGTAATAAAAACAGAAAGATAAGTAAAAGCTTTTCAATGTAACGTTTGATCAGTAATTACAACTCTGATGAGTGTTTTCTAGTCTATTTTCATTTTATCAACTCTATCTTGCAGGAGTACGATAAGTGAATACGTGAAATATAAACTTCAACAAATTAGACTACTCAATGAAATACTCACAAGTAATTATTAAATTGTATATATATATATATATATATATATATACACATAAACCAAGGAATGTGATATTATTAACGATGATAAAATAAGAAGATGCTGTATACAAAACTTTAAGAAGAACCCTATATAATAATTTAAATATATATATATATATATATATGTATATATATATATTTCTCAATATACACAAGAAAAAACTGGTTCTCAAAATAACATAAATTCGGAGTATAATAAAGTATAAAAGTGTAAAAGTATAAATAAATAAAAAGTATTAGACTCCAGCTTGGCACCTACTTGGCAGAGGGCTGACGTCAGTCCTATGCTCCCGGACCGAGGCTAGGTTGGGAGGGCTACAGAGCTGGAACCATAGCGGAAGCTCGGTGGCTAGCATCAAGTGACAATTGAACCACAAGATTTGGTTTGGATGTAGGTTTGGAACCAAGCCATTTCGCCGCTTAGAGCCAAGCCCTTAAATAGACCGTGACAGCCCCAAGAGCTGTCCTTTAAAAAATTGTTTTTTTTACAATGCCCCTCGTACTATACAACATTAGAATCCATTTTCAATATTTGCAACTAATCTTATTTTAGAAGATATTGTTTTTTTATTTTATTTCATTTTATTATCTATCACATATTCATACGGTTTAATTAAATTTCATTGTAAATGTCTTTAAACTCACAGTGTTTGGTTGGCAAAAGTGTGGTGTAAATGGAAGTAGATGAAGTCAAATCACAGACCTTGTTTTATGAGAGTGTAGCATGAAAAAAAAGCCTAATTTATATTTTTATCAAATATTTTGTATTGAATAGTAATTGTAATATAACTATTGCATGAAAAGACAATTTTTTAAACCTGAATGAATTTCATTATTTACAAGTCTTATTTTGATTGGTTTCTTTTATAATAATTTATTATTGATATGGATAGGTATTGTCTATATAAATGTTGTCTCTTTTAAAGTAAGATTTTTAAAAGTATGCACCAATATCTGCTTGTTTTTTAAAATAAAAAGTTATATGTATCTAAATAAATTTGCAAGATTTCACAAAAATATGACAACCTAAATATACTTTTGTAGCCATTAGTACTTTTATAAAATAAGTTTCACAGTTGTTAATATTGTATTTATTTTAAATTTTATTTATAGCAAATTACATTAAATTTATCTTGGTATTGAGAAATTTGCTTTTAATTCAAAGTAATGACACCTTATTCTTTTTAACCACTCTCAGTTTTGAAAGCTTCGAGCTTCTATATTGTGCCATTGTAGGATTGATTGGATAAAAATTATATATCTATATGTTTTTTTATTTTTCTAAATTTTTTTTGAAGGAATTTTAGGACTTACCGAGGTAATAGTAATAAGATTAAAAATAAGGATTCTTTTGGATTTTCTTTTAAAAAAACAAAAATGTATAGAAAGATGGATATGACATTAGAATGTTTGGCATCGAAATGAGTTGGAAATGGTTATGGATTGAGCCAATTAAGTGCAATGGGAATGAGGTTAAATAAGGCATGTGGGTAAAAATATATATTCAATGAGAATATTGGCTATGTATGTAAAGGTTATATAGATGTAAGACCAAGGGATGTAACTTAGATGGTAGAGCATGGTAGAGCAACAAAGCAGAAGTAGAGCAAAAATAATAGTAGTGGCCAAGATCCATCAATAAGGTTTGGTACCACCAGATCACGGTGTTGTATGGCATTATTTATGATCTAGAAATACATTATATATCTAAATACAGAGAATTTAGCTTTAACTTATTAGCCAAGCTCCAATAAGTAATACATTCTTATTATAGAGAACAAATAAATGCAATAATATCAAAATATATTCTATAAGTAAAAATCATTTATATTTAATAAGGTTTGTACATAAGGCTTTTTAGAGCATTTACAAATTCTCTAACATCCTTTGCTATACCAAATCAAAATTAACTATTTGCTAATAAGTTAGATTTTCAATATTTTCAAAAAAATCCATAATCTTCTTCTAATAACTTATATTCATATTGCAATTTTATCATAGCTATAAATCTCTATCATTAATATATATATATATATATATATATATATATATAAAGTCTTGGCTCTCAAAAATCCCTTTATTTTGCATAAAATGCCTAAATTGTAGCAAAATCTTTTCAAAATATTTCTTTTTCTACAAAAGATTTTTTTTCCTTGAACTTTAAAATTTTATATCTCTTGATTTAATTATTAAGTTTTTTTTTTTCAAATTTCTAGATAATGTAGAATTTATTCTTAATCTTTACCACAAAAAAATAAACTGTAAATCTATTACATATTATTTGATATCTTAGAAACCCTAGCAAGTGCTCTAAACTCCAATTTATAAGCACTTGAATAATATTTGCTTCATATCTCACAAATCCAAATTTTAAATACCACAAAATTTGATATGTAGCTTTATAATATAGTAATATATATTTTAAAAAAACTATAGTCAAAGATTCATTCAAATGCTTGAAATATGGCTAGAACCAAATTCTTCATGAAATTCATTGACTAACAAAAATCAATTTAAAAGTGATGTCTTCAAGCAGTCATTGCTCTTCTAAATTTACTTCATTTTTTTTTTTAATTTTTTTTTATGTAAAATGTATTCTTTTAAACTAACTTTTCAATTGTTCAATCCAATCTTTAAAAGCCCTTCATACGTATGCGCTATGTACCAAAGAATAACAATAGGTACAAATTCAACACCTTGGCTTTACACATTTATATCTCTTTCACAAAAACTCCAAATCACACAAAAGTTTTACCGAAACTATATTCGAAATCTTAAACTTGATGATCCTAACCTTTGATGTTTGAATCCCTTCAAAAAAAAATAATCCTAATCTCTAATAAGGCCTTAGATAGCTTCCTTGAAGTCCATTGGGCATGACTTTTGGTCAATTAGAATAGAGATTTTTTTCATCTATTTCCATTCATCCATATGATTAGCCTAATTATCCCTTTTTATATAAGAATCTTTTTTTAATCCTTTTTTTAATCCTTTTTACGTAGTATGTATCCTAAATACCAAATAAAAGAAATAAAATAAGATTTTAAGAGTAATCAATGTCTAATAAAGGTGGCTCCAAATATATAAAAATTATTATCAATATAAAAATCAACTTCTATTAGAATCCTTTTAAATTAACTACTTCAAAGTAATAATCTAGTTATATTTTATTACCAATTAAAATCTGATAATGTGGCTTTTATTATATTGTATAATAAATTAAATATTATATATATATATATATATATATATATATATATATATATTTTCACATAGTAGTCACAATAATAGAATATAGTATCACAATTTCTTTCTCTTTCTTCTTTAAATCACTCTATACAATCAATTAAGATTAATATAGTTAGGAGCTATTAGTTGACTAATTATTACAAATTACATATTGATTAAAACATAGCTAATATGATATTAAGGCATTAAAAGAAAAGGCCTGATAATAAAGAACTTGGGCACTGCTTCTCTATAGAAAAAATAACACTTGAATAATCAGCCAATGCCTCACTTCAGTAACAATTTCAAACAATTACAAGCTCCATTTTTAATTAGATGAGGTCTTGAAGTAAGCACTATGAGCCAAATGCTAGTTCCATTAGACACTTGTTATCTACTAGCAAACATTACAACTCAGTCAAAGTATGACTTTAATATAATATAAGTTTTTTTTTCTATTAAAGAACTTCAAATCATCAAAGCAATCCATGATAAGGCAATGTAGCTTATAGTCATCAGTTATGTTGTTGGCAAAAGCGAAGGAAACTAGCCTTGAAATAATGGATTCTCTCTATGCTTCATCAAACTCTGGAAACTTGCTACTTAATAGGATGCCACTTCTTTGAAGCCACATTTTTAACCTTAGAAGACTTTCAGCATGCTTTTAATATTCCAATGAGCTACGAAGGTAAGAAGTTTTTTTTTACCATTCTTTTTAGCAGAGAATAAAAAAATGTACAATTTTTTTGCATATCCCATTTAGATATAATTCTTTAAACTGAGTCAATACCTATGACAAGAATCTCATCTAAGGATAATACCTATCTTGATTTAGAGAATTGTTGTTTGTAGAAGAATCTTCTTCATATATAAGCAAAATGATAGAATCAAGAATCAAGCTCAAGGTTTCAAATGCAATCAAATTATGGGACAAGATTAGCTTATTGAGACCATTTTTAGACTCTCTCTTCTTATAAAAAATAATCATCTTTGGATATTCAAATCAATTTACTAGATACAAAGCATTTGGACACCATGCATTATAATGAAAACCAAGGCTACTTAATTCCAAAAAATAAGATTGATACATTCAAAGAGACCAAAAAATCTATGCTAAAAAATTCCAATAAAATCTAAGATCTATTCAAAATTGATGACAATAAGAGATGAGACAAACCAATCTAATTCAACCACAATCTGTAACATCAAAAAAAAAAAAAAAAAAAAAAAAAAAATCTCTCCAAAGCAATTCATAAGAATAAATGACCTATCATATTGTATCAATGCAACATAAGCTAAAGTCGGTTGTAACATTGGATCTTTACTATTGAGAATCCTTAACTTCAATACACGATTTTTACAACTACAAGATCAATACAAAATTAAGAAGTGACATCTATAGAAAAACATAGATAATTAAAAAATAAAGTAAATGATACACCTATAACATAAAAGAATAGTGATCTGCCTTGAAAAAACCAATCTTACATCATACATGACACAAAAGGATTCCAATTTGTTTGGAAGAAGAAACATCTAAGGAAAATTTGCCCTCAATCCAAACAAACAACCATGGCCCTTACAAGAGATATAAAACTAGTAAAAAAAAAGAGACATTGAATTATAGTACTGCCAAAAGGATCTAAACAATCTTATTTACTCCACATCTAAATACATAAATCACAAGTTGTAAGGACTTTTTATTTTTTTTTTACAATAATAAGAAAACTATCAAATATTCATTTCTACAAAGTTTTAATTGATCTTAGTATTTTTAAAAATTAACTAATAGCATCTAAATAAGTATCAACTTTAGAGAACCATGTGCAATAGATACATATACAAATATTGATACTATTCTTTGAAGAATAGCAATAGCACTTTTAAAGATCATTGTCAACATATACAATATGAAAAATCTATTGAAAAGATGAGATTATGCAGTATGGAAATATCATTGGTAGAGAAGTAGAGATAGTATGAAATTCTTTGTATGCATAGCTTTATCTCAATCACAATGAGCACACTTAAATTTTAAAAACCAGAACAACATATATGGATCTTAGTATATAGCAGTCTTTGTGAATTCATATTAATCACATTAAAAGAGATATTGAAATAGCTCCTAGGCCTAGTAGAGACAACCACTTAGATATTTATAGATAAAAGATATTTATCTTTTAAATAAAAATAAATAAATAAAATAAAAAACTCTAATTTATCAAAGTGAATGTAATTGGGGTCTAATGAGAACACCGCCCTAGAAGAAGGTGTTAACCAACTTCCTATATTCTTTGAATGATTATAGACAACATGATCCTTACTTCTTTCAATATTAGGTTCCTTGGACAAGGCATATATGGTATGAAAAAAAGAACCAAAATATGTAATTTATTTTGGAAAGGACAACCTCAATTCAAGACCATCTTACTATAAGAACATTATTACAACATCAAAGATTGTATGCAGTGGATGAGACAACTCCAATTCAAAAGAAATAAAAGTTTTTGAAATAATGCAATATATTTCACATAAAAAGGAAGATACTTGGAAGGCACAGCCATCTTGATATTTTACAAATTGGACATTTATATTTAAGACTATAGAGTGATTATGGAGTCTTAAGTATAATTTGTAGTCTTAGAAGAAAATAACAAGCCTATCAAAATCCTAAATATCTATACATCAAGCCTATATAATAAGCCTAGCTTATCAAATGCAATAAGATAGAAGGTATAATTTTGGAACATATTAAACTACTATCTTTTACTCTGAATTCTTTAGCTAGTAGCATAAGACTTCAATATAATAAAATTCTATAGAAACAAAAGAATAGGCTTTAATATACTATGTATAGACTATAGAGAACAAGCAACATAAATCAACTTCACGATGCATTTGGACATCCTCAATACATTTCATATAGATTCATATTGCGAGATTGGTACCAAATGATTTACATGGCAAACACAAAATCCTACACCTAGTTATATTAGAATAGATAGATTCTACATAAGTCAAGAATTACACAATCAAGAAGACACATATGGCATTTAATCATAGGTAGCATACATCTTGAACTACCTTGCCACATTCCTCTTAATATAATTCATAGTAACTCAGAGGCTACAAAAGGCCTACTTTGATCAAAGACACATATATGATGCAGAAGTGAAAGAAAAATTTATAGTAGCATGGTAGGATATAATAACAAATATTTATTTTGGCACCCAGAGGAAGAAGGTTGCAACAACCTTTTAACAAATCAAAAAGATAAGTATCTTGTTAATAAAAGAAATAAGACATAGTCTCTTATATAAGTCAATTCTACAAAATTGAAGAAATAAAATAATGCCTTAAAATGAACTAATCAAATTTGGAAGCATAAGACAACCTCAACTAGGCACATGCTACTCTTAACAAGGCTAGAAAGAAAAAAAAATAGAGACAACCAAGAATAAAATGATATATTACAGAATTGACTAGATAATATATATTCAAATGAATTTTTTTGAATTTTATAAAAATAAAAAGATAAGAACTTGTATTAAAAAATTATTAACTATTAATAGTAAGTATATGACAATACAAACCAAAGTAATGAACTATGTCTACTAATTCTATAAAACTGTGTACACAAACTATTCAATAGTTGAGAATAATCAAGCGGCTTGAAATTGCTACCTACAAAGTGTGTTGATGAACATCACTCCCATGCAAAATAAGAAATTTACCACTTTCATCTCTATGATAGAATTCTACAAGACTACCAAACTCCTCCAAAAAAAACAAAGTTATAGATAGAGATATCATATCCATGAAATTCTTCATTGAAATATAAGTAGGTTGGTCAAGACATCTCCATGCTCATCAATACTTCTCTCAATGATGAATGCTTCTATGGCACCTTCAACAACATGTACATTAGCTTTCTTCTAAAGAGATGCGTAATATTAAACATAAAAAACTACCACCACATTATGATGTTGTTAGTGACATATAGACTAGTCCTCGCTAATTAACTCCAATCAATATTACCGACTTACATCTGGTCGACACAAACAAGGTTTGTCAAGGAACATTACATACTTGACCATGTACTAATGGCCTAAGAGTCAATTTATTAGGCCAAAAGAAATCAATGGGATCTTGTCATCTTAGTCATTGATTTTAAGAAAATATATGATGTAGTCAATTGAACCCTTTTTCAACAAACAATAAAAAAACTAGAATCCTTAAAAGAATGGGTCAAGTGGATGATGGATCTCTACTTGAATGTCTAATTGATAGTCTTAATGAATGAACAAAAGAGTAAAAAATTTACCTTAGAAAGATTGCTTGGGCAAGGAAGCCTTTTGGTACCGTATCTCTACTTCTTCATTTTAGATGTGCCATTATATATGATAAAAAATATCACCTATATAATTGAGGATCTTCATCTCTCTAATGGTAACAAAATCTATAATTAATTCTTCACAAACAATACAACCCTCTATCTCAAGAGAATCCCTAAGAACATACAATGCTCATTTGAAGTGCTTGAATTATTCTATGTAATCTTGGGCTTAATGGTCAACTGAAATAAGATAAGGGCTTTGTATATCAACAATGAGTTACGGCTATGAAATAAAAAAAAGATAAGGATCTAATATAGCTCTTTTAAGGCACACATACAAATTATTTAGGCTTTACATTCAAAGATGACATAATCTAACACAACAAGGATGAAGATGTAATGGACCGAATTTTCAAGAACCTTGCAACATGATTCAATAAGAAACTATCCCTCTTAGCTAAGGTACTTGTATCTAACTAGATCATCATCAATAGTATAAGATATCTTACCTTGTGCAATAACATCCAACAAAAAGTATTGATGAGGATAAAGGCACTCATTAGAAACTTTGAATGGGCCGACAACCTAGATAAGAAGATAAGAACTAGAGTGACTTAGAACAACACAACAATCTCAATGATCTAAAAAAAAATCAAGATATTTGATCCTATAAGACAAATAAGAGTATTCTTGGCAAAGATTATTTCAAGGGCCTTCATGCTAGAGATGGAGCCCTATAAATCTTTCATTCTATACAAAATAAGAAATATATAACTCTACAAAAATGGAGACTGGAACAATCATGTGAGTTGGTTATTTATGGCTCCCAAAATTAAATTTTAAGGCTAGAACTTATGGCAAGTGATATGGATGGCATAGATGATGATCAAGAGGAGACTCACCAAATTACTTGGAAACACGTAGGTCAAGAAGATAAAGCAATCCTTATATTTAAACAAAAAAATTACTGTAGAGGACAACATGAGCCTAGGAGCAAAAGCCAAATCTAAATTTCATACTTAGTCCATCAATGGCATCAACAAAGTAGACAATATATATCACAATATAAGATACAAATGGCAAACTAATCAAATACTAAAACAAAAGACAAGGTCCAAGAAGATAGAAACATTCATGTAGATAATATATACCATGGTAATATAAAAACTTATACAATCAATCACATTGACGGAGGAGAAGTAGGTCACAATAGGTAGCAATGCATCAATCTACCATATAATAAGACAAGGGACTAAGGACTAAATAAGCTTACAATATGTAATAAGAAAATAAACAAACAAGCTCATCAGGATTGATAATCACATAGCAATTTTTGCACAAGCAACTGAAAGAATGAGAATCTTTATCAAAAGCCAACTAGGTAAGATGGTGGAATTTAATCCAACCAACCTTCTAGATGGTACCTACATGATATAGATGCAAGAAGTAGATCTAATAAAGAATCTCAAAATTAATCTAAAAGAATAGCTATGGTACAAGCAAGGATCAATAGCAAAAGAGCCACTATTCAACTACACAACAAAGAGGGGATATAAACCATCTTGGTGCAACAATGCAAATAGATGGCATTTGACAAGAAGATGGAGTATCAAGAATACTTTCTACCTTAACAAACTCAATACTTGGCTAGTTTGTAGCATCTATGACTCTCTCATAAAATCTTTGCAATAGTATAGCTTCTAATTGTAGAGGGTCTTTCTATGAAAGAATAGAAGTGTAAGATTCAACAAGAGAGGCATTATAACTTATGTATTGGCCACACCTTAGAAATAGCACAGCATATATTTTTTGTATTTTTATAGATCACGACAACATGAAACAAATACATGACTGTCTGAGGGCTTATGGACTTGGCCACCCCCACCATCACATAGCATTCTATGCTCCATGGTACATTTTTTATACTTTCTAATAATATAAATGTATAGGAAGTAAGTATGTTTTGAAAAGCAAACAGTTTATGCTCCATCATTAAGAATATACCTTAAGACATCCTAAGTTGTATAATAATTTGGTATGTATGGTACTAAAAGTACAAACATTACCTCAGAGAAGACTATTTCTACCTCAATATAGTGCTATACTACACATGGCAAACCATAGTATAGGTAGCTATAGATGCATAGGCGAAGCTCCAAAATTACAAATACTATTGCTCATTCGAGCACCACAATAAAATAGAGAATAAATTCACGAAAATGTAGATATGATCAAACATCTTTTGCGAGGTAATATGCCTACCTAAATAGAAATATTCTTCTATCTCAACAATACTAATACCAACTGCCTATCTATTACTACTTTAAGATGAAATAAAAAACAATGACTTGCCTCAATGAAGCATAGAATGTAGTATGCCCAATGGCGACTCAATCACAATTTCAGTGCCCTACAATTTCATAATGATCAAAAGAAAATGTCACAAATATAAGGAAGCAACTCACATGAGCAATGGCAGATGATATCATTGTAAAGATCATGCATGATATTGAATCCTTAGGAGAAGATTGCTTTAGTTTGGTTATTTATCACAAGACAAGTAACTAGATTAAAGTTCCAGTGGTACAAATCCAAAAATGCATGTACATTTTAACACTCACATACAATACATCACACATCAAATGATAACTGACCACAAATGTCTTAAGTACTATCAATAGAGAATCCAAATATTTGGACCTAATCATGTATCAAAAATCTTACGAACAATCCTTAGATACCTGAATATATCCAAAATCCCAAAATACGACATTTAGGATTCCAAAAAAATAAAAATAAATAAAAAATAGAACTTTCCATTTGATATACTTTGCTTGCCAATGTAGACTAATTTATTATAAAAAAATTTAATACTTTTCTATATAAGCCATTTTGGCACATTTCAACTTAGATGGTAGAGCACTCACTTAGCATGTAAGAGGTATAGAGATTGATATCTCACTTCTCCACAACTTCTATAGCTTAGTTGGTTAGAGTGCCCATTAAGTAAGTTGAAGATCCTAAGTTCAACTCTCAATTGAAGTAGCTATTATTTGTTTGAGTATCCTTATATGATTGTTGAATCAATCTTCAAAGAAAAGTGCACTACTATGCTTCATTATGTATATTTTCTTTATCAATATGTTACAAATTATATGCATCAATTTTAGGTTGTTTTTACTTGACTTGTGTACTTAACATTCTATTACACTTTAAGTAATCAATCTATGTCAAAATTAATATGTAAGATAGAACAAGTTTCATATTAATTCTTTGAATTGTTTAACATAGTAAGATTTTATTTTATGAGGCATTTATATAGTTTTTTATATTTTCATTAATAAATATCTTTTATTACTTATTTTCAATATGCAACATAACTCAAGAATTATATGCTTTCACATTCAAAGGACACACAATCAATAAACCTTCTCTACAATCTATCCCTTATGAAACTTTATCATAAAAAGAATATATAAATTATTAGTATTAATTGTTCAAGGATGTTTTAGTTGCACTTTTGTCTTCTTTGTTAAACAAGAAGTTTTTATGTAAGTACATATTTTCATCTATCCAAACAACTAGATATTAATTCATGTATTTATGTCCAAATGCAATGTAAATATTTGCAACAAAAGGCACAACCATGTAGAAAGTTAAATCCAAATTCTATTTACTCTACAAATTTCTTTTGCACCTTAAAAGTATAAATAAAAAATTAGAAAAATAGTAATAGAAAAATGGTAGAAAACACTACCAAGACTGGCCAAATTTCGTGTCTGGTGAATTAGAACAGGGACAGATTGCCATTCTCTGTATTTGAGTTCATCCGGTCAAACATCCACACCCACCCACTTAAATTATATTTCTCTTTAGTTCACATCAATGGCTTGCGTTCATATGCAAGTTCCAAGACATAGCAAAGGTCCTCTAAACCGGTCATACTTGGTAGAAACACATCCTGAGCAATTTTTCCCAGTAATCATGTACAAGTGCTTCTCACAACGATCTCGGTTAAATGCATGGACGCCTGTCGTGCTGAGCAGGACTTGAAACTGCGCGGGCAGAGCCCACATGATTTCTAGTCAAGGCCGATTTCCACTCCGTCACGACAGTTAAGGTGGTAACGACCTGAACCTATAAATGCGATTTGCTCTAAATACAAAACACAGAATAATTTCGGTTTTTATAATACAAGTGCATGTTCTGGTAAATTTATACAATTCGATGTAGATATTTACCTGTGCACATTTTGTTAATATTTCAAAGAAGTGGACGTGGAGACAAGCCCAAATACTACAAACAATCTCTAATCAATCGTTTGGATGAGATAGATTCTGGAGCAGATATTATTTATGTATAACAAAACACCGCGCTGCACGATTGGATAACATGAGCAGGGCTAAATCTAAATAAAGCTATATACTATTGTAGATTGTGAAACATAAGAAAGCTCTATTCTAGGGTTGAAGGAATTTAGAAAGTTTAATGAGAAGTACGATATTGTTGCCAGCGAAGGCGAGACCATTTCGAACCAAGCCCTGCTTCATCATTTCAATTTTCTACGTCAGGTCATGTTTTTGTACAAGCATGAGGTTGGTAAGCATTTCCTCACTTAGACATCATACGGGGTCCTCTCCTCAAGATTTGTTTCCAGGCAGGGTGTAGATTGAGAGGAAAGTTATAGAGGTTAAGCCCAACTTAGAGAAAGTGACATGTTTCTCTCACCACTTACATTACAACCGATTTGTACCAAAGATTTTTAATGGTAACTGAATGCTTCCGGACTGCACTAGTCCCGGAACACATGCAGATCGTAGTTTACTGCTAGACATGATGGTGACTTCTCAAAACAGGCTACTCCAAAAATTCGTTTAATTTCGAACAGAGACTGCGCTTAGAGAAGAGAAGAAAATTTTCGGACATATTGAAGGTCTCACCTCATGTATTCGAAGCCAGCATGAATTAGCACTTTCTAACCTACATACAGGAAAAAGGACCAAAACGATTGACTACATCTCGATATCCATCAAATCAGTAGCCCGCGTCAAAAGTTCTAAAGTCCAGACATGGTTTCATTATGAGCGCGCCCATACAAAAGTTACCGAAGTTACTCTTGACTCGGGCAAGAGTAACATCCAGTGAACGTGACAAGAAAGCATCAAGTCTGTATTCACTGAGAGACGCCCAGCCACTTAGTGAAGTTCTCGAACTCCGTGTATTCTGAGTCAGAAACCATAGTCTTGTACCATGAAGCACCCTGCTTTTTGATCAATTCTTTCTCCTCGGGCTGCAAGTACAATAAAGCACTGAGAGTCACGACAAAGCTTTGGAAGCGAGAAAAACAAGCATGGAAAACCATTGTATGCAGAATGAAACGCATGTAGCAGAATAATTCCCATCAGGCATGAACTCAATTTGCTTAAATCAACTTCTAGTTTACTTTTCCTTTGCATCACCAGCGATGAGGCTGATTCGATGGAAAATGAACGTGAACGCAGACTTGATATCCAAGGAACATATTATCTGAGGTGTAAAACCCCATCATAGAAAAATTCAGGGTTTGTTTCACCATTTCAAAAATAAGAGAAAAACACGATACCTTAATCTGGGACCTCTTGCTTTGCAACTTCTCGGCTTTAGCCTTGGCCTGTCTCTCCTGAGCTAATAGCTCCATCCTCCTGGCGGTCTTAGCATAGGGGTTAAGCTTCAGAAGAGCTCCCAAGTTCTTCAACGGGTTCTTCTTCAATGCCCGTCTCTTAGTGTCAGACTTGGTCGGGCGAACGACGCTCTGAACCTCGTCAGAGTTAATGATTCTACCCAAGTCGGGGTTACCCATGATGTTGCGAGGGAGACTGTAGTTCTTCTTGAGAAGGGACTTCTTCTCTTGGGTGCCGTAGATAGAGTCTAACTTCTCAAAAGCAGACTTAGTCCAGACGATAAACCGTCCAAGATGACCACCTACAAGTGCACAAACAAAAAACGTTCCCTTGAACTACCGATGCACATTGATGTTGAATCTAGACTTCATCAGAACATGATCCCCAATCCACAGATTTGTAAACATAGGAATTAAATGAACGTCAACTCGGGAATGAAGAAGCATGTGGAAACGGAGACATGCGAAAGCGACATCTCATAATGATGCCTCAACCCTAACCATCCAAAACCCTCATGATAAATTAGGGCTCCCTATCAATTCTCACCTGGTGCGAGCTGGAGAAGGTTCAATCGGTTGACCGAAACAACCTCAACACCAGGAATGTTCCTGAATGACTTCACAAGCTTGGCCCCCTCGGTACCGTAGACAACCAGAGGTCCACGGCGGGAGACGTACCTCCTGTTCCTCATCTTACCCTTACCAGCCCTAATGGCATGGCTCGCCTTAACCTTCTCGACATCGGTATATGCACCTACGCTCTTCAACAACTTAACAGCCAAAGAAGTCTTCTCAATACCCTCTGCACCATCGCCCAATACCAATGGAACCTCCGGAACCTGCTCGATCCTGTGACCCCTAGCTAGCACCAACGAAGGAACCGCTGAAGCGGCCAATGCGGACGCGATAGCGTACCTCTTCTGATTTAGGTTCACCTTCCGGTGCCAGCGGCGCCAGATCTTCGTGGGCGCGAACATGCGTCCGCCTCGGCACATGTTACCGAAAGCTCCCTGTCCGGCGCGGTGCGTTCCACCTCCTGGGACCCTTGGGATACGAGACACGGCGCGCCCGGTACCCCATGACTCTGCGGACGTCTGATGACCAGCCTTGGTGCTCACAGCGTAAGGCTGCCTCTTGTTCTTCGCCAATGCGGTGTGCACAGTCGCAACCACATCAGGGCGAATTGGTGCCAGAAAAACGGCAGGCAGAGTTGCCTGGGCACCCTTGTCGGCCCCATCGACGCCCTGCACAGTCACCAGAGGGCGAGCCGCAGCTGATGCCATCGTGGATAGTTGTGAGCTCCGAGCTCGTGCTGCACCTGAGAGAGCTGCAACCACGAACGGTGCGCTAGTAAAAAGACCTTTGACGACGCTAAGCTCCCCCTCTTCCCCTCCCAGAGACCTCACAGCCAGATTAGGGTTTCTGAAGCATGAGATATCGTCACCCTCCATTTTAATTCTCCGAATTTCCCGAGCATCGATCTCTGCCGTCCGTGGCCGTTCCCACTACTAACACGTTCCCAATGATGTAATATCCTCGTCAACTCAAGGGAAATGGGCGTTAAACCCTAATTCCTGGCATGTTGAGGTGATTGTGCCCGAAGCAATGGATTTGACATATGTTTTTTTATGTTAACTGAGCCTAGACTTGTCTCGTTCTTTTTTTCATTTCGACGATCTCATGAGTAGAATCACCCTCTATCAATGGTCCATTGATGAAGGTGATTCATTGGCTGTTTCCTCCATGAATCAAGACACCAACGGTCTTTGCATTAATTGTGTGGTAAACGTGAATGTCAACATTTCATTCCAACCGTTCCTTTCCTCGATGATTGTTTTATGGCTCAAACTTGAAAAGGATCATGATGAGTCTATTTGCCACAGATGCCCTAACACTGAGCTCCAAGCATACCGGGGGCAGCACTGTAAACCTCAAGAGGTAGGACTGTTGCACATACAATTTGACGGGTTCCGTGAGCGAACCGATTCGGACATTACAGGATGCGCCGTGGAACTCTTTCAAATAGAGAAGCTGTAGGAATTCTTTGCTTCGTAGCGAGAAATTCATGTTCAATGTCCCTGGCGACAATTAAGCTACGCAAGCAATTCAGACAATTTCCGAACTTTGTAGTGCAGACTTTAACGAGGGGTTACTCACTCGCTACTCCTGTACTGTTTCATGTGAAATATTCGACGTATTTTTAAAAGAAAACTGAGAGGAGCTTTTGGTGAGAAGACATCTGCTCCAATGCATGACGGTCGCAAATTGTTTGAATTTCTTATCTTAAATTGATAAAATAAAAATTGGTATCAGTAGTAGTACGTAAAAGCTTTTGGTATGTATCAGGATCCTCACTCTTCTGTATGCACATTCTCTAAGATGTGACAAGCTCCTTCGCAAGGGTACGTACTCGGCCGATGACTAAGGTCGTTAATTTTCTGGAGGCTGCTTATCACACTTTCATCCTGTAGTGGCACCATCAAATGTTTGTCTTTGGCACCCACTTTACTCGCATCGTGTCATTGTCAAAATACCTACGCCAGCAATTTAAGTGCGGGCAATCACAGAGGAGAAAAATGCGATAAGGGAACAATAAAATGCAAGAATACAGAAATCAGTGACAGAAAGAGAGTCGAGTTCGGAGTGAAGTAATAGCGCACTTGGTACTCAAGTGATTTGTTGTAGCAGAAGCATGTGATGGTCGTGATGTGAGAGTAGTTAAATTTGCTTTGTTCGGGTCAAATGGAAGTAGGATTTCAGTAACTTCACCGAGGCATTTCCTGGCAATGCGAGGCTAACGCCATTGGATGCACTGCGGGAGTCACCTGAGAGGGAATAAGCAGTTCGCAAGCGCTCCACATGGTCGAACCCTAAACTCCTGCCAGTAAAATTCTCAACAAATTGTTTGAGCACTCGACGTTGCAATGCAACAGGCAGGGATTGCATGATCATAATGTCGAGTTTTCTCCCATCAGCGTCCTCAGTCTCCGCCTTCTTCAAGATGTTATTGCAAATGCTGTCGAGATACTGTTGTTCAGCATGGAGGATTTCCGCACACCGCGCTAGGGACTTGTCCACTGAGTCGTTAAAATTCTCTCGCAGGTAGGGGAGGAGCTGGTGACGGATGCGGTTGCGGTCGATCTCGAGCGACATGTTGCTCGGATCGGGCCACAGAGGTAATCCTAAGAGGTCGCAATATTCCCGAACCTCTGTTCTTGTAAAACCCAGGAGAGGTCTTACGAGGGCAACCTCAGAGCTACCAACTTCGACCATTTCTCCATTCGGGGCTGCAAGTGACGAAACGATCTCAGTTGGAGCAAACGCTGTGCGTTGAGAGAGCGACAGCAAGGGAGACAATACGCGTCTCCAAGTCAAGGATTGCAAACCATGGAGGCCGGAGCCACGGAAGAGGTTGTATAGGAGAGTTTCTACCCGGTCGCTCGCAGTATGGGCTGTGACTATAGACGTAAATCCATGTCGAAGCGCTATCCTTTGTAATATGCCGTACCTCCACGTCCGTGCAAGTCCTTCACTGGGGACAGGCGACGTGGTCACTGCTTGATAGTAATTTATCCTTAAGCTTGCTGCAACCTGTGAAATGTGGGAACCTTGTTTCCGGGACGACGACGACCACCGGTGGTCGCAATACACAACACCTAACAGCCAACCCCATTGATCACGTAGGCTCGCCAGCATATGAAGAAGGCAAATAGAATCTTGACCACCAGAGACAGCAACAAGTATTTTCTCTCCAGGCCGAAAAAGATTATGCTCGCGAATTGTCTTCGACAAACGCTGACTGAAGCCGTGCTTAATTCGTGCCTCGGATACATTCTCTGTCGTGGTAATATTAGGGCTAGGATTGTCCAATAACTTTGACCAGTCAGTAGGACCCTCTCCTCCCCCTTTTGCAGCTGCGAACAGCTTGCTCTCCTTGAAGGATACTTTTACATTTCGACGGATGCAAAGTTGTTGACTGAATTGCAACTGGAGGGGAACGCAGCGCACAGAGGCTTTTGCAAGCGACAAACTATCCAATCCCGTTGGAATCAGCATTCCAGATGCTCCTGTGCACATCAACATTTCCCCCTATGTATATCCTGCCTAGAAGCTGAACCAATTCGCAAGAGCACAAACCAGATAAGGACAGTCTGGTGGTTACACAGCGAACAGGAGCAGTAAGGATTCGGAAAGCTTCAAAAATTACACGGCAACGGATGCAATTGCGGTCGCCATGGCTTCAAGAACGCAACGTGACGGCCAGGATTGCAGCCACTTAAGACCCTGATGATTGTTGAAATTCTAAACAAAAACCTAGATGAACTACGAGTGACATGAGGTACGCGCATCACACACCGCAGCATGCTGGATTATGACAGGAGTGGAAAACTTGATACAAGACTCTTGACCAAAATCCGTGAACCTGAAAAGCCAGGCATTCACTGCGGCTGAAATTTGCCGACATTTTGCTAACAACAATCCTCGAAAAAATTGAAGTCCTCGGCAACTGAAACTCCTTCAAAACTGAGAAAACAAATGACCAGTGAGCTAGTGCAACTCACAAAACCCACCATGGCAGCCCTAGGAGATCACCCAACATTATGCTGAGCCTCGCCTGACACAGCGAGTAAAAAAGATTGCGAAGCTCCAAGTGTGGAAGAGCATTCGGGGAACGAGGGAATCTCCGCCATGAGTCTTTCAGGAAAAGTTCACCTCGCAGCAGAAAAAACTTTGTTATATATCCCATACCGTTAGGTGAGTCAAGGTACAAGTTCAGGCTACAAATACTCTGAAGAAAGCTGGGTTCTTCACTTACCTGGGCGGGGTCGATCCATGATCCGGAATGTGGATGGCCTAGCGGAGCCTGCCCCATTGCACTTCGGGCCGGGTGACTCTAGTATCTTCCTACGGGAGGCATACACGTCATAATTTGTGGCAGAGGGGGCTCGCGTACGCGCGGCCCCCACCAAGTCAAATACCAAAACCAGGACGATTACTTTTCTGTCTAGTAAGGTGAACATTAGTACTAAAGAAACTGTAAAATTAATTTTCTCAGTAGGACCTCTTCCAGAATGTTATTAGGTTCTACTTGGGATTTTTTTACCGTACTGTTCACATTCGTGAAGTTTGTTGAAGTGTAGTACAGGCAACATTGATTCTTTCAATGTTATTATTACTGTTTTATTATTATTATTATTATTATTAGTTTTTTTGAAATAAAGGTAATGAAAATAATTAATTTATATGATATTATGAGGGTTACAAATGGACCATCTTGAATAGTTCGGCTATATATTGTATCATATATTTTTATCTGTAGAATTTTAGATTTAGTGGTGAAAAGTTACCTCTAAACAAATGATTTCAGATATGTTGATTGTGAAGTTGTATATTTAATGGTTATCAAATAAATAAATAAACAAATAAAAAATAAGAAGGCAAAATCCTACAAATCATTTGCCATCATTCATATATTTGATCTAAGTCTATCTACCTATCAAAAAAAGAAATTTGTAAAAAATCATGATGTTAAACCTAAGAATTCCAAGTAACACAAAAATCAAGCAAACAAAGAACAGGACATCCTCTCAAAAATATGTTTGTTTTTAAATTCAAATTTTTTCCAACTTTGGACATGTACCAATTAGAAATGATATAAAAATTTGATGCACAATTTCATAATAACTAAAATATTCTTCTGTTTTAAATTGAATCTATCAACTTTATAATTTGAATCCCTACATTGTTGATACAAACAAAGTTGGTGAATCTAATTATATATAACTCTTGCTTGTATTTGTGATGATTTTTGACAAACCATCTAAAACCACTACTAGAAACTATAAAAATAAATAAAAAAGAAAAGAAAAAAGAAAACATTATATATTTGTAATTTTTATATTGATATTCTACTTTTATATCTTTATGTTGGTCTATCATATGATATGAAATAGAGATTCTATAAATAAATTATTTTTATTAAATAAGATAGTTAAAGCATATCTATATTTATCATTGAAAAGTAAAAATCAAAATTTTATTTTTGTAATTTGAAAACCTTATAAACATTCATCATTTTTGGTGATGGTTCTTTCACAAAAAGAAGATTTTATTGTCTTCAAATTTCTATTTGAAACCCACAATAGCTCTTTTAATAGATATACATACACTAATGAAACTCGTGCCATTGGCTACATTTTTATGCTCATTTTAACACAATATATTGGTTTTTCCACAACACATATCATGTATAGTAAATATTCCGTCTGCTAAAATGGTAGGCCTTTTTGAAGAGGGACTAGACACATTGATTGAAGCAAGTGTCTTGTTGCTAGAGGATAATTTGTTGCCACCTGCAATATTTCTATTACTTTTTTCAGCCACTAAATAAAAATATATATTTAAAAATTGTTTGATCACTACAATGCTACTTTTGATTTTTTTGTGATAAAAAAGTTAGTTGTTGTCCTAGTAAGTATGAACTTGTCTTTCTTTGTATATTTGTACTTCCAAAATTAATTGTGTTTTTTAAAATGAGATTTGGATATGTATGTGAAACTTATGCCTTTGAGTAACATAGCCACATCATTTCAACTTTGATTTAACCAATTCTGTTGAACCAAAGTTGAGAATATAATGAAAACAATGAAAAAAATACTATACAACCTTGTTTCAAGAAAAAGACAATTCTTGAAAATTGACAATAGTATAAACATATTAAAGACATATCGAATTCCACAATTTTAAACTATTGTGCAAGTTGCACTCTGAATAGGAAACAAATCAGACATAGTAGTACACCTTGTCCATCACATTAAAGAAGAGTGTTGGCAAATTTAAGATTAGCCACACTAAAATTACATGCTCATAAAAATAAAGTTCATTGAAGTGCCACCTAGTCTGTCCACATTCAAGTCTTGTATAGGTCATAAGCGGGACTTTGCCAACAACATAACCATCATTAGACAAATAATATTTAGACAAACAATCTTCGTTCATATTATTTTGCTTTTACAACTTCCTTTCTTTTTACAACTAAATTTGCAGTAGATTTAATCTGTCTACCAAATTATATGGATTGTCTATGCTTAGAATGCCAAATATTGATTATTTTTATTAGAGTAAAATACCTTTGACAATCAATTTAAACTTTGATAATGTTATGGAATATTCACACTTTTTGAGAAGAAAGGGTATATAATATTTAACTTATTTTGGTAGTTGTTTAGTAATCCACTTCAAACATGACAATTGATTTTATAGATTAGTTTAATAATTTGAGTTGCAACTAGAAGTTGGTAAACAATTGTTGTTATGTGGTGAGATCAATCAGGGTTGACGTAGCAATCTGTAGAAGATGATGTCTACAAAGACATCTTGGAGGAGAATAATGGTTGGTACTGCTACTAAATGTGGAGCAGTATCCAATATGAATTTTAGGAATAAATAATGCAGTTATGTTGACTACAACAATAATATTGAGGATTATACTAGAGACACTAATGAGGGTCCAGAAAATGCAACAACAAAACCATTTCATAAAGGGAGTTGATATTTTTTAAATTAATAGCCTTGCAAGTAATCCTAACTGCCTAGATATAACTTTGCCCCTAAAATATGAGTCTAGTTTCTTTACAATTGGTATTTTCACAGTAAAAAATAATGTCTTGCACATCCAATATTCCATAGCAATGGACAAATGTGCACACACAATGCATGTGCTTTGAGATTTGAGAGAGTTAGTACCTTGTAAATTGGTTGTTTGGAAAAAACTTCAATTTTCTTTACATGTTACGAAGACATCAAAATATTCTTAGAATATTCTATTAGGTTTTAGAAGGTTTTAGAAGGTTTTAGAAGATTTTAAAAATATTCTAAGAAGAAGTCTAAAATATTCTAAAAGATTCCAAAAGGTTCTCAAAATATTTTAATAAATTTTAGAAAGTTCTAAGAAGATTAAAAAAGTTATTTAAAAAACTTCTTTGGATTGTTTTATTTTAAAGCAACATGGAAATATCTTGAGAAGTTTTTAGGATTGTTTTTTCTTCATGCAACATGGAATTTTTTTGAGAAGCTTCTTAATATCTAATATATATTGGAGTTGAGGCTAAAGAGATCTTCAATCTCAACAACACATCTTTTGGAGTTCTAGTTCATCTTTCTTGGTATTGATCTATATTTATTTGGTTTAATCAAATTCTTACTAGTTTTTCCATTGAAATTCTTTTGTTCAACTTCTTATTCAATCTTTTGTATAATATGTCCATGACATCACATTGTCTTCTATGGCTATGTGTAGGTTCCATTGAAATTCTTTTGTTCAACTTCTTATTCAATCTTTTGTATAATATATCCATGACATCACATTGTCTTCTATGGCTATGTGTAGGTTCCTGCAATCATCCAACTACAAAGATGCAATCCACAAAGTAAGAAGTAAAATAAACAAGCACCTTTTTTGTTACACCACCAACTTGTACGTTGGGCCATACCTTATCTCCATTTACATTTGCAAAGGCATACTTAGGGATTGGGCTTAGATTTGCACCTTGAAAAATCCAAGCCCAATCCCTAAGTATGCCTTTGCAAATGCATAATATATGATTGTAATAAGATAATATAGTATTCTAGTCTCTTAATATAATAAAGACCAAATATTTTTTATAGTTTTCATTGTGGTACATATTATAGTAAATCTACATAGTAAATATCATTATTGCATTTGATATGCAAGTCTCCTCTCGAGGCAAAAAGAATGAAAAAAACACATACTCTCTCTAAGAATTGTATTTTTTTATACTTTTTTAATATTTTTTTTATAAAAATTTTGTTAAAAAAAGGCAAGTCAAATTACAACTAATAAGCAGAAAAAAGAGAAATTTACAAATGCAAGAGATATTACCAATGACAATGTCGAACATAGATTGCTTTAGAAGATAATTTTACATAAGGTAAGGGCAATGTTGGGTCAAATCAAGTATAAAGTTTTCATCAGAATTGAAACAAAACTTGAATTCACATGGCCTTAACAAAATCTATATAGAATGTAATAACTTGGAGTGATTTATGAGAGTGATTTTTGATTTTGAGAGTTATATAGAAATAACTTGGAGTGATTTTATGACTAACTTAATTATTTTTTCCCTCTCTACAGATTGATTTAGTTGTAGGATTTAGTTTAAATTTTATTGAATTGGATGGTGTTCCGGATTCGTCTAGGTTTGTGTTCAAACAATCATGTGTGATTTCGTTCAGTTTCCGTGGAACTTCACAGGTGGTCGCTGTTGCAGTGTATTCGGTGCCACAGCTGATCGACACGGTGGATTGTTTCACAACTGTATTGCTTTGTTTCCAGCTTGGCAAACGCTAGTTAAGGTTGGAATGTTATGTTGGAAAGGGTTGCAACATTTCATGTCAAAAAGTCGGTCCAAAAGCCGAATGACAATGGAAAATGCACGTCTTTGTTACCAAGTCAAGTTCTGTCTCAGATATCCAAATAATGTTGCACAATCGATCTCAACGGATACTGTAACGACGTACGCTACAACATCGAATGGTGCTGCTTGCACAAGATTCTGTCGCACGGATGATGGGGGAGATATAGTGTGCAAAAAATGCAGCAAATTTTGGAGGTGGAACGGTCTCCACCACCTAGAAACCACACTTCTGTGGCTTCATTGGTGTGAAGATACTATGCTCCAGAACCCAGAACGACTTTATACTTTTACCTGCAAAGGTATTGCAGGTACTGGTCGTCACAAGGATGCATATCCTGTCATTGAGGGGATGGATCTTGTCGTTTACCAATGCCCAGGTGTACCCCCCACATCATTAATGTAGTACATCTGAATTGAAGACAGGTGGTAGTTAGGGCTGTACAACCCAGCAACTCACGGCCACTCACAGTCAGGAAGCAGCTTTGTGCTGTGTAATTTCTCTTCTTTCTGACCAAAAAAGATACATTGCTCAAACGCAGTTCACACAGGTGGAAAAATAAACCTGTGCTCTCAATTCGACGATGCAGTGTGTTTCGACCGATGTCTCGCTCAGTTGAGTGCGCATTGTTTGACAAAATCATACCTCCGAGGTTTTTGTGGAATGCACTTGCTAGAATCCATCTTTTATCTAGTGTAGCATGATCAAATACCGACTTATGAGAGGAGTATTTGTGGATTGTACATTGAATGAACTCTTTCCAAAGAGGAAATGCACTCTAGAGAAATGTGATAATGACTAGCCTAAGATTCGACCAAAATTCTAACAGCAGCTTCTCTAGTTAATCATCTCGTACATCGGAGTTGTAAACCTCATTTAAGAATGTTCAAGCTAGGTTCGAACAGAACCAAATTTCCACTGGTCTCGACCAGACGCTCATTTCTGCGAACGGTGTCTAGAACTGCAAGAGAGGGAGGTAGGAGTTGTGTCTAAACCTCATTCAGCCGTGGAATATAAATACCACGATGAATATGCTGAATAGACCGGTTGTTAGCTATGGGTGTACCAATGTGGTGATGCGAGGCACTAGATCCTGAAGTAACTGTACAAAAACCTCAAACCCACACAGAACATGGACTCAACACCTAGAGAAACGCAAGCGGTGGTTCTCGGATTCTAGCTCTCGCACATGGAGTAGTGCGACCTGTTGCAAAAACATCCCTCTTGTTAAAAAGCCAGAAGTTGTAGAACGACACTACGGGATCAAACGCTAAATGACAAAGACTTATCCTAAATGCCACGATGATGGAACCAGAAAGAAATCATCAAAAGCCGTCTAAGGTTTAGCCAAATAAAATAAACTAACCTTGAGTTTTCTTCTCATCTCTTCATCGTCACTTTCTCGAAGCCTCCGCTCTTCTTCCAATGCAATATGCAGACTATCCCGTTCTCGAATGATTTTCTCTAGATTGCGCCTATAAACTGCCTGTTGTTGTTCCAAGTCTAGAAGCTGTTCTAGCCATAGAAATAACATTAGGTAAGGTATTCACGTTCATCTAAGAGAACACTCGAATTAATATCATTAAAAAGTAAATGTACCAGGAATTAGAAGTACAACAAACACTCATCTGCATAAACTTGACAGTGAACAGTAGAAAATATTTTACCTGAGCCTCTAATTTACGATTTCGTTCAATTTCAAACATCAGACTCTGTTCACTTGCCTCCTCCAGCCTCCGGCACCTTGAGGAAACCACAAAAAAATCAGAGGTCGAGACTTGCTGATATGCGAGTTGCACAAAAATGCGTAAATGTAATAGAAAGCCAATTAATTTTTGAACATGGAAATGACGATAGGTAAAGCTAGAAGAAACAGGCATATTTCAAAAGGTCTAGTATTCTGTAAAAGAGCAGAATAGATCAAGAAGTATTTTTAAAAAAATTTGCTACAGAATTAGAACCTTTCTCGGATTTGCTCATTTTCATCTTTTAGTTGCTTCAATATCTCCAATTCCACCAATGGCCTATGGCCATTCGAGGTTACTGGCCGCTGCTGCACTTGTGGAGGAGGAGCAACATCTGCAGCAGCAGCCCTTCTAACAAACTGAACCACAGACAATTAACAAGAGTAAAAATCTCAAAAACTGCGATACATTTCTCCACAGGTTTCAGTTTCATGTGCGAAGAAATAACAGCTTAAATCTTGAAGGGGGTACTTCATTGCATATGACCGATAAACACCTGATAGATACAGTTTCCTTTGAACAAAATTCTGGCAGTTATATATATCCGGAAATTACAATTCAAATAAAAACACACATACTGACGCAGCACGAGGTCAACATGTAGAACAACGACAATACCATCCTTCCAAGATCCTCCAATGACTTCCGGCTAGGGACAGTCTCCTTAGGACCAGGCTCATTATTCTGTTGCAGCACAGGAATTACTAGTTAGCAGATAGCATCAATGAGATGCCCCATCATAAGAGAAAATGATGGGCGTGGCGCACTCTAGAAGCAACTGTAAGTCTGACTTTGCAGAAAGAAGGCAGGACAGAAGTTCTCGGGAACACCTTAACCATACAGGTGCCGTTGTTGAGAGATCCACTTCTAGATATCGCAGAAGCTGGTTCGATTTCAAGCCTTAGTCTTCCTGACGTTCCCTCTCCATACGTTCGCAAAACCCCTCCAGTTCTCCGTCCTTCACTCATTGAGTTGGAAGGCAAAGAGAGGCGTAATTCTGCGTGAGGGTCCGAAATTGGAGATGACATTGTTGAACCTTGACCCTTGTTCATAGCGGCCTCTGTAAGTGGAGGAAGATTACCAGAATCAGTACTAAAAAGAAACACCAGTAAAAAAGAGATTATAATGCGCGAGCACGCGCACTGGAGGAAAGTACATAATTAATACAGTCCACGATACACAAAAAACCAAAAAATTCACATCCAAAAAACTAGCTCTTGAAGTTAGCATCGTGAAAAGTACCTCCAGGCACAAGGGCAGGTGGTAAGCTCCTCTTAATCTTTTTGCTCACATAGCCCACCTTATGGCAATTATTTGCCCTGTGGAGTTGCAAATCCATGAATGTTAGAGATAGCAGAGGTAGCGAATACTTGCAAGAAAAGTTTCCATAGTCAATAGATGACTCGAGCTGAGCTGAAGGATAAAGAAAAGCACCAATAATTCTTCTGCATCTGCAACAGGCGAGACTCTAATCGTGACAGGACGGTAGTGCGCTCAAATCCTTGCTTGTCATGAGCAGGTTCCACAAAGTTGGCTTCTAAGACTCCTGTGAAGGAAAAAGAATTGTTACAGGAAGCTCACAAACATGATTGAGGAAATAACTTTCAATTACACTAGATTGTGGTACTCAACAACACGATACAGTATTCAGAAATCATGAACATACATATCGATTCCTAGAAGAAAGAATTCATTCAGATTCCCAGTTCTCTCAAGGAAGCCATCGCTTACCTATAATACCCCGCCCATCACTGCCAGTACAATTCCAAATTTTCCACAACGGCTACATAAAACATAAAAGAACTCATGATGTCATTATCAACCATCCAATTGATCATATGCTTGAATGCATTTGGATGTCAAATACCCTAAAAAAACAAAAGCTAGCATGCCACAGTATCACAAAAGAGGTTTCATATCAACAGAGTCTGAAATGAAGCAAAGACTAAAAGAGAACAGAAGATGAATGAATTGTATGCTCCAAATTGCAAAATATTGTTACGCACATGACAGAACATAAGAGTAAAATAATCACCTTAATTAGGCGGTTTTTGTGGTAAACGTTAAAACCCTGAATGTTTACATGGTCTTTAGCATCTTTCACAAACCCAATGGTAACCACTGCCATCATCTGCGAATCACACATTGCATAATTTGTACTAATCTCTACAGTTTTTAATTAAACTTCAATAGCAACACATACACATTATAAAGGAAATAAAGTACAAGACAAAAGAATTGTATGTGCACAAAATGAAATGGTATGCAAAAATTGCAGATGCGTGCAGTCTTACATCAGTTTCTTTGGTTACATGATCAGCTCCACTCTGTGGCCTGTAAGTGAGTTCTTGGGTAAACATCAGGTCATCTACAAGATTACGGTGCTGAACTTCTTGTCCTCGGAGCATAATTCTGAAGCCAGGTGGCATCCTCAAGTACAAGATGGAGACATAACTCTGCCACACCAACAAACGGCCATACATGTACATTTGCAATTACACACACTAACACACTCACTCTGAGTTGCTATTCTGAACAATGAAAAAGACAAAAAAAAGAAGTGGGGCACAGATAGAGACTACTGATAAATCCCCATACACGTTTCCAGCATTTCTGTGTCCCTTTGATTGATAATCGTACATTAAAAGCAAGATGTTAAAGTAAAAGAATCTGCTAAACATTGAACAGGAAAAGTAACGTACTCGCAATGAGTGACGGTAGGTAAGGTAATGACTAGAGTTGGGAAACCGCTGAGCCATTTGTATTTTTTTCTCGTCACGATTCGCTCCTCTAATTTGAATATCCTACAATCCCAAAAACAATTAGCGTTTTATTGCTGCCACTAGACCTGCGAAAGTGGGTGATACACAATGATGTTTCAATGATAGTGTGCATCTATCTGATATTCTATTAGCTTTCGTAATATCTGTGGTCAAGGATCTCTATATCGAGAGACTATAGTTCAAAAACAGGCAGCTGGACAACTCACATAGGGATCTGTGTCAAAGTCTAGTTCGAGTTGGCCTTGATCGTCCTCCCACAGATTGTACAGAACAATCTTTGTCCCATGGTCCTTCATACCTGCAAACTGTTGAGGTAACAGACAATAAATAATAACGTTCAATCCTGGTTTTCCTTCCACTCGTTATAGTTTCCTTCCTAAAGCATCCAGCGTGAGCTAGCCAATCAAACATGAAGATGCTGATGTGGCCGTGATAGGTAATGATGTAGAGGCACTGCTCTCTCGTTTCCAAAAGAAAGTTACATTATTCCTGCTTGCAACTGCAAGCGCATGATACTTCGCTAAAAACTGCAGTACAAATTACTCCTACGTGAGAGCTCCGTTCTTATAAATACCTATTTTTCACTCATTGGATGGAGTCAAACGAGTACGTATTCGATTCACAGCTAGAAAGTAAACAAACCTGGTCAAACAGTTCTTCCTCACTTGAATAAGGAGACCAGGACTGAATTGTTTCTAGATTGTGAGTCCAGTCGTTCAAAGTTGTCTTCATCATCTTCCACACCTCCCCATCTCCAATTTCATAATCAATCTGCACAAGTTCAGAAGCTCTTCTAACTTCGTTCCTCATATTGAAACTCTTTCATGTGTCGACATTCTTCACCACCCTTATAAACAGATAACAATTTGGCACTCAACCTCTTCTAAAATTTGGTCATGATACCAACACAGACGAGTAGAAGCACTCGTTTCTATATTTTCAACTCAATTTTAGCGGAAACAAAAGCTAATTCTATTTTCTTGATTCTTTCAGAAATTAACCACCTTTCAATATATGATGCATCAAATAAATGCATAAATACTCAAATGATAACAACTCACCATTGGAACAACTATATCATCATGTCCAGTTTGTCGTAAGAAGGTGAACGACAACAAACCGATACTCTGTGTAGCTCTGTCCGCCAATTAGACGAAGTGAGATCTTGTAAATAAAAGGTTTATGGCCCTCCAGATACCAAACAAATCTACAATTTCCACTTGAACGACACTTGATGCACTTGATTGATATAAATCAGACCGAGTTGTAGTATGTACTATTCAGACAAAAACTTCTGACACGATGAAATTAGTGAAGGAGTACATGAAAAGAATGACAGCTAAGTGGAAACAATCATGATTAAGTAGAATCTAAGAAAATGGTATCACGGTTGCTCAACTATCCAAGGTTGTGACAAACCTATGCCCATTGGAAGCACGAGATCGTGAAAACACAATCACATCAGCACCAAGCCGCATGGTACTTGTCTTGAAACCGTTTCCATCTGCAATTTCGAGCAGGCAAGGTCGTGTCAAGTTGAAGCGATTCACCTGAAAAAAGAAACTGATGCAGACTGGATTGCAAGAAATATCAGCATAATGCTGCATGACCACCTTGGAATGCCAGCAAAGAAAGCACTTGGAAATTTCAACTTCCAGAGAAATAAGATCAGGAAAAACTCTAGAGGTTAGTACATAAAGAGAAAGAAAATGATCTCAGAAGACATTAAGTTATGAAGAAGCAATTAATACATTGACCGATAGTGTTGGCACTTTTGCTCTTTGCAGAATAACCGAGGGACATGCACTGACGCATTCGATCGGGAGTCATCCCACCACCATCATCTGAAAGCCAAGTGTACAAATTAGTAGAAACGTCAGAAAAACGGTTATGAAAGCAATAATGGCTTATAGAGTAAGCATGACCTCATGAGAAAGAACAGCGAACTAGAGCATACTATCAACCAACGATATACTCACTGGTACAGAAGTTCGTAGATTGCTAGAGATAGTTCGAAACCACAATGTCATCAAGTAGTCAGAAAAAAACACTTCTCATTGTAGCATTATGTGTCAGCGAAAAGTGCACACCTTCAATGACAAGCATAGAGGAACGATTTCTGGGGTGCAATGACACATCTACGCTCACAAATGTAGCGCCATTAACAACCTGCAGGTTGTGAAAAATAATTCACACTTAGCCCCGCCGCCAATGAGGGACCAATTTGCAACATGATCCCGTAGAAGAAATGTGATTCTAGACAGGTACAATTTAGCTTGGTTGACTGAAGATACAACATCCTCCAGATCCTAAAATACTGTTGTAATGAGTAGCGAAATGTGTGCTATGTTCCTAGAGCAGATAGAGTTGCGCTAGTTGGTGCAGTACGAGAAAGGATTCCGACGACCAATAGCCAAAGATCATTGTTTTTCAGCTACTAGAAAGCAAAAATGTACCTCATCCACAGCGTTGTCCACTAGTTCAGCAACAGCTGCAAAAAGTCCAACCATAAGTTAGTAATCCACCTACAAATCAATAGAGCTCAAAATAACCTACCACTATAACACAAAAGAGGCCCTACTATCACGTATGCTAGCAGGTAAGCTTGGAAAAGAGCATGAATAATTAAAAATTGCCTGTTAAACTAACATCAATACGTGGCAGCGATGCTAGTGAGAGCTTTGCGGTTATTAAGGTTCTCCAGTTCAGCTTATGTTGAAGATATTAATTATCATGATGTATCAAAAAGAGATAGATGAAATTTTAGAGTACCTTCCAAGAAAAAAGTAAAGACAGAAAAAAAAAAAAAAAAAAAAAAAACATTAAAAAAAAAAGAAGCTGTTCTGCCTCCCAACTGCAACCCCGAACTAGAAAAACAAGAATCATGATGTGAGTGGAACGTACCACCAAGAGCCCATCTGTGGCTAGTTGCATTGGAGTGAAGAAACTTCGGATGAACCCTAACGTGGTCAATTGCACCTAAATACACGACACGAATTGGTAAAGTAATGGCATTTCCCCCTATGATCGAATGTTATGTGTATTTCAGTTCACTGACTTCATAGTGCAAGGTAAAACAATCTCATGACAGTTCACTAGTTAACTCTCAAAATCACGATTAGCTAAGTTGAGACACGCAGGAAAAACTCTTTCTCCAAGTCATTACTGTCACAAAAGAAGAGCTGCTGTTGCAACATTACATTATCCATTAACCTGATATATAGCGCCACAAATCTTAACGTGCACCAAAACATTCTCCTTCCATGACATAATTAAATGGTCTCGCATAAATGCCTGACGTAGATTCTCAATCAGCTTGAAAATATAAGGCGAGAGGTAGAGAGACGAAGTGAGGTACGAGGAAACTTGGATGAATTAGGTAGTCAAGAAAGAGCCCGAGAATTATTATTTTTAGAATAATGTCGACAGTAGGAATCACATACATAGTGGATGTCAAAAAAATAAAATCTCTGAGAGTTTAACCTCCCTAATTCTCCACGAAACATGAGATCGATAATATTACATTCATTCAAGTACCATCGGAATTATGTGGTACGAAATCTCACCTGCTTGTTGCATGACAATAGCAGGCTGACCTTCGTAGTCACCAGCTTTCCAAAACTGCTTGCAGCTAGCTCGAGTGCTCGCGGACTCATTGAGCGGAGGTTGAGGAAAAAAAGGTAGCGCAACCGGAGAAGATATGCTCTTGGTTTCATGACCAATGTTCAAATCCCCCTGCGACTGGTTCTTCAAATCCTCATACCTCCATTCGTTCAGTCGGAGATCATCTGAGGGCTCCAGCTTCTGCTTCTTCTGCAGAAAAAAACCCTCGCCCCAAGGGCTTTCAATGGGACTGCTTCTTTTGCCCAGTTCTTTTGCCTCTCTGGGGTCATCGCTGTTGGTACTGCTTGAACTAAGCTCATACACTTCTTCCACTTCTTCTTCCCTCTTCACTGCCCCTATTGCAGACATCGCTACACCTTCTCTCTTTCCTAATTAGGATGTGGCACAGTGGACGGAACTGGGCATTGCTTGCTAGAGCGAGCAGTACGGAACTCCGACCAGGTTGCTACCTATGTTCAGTAGGTGTTCCAAATTTGTTTCGTACCGCAACTGACATTTATCCAACTTGAAAGATATCCTTGCAGGTATTGAAGAATAAGCTATTCAAGCATAAAACAGGCAAAAAAAGGAAACAGCGTTAACTAGTACTGGTCTCACACTCCGACTTGTTGGGGTGAAAACATCATTGCAATCACAACAAGTGCTGATCTTGAAGTCTATATGCATTGCCACAGCACCAACCACAGCTAGCGACCAATGTTCCTTTTGATTCCAAATCGTGGAGTCCTTGAAACAATAAATATTTGCAGGAAAATCAGTCTAACTTTGGTTTGACATAATTCAATAAACCTCCCTCCCCTCAATTAAACCGTGTACTCTCCTTGCCCAAAGGAACTAGTCAGTCGATGCCAACAAGACCAGCTTCGCGAGCACCTGATGACATGCATCAGAAAAATCTCTAGAGAACCCCGCAGGGACCTGTGAAAGTCAAGGCGAGCCTACGTAGTGTGTGTACGGGAAACCTTAGAACTGTCAAGACATCACCGTACCAACTCCTCGTGACGAGTTTCAAAACTCTGACATACGACGCAGTAAGAAAAATATGGCTTGCACGAGTTCCAAAAGCTGCACTACGAGCGTTCCGGCATCGCCAGTCCATAAAAACACCAGAAGATCTCTCCGAGTGCTTTCCGTAAGGTGCTTCAAAACGGCAGCTTACCGGCTCCTAACAGCTCATATGTAACGCTGTTTTCACCGCTTCAGTCTAGGGGATTGGCAATAAGTTAAAACGACTTGGGCTTCAGGAGAATACAGCGTTGACTTCCATGTGCCAATTCAGTGTAGACCGACGTGCCACAATCAGGAAATACAGTGACCTCAGTAGAGCATATCCCTGTAACCTCCCACACCTCATGCTTTTCACACCTCGACTAACAACCAAAGCACAGCAAACGGGCCTTCACAGGGCCTGACCCCAACGCGTTGCAAGCTTAGCTTCAACTCAATCATTGTAAAATTTCGCGCATATCCAATACTATCTCAGGCTCCTTGCTCGAACAGGAGGATTCCCAGGCCAAGATTAACACCCTTCACATGCCGCATTTCCGACACAAAACGATGAGTCTATGCGCATGGCCAAGCAGCATTTCCACTTCAATTCCTTGCAGCTCCGCCCTCAAATCCAAGCCACAATCCGGCCATAACTCAATGCAGATACGTCACGCAACCGGAAGGAGAAACCAAAACGTAGAACCTCGGCTCCAGTGAAACAACTTCCACCAGAAACATGCAGCTCCAGTGCCCCCGACTCCATCTAGACCTCCGAGATTTCCCTGGAATTAGAATACCTTCAACGTACCACTCACTCCAACCCAGCACACTTACTTAACCCCAGCATAGCGACACCTCACAGCACACACACCCAAGCTTTTGCAACAAACCCTGAGCGTGCCGAAACAGCAGCGATACGGCACCAAATCAGCCACGGAATAGCTCTACAGCTGCGTCGCGACGCATTGCACACGGCCGCTGCTTACAACCGTGCGAGGCGGGTCAGCAATGGCCAGGGCAGCTCACCAAATCAATCGAGCTTAGTGTTTCATGAGAGGCCATGCCTTGAGAGAAGTCCGGGCCCATCTCCCGAGGTTTTATCAACAAAGACAAAGGAAGAAGATGAAGTTCCCACTACGTTCCCATTCCCCATGTCCGCCTTGTTCCCCACGGTGCTTTCCCCGTTCCCCACGGTTACTGATGTGACCGCTGGGCTAGACATCAATAATTGATCCCGTGCCCGCGTATTCAATGCCTTCGCTCCTCCTCGAACTCCATCAAAGCTATCGTCTCTCAATTTCCCTTTGCATTCATTTCAATCTGCAGCGTCTGCCAGTGTTGGACTAGCCTGAACTAAATTCCCAATCAATTCTCCTGTTATATCTTCTCCCTTGATATATCTCACCACAGAGCTTCATTCTTCAAAAGAAAAATAATTTATATATATAAACATATACAACAAATGAAGGGGATTCTTCAGTTTCTTCTGACACCATCCATGTCCACCATTTTTGTGGCAAACACCGAGTCATTTTGAAAAACAGGGTAAGTTTTACCTCGGAGCCGTTTGGGCTCCAGAGAGAGCTTGAGCACAATCTCAAGTCAACTGTCAAATGATAGAGAGCAAGAGATGGGGTCCGTTTCACATGATGAGGCTGTGGATGGTAACAAAAGCTAATATCGAATCTCCAGAATATTTGCAAGGTGAAAGTTGGGGTCTGTTTTACATTCAGAAATGTCCAGGTGAAAAGAATAGAGGACAAAAAAAAAAGGTAACGAAGAAAAATGTGTGATTGGCATGGGCATATTGTGTTTTTTGTAACGTGGGAGTCAAAACGAAATCTTCATGTTCAACAGTTGGGTGAATAGAGCTCCAGCATAACGACTGGAACATGATTCGGTGAAGCAATAAAAATCGTTTCTCTCGAATTTTCAGTGGAACGTAGACGTTGATTTCTGACATGATGGAGAGTAAATACAAGAACTCGTTTTGGCATTATATAATAAATAAATTTCTACTCCACACATCCCGTTGTTGCGCGGATTGGGTGAAACCATTGCCGCTTTGCTGCAGCAACTGGGGCAGCAGTTAATGCGACTATAGAGATGAACTTGTCAGTCGTATTCATGAGACTGTTGCGGTCAGACTGTACTCACCTGTACAAGTAAATGAGGTTCGTTGTGTCCCTCTGCTCCTGCCTTGGGATCTGCTTGAGAAAACCGGATTTGGTTTCCCTTTGGGAGTAGCGCCTCCGGAGACGTAAGTCAAAATTTTGGAATTGGAGAAACTTGGGTATCTTGTACTGGCTTACATATAATTTTTATAATGCTGCTTACCCTGGTGGGATCTTGTCTAGTTGGGCGCTCTCTTACACACCACTTTCGAATTTCCAATGTAGGTAGCTGTCATATTGCTATAGCTAAAATTAGGGTTTAAGAAGCCTTGCTCTCTTTCGTTTTCCCCAAGTAATGAAATATGGCCCTAAACTATTGTGTCCAGAGAGGGGAAGAAGTGAAACTGGGTGCGAGCTGCGAGTCCTTGAGAGAACAGATGCTGAGCGATAGGGTAGGGAATGACTTGCACCACCTACATCATATCTTTTTTCCCCCATTAAATTGGTTCTCTCCTGTTCCCTGTCCGTCGAAGGTACACCCTCCAAAATGCTGCAGATGTTGTGCACATTACTGCCTTGCACTTTCTAAACATCATTAGAAGAGACTTGAGAGCTGGTGACAAGTCGTGAGAGACTGCTGCAGTAAAAACTCCAACAACAGATAGAAGTGTACCAACAAAGGGCAATATAGAGTGATGCAGAAAAGAACAGCCCACCCAATGGAAATGGTTGAGTACGCAGGCTGTACGCAACGTTTGTTTTCAGGTTGAATAGAGGGAGGATCTTATCACACCTTGCCAAGTAGAAATTCCTCGTCGACAAATGTGAGGAGTATTTCATGTGACCAGGCCGACCATCAATGCTGCTAATTGACCAGATCTCTCACTGGACCGCAGTACAGGTGACCCCCTCAATTGACAGCATGTTGTTTCTGCGGCACTGTACGTTTTACAGCATCATCAACACTCATCTGTGGGTTTCCCCCAATTTCATCGTATCCACGGCTTTCATCCCCTGTGGTACGTCGGTGCGCCACAACCTCAGTAACCGAGTTGGGATCCCCTGCAATTCGTGATATTCGTGTAGGCAATTAGTCTGCAGGGGTGATTGAGTGTGCACACAACCTCAAAGCACAGCAGGACAAATACAATTTCCGGCATTCCATGACTTGTTGACGAAGAAGGGGTGAATATTATTTTTAAGGGCGCCGCAGCACCGGAGATAACTTGTAGGACGCGCAAGAAGAAGGCAAACAAGTGATCATTTCTGCCCATTTCTAACTTTTTCATTGAATTATAATGGAACACGCCGACGAGGCACTCCAAACTTTCCATGTGTGATGGACGTGGTACTCCGAGATGGTACTCAAAGAGCGTTTTCGTGTATTACTAGAATATTTACATGATTCGAGACTCGGTTTGTGAATAAGGTCCATAAAGCTGGAGTAGAGATTGAGTTTAAACTACTCAGAGCAGTGTCGTGGTCGGACACCCGGTCTTTGGCGAGCATGAGTTAAGCACTTAGAATTCACCATTTGCTAATCATATGATCTCTTTTAAGCACAACTCTGAACGTGCAACTCAATTGCGCATTGAATCAGTTGATGAGTACTTTCACTCTTTGGGATTACTTTACTACGAGAAGCTACGTGCAACAAGGTACTGGGTTTCAGCTCAAAAGCTAACCTCAAGGAACACTTAGCCACTCGATAAGTCGAAGGCTTTTTTTGTCTCCTCGAATGCTACAATAAAAGTCAAGTGGTGAGTTTCAACTTCCGGTATTCAAGAGATGTTATCTGAATTACCATCAGAATCTGCTCTCACGAACTGCGGTTTTGTGTCTCAAATTAAATGTTCCATTTATATAGCCACTCAGCAATTTTTGGACTTTCATTTTGAGAGTAGGGTCTATTAGAACTCCTCCCTGCGTGATTAAAACATGAATGTTAAGGACTCAAAGATAACACAATTGTTATGAGTGATCTGTATGATAAAACGTGATGACTATCTGGCGATTAGAAACCTTAACCACATTTGATAACCTGTCTGCACTGCGTTCAGAAAACTACTAATCAGTCACCCAATTGCTAAGAATTTAAAAATCAAAACCAAAGATGTTCCGAGGATGAAAGAACTCGAACAGTGCACAGATTAGGGGAAGGATAGAGACTTGAGATCTATGACTCTTTGACCTCTACACTTGGCAATTAGTTCAGCAAGTATTTGAGTAAAATAGACATTCAGGTCATGCATGTTAAGCAAAATCGTCATTGCAATGTACTTTTTTGCTGCTTTAGCGGAGATCACTGAGTCCAACTCGAATACAACTCTTGGTGGGCTTCCAATCGGCTACTTTTTGCTTCAAAATAGACGTCCACTCTTAGAAACGCTATCAATATAAACCAAGTACTCCAATCGGAACACCCAAAAGCAATTATCTCATGCTGCAACGGCACCTTGCATCGCTGAACAAATCCATTTCATGTGACGACAAGAGCACGACACAGTCAAGCAGCAAGAAAGAGCGAATTGCGTGAGAGGAATTCCTTGAGCTATGAGGATAGAGCCACAATTTGATGGATGGCGATGACAACGGTGCAACCGAAGGATTCACACTCTCTTATGGTCTACTCAGTCTCTGCAGTTCACTTTTGTTCGGCATCATCAGTTTTCCATTCCCAGATTCTGGCATCTCAGCTTGAGGTATGTCATCAAAGTCCGACAACCTCATAGCTCTAACGTCAAAATCAAAAGAAACAGACCACTTCGTGGTTTGAGAATACTTCTTCAACTTTTATGAACTCACAAGATGGTACACAGACATAGTGCAGCCATTCGACACCGCAATTCCAAAAAAGTGCAGCCAATCCTTCACTTTAGTCTGTTTTCACCTTTATATTTGAAGAGTTTTTGTTCAAGCCTCTACAACAAGTAGTCCTTTTACTTCGAGAAGTATTTTTCTTTGGGTATTTGTTCCTGTGCCTGCGATGAAATGCAGAATGACAAAATGAGTTTTTTGTGTATTGAATCCATACATGTTCTGACTGACGCTGCAAGAGAACTTGGTGGCTGACAGCTTCACAGGAAAGTGGATCATTTTGCTGCACTGACTTGCAATGTTGTGGAGATCCCACAACTGGCAGCCTATTTTCATGTCCTTAGAGACTAAATGCCCACCACAGATATCTCATAATATAGTCATTTGTCAAAAATAATGTTCTGAGATGAGCAATTGTTGCGTTTCAAATGGAACTAAACAGGGATACATGATGGTCATAAGTTGGTACTTAAACCAGTTGGGTGTCATGAATATGATGTGGTAATATTTTCTAAGTTTAATGTTTAGTGTACGTGAAGGTGAGCCATAGACTGTGTCAGTAATTATGTCAATAAACAAATAAATAAACAAGTAAATAATATTTTAAAACGATAAAAAAACGATAAAAATTTAAGAGTGAAAAAAATCTGGAGTCCTGTTTATCTTATAACTTATATGTTTTTGTTATTATTTTTAACAATGGTGTAACCAATCTAATACTTTACATTATTTCTTTTTAATTTTCTCAAATTTGGCTACAAGATATCTAATAAATATTATGTATTTTGATTTTCTTAAAAAGTATGAAAATATTTATTTTTAAAAGCAAAACATAAACACAATATAAAGAAAGAAAGAAAGAAAGAAAGAAAGAAAGAAAACACTTCTGAACTGATAATGTTTCAGGAGTGCTTTATCTTATATACTTTTATTGTGTTTAATAAAATAATCCAACATAAGATTTTCACAAGACTGTTTTAAAATTTTCATTTGGAATACATTTAGAATTTTTTTTATAGATTTCATGTTTGGGATACATTTACAATTTTTGTTATAGTTTTTATGTTGTAGAAATTTATCTGTTTGTGAAAATATGTCTAAAGTAGTTTTAAAAGCAAAAAAAGATATATATATATATATATATATATATATATACATACATACATACATACACATGTACATATTTTAAGCATAGATACTTTCAAATAAACTAAAACTTAGCAATGGTTTTTAAAATTAAATTCAAAATCAAAATCTACAACAAAGATTGTATTTTTTCTTTGAATGAAATATACAAATGTGGAGATAATTATTGTAGGAATATCAAAGACTAAGTGTTTAAAACTTAGAATAAAAATTTACAATAAATTCCATAGAACAAGACTTTAAATTTGAAAAAAAATTGTGTTGACTTCACTTTTAATAATTCTATTTATGATTAAAATAAATTATAATATACTTTCAACATATAATAAAGATAATAAAAATATGCCTCCTTAATTTATAATTTTGGTGGATAGAAATTTTATAAATTAAGCAAGGATTATTAATTAACAAATTTAAGTTTATAACCTAGAAACACCTTCTATTTAGCAAATATGACCAAGTAAAAATAAAATATTGATAAAAAGAATATCAAATAACTAAGGTATATATATATATATATATATATATGGAGGGAGAGAGAAAGAAATATTAAAATAATCCACCCATTTACTAAATTGATCCACCTTGTTGTGGAGACTAAGGAGAATTGAAATGAGAGCTGAAAGAGGGGGGAGTTCAAGATGAAGACCACTAGGAATGGAGGAAGTGTGGATTGGGAATGAAGGGAGTTGGGATGAAGGCCATGATTATAGCGATGGTTCTAGAAAAGATCCATTTTCTAATGATAGTCATATATAGGTGGGTTAATTTACTACACAGGTGGATTAATTTAATATTTTTGTACAAATATGTATATATATATATATATATACACAAATATATCCATACATATTTACATAAATCACAATGATTTTTAGGTGTGTCTTATTAAAAAAAAATTTTAGCAAATACTTGATAAAACATTCATCCTAATCACTATACAATAAATTAATACTCAAATCAAAGATCTTAATACTTAAGTATTTTGAATAAAAAAACATAAAAATAAAATTGCATAGATTTAAATCTAAAAAAAATAAAGAAAAAAAAAATCTTTTAAGTTACCAATAAATATGTATGTATGTATATATATATATATATATATATATAGATATATTTGTGTGTGTGTATATATATATATATATATATATATATGTGTGTGTGTGTGTGTGTGTGTATGTGTGTAACATTTCTTTTAATATTTTTAAAGAATTTTTTAAAATTAAAATCATGTTATTATTGATTTTATTTTCATATCAAATTAAATTTGCTATGATTTATTAATCAGATTAGTATTCTTTAAATTAAAATAATTAAATAATATATATAAATATTTAAATGTATAAAAGAATGTTCTTTTGATTTAATAATAAATTCTAAATTCTAAGATTGCATGTACATTAGCAAATAAACAAAGTACAGATTGCAAACCACAATTATATTAGAAATTATAAAGTAAGAAAATAGTTAAATTTAGCTTAGATTTATGATAGAAGTCTAAGATGTATTTGTTGCTTAGAATATGATAAATTACCTTAATTTTAAATATATAAATCATAAATAAAAATCTTTATTAATAAATATTTTTACTTAACATTTAATTAATATACTATTCTAAGTTTTACAGAACATTATCTTTAGATTCTTATATACTAAGCTATTCTATGCCATTATAGAAACATATTCTTGTAAAAAAGGATTTTTTTATTAAAATAAATAAATAAATAAATAAATTTAAATTTTAAATAATTAGATTTTTTTTAGATACAAATTTTTAATATATATTAATACATCTTAATCTATTTAAAATTTCTATAGCTATTAAAAATCATTCGTCTTTATTTATAAATCTAATTTAATCTAAGACTATTTAGAAAATTAGATTAAATTTTTATAGATAACATTTTAAATATTAAAAGAGTGTATAACTTAATTATTAAAAAATAAAAAATAAAAAGTAAAATAATTTAAATAGTTTAAATAACTTGATCAAAGAAAATACACTTTACATCTATCATTGGGTTATCAAAATTTTATTTCATTTCTTAATACATAAAATTTAGTTCATTTTATTATATATTTTTTAATAAATAGTTATTAAATATTTAGAAATATATTTTTAAAGTAGAAAAATAATTTACAATTGCAACACCATTGAATAAAATTTCCAAATTTTAAGAAACTTTAATATTTAATAAGTACATTAAAAAATATGAATTATATTTTAAATTTTTAAACAAAAATTAAAAGTTCACTAAACAGTATTAATAAAATTATTTAAATACTTTTAATTAGCAATTAAATCTATGAATATTTTTTATGCTAATTTATTTGATACTTATACTAGTTTTTAAAATATTACTTAAATAAATTGGCATAAAAAATAAAATATATTGGATATTAGATTTTATAATATTATAGATGAAATCAACTAATGTTCAATCATGCTTCTAATCATTGTGAATATCAATTGTAATTATTACTAATATTTACTCATACAATCAATTTTTAAAATATTAATATCTAAATTTACTTAATCTTAAATAAAATAATTATTTGTAAAGTAGAACATAATTTTTTACTGAAATTATTTTTAAAAATTGGCATGTAAATTTTCAAAAATTCATAATAATTATACATTGTGTTAAATAAATCATATAAAATATAAGATTTATTATATTATTAGATATATTATTAAAATATATCATATAATGTTTTATTTTTTATTATATAATTTTGCATAAGATGAAACTTTAACAAGTTTAAATATTTAATATTATTTTAATTTAAATTATGGGCTCTAAAGATTTGGAAAAAAATTTAAAGTTGACTATGTATAACTAAAATAGTTTTTTAATAGTAATAATTGTTTTTACCAAAAAGATCAGATACATCAGATATATAAACCTTTTTTTTTGTAACCAACTTCCAATAGTTGAAATTTAACAAGTTTATGGATTTATATAAAAAAAACTTATATGTTTATTTTTAAAAATATATATTTAAAGTAAAATTTAAAAAATTATAATTATTTTATTAATAATTTATTATTTTTTAAAAAAATGATATCCTTTTTTAAAATGAAATATATTTCTATATGTTATATTATTCATTTATTAGAATATAAGATTATTTATGATGTTTTAATATATTGATATCTTATATATTTAAAAAATAAATAAAGTAATAATATTAAAATTAAATAATAAACTTTAAATATAATTATATAAAATAAATATTTCTTTAATACATTTAATTTGATTATTATAATTTTAAAAAAATATCACTATGC
This sequence comes from Physcomitrium patens, assembly GCF_059467195.1. Lineage (NCBI taxonomy): Eukaryota > Viridiplantae > Streptophyta > Bryopsida > Funariales > Funariaceae > Physcomitrium > Physcomitrium patens. Next base: position 3,042,213 of record NC_143433.1, on the reverse strand, counting down.
ATTGATATTTTATCTTTAATCTAAAATAATATACATATATTTTAAAACTATTTTGATTCTATATATATATATATATATATATAATTATTTGTATAATGAATAATATTTTTTATATAATTATTATTTTAAAAAACTATATATTGTACTAAATAATATATCTATTGAATAAGATGGTAGGTACTTGATTCAAGCTATAGAAAAAAGCAAAAACTAACAATTGCAATAAGATATTTGGTTTGTATTAATTATAGGAGAGCTTGCAAACACAACATGAATTATATTGTATAAGTTAAATCTTGCTTTTTTAATCTTGGTTTTATATAAATAATTGATAATTTTTTATTTTTTTTATATTATTTTTTAGGATTTTTCTAAAATAGAAACAACTACAAAGTTGTATAAAAATTATGTATATTGAAGCATTGTTGGAGCAAGAATAAAAAATTCAATTAGAAAAATAATATGCTACAACTCAAAGGCAAACCTTTAAATAGGTTTGATAAAGAAAAATCAAATGATCAAAATATATGTCATGCTTCAAGTCAAAGGCCATTTTTACTTAACCAATTAATTATTCTAGAACTTGAGCAAGGATTCTTATTTTCATTGTGATGAAAGAAGTTGCAATAAATAAGTACAAGGTGAAGGAGAAAATTACCAAGCTTTGGTAATATATTGTGATTTTGAATTTTATAGAAGAGACATGTGAAGAAGATAGTCTAATAGATTAGAAGACCAACCACAATTTTAGAAAAAATGGTGAAGTTTCTATTGACAAGAATTTTTTTGGAGATACCTATTTCTAAAAATTTCTTCCAAAGAAACTATTTGTAAAATTTTGATACAATCTCTTCTTAGATTTAATTACAACATTTATGTTTTTTAGTATTGAGATCCAAATATCAATTCTCAAAAAATTTAGAATTCATATTGTTTTTATACAATTCTTTCAAAATACCAATATTGATAGTACTTAAAAGTATATTAAACAAGTTTCTTATTGTATATAGAAAAATTGCATCTAAACTAGACAAAACCTTAAGCCATGGTTCTAACAAAATAAAATTTCACAAGCTAAAATTACGCATGGCAATAAAATCCAGATTTTATTTCAATGCAACAATCATTGTGTATAATTTGGTTATAAATACTATAAAATTGATATTCATTAATTATCTAAATGTATCAATTAGGTGCTGATTTTGTAAGGATATTAGACACAAATAAAAGATTGTATTAGATTGGCTACATCTAATTATGTCAAAAATCAAATACAAGCAAATACAAGATGAAATCACTACCACAAAATGCTATCTTTGAACTTTTGCTCAATTTTATTGTTAGATTGGCATGTTAGACTTTCTCTCATTTCCCTTTTTTCTAATCTCAAATAATAATATTTAAGCAGATGCTAATGACATTCTTCTAATTTGACACAAGTATCAAGAAACATAACAAAGTATTAAATAGATAATACAAATAGATAGTTTTTATTCATCCACAAATTAAAATATAAAAATTATTGCTACAAATAAAAATGAATAAATTATAATTATTGAATTAAATGATATAATTGATAAATTTTCTAATTTTAAGTAAAAAATAAGATATATATGTTAAATACAAAAGAACATGTAACTATGATGAAAATGATAATTACTTCCAATAAAGAGAAGAAAATTTTGCAAATAAATGTTTGATCAAAGGGATTAGATATGAGAGAAGGAACATGTAGTACAACAAGGATACATCTATTGTTGTAGGAAACAAATATAAGATATAGCCTAGTAAAAAAAACTAGCAGTGGGATTACTAACTCTTACTAATCATTGACTAGTACTGGAAGAAGTTATAGAAATTCTGATCACTACAATCTAGATTCTAAAAAAAATAAGTTCTTCTATTTTATATAGCATAATTCAATTCAATTTATTAACACTAGCTCAAAAAGAGAAGGTACATTAGAATAGATTGTAATATTTGATAAGGAAGAACAACCATCAATTTAGCCGATTTGGTCAAAAAGTAGGTCCAATAGTCAAATGAACTCAAATTTGTCGAGATAGGACTTTATTAGTCTCTTTAGATGTGGTAATCAAATTCTAAACTAAAAATTCTAATAATATACTTATTAGTTTGGGCCAGACTAGGCTAAATGATATTAATATGAAAAAAATATAAAAAATTGTGTACAAAGAAAATAAAATCTTTTAAGCTTTTAATTCATCTAAGCTTTTAAGAGTATTAACAAGATTGTCAAAGAAATGATAATTTCTTTCAAATATTGCATCTATTAAGCCAATTGTTGATGGTTCTTGTAACCCAATCCAAACTATTGAGATTTTAAAGAATTCAATTATTTATTAATGAAATGTATTTAAATTTTTTTTCTTTTATTAATTTATAAAGTTAAAGACCTTATTGTATAATATGAAGAATCTTAATAATCCTTCAAAAATATAAAAACTTTGTAGTTATATTCCAAATATTTATTTTAAATATAATATATTTTTTTTTTATGAGCTTATTATATGTAAATGAAGGACTCAAGAATTAGACAATTCTTTGTGTCCTAATTCTGATTTTCATAGTTTGGAAGTAACTCTAAGATATATAAATAACCATCATGGTGCAAAAATTGAAGGCAGTTGTATACTAATCTCTTCAAAAATTAATCATTAAGTTGATAATATAAGTGCTCATAAGTATAATAGAGTGTTATAGATCACACCTTTGGATATAATTAGATAATCTATTGAGATTATGATCATCTATGCATCTTAAAATAAAACAAAACAAAACAACACAGAATATGAAGATGTCAACTATGAAAAGACTTAATTGACAATCTATTCTTGAACATTTTATTTATCTTTGGTAATGATTGAGATATGGTTTCAAAGATGATATATATATATATATATATATATATATATAATTTTTGTAGTAGAATATCATCTAAAGATAAAAAAAATTCTTGCAATTAATTTTATTCTCACTTTCACTTATTAAAAACCTTTAAATAAAATGGTTCATTATATTATTCATAAGATAATAAAAAAATAAGTATAAAAGATCTTACAAAGGCTAGAAAATTTCTATTAAAACTTTATTTTTTATAAAAAAAATAAATTTAAGAATATTTTATTTTAATAAATTCATTATTTGATCACATTTTCATTAAGTATAGTCTTGAGCTATAAAAGTCTAAATTTAGATCCTCTAATTTCAAAATTATATTAATTTTTTAATATCATTTAAATAAAAATTATTAATTTTAAAATTATATAATATTACATCTTAATATATTAACAAATTTTTCTTTATTTATTGTATAGAAATTTATATATATTTTCATAAATTCATTTGTAAAGAACTATCATTTCTAAAAGTAAGGCAATACATCAAATTATAAGATTAATTACAAGAGGCCCATTCTACTCTTCAAAAATATCCTTAAGACATTGTCTTTTAGATTTGTCATAAATAAGTATAAGTATCGTTCAACAAACTTTCAGGTTGATGACAAGAAGAGATGACAATATATAATTTGATTAAATAGAGAAAAAATAGAGATATTATTGATTATCCTTTTTATTTTGTGTTTAAAAATTATTAACATAATATATTATCACAAAATTCTAAAATCATCAAAGTGAGCTACAAAAAGATTCTTAAGATCTATATATATTTATATTTATATTTATATTTTTAATCTTTACAAAAAAAATTAAATGATCAAAAAAATCTATATAATTTGTGTAAAAAAAAAGTGACAAAATAGAAATAAATTAGTATGTATATTAAAAAGAAATTGAAATGGCTATTGCCAAAAGACAAAGAAACTAGAGACTCTTGAATCTAGACTAGAAGCAAAAAAAGGAGTTGACAAGAGGGAAGAAGGTTTTACTCTTACCTCTATGTATACTATCTATTAAGATCTATGTGGCAACATTCTATAGGACCTCCATAAACGTGTTGACTTTGCATGATACATTGTTGTAATATGTGGCATTGGGTTTGAGAATGCACTGGGCACCCGGCTATGGAGGATAAAAGAAAAATTACAACAACAAGTCCTAACAACTCTAATAGATTTAAAAAAAAAATACAATTAAATATTAACAAATATAATCAAACATCAATCAAATTCAATCAAAATTTCAAAGGAATTATATAAGAAACACAAAGTATTCCTAAAAATCCTTTAAAGTAATCGTAAAGAAATAATATAGAAATTCAAAATATATTAAAATAGAAATCTTAATAAAATATTAAAATAAAAACCTAAATTAAATCTTAGTCAAATTTTAGTCAAATCCTAGTCAAATCCTAACCAAATCCTAAATAAATCTTAATCAAATCCTAAAAAATCCTAATCAAATCCTAAATTTTTTTTAATCAAATCCTAATCAAATCTTAAAAAATCCTAACTAAATTCTAAACAAACTCTAAAAAAATCCTAAACATACTCTAAACAAATCTTAATCAAATCTTAATCAAATCATAAACAAATCCTAACCAAATCGTGAATAAATCCTCAACAAACCTTAAACAAATCCTAAACAAATCCTAAAAAAATCCTAAATATATGTTAGGGACATAGTCCTTAGACCTTTTTAGAGACAAGTTTCTAGAACCTTCTAGAAAGAAGTCTCTAGAAACTTCCAGAAGATTCCTTGAATATTCTCTTAGAATATTCTTCAAAGATTCTCTAAAGATTCTTTGAAGATTCCCTTAGAAGGTTCTAAAAGATTCTTAGAATATTCTAGTAGATTCTAGGAAGTTACTTGAGAAGCTTCCTAGCTCTTGGGTAGTTGCTCGAGAAGCTTCATAGTTCTTGGGAAGCTTTTTGATGCGCTTCCTTAGAACCATAGGCCAGTAGTATATATAGGAGTCGAGGCTGAAGAGTTCTTCAGTCTCGACAACACATCTCTTGGAGTTCTAGCTCACCTTTCTGGTGTTGTTCTTGTACTCATCTGTTTAATCTAGTTCTGCCACTTCTTCTTGAACTTCTTGTTAGATTTCAAGTCTGTATTTTGTGTCCGTGACAATATACCCTAGTCAAATCCTAAATAAATCCTAACCAAATCCTAACCAAATCCTAAACAAATTCTAACCAAATCCTAAACAAACTCTTATCAAATCCTAAATAAATCCTAAACAAATCGTAATCAAATTCTAAACATATCTTAAACATATCCTATTCAAATCCTAAACAAATCTTAAACAAATCCTACAAAAACCCTAGTCAAATCCTAAATAAATCTTTAAAAAATCCTAATCAAACCCTATATAAATCCTAGTCAAACCCTAATCAAATCCTAAACAAGTCCTAACCAAATCCTAGTAATTCCTACAGTGAATTTAAATCTCAATAACTAAAGAACGAACCATTTGTTTTAACTCAAATTTTGCACACGTCTTTACAATTAAGTTGACAACAAGCAAAATTTTTTTGAAGAAGATCAAATTCACCAAAACAAAGATCAACCTTAATATTTGCTCAAATGTTGGCCCGCCTCTTTTTCTAATCTGATTGTTGAATTTCCAGTGCCAATATCTCTTTATTGAACCATTCAATTGATTTCAATTTTCTCACATACATAGGAAAATAAGTCTACTATCCATGCACATAATTTTTACTCCAATCCAATTCATATATTGCAAGAAATCTTAGAAACCCTTATTGGATCTAAAACTCTACTTTCTAAGACCTTGACCCACTTAAACTTCAATTATCCTCGATCCAACTGTTTGATGAAGCTCAAACTCACAACATATATTGAATACATATAAAACCAAAAACCCTCGAAATTTCATCTATAGATCTATTGCCAAACTTACAAAATTTCTTCAAAAATTATCACCTATTTTATTTCACAAATCCAGAGTCACCCAAAACAAATCCCGACTTTGTAAAGCTCTTAAAAAGTTAATACAAATCCAAATCATCCAAGACTAACACTCATTGAAACCCTATCAAGTTTTCTCTTTAATCCCACTCTCTGATCTACCAAAGAACTCCCAAATTATCGTCGAAACTTAGTTTTGTGCCTTGGGATCTGTTTTCAATCTAGGTTCATAACTGGTCTTCTCCAAGTATTAATATCTAGTTTTTCTTAGTATTTTTTTCTAGAATTTACTCTTAACTTGCTTTTAAAGATGCTTATATCATTTATTTTCCAATCTACCTTATTTTGCCTTGTTTATGGCCCTACAAAATAAATAAAAGTTAATTTTTTAAAAATGTAGTATTATTATTAAAAGTTTTAATACCTTCCTATCTTTTATCCATATTTTTCTACTTTATCTTTTAACTTGGCTCTTCTATAATAACATCCATATTATCATCTTTTGCCATATAGTTGTGTTATAATACGACAACGTATCTTGACTTATAAGACAAGTTTTCAATATGGTTGCTACATAGTTAACTTGTTTTACAAGCTACCAACACATATGGCACATGGATAGTTTTTTGACCAAGTTTTTAACCTATCAATCAACTACAAACATATATAAAGTCAAAACACCATCTAAAAAGCTTCTAAGAAGCTTTTTTAGAAGGTATTATGAAATTAATCTACTTTTCTCTAATTGTACCCACCTATGTAATGATTTCAATATGTATATATCCACTTTTTTGGTATTGATAGGTGATTTGTAGGTTTGAAACTTGGCCATATATTACATGGTCTATAAAACATTGTCATATAGATCTTTAATTAGATAGTATATGTAGAGACAAGAGTGAGGTTTTTTTTCACCTTTGTCAATTATTTTCTTATTTTTAGTCTAATTTCAAGAATCTATAGCTTTATTTGAAAAAAATCAATTTAATTTTTTCTATATATACATATATATATTTATTATTATATTTTTTTATTAATTTTATTTATAATATATTTTACTTATTTATTTTTATTTTTCAAATTATTATCCTTGATAAGTTATATAATCTATGTCAAAAAGCAAAAAAAATGAATGTTAATAAACTAGGTCTTGAAAACATTTAGATCTTTTGCCATATTATTAGTAATAGGTATATTTTAATGATTGACTATATCTTAGCTATAAGTTAGTTTCCACGTTACATTTACAAATGACATGTTGTTCTTTTGTACAAAAATGATGACAAAATAAAATTAAATAATTAGAGATCTTTCACCATTTTAAATACTTATAAACTTTATAGTAAAATAATCCAAAAAAAACTCCAAGAAATTTTCAAAGAAGTTATTTATTCCAACTATTTTTTTTGAGATTTATCTTAGATAGTATAATAGTTATCCAAGGGACTATTATTTTTAAAAAATCTATTTATAATTATTTTATATAATTAAATATAAAATTAATATAATTTATATATAAAACTTTAGAATTACTTGGATTAAAAATTTGTTTTCTTCATAACATTAAAACTAGTCTATAATATATAAGCTTAGTTATAAACTTCAATTTTGTTCTTTTAAATAATTTAACAATAGAAAAAAGTTTAAAATAAGGTTAAAATTTAATACCTAACTTTTTCATCTTAGTTGATGATGTTCTTTATATTTTTATTCAATATTATTTTCTAAAAATACCATCTATAAGATATTTCTATTTTCTAAAGTCTCCACCAATAAGTCATTAATCAAAATATTGGTGATTCCATACTTATTGTTTGTAAAAAGAAAGAAAAAAAAATGTTTTCAATAAAAGAAATATTATTAAAAACAAATCAATTTTGCTTTAGGTCCTAAAATAAATTGGTCTAAATCCATAGCTTATTGAAAATTTAAAATAACAAATAAATTGGTTTATTCAAACCAATTTACATAGGAATGTGAAACTAAAATTAATACTAGTATTAATAATATTAATTCATATTAAAATTAATATTAGTATTAATAATATTAATATTAATCATAATATTAATATTATGATCTTTGAAATCCTCTTTGATATCTCTTTGAATACATAGGATGTTATTTTATTTTATTTTTTTATCAATAGAATCACAAGAAAATTGAATTATTGGTGTTCTACTAAAATTAATGTAGTAGATGAAGCCATAATTGTAAATAATATTTAAGTTTCTTTATAATATCTTTTTTAGCCACACAGATTAACTCAATAAAGGTTATTTAAAAGATTAATGTAATAGTTAAATAATTTTGTAGACAAACACTACTTCCTTAGTTTGATCCACAATAACATGGATTATTTGATATAAAGCTTATGAAAAAGTGGTCTTGGCATTATTAATCCAAAAGATGCCACCAAAGCTCTCTTGTTCAAATAGGTTTTAGTGACTCTTTAATTAGGTCAAAAATATATTCAAAAATATTTTAAATATTATTTGATAAATTTTAAACCAATAGGTTATAGAATTTGGATATTAGATTTTGTTTTTTCACTTTCTATCATTAAATAGAGTATTAAATCTAAAACGTGGAAAAAAATTGATTTTTTTTGTACATGGATGTATAAATTTGTTTGGCTCAATTTTCTTATTTATTTTTATAATATCTTATAATATATTTCAACTCTCTTTTAAATATGATAAAGTAGAAGAAAATAAATAGTTTTCTTATCTTATCCAATATATATATATATATATATATATATATATATATATATTAGTAGATATTTAATTCACAATTCTCAACTTTAATAAATTATTTTTGCTTGAGTAAGACTTAAAAGACAATGAGTATAAAGTTTTTTTTTTAAAATTATTAGAATTGTGCTAAAACTAAAATCAATAATTTAATAAACTTTTGATATTGATTTCTTCTATAATCTTATTTGTAAATTAACCATTGATCCTCTATTATATTCTTTGGTCACTATTAAAGAATTATTAAATTACTCAATCAAACTTGATAAAAAGATAATTCAAAAAAATAACTCTACTAATAATTTAGTAGCATAAAAATAGAATTTTTTTTTAATTAAGACTTTTCATTTAATTAGAAAGAAATTTGATCTTATCACTTTTTTTGTAAATAAGCTACATATATGTGGCATATATGGCAAAAAATTATAGTGGTTAACACTTAGAAGAGAAAAATCAGTCCTAATATTCATATTAATTGTATTGTGCATAAGCTTTAAATGCCCAAATCTATTCTCTATTGGTTTTGGAATTGTCACCAAGTCGATTATATTTGAGATTGGACTGTTTTTTTTTATACAAAGTAACATCTAAACTATGAAAATATATTTTTTTAAAATCCTTCATTTGGAAATAAGCTATTTTTGTTAAAAATTTATCCTTCTAGATTCAAATATTTTCATAAAATCTTATCATCGTTAAGAATGTTTTATTAATGGAGTATTTTAATTTATGAAAAGAATATTTTCTTTGAAAATATAGTATGGAATATACTCCATACTTGAAACATAGTTTAAAAAGATATTATTGAATATAAAAAATATTTAAAATTTTTCAAAAAAATATTATCAAAACACCTACAATAAAAGTCTTGCTTATATAAGAGATGGAATAACTCTTAAATTGCAACAAGATGATTAAATATAACTTTAAAATAATTTAGTGTAATATAATTATATAAAAAAGAATAAATTAATTCACTTTAATAATTATTCTATATTCTTAGTATTATTAATATTATTTTCGTATTACATGTATTCTTGCTTAAAAATACACCAAGCACCTAACTATAGAAGATAAATAATAATGCAACAATAATTCTACTAAGTCTAATAGACTACTAAATAAGCTTCAAGTAATTTCTAATAATCCAATTAAACTTTAATCTATCAAAATAAATTTAAAAGGAGTCAAAAAAGAAATATAAAAAATCCTAAAAATACATTAAAAATAAAATCCTAATATAATCTTAATTAAAAAATTAATTAAATTTTAATCAAATTTTTTATCAAAATAAATCCACTTTAATTTCGTTTGGTAGTCTAGTAGAATAACTTCACCCATATAAGATTAGATGTCTTTCCCTTCTTAACCATTGTTTATCTATTATTTTATTTTATTAATTTTTATTAATTTTATTAATTTTATTTTATTATATTTTATTATTTATATATTTATTTTATTATATTTATTATTTTAATTAATTTATTTATTATTTTAATTATCCACCAATCAACTCGTGAAAGTTTTCATATGCAACCCATTCTTTAGTAAAGAAATAACTAAACTAAAATGTGAATCACAACACCTTAATCGCTTATTAGCACACCAAAAAATATGCATAAGAATTCTTCCAAACTTGTTGTCTAAAAACTATTAGAAATCAACTACCATTTTATAACAACATGGCAAATCATGGCTGATCTACCATGATTTTCAACTCCCGAGCCAAGTCTTGCTTTTGTTGCTACTAGACTATTTCTATGTCTGCGCACTATTATCACTCTCATCTCCTCCAATAGAAATACCTTCACTTCATAGCCTCCTTTGAAATGGCCACGCAGCTTAGATCCATCAACACTAAGACAACACAACATTACTATTACTTCTCTTTCAATCCGCTCAAGCTCTTCTAGAATTTGTACCCTTCCTTCTCTTAATCGACAACTCCTTCTACTGATTTGGATCGACTCTTATGCCCCACGATCAAAAACTTCTATATGCCACAACCTTCACCTTTTTCTACTAGAAATCTCTCACTTATTCTATAAAGTTAAATTACAATCTGACCTTTCTTGCAACTTAGGTCCAAATTGCTACTCCACCTAGCAATCCCAACTTCCTAGTGAGGACAAATTCTTCTCCACGCAATACAGATATCTCAAACAAGATCACCTAAATTAACTCAAACTTACATTCAACTTTCTCATCTATTACATACCATCCCATGTATTGCCTTACCTCACTACCTTCATTTAAATTTTGGTGCTTTAGTGTCAAGGACAAGAACATGATAAAAATAAATAAACAAGTGAGACTTCTCTCAAAGAAAGATGACAAAATAGAAATAACTTGATATGTATATTAAAAAAGAAACTGGAATGGCTATTGTCATAAGCCAAGAAAACTAAAGACCCTTGAAACTAGACTAGAAGCAAGAAAAGAGTTGACAAGAATGAAGGAGGCTTCACTCTTGTCTCTATATATACTATCTAACTAAGGGCTACGTGGTGATGTTCTATAGGACCTTCAATATGTGTTGAATTTGTAGGATACATGCCTTGACTTACAAGGTAAGTTTTTCTACATGTGGGCCACATAGTTAGCTTGGTCTTCAAGCTAATAACATGTGTAGCACATGGCCAACTTGTTGACTACGTTTTTAATCCAAAAAGTTGATTAATGACACGTATAAAGTCAAAGTAGCATCTATAAAGCTTCTAGAAAGCTTCTATAGCAAATACTATAGAATTAACTTATTTTTATCTACTTTTACTTACTTCTACCTATTTATACATGTAATTATTGGCTTACATGCATATGTCCATGACATTACCTCCCCTTTTAGGAACGAGTTCCACGAGGAGCGGTTATAATATGTTGTGAAAATCCATGATGCGATGAATTGTATTTGCTACATATTTTGATCTTTGTTCTCTTTGAAGATGATTGATAGGGCCTCTCAACCATTTGTAGTTTCCCATACTAGGGTGAAAGGACCACCCAGTTATTTGATCGTTATTGAGGCCTTCATAACTTCCTTTAAATAAAAAATTTGAAACATCTTCAGGAGTTGTTCCTACCTCTAGTAAAATCACCAAACATCAAAAGTCTCTTCCAAGGTCATGATACCAAAAGCATTGTATCTCACCATCTATTCAAAGAAGAACATGTCCTTCTTGAAGATCTTCATCTCGATTGTATCATCTTAAAGGTTGTGACAATTGTAATACCTCGTCCGGTAGGACAGCAAACAAAGGCTCATAAGTCAAATCAATTGATTGTTGGTTCTCCATCTTCTGAGCATCACAACTACAAAGAAGCTACAAACAAGGATTGAAAGTAAAATGTTATCTTGCTTAGATCTTGTTTCTTTCATAAGAAAGGTTTTCATCTTGATTTTGATGGATGTTGTCGATGAAAAGCCTCCACCACCTTTACTACATTTATAAAATTCTTTACTAGCTCCCATGTACATTCACTAATATCATATTCGTGCCAATGGTAAAAATATTCCAATTTATTTTGGTGCCGCCTTGAATCTAAAACTTCTCCGACTTCAAACTCTTCATTATTGTCTACTTCTATATGGAGAGGTGGAGCTTATCTTCTTCTTGATATGTCCACTATCTTATACAATTAAAGAAGAGACACGTTGAATATTGGATGGATTTTTATTGACTCCGGTGGATATAAATAATATGCAACTGGATTGATTTGTATAAAAATAGAAAATAGTCTAAGCCTTCGATAGTCCAACTTGTCACAAGGATGAGTGGTCTTGATATTGCGATGAAGTAGCCATACCTTATCACCCAAGTAGAATGGTGGTTGTTCCTTTTGATAGACATCCGCATTGACCTTTTGTTGTTCTTGAGCTTCTTTTAACTATGCCTTCATCGTTGCATATAGCTTTGACAAATGAATTGCCAAATCTTTCGTAGTAGGATAATCAACTTTTAAAAAGTCAAAAGTATCAAGTCATGGATGATAACCATAATTGGCAAAGAAAGGTGTTTGTTTTATAGAAGAATGTACCGTGTTATTGTAAGCAAACTTTGCTAATGATAAAAGAGTTGTCCAATCATCTTGTTGGTAGTTAATGGTACATCTTAAGTACTGCTCCAAAACTTGATTAATATGCTCCGTTTGTCCATCAATTCGAGGATGGAATGCCGAAGATAGTTTTATATCCACTTTGAAAACTTGAAAAGAGTCCGCCAAAATCTTCATACAAATTGAGTTCTCCCATCTGATAAAATATCCTTGGGTAATTCATGATAGCAATAGATATTATCAAGAAAGAGCTTAGATGTTTCTTCATCTGTAATAGATTTTGTATATGATACAAAATGTACCATCTTGGTAAAATGATCTAATATTACAAATATAGAGTTATAAGAACCTGAGATTGGAAGAACCGTGATGAAATCCATAGAAATAGAAGACCATGGTTGTTTAAGAATGGGTAGTTACTCAAAAAGTTTGTAAGGTTGATGACGAGAAGTTTTTGATCTTGAGTAAATATTACAAGTTTGTACAAAATCTTTGACAGCTTTCCACATTTTGAGCCACCAAAAGTCCCTAGATATTAGTTCTAAAGTTTTATTGTATCCAAAATGTTCTATTGCTAGAAAGTCATGACGAGCTTGAAGAACACATAATCAAGCTTCATCTTCTGGAGCATATAGGCGTTCCTCAAAATATAGTAGATTCTTCTTGAATTCAAACTAGGAAGTATCATAAGACTTTGAAGGATTTTCTTTAATATCATGAATAAGAGGATCAGAAGACATACTTGAGTAAACTTGCTTAATGAAAGTTGAATCAACAATTAGTATTGATTTCATTGCTCGAAGATGAAGATGCTATGACTTCAAGAGAATTGTCTATTGTTGATCAAAAGCAGCATCTCCTTCCTTTGATGCAAGGCAAGATCGTCTAGAGAGTGCATGTAACAAACCTTGTTGTTTTTTTGGTCGATAAGTGATCTTAAATTTGAATCTTGACAAATTCATACGCCAACAGACTTGAAGACGATTCAAAACACGTGCTGTCAAAAAATATTCAAGGTTCTTGTGATCCGTATACACTATGACTAGCCTAGAAGCACCTTCTAGATAATGGTGCCATTCTTGAAACGAATCCATGATTGCAAGAAGTTCTTTGTCGTGGATCTCGTAGTTGATCTCAACTACTGAAATTTTTTTGGAATGAAATACTATTGGATGAAGTTTATCATTTGTTTCCATTTATGATAATAGAGCACCTAAAGCAAAGTTTCATGTGTCTGTTTCTATAAAAAAAATGGCTTAGAAAAATTGACGCAATATAAGATTGGTGCAAAAACAAAGATTATCTTTAAAGCTTCAAATGCTACTTCCGCTTCTTGATTCGATTAAAATTTGTCTTTACAAGTCAAATGTGTAAGTGGAGTTGCAACTTGAGACAAGTCTTTGATGAAGATTTGATAGTAGTTGGCAAATCCCAAAAAACATTGGACATCTCTTACCGTTTTTGAGATCTTCCAATCCATAATAGTTTGAACTTTCTTAAGATCCATCATAAGTCCATCATTTGAAATAAATGTATCCTAAGAAGTCGACTTGAGTAGTGTAAAATAAACACTTTTTTATCTTGGCATAGAGTCCCACATCTCTTAGTTTTTGTAATATATGACAAATATGAAGTTCATATTCTTCTATGTTCTTAAAATAGATTAAGATGTCGTCTAGGTAACAGACAACAAAATCATCTAAAAACTCCCAAAAGACATTATTTATTAGATGTTGGAATGCTGCTAGTGTATTTGTAAGTCCAAAAGGCATGACGTTGTATTTGAAATGTCCATACCTTATTCAAAACGTAGTCTTCCATTCATCTTCTTTTATAATGCGTACCACATTGTATGCTCCTCGTAGATCTATTTTTGTATAGATCTTAGCTTGATTCAATTGATGAAGGAGTCCACATATCAAAGATAGTGGATACCTATTTTTTATAGTGATTTTGTTGAGTCCTTGATAATGGACACACATCTGCAATGATTTGTCTTTTTTCTTCATAAATAAAATTGAAGCTCATGTTGGAGATTTGGAATGATATATGAAGTTCTTAGCCAGATTCTCTTCAATATATTCTTTGAGTTCAGCTAACTCATTTTGAGATAAATTGTAGATTGGTCCAAATGGTGGTTGTCCTCCTTCTTGAAAGTCAATTGAGTAGTCATAGGAACGATGTTCCGGAAGGGTATCCATAATCTTTTTCTCAAATACATCTTGAAAATCTTAATATTGGCTTGGAATGCCACTTAAAGTCTTTCTACCAATAGAAATAGGTGTGGCATAAATGACACAAGGTGATCCTTCTTTTGCACCATGCAAGAAAGCTCTTGCACCTATAAATATAGGTTTAATTATACTAGACTTATGACTTTCTACTTGATTAACTACGCTCTTAGTCATACTTTTAGAAAATTCAAGACTACAAGAAGTCCAATCTATTTTAGGATTATATTTTTTTAACTATGATAAATTTAAAATGACTAGATTAGAAAGAGATCTAATAATATTAAATATTACAAAGCTACTATGACCATTAGTTGCTATTTATATAGGAAGGATTTCATGAGTAATGTCTCTTGAAGACAATGGACAACCATCTATGACTTCTATATGAAGAGGTTTAATTTTCTTCACTAAAAATGTGCTATGTCTTTTAGCAAATTCTTCATCTAAAAAACATGTTGAGGCTCCTAAATCTAGCAGGGCAAAGGCTTTGTAATGTTTAGGTCCTAGAATAATATTTATCATAAAACATAGAGAGGATTGTAAGGAGAGGATAGGACCTTCACTAGGCGTTGTACAAGGTTCCAACTGCACAGTCCCTATTGTAGCTAGACAAATTTGTTTTTTGACATGCTATTTTCTTTAATCTCTGTACTCCTCATTTTATGGTTGCATTGCTTCTTTGTGCAATGTTGAGCAGTGTGTTTAGGTTCTCCATAATATAAGCATAATCCTTTCAGACAACGACGAATCTTTTCTTGCTCAGTAAGAGGTTTGAAACGTACTGCATCAATTTGCATATCCTCTACTTCCAAATGTATGTGTTGAAGAGATGTTGGTGTTGCCATTGAATTATAGTAACGTTTAGGTCCACTTGTATGGTTCTCAGATCGAAATTCAAAAAGATGATTGTCACACTTCACAGCAAAGTCAATTACTTGACTCAATGTTTGAGGATCAAGTAAGTTGAGTATTAATTTTTTGTACTTCATATTATAATCTGTAGAGAAATCGGCTAATAAATGCAGCATCATCCCACTTGATATCAGTTGCAAGTTGTCAAAATTGTGAAGCATACAACGTTATTGATTGATTACTTTGTCGCAAAATACAGATCTTATTGGTTGCAACACGAATTGCATCATGTTCTCTATATATGGATTAAAACTCTACCAAAAAAGCTTCTAGATTATCCAATATTGGATCTCGTCATTCAAGAAAAGATGAAAACTATGATAATGCTGAAACTAAAAGAAGCATATCAATGAATCTAACTTGTAATCTTTGAATTGGATAGCTTTGGGTTTGAAGTTCAATCATAAGTTGTACTTAATTGACAAATCCTCTAAACTTTGATCTGGTGCCATCAAACTTCTCGAATAGGGCAATTCTTGGTTCTCTAACATTGGAAGGGTGTTCTACAAGAAGAAAAGGGACATGATTTGGTACAGATATTGAAGCAGCTCCAATCATTTCTATATCTTCACTTTCTATCAATCTTGTTGCTTCTTATAGTGGTAAATTAAGTTGATACATTGCAAGCATTTACTCCCTCAATTATTCTTGCATTTGTGCCATTGTACTCTTCATTTCAGCAAGTTTTGCCATGATAATACTTGAAAAAAAAAAAAAAAAAAAAAAAAAAAAAAAAAAAAAGATGTCTAATATTGTTCAAGAAAAATTGAAGAGAGGACTTGAGAATAAAGAAAATGCTAAGAAAAATATTAATTTAGAAGAGGGTAATCTATAACTTCTAATATGCTTATGTCTTATCAAGAAAAAGAGACAATCCACTCTTAATCAAGATTAAACAAAGCTCTTATATTATACTCTTGTCAATCTATTAAGGATAAAAATATGATAAAAACAAATAAACAAGTGAGACTTCTCTCAAAGAAAGATGACAAAATAGAAATAACTTGATATGTATATTAAAAAAGAAACTGGAATGGCTATTGCCATAAGCCAAGAAAACTAGAGACCCTTGAAACTAGACTAGAAGCAAGAAAAGAGTTGATAAGAGTGAAGGAGGCTTCACTCTTGTCTCTATATATACTATCTAACTAAAGGCTACGTGGCGATGTTCTCTAGGACCTCCAATATGTGTTGAATTTGTAGGACACATGCCTTGACTTACAAGGTAAGTTTTTCTACATGTGGGCCACATAGTTAGCTTGGTCTTCAAGCTAATAACATGTGTTGCACATGGCCAACTTGTTGACCACGTTTTTAATCCAAAAAGTCAATTAAAGACATCTATAAAGCCAAAGTAGTGTTTATGAAGCTTCTATGAAGCTTGTATAGCAAATATTATAGAATTAACTTACTTTTACCTACTTTTACTTACTTCTACCTATTTATACATATAATTACTAGCTTACATGCGTATGTTGGTGACATCTAGATCTTGTCTTTCTTATATTTTTATATAACTTATTTGGTTTGGAATGGTTTAAACTAGAATCTCTATAGCCTAGATTGATCCAACAAAATAGGTTGTTAGTTTATATTTATTTGTTTATTTATTTATTTTTAATAAGTTCCTAATACATCCTTATGAGAGATTGTTGGAAGTCCTTTCAAAAATATTCCCTACTTCATTCTTTCTTTAAAATAGTATATCCAATTTTTACTATTTTTAATATATTTTCTAATTTTAAAGATCTAGATAACATATTTTCTATTTTTTACCTCTTGCTTTACTACTTTATTAATATAACACCATCTAACCACTAACTCTACTTAAACCATGATCATTTCATCTACCATTATAATTGTACTTGACTCTTAATACTTAAATGAGCCTTTTCTTTGATAATTTATCCTATCTAACTATATCCAAAATTTTCTCTTCTTAATTCCATTGATTTATTCTAATTTTAAAAAAAATTCATTATGAATCAAAAATTTGGCTCACAAAATCTTAAGTAAAATTTTAATTTAAACTCTAACTAAACCTTAATTAAATCTTAAATCAAACTCTAATGAAATCCTAATGAAACCTTAAATCTTAACTCAAATTCTAATAAAATCCTAATAAAACCTTAAATCCTAGAAAAAATCTATATAAGTATTAAATCAAATCTTAAGTAAATCCTAATCTTAACCAAATCCTAGACCAACTTTGAAACCAAATCCTAATAAATCCTAATTCTTAAATAAAGTCTTAACAAACCTATAGTAAAATAGAACCTCAATAATTAATGATTAAACTATTGATATCAATTCAAAATTTTCATAATTTTTAATCTCTTAGTTAGGAACAAGCATAAGAAAGATGAAATTGATCATACTTAATAATTGAAAGAAATGCAAGATAATCCAATTAGGTATTAGGTGGCCTCTTACTCCAACCTGAATGCTAAACTTGCAGTGGCAATATCTCCTTTGTAAACTATTGAATTGCTCTCAAATTTCACCTAGACGTCAAAAATCAAGTCTAAAATCCATATAAAAATAATTCACTTCAATCCAATTGACAAATTGCTGAAGATTTAGAAATACTCACTATCCTTCAAACTCCAATTTTTGAGACCTCAACCCATAAAAACCTTCATATGCTTCAATCTAATTGTTTAATTGACCCCAAAATTTGTACACATATTTAGAACTAATACACCAACACTTTGCTCAAATTTCACTTATATAAATACCATAAAACTTGAGAAATCCTCAAATTTGTAAACATATTTTTATTTCTTAAAATCTAAATCAATTAAGAACATCTTTTACTTGAAAATCCCTCAAAAACTCAATATTGATTCAATTGACATAAAACCAATGGCAAAAAATCTCTTCTCAAGTTTGCTCTCAAATCCCACTCTCTGATGTACAAAAGAATTGAGAAGTCATCATAGGTGCATGGTTTTATGCTTGAAGGTTTGATTCTAACCTAAGTTGACAACTGGTCCTCTCCAAGTATCAATTCTTGGCTTCTTGAGATAAAATTTTCTAAAATCTACTCTTAACTTCCTCCTATACATACCTATATCATTTAACTTTCCAATCTACTTTGTTTGCCTTATTTATAGCCTTACAAAATAAGTAGAAGCCTATTTTGTAAAAAGACAATATTAACACCTTTTAGTTTTAATATTTTTTTTACTATTATCTATATTTCTAAGATAATTTGCTAAAATATTTTAAAATAAGATCTTCTATAATATATATATATATATATATATATATATATATATTCATTAATCAAGTTATATCATGACACTTCCTCTTAAGTATAAGGTATCAAGTAGTTTGTTGCAATTTTTCTACTCCATTAATGTATTGGATTCACTTCATTTACATGTCAAAAAAAAAAAAAAAAAAAAAAAACACATCTATTGAATTTTATTGTGTATGCTTCTTTTTCAAATTTAATTATTTGTCTCTACTTTTATAATTATATTATTTTGATTATTTATTTTATTTTGATGAATTAAATAATTTTTAGTAATTTTACACATTTTTGTGCAATTATTTGAACCAATACCACTTCTTGTAGAATTGCTGATGGGTTAAAAAAAATTACTCCAATTAATTTTGTTTAATGAAATGATTAAGTTTTATGAATGTACTTGAATAAAAAATAAAATTTTATTAATTTCATATAAAATTAATAAAAAATATAAATTAATTATTCTCTTAATTTTTAATTTTTACAAACATGTGGAACAGCATAAAGTAACAAGGCAAAGTAAGTGCAGGTTTCAGAATTTGGAACCACGGGCATAGATTCCTCGGGCACCAGTCCAACGACGCTCGAGGGCGCGGTCAAGGGCTTCAAGCCGCTCTGAACCCGTGTCCAAGCCTCCAAGGTTCGGTTCCGACGCTTGCTTAGGTTTAGGGGTTTATCTCGTCTCTGTACAAAACCTCGTCTAGGTTACATGCCTGGACCTCTTTCAACTTCACACCGTCGTGAGGACTCCCTGGTTCGTGCGTAATTTGCTGCAACCATGAGGTTTGTTTTCTCTCATTTGGACCCATGAAGAAGCTCAACTCTGAATAGGTTGCTCCTCACAGTAGAATATTGAATCATCTTTCTGCAGTTGGTCTAGCCGCATTCAGGACGGTGACACTGTCTCTCTCCCTGTTTGTAAACCATATGGTTGTCTCGGAGAGTGGAATCCTCTTTGACCTTTTGCGTTTTCAAAGAGATTATCATTTCTGATTTATTTACATTTGTATCTATGTCCACTTCTGTTTTCGATAGGTTATCGAAAGGTGATGGGGAGTTTTAGGGTTTTTAGTAGGGTTTGATTGGTAGCTACAACCTACTAGTCGAATTACACGTTTAACGGTCGTGTTATGCTGCTCTCGGCTGCAGTAAGCTTCAGAGCGATGTCCTCAGGGAGGCCATCACTCAGATTACCACTGCCGCTAAGGAGAAGAATAGGAAGTTCACAGAGACTGTGGAGCTTCAGATCGGTCTGAAGAACTATGATCCCCAGAAAGACAAGCGTTTCAGTGGTTCCGTGAAGCTGCCACACATTCCTCGCCCTAAGATGCGCGTGTGCATGCTCGGAGATGCCCAGCACGTTGAGGAGGTATTTCCTCTAACTCAACTAATGCCACCCATGTTGAGAAGCATTTTGTCAGCATGCCACATTACGCAGGTTGATTACCTCTTATTTATTCGCCCCATTATTGCGTAACAGGCCAACAAGATGGGCATGGAATACATGGACGTCGAGAGCTTGAAGAAAATGAACAAGAACAAGAAGCTCGTGAAGAAACTGGCGAAGAAGTACCACGCTTTCTTGGCCTCCGAGTCTGTCATTAAGCAGATTCCTCGTCTGTTGGGACCTGGTTTGAACAAGGCCGGAAAGTTTCCCACTTTGGTGTCTCACCAGGAATCGCTTGACGCCAAGTGCCAGGAGACCAAGGCCATGGTCAAGTTCCAGCTGAAGAAGGTGTTGTGCATGGGAGTTGCCATTGGAAATTGTGACATGGAGGAGAAGCAGATCTTCCAAAACACTCAGATGGGTGTCAACTTCCTTGTATCCCTGCTGAAGAAGAACTGGCAGAATGTAAGCAACAAACTCAATAGTTTCATCATATTTCCGACCTGTTCCTTTTATTCGTATTAGTTTGTATTAATTCGGTATTTACTCGAGCTTGCGTCGCTGATCACATCTCTAAGTATTCTGTTCATACTTTTTCTTGTGGCAGGTCCGCGTTCTGTACTTGAAGACTACCATGGGCACCCCTGTCCGTATCTATTAGTTGTGTAGAACGTGGATTGTAAGGCATCTTTCAGTCAATGCCAATGAAAATTATGGAGGTTTCTATTTCTGTTCCAGCTTCCTTTCATTGCTGCAAATCGAATTCTGTACCCTTCCATGTTTCAATTCAGAGCTGTTTTTTGGCATCATACGCTGGAGTGTTGCCTAATGGATCGAACTTAAATGCGCTGCGGTCTACATTGGTAACTGAGATTTAATTGTGTCTTAATATTTCTAAGATTGTTTCCGCACTTCCATAATTCTTCTCATTTCGTATGATGGATCCATCTTAGACCTTTCTTTGTTTGATGTAGTGGTGAAACTGTTCTCGCTCCATAGTAATGACTCGCTCCCATTTATACTGTTGCTGGACGGTCAGGATTTTCTCAGTCAGCCTCATGACAAGCGGTTGGCTTAACCAATCGGCCCTTCTGTTGGTGTGGCAAAAGTGGTTGATAATGTCCTTGTCAGCACATGCTTCAAACTTATTGAGTCCAGGGTAAGGGTCTATTGAGTGGCGTCACCTAATTTCACTTCGAGTTCTTTGAAATACATCTTACTATGAATTCCATGACTTAGGTCACCAGTCGATGCCTCCGCACAAGTCCAGTGTTACCAAGATTCTTTACCTCGGTCGGAACGTTATCCACCAACACTATCGAAAAGCAAACAGTTGCAAATTTGATTCATGTAGCCACAACTCATCAATTAACCTGTTGAAGTAAATTGTGCAACTCGTATACTATCTCATCGACTTGTGGGGCGAATAAGTGGCGGGGCAGGAAATTGTTAGATCGCAGCGTTTGCAACAACAGCCATTTGCAGAAAATCACTTAATCCTTCTAAAACTAAATATTCTTGTAGACGTTGCTTCCCGTACAGGTAAATATCTCCATAAAATTTTGACGTCCAAGCACAACATCCGTATCGATAACACATCAAATCTAACTGGAATATACGTCAACCTCAGAAACCGAATAATTTGCCTGTACCGAGGAGGGAGTAAGAGCCTGATAGCTTCCATGATCGAACAAATGCAAACTGCCCTTCAACTTCAAGACGCGACACTTCCTTGGACAACCCATCCTCCACAAGTCATTGGCGTCAAAACACAGTTGCAGCCTAAAACCATCGTTAAACGGCAAGCAAGAAAACTCCATGAAAGTGTACAAATTGCACTGATATCTGGATTGAATAGTGTGATAAATTTGCTTTCAAATTAATAAACTCAAAACGAATCTCGTTATTGTGTTAGATATGCCCATAGGGAGATTCAGTGGCAGTAAGGTGGTGATCGGCGAAGACCGATCGACAAGACCTGTAGAAGACGTAAGCAAAGTCGGAATCGATGGTGGGCAACGGGCTTACACCACTTGTGCCAATCTGGACATCAATGGTGAGAAATTCGAAGCTATGTGAAGAAATCGCGCGACATTTTACATTGTGAGATGAATACAATGACTGCATCTTGCTTTTGTTTATTTATTTGTTTGATTTCAAACTTACAAGAGTTTGTGGAACACGTAGATACAAGAATATTTATATATTTATATATATACATATATGTAGAGGACGTTTTTATTCATTATTTTGTATTAGTTTATTAGTTATATTTATATATATATATATATATATATATATATATATATTATTTATTTCTAGAACTTAATTAATAATTAATAGATACGATCTAGAATCCTCTTTGTTTTCACCAGTATTTTGATTATACCATGTAATTTTATACTATTATGATTTTTCATTCTTCATGCATTTAATTTAGTTGATTTTGGTGATCTGCGTTTAGATCCTTGATGTGTATACATTATTTCTAATTTACATGATCACACTTTCTAATCACAATTTTAGATCTTATTTCTTGATGCAACTAGTTTGAAGATATTCCTTTACCTACCGTATCAAGTCTGTAAGAGTTGTGTTATATTCAATGTATCATCCAATTTGAATGAATAGGCATGTCATGTAACACATCTCATTCGATTTGAATAAAACCACTGAATTTTTTCCAACTTGACAAAAATGAGAGCACTCGATGATTCCAGGTGCAGATTATTAGATTGCAAGTTGTCAAAGATAAGTATCACGGTGCTCTCATATCAGATCCTCCAGATCAGATTACAACAGGAAAAGAAGGTAGTTACAAACCCAGCCGTAGAACCTTTCAGCGTCAGTGCAATTAGAGGTCGTTAGAACTCAGAGGTAGGATCTGGGGATGTTCATTTCATAGAAAAATGTATGTTACAACTCAACGATGATTGCTCTGCTAGGAGGTTTACTCTAGATGAACCCGGAACCCTCATCAACTTGACAATTACTGGATATTCTTTGGCTTGATCGGCAAGATGTTTCCGAGCGTGAGCGTCTGTTTGTCTTTGTCATCAGAAGCCGATGCTTCTTTCTCTTTTTCTCGATCTCCGTGAAGAAAGTGAATAGCCTTCTGTGGCATGCTGGGACCGCTAGAGCTTTCTTCTGATTTCTCCGCCTCCTTATCAGGGCCCCTGAACCCATCAGGCAGCATTCCTCCTATGTAGCCCCATGGATCCGTCACCTTACTCTTCACATTCTTCACAACTTTGACAACTATGTACCTCCACACGAATGACGACACGAGCATTATCCCTAAAACCACGTGGGTGTATCGATTTTGTGAGACAATTTTCTTGGCAATGTCCTTCGTTTCATCTGAGTCGCTCGACTCCTCAATGTCCTCTGACTCGGAATCCACCCGCGTATCTTCCACTTCGGGCTCTGAATCTGACGTCTTAGAGGAAAGGTGCATGATTTGAAGAAGCTTGTTCACAGCATCCGAATTTTGAGTAACCAGCGTAGCGGTGGTTATAGCAGCCTCAGCAGCTGATTTTGCAGCTTGTGTTGCAGCCTCTATCGCCTTTTTCATGTCGTCGTTCTTAAATCTCTTCGATTTGCCACTTTTGCTGATATCCCACATGCTTCTGGCACCACGTGATGATGACCTTGCAATTCTACCTACCTGCTTGGGCTGGTGCTTCTGTTCCCTTAAAGCCTGGACCTGTAAAACTGACGGCAAAATCATCAGATGCAGGATAACACAGATTCGGGGATGGAAATATGTGTGCAGGAATCATGAGCTCAAGCACAGCAAAGAATGAAATGGGTTGATATTTAGAACACAACGTGTTTACTGTAAACATTGTAAGTTTACTTGCCTGTTCAAGCAACCTGGACAAAAGCTGGAAGTCCACGGAATCAGCTGTCGATCGAAATCCTTCACTTTTTTCCAAGCACTCACTCAGCTCCTTCGGCTTCGTAGCATCCTCATCACGTTGCTTCGAGAATGCGCGCGTATCTTCTCGAATTATCCGGAGCATCGCATTTTCAACAAGATCAAGGTCCTCTGGCGCAGTACCCAGAAACAAGGAGCTGTCTTTATCAGTCTCTGAATCAGAGAATACCGATCTATCTAACAGTAAAGGCCCAGGTACAGTCGTAGACAAGTTTCTTCTATGGGTAATGTCCGAATCCTCACTACCACTTAGTTCGGTTGCTGAGTATGCAGAATCTTGAACGTCCACGCGAGAGTAAAATGCACGGGGCAGAGACATTTCACCCGTGGTTAATTTTCGGTCCTTGTCATTCGCAGAAGCTAAACTGTTGAAAAGATCTGCAGCATCTCTTTTGACAAAACTTCGTCGATCTATCTCCGGGTGCTCTAGGAGATCCTGTAAACAATTCAGATTTAGAATTTAACATGGGATGAAACAGCTCAAATACACAGAAGGACCAATCATGCCTCCAGTGAGACAAGAGAAATCATTGTCGGACAAGATCACACTTCCAACTCATAAGCAATAAACCTCCAACCAAAATATTGCGAACATAAACAGATTTTCTAAATTCAAGAGACAGCGACTTCTGTCCAAATGTACAAGACAACGTCGGCACTAGGTAGAAGTTGAACAAACCACATTCTCATTAAATCAGACATTGGGAACATTGTTTATGTACGGACCCAATGCATCCTACAAAAAAAAAAAAAAAAAAAAAATCCTATTCAAACCTTGTAGCCATCTTCATCTTTATTGTTAGTAGCATTTACCTCCCTGCGACGAGAAAGAATGAATTAGTCTAATGCACTGAAACATTCAAAAGTGGGTGCAGAGTTGTTCGTGTGGAAAAGCTTGCGTCTGTGAGAAATTCGTGCATATAACTATTGAAGTTCCTAAGACTAGAGTATTGCTGAAAAAAATGATTTAAAAGTAATGGTCCAAATTATAGTACTCGACAGCCAACTGCATCAGGTTGATCTTGCCTGCTAAGAACTTTACAGGCTAAGGATACACAAATTGTGGCTCTAGGTGTGACGGTCTTACTACTTGCCAAAGAAAATCAACCGCAGTTTTGCGATGTGATGTAAGCACTATCCTTCTTAGCCAATTAACGTGATCAATAAACAAGAAGCAACAGCACATTCTCACTGTCTCCTTTGCATGCTTCCGCACAAGCATTCGCCCTTCTATCGCCATGGCGTACGACAAGGCTCCAAATCAATAAACACAACTTGATCAACAATGACTACCCTAATGACAGTAAACAGGGGATAGAAGAGAAAAGAAAAAGGAAAAATAAAACGCAACAACCCGATCAAGGAGATAGTGAAGCGCGGCACACACCTGTGCGGCATCGCTAAATTTCGAAGCGCTTTCTCCATGGCCTGGGCTGCTCGATCAGACATAAGTGAGGACGATTGACTGAAAACGGACAACGGAACGCGTGCAGAGGGCGTCGCGGGCTGCCTATTGCCGTTACTCTCGAGCACTCCCACCATCTCTGCTCCTCCCGAACCCCCTCGTCATAGCTACTCTCAAATTTCAACGCTCCTCATGGAAACAAGAAACTCACTCCAACTTTCCCCGAAGACATACACGTCTCATCCCGGCACATGTACACAACCAAAACGGGCTAGGACTCCACCATATTCGTGACTAGGTTTGGATCAACGCCCCTCACGCACAGAGACAGTCACCTTCCACAGCAACTCGCGACGATCCGCTAATCGTCGTCCTCATCCCCCTCTCCTCCCCACGACAACCGCCGAAAACCTCACACAAGTCTTAACCTCTCCATCCCAATGACACAACGAAAGAACACATGAACACTGCCTGGTCGCAACCGCAAAGGAAGCGTACAAAAGCGAATAGAATGAATCGAAAGAATCACAGTCCTTGTGGACCACACAATGAGTGACGGACAACGCAACCATGCAGCAATGAAGATTGCGATTGGCTAAATTTTAGCGGACCAGAATCCGACGCTATGGTTAGAAAACATTCACTGGAGTTTCTTCAAGCATTTCGTGCAACTGGAGCCATGATTTCTCATCCTTTCACTCTCAGCCACAGAAACGGCCCCCACTCCGCTCGAGCTACATACATAGCGACGTTCCGGTCGCAATGGCATCAACTGCGTCGAATTTTGTTTTCCTTGTTTCCTTTTGTTTAATTGCACAGTTGGTTTTGTTTTGTTCTCTTCGGAGGCAAATGCGATTCAAAAACTTTGCGTCGTCGTTTTCAAACCGGCGCGAGTGTCGCGGGATTGGCAGCCCCAGGATTCCATTAAGCAGGGAGCCATCAACGGGTGGGCTGTGTGGTCTTAATCAACATCCGTTATTGGATGACTTTGGGTGTTTTGGATGAACTTCGAATGGCGTGGATGTGAAATGAGAGCTGCACTTTTAGTTTCCTAATTTTTTATTTCTTTTTCTTTTCATTTTACTTTTTTCTTTCCCTTTTCACTTTTTCCTCTTTTTCTTTCTTTCTAGAGGTTATTTTTATTTTTTAAATAAATATGTTTTGGTTTATTAGTGTGCATGACTGCTGGTAAATAATGAATTATTCTTGGACTAGTTCTAACCATGTTTTTATCAACAGCTATTTTAGAATAAGATTATAGATTAACATTAAATATTGTTTTTAATACATGGAGGTTATAATAGGCAAATGTTAGATAGACCCACCCTTGATGAAGAATATGGTAATCATGATGATTGTGGTTGGTTTTTATTGAGTGTAGTGCCAATAATGGAGAAATGAATCTAGAATTTATTTTATTTTTTTCATTTCATTTTATGATGGCTAGGATAAATGGGTCAATTCAGTAAAAACTTTGGTCTATTTAACATACTTATTTAAGTATTGAGTGATTTCATCAACTTTGGTTTCCATTTTTTGTTAGCATATAATTGATAATATAAGTCAAAGAGAATTGGAAAAAAAGTAAATTATGTTGTGCATGTTTTTTACTATTTTGTTTAGGTGTATAAATTGTAATAGGTCAAGCAACTCATGTGAAGTACAACTGTTTGAATTAACTATCATTCAAATATTTACATTTTTTGTAATTCAATGTGGATGGAATAACAATCCACTCCAAATATATAAATATAAATTTATATAGCCATACTTTGATGAGTACACAAATTCCAATCTGTAATATCAAAATTACATATCTTTAATAATATAAAGTTGATAGCTTTTTCTAATAAAAAGTAGTAAAAATAGAACAAAATAAATTTTTGATTTTTTATACATAAATAATAATGACTAATACGAACAAAAAATTGGATTGGATTAAGCTGAAAGAAAGATTAATATTTCAAATTATAGTAAATTTAAAATTAAAATTAAAATTAAAACCACCATCTTATGAAATTATACCATAATATTGTTCTTTTAGGTTAAAGTTAATTTGAACAATAAAATAGATGTTGTTCTTTCTAACAACAACATAATATTTAAAATTTGTGTATATATGTATATATATATATATAGATATATATATATATATATATATAGATATATGTTTATTCCTAGAATACATTTTCTAAACATTTAAATACACTAAATGTATTTTATGTAGTTAACAGTAAAGACTACAAATAAATTATATTTTAAAAATGTTACATTTTATTTCTTAAAAAATACAAATATTAAAAATAGTAATGTATAAAAATTTGTTATTTTTATGTTTTTTATTAAAATCAAAAAATATGTATTTTCAACATATAATGTATGTATACACATATATCTTATTTGTAATTCCAATATATTATATAAGCATATTTTGTTTTTTTTTAAAATATTTTTTTAGTATACAAAATCATGATTATAATTTATATTTTAATTTTTAATTTCTATTTAGGTATTCATTTAAAGCATGGATGATTAAAACTATTGAAAATTAGAATGAAACTCTTCATAACTCGTGAATTATTTTAATTAGTAGTAGTGCTATAGAGATTTATTGTTTTGTCAAACCAATGATATAAATCTAAAGATTATGATATTTGCAATTAGCAATACTTGAAAATACTTCCATTTTAGAATTGTAGGCTTAATTGAAAAAACACTAAAACAAATATTTATGCATTTCATTTGTTATTTATCTTGTATGTTTATCAAACTCATAAATTTTATTAAATTAAAATAAAACTTTGAAAAACCATGCACAAAAAAATCTAAAGCTAAAGCATTGAGTACTACACTTTATTTTATGTTCAAAAGAGCAATTTACAATCCTCCTAAATATTTTAAATTCAAAGACTTATAACCTAAAATACGATTAACCATACATATTTAAAATACCTTGGATTTTTTTTTTCTTAAAACACGATTATTCTGTTTTGATATTTGCTAGGATACAATCCTTCAAATTACTTAAAATTTCGGTAGAAATAAAGACGCAAACAAGAGGTATACCACTACGTACATCTACCGTAGCAACTGTTGAATATACTTCCTAATTTGGGAGAACTTCCTAGAACCTCACTCGGAGGCGTAGGTGACAGTACCGTATATACTCTCACAATGGATACGATAACTCCTAGATACGAATACAAGACATTTCCAATTAGACGGAATGTTCCGTATGCGCAGGGGTCTGCGCGGGCTTTGGCGGGTATCATTCCCGCGCAGGATAGCCATGTCAGCGGGTGCTCGAGTTTCGGGGGTTCGCTTTGAGCGTCGAGGGAGGGTTTGCTCGTCGTTGCAATCAGTTGTAGTAGCTCCGTTGGTGCAGGTTTCGTCATGGGCCGATCGCGAGGAGTGCATAGTACACAAGACGACGACACGGCCTGGTTTGGTCACAGGTATGTCACGCGGGCCATTTTTTTCCCCGCTGTATTTCTTCTGGTTACGGTGGAAATATTTGGTCGCATTGGGGTTTTGCGTCAGTGTGATGGTGAAGATGTTGAGCTGGTTTTTATTTAGTTTCGTTTCAGGTCTAAGCGGAGGCGTGTGGCGGTTGGAGGAGATGTTCCTGAGCCTTCAGCAGCAGGTGAGGAATCGTGTTACTGGTGGACTCTTTCGAAGTTTGAGTTCATTTTGAATCTCAATATGATTTCAATGTTTGCTTCTGCTGTTAGTGCGTTGAATTGGACGTTATTGTGCCCATTGAACTGATTCAATTTGGAGTTTGCAAAGGTTATTCGCAAACATATGTGTTTTGTCATTGTGTTGTGGCGTTCCTTGATGGATAGCTAGCGAGCACATTATTAACGGATGAGTATCTTACACTAAAGAGAAGTGGTCGATATTTTTGAATTACTGTCGTGGTAAATCATTGATTTTTGAAAAATTTGTCAATTACGTCTGCAGTTCAGGATCTGAAAATGTATGTGAGCTTCGATGTTGAGTAGAAACATTGTGCTTGATTTGACATGTATGCTATTTCTTGAGTAACTACGTAGTTTTCTTCTGTTTGTGGTGTATTGTTTTGTTTTTTTTTCGCGTAGGTAATGACTCTGTGACAAAGTAATGACCGAATTTTACATGCTGATTTATGTTGTGGAAATTTTCATCTATTACAGAGGGGCTTGTTTCTGGACTGCAGGTGCGGGAGAAGCAAAAAAAGCTCTCTATCACTGCAATTACTGCATTAAAGACATTTCAGGAACCATTCGAATTAAGTGCAATAAGTGCCCTGATTTCGATCTTTGCGTAGAGTGCTTCTCTGTTGGTGTGGAAATCACACCTCACAAATCCAATCATTCCTATCGAGTCATTGTAATTCCTCCATGCACACAGACTCGAAATTGTATTAATGTAGCCACATTCTGCAATTTTGCTAGCAGCGTTCGGTTTGCTGCAACTTATTTACTAGAAATTGCTCTGCCAGAGACGGATGTAGGCAAGGAGCTGGAGCTTCTTATGTCATATTGCTTTTGCGTGTAGTCGGGCTGAAACTTTTCTCTCTCGTGGGGGTGTTTGCAGGATAATCTATCGTTTCCCCTCATCCACCCTGAATGGAACGCCGATGAAGAAATTTTGCTTTTGGAGGTATGGTTTGTTCTCAGCGTGCATTTTCTTTCTCAATTTGAGGGAGTACTCAGTGCTCTCATAGAGACAACAACTTGCCTCGATCTTTGCATGCCTTGGAATATTGCCTGATATTGTTCTCGTGTGCAGGGAGTTGAGATGTACGGGCTTGGAAATTGGGGGGAAGCTTCAGAGCACGTGGGAACAAAGACTAAGACTCAGTGTTTTGGTCATTATATGACAACGTACATGAATTCCATCTGTTCTCCGTTACCCGTAAGTCCATCTTGTGCTATGTCATCTATTTTAATGATGTTTTCCTTCGGTTGTATTGGAAATTGTTCTATTAGAACACTGTATGGAGTGCCGGAATTGTTACTGTCTATCCTAGTCTGAGCAGGCCTCCGCATTTGGTTATTCAAGACATAAAGTTCCCTCTAGCTAGTTGCCGATTGTTTGGAAAATACTTGATGGTTTCTGTGGTCACATGAAGTAAGTGGTAGACATTTTTTTGTTTGTTTGTTTTTGTTGTTGTTGTTTTTTTTTTTTTTTTTTTTTTTTTTTTGGGATTGATACATTTCTGTAGAGGTAGCAGGACAAATAAGCTGAACTGGGTTCCTTCATTCTCTTCGTAGAAAAGCTTACTATATTTTATTGTAAAGAAATAGAATACGTACACTTGTATAAACAATTTGAAAAACGTAGAACTATCTTGTTTTTTACCATCTTATGGATTGCACAATTTTACCCAATCATACAAATATTTTAAACGCCACAGACGGAACATGTATTCTTGGTGGATTTCTAAATTTTGAACTTATTATCTGACTTGGAAAATACAGAAAACGAATTTTCAACATTCAACTTTGCGGATGTCTCAGGAACATTAAGACTCTTAGTTTCATTTAAAGCAAACTTAAAAAATGTTTTGAAAGTCCAAACTTATAGTACCATTGTAAATTGTGACAAAAGCTGAAGAATCTTTAGGTTTTGAGCAACTGATGCTGACGTACTCTTCTTAATATCGTTATGCAATCCTATTTTGCAATATTCCGATCAATATGTGCGACTTGAGAGTTTCCTTTGACGCTGTCTAAATGTTTGGAATGTGACGGTGGGTGCAGGATATGTCCCACGTTATAGGGAAATCAAAGGCAGATCTCTTAGCCATGGCTCGCTCACATCAAGAAGGCAAGAAAGGTACTTCAGAACCAACACTTCAAAACCACCTTCTGCTGTTCTAAACGTTCTGTTGAGCATAGGAAAATGCAGTATGTCATAATCCGTTGTGTTGTAATTGAGTTACTACACGCTTGCATATTGTTTTATATCAAGCTTATACCTTACTGTTCTTGTAAGCATCCTATTTTGAACTAGTCTTGAGGTTTGGCAAGTCGTACATGTTAATCCATGTAGTAATTTACTTTAGTCCGTCAGTGCTTCATAACATTCTGCGAGTCAATCATGAAACTATGTGGTAGCCATTATTGAGTCTCCAATTGAAGGTTGGATGTTTGATTTTAACAGATGGTGGTGTGCTACGATTAGTTAAACAGGAGCCTCCCAATTCTCCGTCAAGAATCAAGTAAGATCTCCTCCCTACATGCTTAGAATGAACTGGGATGTCTTTCTTAATGCAACTCTGGTCGTGTCGGCACCTTGCGTGCACAGATTTTATTCAGGTGTATATGTTATGGGCTAGGCTATGTGCTGACTTGGACTTGGCTGGGTGGTTTCAAGGATGGAAGACGGTTTCGAAGGTAGATCCCCGTCCAGCATGTCAACAGGTGCAACCCTGCCTTGTGAAGTAATTCGAATAGTATTTTGATGAGATTGTGCTTCTTTGTTCAGTCATTTTAACTCATCACCTGTGCTCCCAGCTTACTCTTTCCAAGTCTATTCAAAGATGTGATTTTGGAGCTACGTACTATTCTATTTGTTGTTGCTATCTGTCTTTGATTGCAAGCATCTGTATTTGCTATGAAAGAAACTTATTTATCTCATGCAGGGACTTTAGATATCAAGCCACTGCTTTCAACTCCTGGAAGTGAGGGAGATGATGGGGATGGTAGAGCTGGTGGAAGTCAAGCTATTGATTCAAGCGGTCCTTCTGGTGGACCAGGTTCAAAGTGTCAAAAGACAGCAGGAGGTACACAAGGTGTGGTTCATGTCAAAGAATCACCAGATAACACTGCAGCTGGTGCAGCAGCAGAAGGTACGCTTTCCTTAACATGGTGAAATTTGCAAGTTCACAATGTAAGCCGCATGTGAGAAGAAACCTTTCTTCTTGTATATTGTAGACACGCTTAATGGTAGACACCGGGAGGTGCACTCTTGTGGTGGAAGAAACTTGGTAATGGCACTACAACGTGCATATCTGACCCACCGATTTTAACGCTGACAGATGGAGCTCAAAGTAATCGTACTCTTGGTGGCAAGAAGCCTAAACCTCTAGCTGAGGATAATAAGGGAGGCATTACTAGTACGGATCAGACGGGGTATCATGCTAAACGGCAAGAGTTTGAGCCAGAGTACGACAATGAAGCCGAACATCAACTGGCCGATATGGAGTTTAAGGATAATGACCATGAAACTGATCGGGAGTTGAAACTTCGGATGTTACATATTTATATCTCACGGTAAGGAATCTTTAGATGTGCTGTCAACTATACAATTAGTGCAGTCTCGCTCAAATTATGTGACGTGGTGTAGAGGGGAGGTAAAATGTGTATTGGTTTGGCTTGCTTTCGGATTATTGGTAGGATTTATAAAATTGGCTTGTCTTGAATTCACTCCTCTCGAAGCGACACAAACATAAAGCGTTAGTAGTCATTGGAAAGCATATTCCTAACGAACACCAGTTGTAGCACTTGCTCAAGTTTTCATAATCGTGTTCAGTGAAAATGGCTTTTACCTCGTTTCATTCTCAGTGCGTGTGCGTACTAACACAATTTTCTTCATCTTTCAGACTTGACGAACGGAAACGTAGGAAGAACTTCATACTAGAAAGAGGTCTCTTGAACATCAAGCGACAGCAGGTCCTAGATAGGAAGCGGAGTAAAGAAGAAAGAGAATTATACAATCGCAGCCGAGTCTTCATGCGCTACCATTCAGCGGAAGAACATGAAGCATTGCTTAACGGTCTGATTTCTGAGCGAAAACTTCGCCAACGCATTGAGGAACTGCAGGTGTTGTACCACGCATATCTTTACGTTCTATACACTAAGGTGATATGAATATTGTTTCAGCTTGCTTTGATTATGTTGGGTTGTCAAATCAGTTTTACGTAAGCTGACAAATCAGGGATTTCCCACGCCAGCCTTGAGATCGATCGAAATGGTTGTAGGTCAGAATAGATATCTTGTCTTCAAGTAAATCTTTAACAAGTATTTTGTGCTGATCATCGCTGCGATTAAGTGCTTTCCAACTTAATAATACCTTTTTGTTAACAAATTTGTATTTTCAAGTGCAGGAGTACAGAATGGCTTTGGGTCAGACCTTAGCAGAGACGCAGATACATGGCTCTGAAATGAAGAAAGAGACAGAGTTGAATCTAAGAAATGCTAGAGAAAGCACGTCTTACTTGTATAATGGCAAATTTTCAACGCATCGAGTTAATCGGTACTTGAGTAGGGAGAAGGAAGGGGAAGCTGCATTTCCTGGCAGTACGCGCGAGGTCCCGAAAGGACGAGTAGGTCCCCATCTTCTGCCAATTGGGAGCAGTCTCCTAGCAGGTTCTGGTGGAAAGAGCTCGAAAAGAACTTCAGCATCTTTTGAACTTGGAGGCTTTCCTGGTGTGGACTTACTCTCTCACACTGTAAGTACATCAACCTTTGCTTAATTGTGCACCAAGTTTGCCTGTTCATGTGGCACTGCATACTCAACGACAATTTTTTCTATAATTGCTTCAAACCTTAAGGTTCAAAACATTTCTCTTGTACATGTGTTAAAATTTTTTCTGGATTGAAGTGTCATTTTATGACTTGAATGTTGCAGGAGCAAGATCTATGTGTACAGCACAGGCTCATACCTGCTCATTACTTAAGGATGAAGGAACATCTCATGCTGGAGAGCTTGAAGTCGGGGCAAGTTCGAAGGTCCGATGCACATCAAATGTTTAAAGTGGATCCCGTGAAGACTGATCGTGTTTATGAACTGCTCCTTTCAAAAGGTTGGATACAAGGAGATGGACCTACTGCGTCAGCTTCGGATAGGTGAAGTACTATGCAAATGTGGCCTCCTCAGGTGCACCCAAGGACATCGTTTGAGAACATTTGCACTACAGAAACGGGGTTTGCACGGTCCCTGGCCAGAAACATAGATAATAATCTGTATAGGCAGAAAGGCAAATTGGGAGCTCTCAGGTGGCTTCTCAGTTTCTGCTGCAATTTGTCCACAATCTTAAGTCGTGCTGCCCAGAGTGAAGTGTAGAGGTCTTTCATGCACATAGAATGTAATCTATTGGTATGAAGGGACTCTCAGATCACAGATTATTTTCTCGCTTAGATACATTCATTACACGTTGGATAATCATGTTCTTGCTCCACCCCTCTCTAAGCCCAACTTTTTGACAAGTGTCTTTTTCAATTGGTTAACTGAAGAGATTGATAAAGTGTTCCAAAAAGAACTTTGATAATGATTGAGAACTTGATAAGCAATTACTTGCTATTTTTTTTGAACTTTTATTTGTGAATAATATAAAATAATGCATATCTGTAAGTGTATTTTGAAATTTAATATACATTATTGTAATATAAAAAGTGTGCACAATGACCATGTCATAAAGCTCAACAAGATGTCAATGCAATTGTTGAATTGTTTTAGCCAAATTTGTTCCATGTAAGATGAGAGAAGTTAATACTTTGGATTTTTCCAAAAGTTGAATGGTTAGAATAGTAACGACTCTTGATTAGAAAAAAAGAAATAAAAAGGAGAAAATAAATTCTTTAAAATGGATATACTTAAGTCCTTTTCTTGATGCACAAATATTTAGTTAAAAACCATTGTTGCTATCAATATTAAAATTCTCATATATATATATATATATATATATATATATATATTAACTATATAAATTTTGAGAGAAAACATATAAATTCCAAGTAAGAATGCTTTTCAATCTACCAATAACCATCTAAGATTTGGAAGGGGGAATTTGTAGTTCCTACATAATTCTATTTGTTAATCACAAAATATCTATTTCATAGACATCCTTTTGGCAATTTGTACACAATCATTCACAAAATAAAATATAAATAAATAAATAAATAAACATTTGCAAAGTCCTTGTGCAAAGTTTATACCAAAGTAGTGATGGACATATCAATTATTCAAAGTCTATTATAAATTTAGGGTTTGAGTCTATAGATAATATGAAATAAATTGGACAACAAAATTGCTTACAATATCTATTGACATAAACTTTAGATTCAACCTTGTCAAACAATTACCCATGGTTACAAATTTAGAAATCAATGTGTTTCAAAAGAAGAAAAGATCATTAGAACCCACTAGAATAAAAGCAATGACTCAAGCAACAAAGAGGAATCTAAGACCACATATAGAAATTGAAAGTACTTGTAACTACATCGACAGACAAAGATGAAGGAAAAGTTTGAAGATGGTATGATTGTTGAAGGTAGAGAAAGTAGGCATATGAGAGGGACTTGATATAATATTTATAAAATCCAAAGTTGTTTTTTTTTTTTAAAAGTTAAATTTATTTATTTTTTATACCATTCAAACTTGTTCAAATGATTTTTTTAATGTTTTTATTATATAACATTAATTTTTTTTAGATTACATCTATATTAAATATGCATATGGTTGTTTGTTGCTTCTTTAGTTGTATTTTCTTTATTTTTGGTATTTATGATTTTTTATAGTTGCAATCCATTGCTTCTTGATTATTAACATTTTAAAATTCTCACTATAATACATCCACTTCTTTAGTGATTTGAGTACATTTGATTTCTAATTCAAAAAATCACTTCAAATACTAAGTACAAAACATAATATTGATTCTTTTTAAAAAATCAAAATGTGAAGTTTTTGACAATAAGATTGTTCATAGTAATATATATATATTTTTTCTTTGACTAACTTTGTTTTAATGTCTTATTGCTTGTAATTTTATATACTTTTCCAGAACTACAACCTTAATAATTATAATTAGAATTATGATGCTATAATATTATATTATCTATTGTTAATATGCAATTGTAAAATCCTTAAAATAAAAAAATTGCTAAAGACATTGACCATGACAAAACATTTAGAAGAAACTACATGCTTGTGTCAATGTAAGAAATTAATTAAAAAAATAAAAAATAGATATAAAATAAAAAAGAAAGTAAATTAGCTATTGCCAATTACAAAGAAACTAAAAAATCTTGAATTTACATTGGAATATAAGAAAGGTGCCAATAAGTTGGCCTTAATCTTTCTTCTATGTATATTAGCTAAAAAGACAATTTTATTGAAGCTTTATTCTAAGCATCAAATTTTAGGTTGTTTTTAACACAACTTTCCAAATGTGGGATATTTGTAAGACAAGTTTTAATAGTTGTTTAATTTTTCTGTAAAAATCTAAATATCTGATCAATTTTTGAAAAACCTTTGTAAAGCTTGATCGATTTAATTTATAATAATAATCTATGACTTCTTTAAGCTTGTGGTAGCATGACCTTTAATATTTACTTTTTAAAGTTAGTTTATTTTACTTGCTTCTTTTAATTGTACAACTTCTTAATATTATCATAGTATAACTTAATTATTGAATAGAAGAAAAAAATGAAGGATTAAATTATAGAAGAATTTATTTAAAAATATAATAACATTATACTTTAAAAATATAAATTAAATTTAGGAAGGTAATAAAAAATAAATTAATGCTAATACTATTTTTTAATAAAAATAGATTCTATTTACTTTATAAGACCATAAATAAGACAAAATAAAAAAGATTAAAAAAATAACATTAAAAGTATCTTTAAATAAAAGTAAAGAGTAGTTTGCAACAAAATTTTCTAAAAAAACCTTAAATTGATACCTAAAGAAGACCAATTGTGAATCAAGGTTGGAACCAAACCTTGAGGCAAAAATCTTGTTTCTTTGGCAAACTTGAGATTTTTTTGTTGATTGAACAAGGAGATTTGAAAGAAAACTTGATATTATTTATTTAAGTATTAGAATTGAAGGACCTAAGTTTATAATGACACTATAAATTTTTACAAAGTTAGGGATTATGATAGGCTTGGACCATTTTCCATTTGTGAACTGATCAATCTAGTTGCTTATCAATTACAGCTACCAGAGTCTATGAAAATCCATTTTATATTCCATGTATCTTTATTTGAGCCATACAAGACAATGGATATACAAGTAAAGAGACAAATGCAACCACGTCCTATACAAGTAGACAATAATAAAGAATTTGAGGTAGAAGAAGTCTTAGATTCAAGGTAGTGCCAAAATAAGTTAGAATATCTGGTACATTTGCATGGATATGACATTAATGAATGCACATGAGAGCCATCTAGGAATCTAGCAAATACATAAGCCAAAATTAAAGCTTTTTATCAATGACATCTATCAAAACCAAGATGAAGATTCAAGAAATTCTTTGCTATTATTTGTTGAGCTACCAGATAAGATATTGCGACTATCACAACCTTCGAGATGGCAAAATCGAGATGAAGATCCTCAAGAATGACATGTTCTTCTTCAAATAGATGGCAAGATATAATAAGTTTGGTACCTTGACCTTGGAAAGAACTTCTGATGTTTAGTGATACTCTTGGAGGTAAAAACCACTCTTGATGGTATTACTAATATTTTGTTTGAAAGAAGTTATGAAGGCCTTAATAATGATCAAATATCAAGATGGTCTTTTTGCACTAGAATGGGACATTATCAATAGTTGAAGGGACCTATCAACTACCCTCAAAGGAAACAAAGATCAAAGTATGTGACAAATATAATTTGGTGCATCTTAAACTTCATCAACATATAATCATCGCTTCTCATGAAACTTGTCTCTAAAAGGGGGGATAATATCATAGATATACATATTTATCTTGATAATTATTTAGATAATAAGAATAGGTAGAAGTAAGTCAAAATAGATAAATATGATAATATCATATGGAAAGCTTCTTAGAAGCTTCACAAACGATGTTTTGTCTTTATACATGTCTATAGGTGATTGGTAGGTTGAAAACTTGGCCAACAAGAAGGCTACATGTCGACATGTTGACCACTTATAGTACAAATTGGACATATGGCGCACACCTAAGAAACTTGCCTTGCAAATTAGACATGTGTCTTGCAAGTTGGATGTGTATTAGAGGTTTCATAGCATGTCGCCACCTAGTTCTTAGTTAAGTAGTATATAGAGGCAAGAGTGAGGCCTTCCTCACTCTTGTCAATTCTTTTCTTGCTTTTAGTCTAATTTTAAGAGTCTTATGTTTTCTAGTCTTTGGCAATAGCCATTCTAGTTCTTCTTTGAATATACATACTTTCTTCTATTTTGTCACTTTCTTTTTGATATAGATTCTATAAGTTTATGTATCTTCTTCCAATTTGTGTTCTTGATATTAAGCTAAAAAATAAAATGTTAGGCTATAAGCCTTGCGGTTCTTATATTTATATTTGTGGTTTATATATATTGAAGCAAGACTATATCCAAGTCCTCACATTTATATTTGTAGCTTGTATATATGGAGGCAAGACTAATGTCATTTGTAGTCTTTTGAATGTTTTTTCTATAATCCAATTTTGATCCAAAACTCTCTAATTCCTTTGTATTTGGCAATAATCATTCTAGGTCATTTTTATTTAATATTTATTTCTCTTACATTTTACTTTTTACATCAATATATCATCTTTTTAATTTTTTTTTTTAGAATTATATCCTTGATAAATTTCGTAATTTATGAAATTTATAATTTAAAACTTAAAATAAAATTTTTAATAACTTGTTTATTTTTTAGTATATAAATTTTGATGTAAAGATAAAATTTTGATTGAAAATATATAATATATAATAAGATGATATTTACAAATTATATACAATAATAAAGAAGTTATTATTATAATAATTATATGATTTTTTAATAAATAAAATATTCTATTTTAAAAAAATAACTATCAAATATATGCATAGTGTATTGAATTTTAATTTATAATTTTAAAATTTTAAGTAAAATATTTTTTTTTTTAAAAAAATATATACATATTGAAATAAAATTTTTAATATAGTTGTATATTTATTAATAATAATATATATATGAAATTAATTATAAAAATAAAATCATTTATTTTGCAAACTGTAGTTAGATGAATAATGTAATACTTTAAACAGATTTATTATTGAACATAAATCTTACATTGAATTCTAACTATAAAATATAAATAAAATAAATTATATTAACTTAAATGAATGTATGTCCAACAAATTCCGAAATAATGTAAAAATCATTACATTTTGGAAGTAAATTAAACTTTTGAATATGTACACAAATATATGTATAATACACTTGAATTGTTTAACTTTTTACTGATGGCTAATGACAAGATTTCAGAACCAAGAAATATATTTACGTTTATATATACTCTCACAAAAAGAACAAAGAAAATATTCTTGATTCTCTGATCAATTATAATTGAAATACATTCATCATAAGAATATAACGGTCATTTATAAAATCAAGTATGATATTTACTAATGACTAATCAAGTGTTTTTTTAGTATTTTAATTTAATTTTTACTACATCAATATTTCAAATTCTAATTTAAGGATATTTTTCAATTCAATAAACCATTGACCATGAAACTCATTATCCCCTATAACAATAATTTGCTAAGCCACTTCAATTCTATATTTAGCTGAAATTATTTGAGCTTAATCCCTTCATTTATTGAGATATTTAGTATCTACACATCATATAAAAAATGAAGAGGTCAGTGAATAACGTGTAGTGCTGCAAAAAATTAAAAAAAATACTTTGATACATAAATATAAA
Source organism: Physcomitrium patens (assembly GCF_059467195.1). Taxonomy (NCBI): domain Eukaryota; kingdom Viridiplantae; phylum Streptophyta; class Bryopsida; order Funariales; family Funariaceae; genus Physcomitrium; species Physcomitrium patens. Next base: position 3,001,769 of record NC_143433.1, on the reverse strand, counting down.
ATTCGAAGAACATAACATTGGTTACCAATAAACATGAAAGAAGTCCAACATATTTCATATTTATATTATACCAAAAATTAATAAAAAAAAAAAAATATATATATATATATATATACATCTTATAATAAAATACTAAAATTAAAATTAATACAGAATTAGAAATTTTATATTATTTGTAATATAACCCTAACCCTTGCCTGGCGAGGCTGCCCGCAATGCCGGGCAGCAGGGTCAGAGGAGGAAGGGGAGAGGTGTCAGGGGTGGGCAGGGCTGGGGCCCGGTGGATGAACGCGATTCATCTAATAAAACCCTAATCCAGGTTATGTTCCGTCGATGACAATGGAAGCTGGGGAGTATGTTTCCTCCGAGTGAATTTCTCGAAAATTACTCAGAAACTCTCTGGAAATGCTCCTCCCCAGCACAGACCAAACCCTATCAAACAAATAACTCTGCACCAATAATTTGCTAAAATTTTGAGCTAAACTATCTAACTTATTGAGGTTTTTAGAACCTATACATCATGTGAAAATGAAGATGTCAAAGAATAACGTACAGTGCTGCAAAAAATCAAAAATAATAATTTGATACATAAATACATAATTAGAAGAACAAAACATTGGTTATCAAAAAAATTGAAAGAAGTTCAATACATTTTATACTTATATTCCACTAAAATAATTAAAATAATATAATTTTATTAATTTTTTATATAAAAAGTTTAAACATGAATATAAGTGTTTCATTATTTGCAATATAATCCTAACCCTGGCCAGGTTGTGATCTGTGACAATACCCTGGCTTGTTGTGCAAGCTAAATCCATCTGCGCAATGGTTGTCGGCATAAATTTCAATTATAAACAACACTGAAATCAAATGCTTGGACATTGTTTCCGCTGTGACTGGGATTTCAGTCAGTTCGACGCCCCCGAAGCACTTTGATGGCGTTGCCCGATGACTTGCTTCTTCAAGCATTTGCTAGACTTTCTTTTCTTGATATCTTTCGTCTCCCAGCAGTTTGTAGACTATTTCAAAATGTCTTACGGGCGGAGCAGTCCCGAACTGTGTTACAGGCTTCAGCTCATCTGCAACCTGCCCATAGTTCGTTGATGTTTTTCTGGGATAAAGGCGGGCTGGAGTGGATGGGCTACGACTCCAACAATCAGCGATGGAACCGTCTCCCGTCATTACGATTGCTTCTCCCTCCACGAACACAAGTCCAAACGACACTCAAGAAAGACTACTTGGTAGCATCAACAGGAGGTTTACTATGCGTGGATGTATCCGAGTTCAGGACTGCTGAACGGATATTTGTCTTGAATCCGATCACTCAGACTTCGACGGAATTGCCGCCACTGAATTATCGACGAGGACCTGTGCTTCTGCAAGTCATAGTCGACGCGGAGACACGATCGTATCAAGTGATTGTTGCGGGCAGTGCCTCGGCAAACGATGACCTGTCCAGGAAAACGGAGGTGTACAGCTCTCAAACAGGAGAGTGGACGGTGACGGGCGATGTACCTGGGCCTGCGCACAGCTTGAACCTGTTCCAATCAGGTGTGCTGCTCCACGGCACACAATTTTGTATCGTGATTCATGATATCCTCACGGTGATCGCCTACAATGTGCGAAGGGGCGAATGGTTCAGCTCTTGGAGGTGTCCGTTTCCAGAAGCCTACTACGAAGATGGCACCACAAGCACGAATCCTCAGCTTGTGCGATGCGGAGATTGCGTGGTGCTGTTCTGGGAGAGGGAGAGGGCCTCTGGACGAAGAACAAGCTTCTGCTTCGCCACTTTGGAGTTCGATCGACATGGTGATGAGATAGAGCATCCGAGGTGGTCCAAGGTGACCGAGCACAGCAGGACAGGAAGCAGGGGCTTGGATTCGTATCCAGAGTTTGTGTGCAGCCCTTGTCCAGCAGATCCTGCAACCGAATGCAAGGTGAATGTGATGAACACCATTGATTTCAGAAAAGAAACTTATTCCGTAGAATATAGCAGTGAACATCCCACACAACATCTAGATAAAGCTATTCTGAAGGAGGATCAGGAAATATTGTACACATTAAACCCAGCAACATTCTGCTTCGAGCCCAATTACCTTTTGTTAGTAAGTAACGATTAAATAGTTACAGTTTTATTTACATTCTAATATTTTCATTAACATTATTTATATTTACATTTACTTTATACATAATAGTTGCAGTTACATTTTAACTTAATGTCCTTTCATACCCCAGGTTAACATCAACCTTTGTAATACACGTTTTATGAGAATTAAAATAAAATTTTATTACAGTTGAATATGTCTTTCTTTTGTGTCCTCTTTTCACATGGTATCAAAGCATCAAATATGATTCTATATTATAATAAGTTTAATTATTAGAAGCAAGGATAAACGTCCATATTATATATCGATGATTTTTCCAATGACAAAGTAATTGATTAATAATGGTTCTTCAAATTCAATTCATAAAACATATTTGGTAGAGAAATTATCATTGACCAATTACAATTAATGGATTGTTAAAATAGAAATTATTCTTTTTTATAAATGATCTTTTTTGTCGTGAATATAATATAACTTGATCTTGGTCTTGCAAGAGTTGCATTAGAAAATGCATGGAAAATTATAGATGCTAAAACAAGAGCAAATATTACATTATGTTGTGATGATAAACAAGTCACCTTAATAATTTCTCTTAAACCTTCTAAAAATATATGAAATAAGTTATTATTTATATATAAACAAACTTATCTTGCAACACAAGTTAGAGTACAAAAGAAATTATTTAAATTAGCTACAAGTGAAGAAATATTTGTGGTAAATTTTATAAAACAATTTCAAAGAAATCTTGATGAAGTTGTAGTATCAGGACTTGTTATTCTTATAGAACAACAATATGTACAATTATTAGAAGCCCTTGCTTCTTTATATATGACTTTTATTATATCATTAGGTTCCAATAAAATTCAAATTCTATCTAATTTGATTTTAAGAATTTGAAAAGAAGCTACAATGTGGTAATATAAAGATTCTAAGCAAAGTTCCAATGGGATATTTAATTCACTAATTTTTTTGATTAGAAGTCAATACAAAAAAATAATTGGAAACAATTTTTTTTTTTTTGAATAATTATAAATTCAAGAAAAATATTTTAACAAATAAACCAAATAGAGCACAAGATGTTAATTATATAAATTATTATTAACCATTATTATATCATCATTGTAATAAACTAAGACATAAATAACTTAATTGTAGAATTCTTCTTTGTAAAAAGGCTAGTAGTATATATAAACTTCAAGCCAATATTATTTCAAGTATAAATTCTAATTCCAATTCAAAAAAATCAGATATACTTTATTTATTTATAGCTCCGAATAAAGATAAACCTACAAATTTATTTATTTGGTACTTGGATACTAGAACAATATGTTATAAGACACCAATTAAGAAGTGGTTTGCATCATATTAGATTTTAAATCCTCTCTTTATTATATATATAAGAAATAATGCAAAGCATAAAGCTATTGGAATGGTGAAAATTAATTTTAAAATAATGAAATTACAAATATATATAAATAAATACATATATCTACCTTTGCTGAAAATTTACTATCTAATTGTTTAGCCACTATTCAATATAAAAATTATTAATTTCTTTTATAACTATTGTAATATTAAAGCTTTATTTTAAAGGTAGAAAAGATCTTGTAATAAGAATTAATCAAGTTAAAAATCTCTATCCATTAGAGGTTGAAATTCTTGACTTTAAACAATCAAGTTCATTTGTAATAAGTAAATATCTACAAAAAGAACCATTAGATGCCATTATTATTAAGGGCATGTCTATTAACATATATTAAAAGAAATTAGTAAGCTTGACATGTATATTTTGGTAAATATATCACATCTTTTCTTGTGCAAGAGTTGTTTAGTTGACAAACAACATAAAAATTCTTTTTTCAAAAATAAAATTATATGTACTTCAAAACCACTCAAGTTGGTCCACGCATATATATGTGGTTCCATATGAATTAAATTTATTAAATAAATTACTTATATTACTATCTGTATTACTGATTATTTAAGATTCATGGCAAAATATTTTTTAAGGCATAAAACTAGATTTGATTTAAAGCATAGTAAAATAATACAAGGATTTGCAACATCCACTTGAAAAAAATTAGGAAATTTAGATGTATGCAACATACATCTAGTATAATCAAGTAAAGTTAGATTCTTTTTCTTATTATAATCATTTTTTGTTTTTGTTTTTGTTTTTGTTGTTGTTGTTGTTGTTGTTGTTTTTTTTTTTTTTTTTTTTTTTTTTTTTACAAAATATAGTAAATTGGCATAGTATTCTATGTTGAATACAAAAATTATTAAATTATTTTAATGTAAATTCTTTCCTATTATTTAAGCATAAAATATAAATTTTATAATTTATTTGATTCAAAGCATAATAAAATAATACAAGGATTTTAGAGGATCTTCTTTTAGAGCTCTCTATAATAAGTTGTGAATGGATTTTCAAAAGAAAATATAGTGCTAATAGAAAAATCATCTAATATAAAGCTAGATTGATTGCCAAGGATTTTTTACAAGAAAAGGATATTAGATATATAGAGACATTTTCCCTTCTGATAAAAATAAATTTATTAAATAATTTATTATTTCTAGCAATTATATGTAAACTATATGTTTATAAAATAGATGTTAAGGATGAGTTTCTACATTCTCACTTAAATATAGAAATTTATATAGCTCAATCATAGGATTATATTGATTTTTACTTTCTACATAAAGTTTGTAAATTATTAATATATATATATATATATATATATATATATATATATATATATGGATTAAAAAAAACCTTTGCATATATAGTATGAATGATTCAACTATTATCTTATTGAAAATTATTATTCTTGTAGTAAAGTATATATATATATATATATATATATATATATATATATATAGTTATAATAATAGAAAGAAAGTACATCAAAGATTTGCCATATTAGTATTATATGTAGATAATTTTATATTAATAATAATAGTATATAATTATTAAGTATCACTTAAATACTTTTAGAAAATAGTCTTGAAATGAATATTTAATGATTTATTGAAAGTAGAGATGGTTTTTTAGACATGAAAATTGAAGACAAAAAAATTAAAAAATCTATAAGTTGATTTCAAAATAAATACATAACTAAAATTCTTACAATATTTAATATATGTGATTATAAACTTATTTCATTTTGTCTTGAATCTAGATTAAGATTAATTAAGAATATAAGTTTGATTGATTACACAGACATAGAGATAATAAAAAAATGTTCCATACTCAATTGCTTGAGGTACTTAATACATGCCATGACTTATATTAGGCCAAACTGTGTTTTTTTTGTTGGCCAATTTTTGAATTTATGGCCAATTCAAGTCAAGTACATTAGTCTATAGTAAAATATATAATATAATATTTTAAAGATCCTTAAACTTATAGAATTATTTATTAAATTAAATAAAATTCTATCAATTATCAACATCAAGTTTAAGATTAGAATGATAGCGATTAGAAAAGTAATAAAGACTTTCAAAAGTCTTCTTCAAATTATATATTCATATTAGTTTATAGATCTATTTTTTGGCAAAATTGGCACCAATCAATTATGATATTATGTTCTAATAAAGTAAAATTAAAAGTTAGTGATTTAACTACAAAAGAAGTTTTTTAGATTAAACAATTAATAAAGAATATAGACTATTATCAATTGAAAGCTTTATTGTTTTATTGTAATAATCAATATATAATATTTTTATCCAAAAAAAATTCTATTATGATTGATTAAAACATATTTATATAAATTATCATTATTTTTATAAAAAAATTGAATATAGAGATATTTGTCTGTTATTCTATCCAATTGAAGATATAATAGTTGTTGCTTTGTCAAAAGCTTGACCAAGTTCCAAACATTTAAAATGTTTAGAATTAATAGATATAAAGGTAAAAATTAGTTGATAATCTAAATATAAGTTAGGAGAGAATATTAGTAAGAACTATTATATTTAGATAGTTATAGTTATATTATGACTTAATGTCTCTTTATATCTAAGGTTGATATTAACCTTTGTAATATATGCTCTATGAGAATTAATTAAATATATTAATAGATTTGGATATGTCTTTCTTTTTTGCCTTCTTTTCACACATTATGGTTCTAAATTCGAAACATCAAAGACCTCAACAAAATTAGCTTTTTCAATTTTTTTTTGATTTGAAGCATTTTAAATGAATCTTATTTTTTTAAATTAGATTTTTAGTTTTTTAATTTAATTAATATATAAATAAATAAATGAATAAGACTCTAATTATTTATCTAATTATTTATTGAATCCAAATCGAACATTATAAAATGTATGTTGGTATTCTTACAAAAAATATTATTATGATTTTATAATTTTTTTCTACTTTGGCATCTTGTTATAGTTAATAAAAAAATTAAAGATAAATTTTGTTAAAAAGTACAAATAAGATTTTTAAATATAAGATTCATAAACTTTATGTAATCCTTGTTTTTGGAGGATATTAATATAATCCATCTTTTTTTTGTTATGACCAAGTTTCTTTAAACTAGGATTTTCTTTGAAATATCTAATATAACTTATTTTAAGATTACATGTAGGTTTTATTTTAGATAAATTAAAAATAGATGAAATTCATCTATAAAGTTCTCCAAAAATATTGATCTATATCAAATTTGATAGACTCTATCAAATTATTTAGTGTGTAGGATATTCTTGAGCAAAAAGTTTGTAACGTATTATCAATATTCATCTTTCTTTGAATCAATTAAGAAGAAGTTGGAATTGATAATGCTTGTGTTAGAAAAAATAAAGACCGACTTGCCACAAAAAAATTAAAGTTATAAAAATCAACCATTGTAATTAATCCATCTTATTAAACCATGCTTTGATTTATTAAATTTTGTTAACAAATCAAAGCACTTATCAATGGTGTCCTAAAAGGTCGTCTCCTTGTGATAGACATGGACCATAGCTTAGTAGTCATTTTCAATATCTTCAATGGATTAAGTGTTTCACCTAGCCAATTTTAACTATAGCTTTTGTTGACAAATTTAAATGCACAATAAAGACATCCATAGTATACATAAATTGTGGAGCAATCGTTTTGGAATGTCCTCATTTCTAACATCATTATTATAATTGCATTAGGCAACAATGGACACAATATCATTGATTAATATAATAAACAAGGTTGCTACATTATGAACCACTGCCTTAGCCTTGGCTACAAAGAACAAAGTAATGAAGCTTATCATGAAGGTGCCTTGATCTTGAATGAAAGCCTTCACACTTGCAAGAGCCATACACTAAGATTTGTAGATGATCAGATTTGGAATATTGTAAGCCATGGCCAAAGTCTCCACACAATATAGACCTTGTATCTTACATAAACCAACCAAAGACTAAATCAAGCCTTTGAGTTAGGTTTTTTATTGATTCAAAAGGGTACTCAATCCTTACAAGCATGTCATGATGATGGAAATTACTTCTATAATATTGTCAAGTATGAGCAATATCACCCATTAAGAAGAAAGAAGAACACAAACAAGCAACTTTTATATGAAGTACCTATAGATCAATGTGCATCCTTGTTACAAAAATCCATTCAATTTTTTATGAATAACCATCACAATTCTATGAATTTTAGACATATACAATTCATCCTTCCAATAAAATTACACTATTGGCAAAGATAAGAATTAAGGTCTGTTAAGATATTGATGAACTAGTCATTATACAACTGAACATACTTGGCTTAGACCATGAGGTAAAATTAGTATAGAATGCACTACTACGAATCAATTCTATCACTAGCCACTTTGACCATCTTCGTTGTGATGCTAGAATTCTATCTAGTAATTATTTGCTTGCTATTTGTACTAATTCCAACTAATTGTATCTTTTATTCTAGAGCAACAATGTAATATGGTATATATAAGATATTTATATTATTGATACATAGAAATAGATAGTTAGAACCATGGAAGTTTTAAGAATTGGGATTAGTTTAGTAGATCAAGTAGGATCTACCATAAAATATTCTAAAAAGAATTTAAGGCAGTTATTTAGGTAAGGCCTACCACAAAATCTTTTAGAAAGAATTTAAGGTGGTTATTTAAATAGGATCCACAACCTAAGAAAATTCTAGAAAGTCTAAGGTGGTAGAATAAAGTATAAATAGAACTAGCCAAGGCCTTTTGAGGCATCTGATCAAATATGGCTTTGGACCCTATTTCTTAATAGAATTAGATTTTATATCTTCTTATTTTATTCTAGTCTGTCTAAATTCCAATTGCTCAATTTTGTCTTCTATACTTGATTCTATTTAGTTATGTTCAATTTTTTTGATCTAATTTGTCCATCCTTGTAATAAGGTTTTATGTTGCTGTAGATTAGTAGGATCTTGGATACTTGAGATAGATTGGTCCTATTTCATTGGTATCAGAGCGAGTGTTAGATTTTTTTTTTTTTTGGTAGTGTGTCAATAATCATCTTCTAGTCTAAGGTCAATTATTATGATTATACTAAGTATTGTATTGAGGCTACCATGAGCTACTCTTAAAAAGTCTATTGGAATGTGAAAAGATATTATAATAGTAGAATTCAATGAAAAAATTGTCACGGATATATATATTTATTTCAATAATTACTTATATCATTAGGTAGAAGTAAGTAAATATAGATTAATTTCATAAAATCTTTTAGAAAAGCTTTCAAAAAACTTCATAGACACGGTTTTGACTTTAAGTGTATTTGTAGGTTGGAAACTTCACCAACAAGTTAATCACGTGTAGGTAGCTTATGGAACAAGTTAACTCCATATTATAGCTTATAGAAGAAACTAATTATATGGTGTATACATAGATAACTTGTCTTATAAGTCAAAGACATGTCACTAGTAAAGTCAACACATGTTAAAGGTTCTATAGAATATTACCACGTAGCTCTTAATTAAGAATATATATGGAGGCAAAAGTAAAGCCTTTTTTACTCATGTCAATATTGTTCTAGTCCTTAGTCTTATTTCAAGTCTTTCTAGTCTTCTTATTTTTGACAATAGCCATTCTAATTAATATTACATTATCTTTTGAGTGACTTTCTAGTTCTCTTCAATGAGACAAGAGTGTATCAAGGATTCTCTTTCTACAAGATTCATGTCCTTGATAGTTTGACAAGAGTATTTACATATTATTTTTATCTTGTTTTAGAAGTGAGTAGATTATTTCACTTCTATTGTTGTATTTTGAAGGTTACAGACTATCCATATTTAAATATATATATATATTTATATATATTTTTAATATTAATCTTTTCTATAAAGAAAGTGGATTTTTTTTCTTTGTGAATTTTTTTATTAGAGGTTGTTGATTACCCTCTTTTAATTTAATATTTTGGATTTATTTAAGTTGTTTATGAAAAGAAAGATTATGGATTCTACTCCTAATAGAAGGGAGAATAGATTTGCAACTATTTTGGATCTTCATGAGTTTTTCAATTCTCTTAGGGCAGAAATTTTACACATCACCAATGTCAACTATAGAAGCATTATTTCAATACCTATAGAAGAAGTCTAGAGTCTACATCAAGAAGTTGTACAATTGAGGAAAATAAGTCAATCAACCTCACAACCAAATTTAGGAGGTCTTGCATCTACAAGCTCAAGAGAGACAAGAATTAGTATGTCTAAGAAGTTTGATGGAACAAGATCAAAATTTTGAGGATTTTTACAATAAATTAAGCTCTACTTAAGTTTACACCTTTTTCTATATGGGGATGGATTTACTCAAGTTGGCTTCATAAGCACATTTCTATGTAGAAGAGTTCTTTTTTGGATTGCAACTTTGATGGAAAAGAATTCACAACTTCTTTATGATTTAAATTCATTCTTAAAAGTGTTTACAACTATATTTGGAGAAAATGATCAAGAATGAGTAGCAAAGACCAAACTCTTATCTTTACAACAAGGATCATGGTCAGCCACCACATATACTACTAAATTCCAAAACTTTGCTTGCAATGTGGACTAGAATGAGAAAACACTTATCAATCAATTTTAATATGGATTAAAGGATAGTGTCAAAGATTTGTTATTAATAATTCCAAAAGTAGAATCTTAAGAATAATTTATTACTCAAGCCATTGTATGCAACAATTAATTATTTAAAAGGCATAAAAAATATTGACTTGACTAGAGAAGAACAAGCTAAGTAATAGCGATAGCTTCTAAGTTTTTTGAAATATATTCATCAAGGCCAAAATGAATGCAAATTGATATAATATATTTTAAATCTCTCACGGAGCACGAAAAAATTCAATATTGCTAATAGGATTCATGTTTATACTGTAGAAAAGCTAAGCACACTACTCAACATTATCTAAAGAAGCAATGCAATTACAAAATAGAGAACACAATTACCAAAGAAGATAGTATGTCAAAAAATGAGTTTTTCTAGCTCCAATAGAGATCGTGCAGCTGGAATCATATGCAACACCTAGTAAAGGTCTTATTCTTTCCTTGAATCTCTCACCTTGTTTTATAATAGATATGTATTTAGGACCTAAAAATCACAAAGTCTTTTTCTTATTAGATTCAGGAGCCTCAGCCTATTTTATAGACAAAGATTTTGTCAAAAATCAAAAAATATGTTTAGTTAAGTAAATTAAATCTGTATATGTAGAAGTCATAGATGGTTGTTTGTTGTCTTCTAAAAATATTACGTATGAGACTTTTCTTTTAGATATAATAATTAAAGATAATAATAATATAATAATATTTAATATAATAATATCTTCTTCTAATTTGATTATTTTAAGATTATCATGGCTAAAAAAATATAATCCTCAAATAGATTGGATTTCTCGTAACCATAACTTTTTTGATAGTATAATCCAAGATCGGGTTAGTGAAGTAGAAGTACATAAGTCTAATACATCCAAACCTTTATTGGTAGATGCAAGAGCTTTCATGCATGCTAAAAAAGAAAGATCATCTTTTGCTATATATGCTACGTCCATTTCTAATGGTGGAAAAATGTCAAGTAATATTCCTAGCCAATATCCACAATTCTAAGATATTTTTGAAAAGAAAAATATAGATATTCTTCTAAAGTATTGATCTTATGATTGTTCAATTGATTTGCAAGAAGCAGCTCAACCATCATTTGGACCAATCTATAGCTTATTGCTTAATAAGTTAGGTATATTAAAAGACTACATTGATGAAAATTTAGCAAAGAACTTCATATGCCATTCTAAATCTTTGACCAAGGCTTCTATGTTATTTGTAAAGAAAAAAGATCTTTGTGGATGTATGTAGATTATTGAGGACTCAATAAGATCACCATCAAAAATAGATATTCTTTGCGTTTGATTTCAAAACTTCTTGATTAACTCAATCAAGCAAAGATCTATATCAAAATATAGCTACAAGGAGCATACAACTTAATTCATAACAAAGAAGGAGATAAATAGAAGACTTCTTTTTAAACCAGGTATGGACATTTTAAATATAATGTCATGTCTTTTGGATCCACAAATGCACCAATTGCTTTTCAACATCTTATGAATGATTTTTTTTTGTGAATTTTTAGATGATTTTGTTGTTTATTATTTAGACAATAGTCTAATCTACTCTAAGAACATAGAAGAATATGAACTTCAAGTTTATTGCATGTTACAAAAACTTAGAGATATAGCATTATATGCCAAGTTAAAAAAGTACAAACTATCATAGATTGGACGATTCCAAGAACCGTACAAAATATGCAATGCTTTTTAGACTTTGCTAATTACTCTCGAATCTTTATCAAGAACTTTTTTCAAGTTATAGCTTTAGTTTTATATTTGACTTGTAAAGACAAAATTGAGTGGAATAAAGAAATAGAAGCATCATTTGATGCTTTAAAGAAGGACTTTACTGCTGCACCAATCTTGTATTGTGTCGACTTTTCTAAGGCATTTTTTGTAGAAACAGTTGTGTCAGACTTTGCTATGAGTGCCATGTTGTCTCAAATAGAAATAAATGACAAATTCCACCCAATAGCTTTCCATTCTAAGAAATTTTCAGCAGTTGAGATTAATTATGAGATCCATGACAAAGAGCTCCTTGCAATTGTGGATTCATTTCAAGAATGGCATCATTATCTAAAAAGCACTTTAAGACCAGTCACTATATATATGAATCATAAGAACCATGTTAGCACATATTTTGAATCGTCGTCAAGTCCATTAAAACATGTCTTTATATAGATCCAATTTCAAGATCACTTATCAATCCAAAAAATAACAAGGTCTATCAAACATCCTTTCTAGACATTGTTGTAGCAAGAGTCTATTTTAGGTAGATGCAGGGTTTCTCTTTGCATTTAAGTTGGGTCCAATATGGACAATTCCTTCTTAAGTTTTCTTTTGAGTATTTACAAAGTCATGTTTGTATTAAATTAACAAACTTGAAGTTTTAAAATTCATATTTCAAGATCTAATTGTTCAAATAAGCTTAAAATTTGGAAGTATGAAACTTATACTTTTCATCAATATCACAAAAAATTTTAGTTGTAAATTTGTTACTAATCATCTGATATCATCAAATCTTTAATAGGTACTTTTAAAAATCAAAACTAAACCAAAAACTTAAAAATTCATATTCCAAGATTCAATCATTCAAATAAGCTCAAAATTTGGGAGTACAAAACTTATACCGTTGATCATCATTATAAAAAATTTCAGCTACAAATTTGTTGTCATTCTACTGATATTACCAAATCTTTATCACGTACTTGTGAAAGTCAAAACCTTAAATACCCTATAAGAAATTTTGCTATTTCTTCCAAGTAAAAGTCTCAATTAATATGAGATTTTAGATATAGGCTCTTTATATCATGAGTAACATGTATACAAAAAAAAGCTTCAAATTTTTCTTGAAGATTAAGTTCTAACTTAAAACCAAAACCCTTTATTTCTCTAATTTCTTCAAAATCCTAGTTTTAGTTTGCTGGTCTTAATTAGTCATATCTCATTCATTCTATACTCAATTCTATCAATCTTTAGATGTAAAATATTTAATTTAAAGCCTAATTTCTAATCCAGCTTCCCAATTTCTTGTTAATATCTCAAAATTCCTAATATATAGGAAAAAGTTATAATAGGTATCAAATTAATAGCCTAAGTTTAAAATAAGCATATCTCTGTCATCTGAGTTCCAATTCATACATTTTTTCTATCTAAATTCATACCAAGAAGCTCCTCCCTTTCTAAATATTCCTTCTCAATTTACAAAAAAATCCTCTTCTTTGCTTTCGAGCTCCAATTCATGCATTTTTTCCACCTAAACTTATACCAAGAAGCTCTTCTCTCTCTGAATATTCTTTTTTAACTTATAAAAAAAAACCCCTCTTCATTACTTCCAAGCATGCCAAAGAAGTTGCAGCTAAGGTCTTCAAAGTCTAAATCAAAATTAATAGTTTAAAGTTAAAAAAAATACCAAATCTAATCTTTCAAGTCAATACTAATAATGACAGCCAACTAATGATATCCAAACTTCCATTTATCCTTAATAAAAACCTAAATACAACCTCAAAGTCAAAGTTCTTCTTATATCTTCAAGAATAACTCTGAATCTATTAAAATCAAAGATTATAAAGAAAGTAAAAAGAATAAAAGAAGTTTTCAAAAATAAACCAAAAATAAAGTTAAGGTTAACGATAAAGTAAAATTTAGCCAAAATTTCAAAAAGAAAAATGAAGAAAGTAGAAAAAAATTTCCAAAACTATAGAAAAATTTGATTGATAAGAAGGAAAAAGAACTTAATAAAAGTTCAAAGAAAAGTAATTTAAGCAAGGTTTCCATACATGAATGTATTTATATTACAATAATGTTGTTGTACTATAATTGCTTATAGTATGTAAAAATTAGTTAGAACATATAATATATTCATAAGTCTTTGTTGAAGATCAGCAAGTACTTGCTTAGTTTCAACCACATAGAGATTAAGCATAGTATGTTGCTAATAGTAAAAAAGAAACAAAGAATTAAAGTAAATTATTGTAGTGGCATCAAGGATTTAGTTGGATGAGATAGAAATGGATATAATATCAAAAGGATGGAAGTTGCCTCGTTGGTTAGCAAACCACCACCTATAAGTAAAGAGTTTTGGAAGTAAGAATCATCTTTTTCCACACTTCTCTTAAACTACAATCCTTGCTGATGCTAAGTGTTTGTAGCTTTTAGACTTCTTTTCTTCAATAGGTTATGGACCCACTTTTATTTGCTTGAGTGTTTTTTTGAAGTTCTTTGAAGTGGTTTTGTAAGTGTGGAGTAGATCAAGTTGTTGTTGTTGATGTTAGGCTTTGGAAGAACCTAACTTTCACATTCAAATCTAGATCTAGATCATGGTCTACTTTTACTTGTGGTTAAGAGCATTTTGGTGTTAGCATCTTATTTTTCACCTATAGACAAAGTTTGCATTGTGCTTTTGCTGAGATAGATCTTTGATAATCTAACTTTACGATTTTATGTCCTAGAGTTGCTGATTGTACTTAAAAAGCTTCTTATGGTGTATAAAGGTGATTTATGAGCATAAGAAAGATATTAGAGTGGAGAATCAGATTTGAGATACTTAGATAAGTCATCAGACTTGTGACAAGTTTTAGAAGTGAAGTTGAGAGAGTTTTTGAGAGTTAAAACACTAGTTTCTTCACAAAGAAGGATTCTGTGATTCTAAGGCAAGAAAACCTTCTTGTTGATTTTTGAGAGCGTTAGGACTTCTTCTTACTATCTTTTTTGATACAACTCTTTCTTAGACATGGCTTCAAGTGAAGGTGAAGGATTGAGAGTTATTAAGAAGTTTAGAGGTGACAATTTCTACCATTCGAAGGTAAAAATAGAGCTTTTGTTGGCATCTTTGGATCTTTGGGATATTATAGATGAAAGTGAAGAGGCTCCAAGCAAAGATGTTGATATGAAGGAGAAGAAAGAGTTCAAACGTCGTGAAAAGAAGGCTTTTGGATTGATTGCAATCAATGTAGATGAAGCCAACTTCTCCCATATTATCTCTTGTAAAGGACTAGTGGAAGCATGGAAGATTCTTTGTAACATCTATGAGAGCAAAAACTTATCCAACATCATCTATACAAGGAGGAAGTTCTTCACTTGCAAGATGGAAGAAGGTGAAGACCTCATGGCTCATGTCAATAAGGTAAAGGCTCTTGTAAACCAACTAGCAATTATTGACAAGTCTTTAAAAGAAAGTGATATTGTCATGATCTTGCTAATGAGCCTTCTCAAATCCTATAACTATCTTATTGTAGCATTGGAGTCCATTAAGCTAAAAGAACTTACAATGGATTATGTGACGACAAGACTTGTCCATGAAGTAACCAAGAAGAAAGAAAAGGAGCCCCAAAGTAAAGTTTCAATACTCTACTCACGTCAAGGCAAGGCCAACTATTTAAATCAATGAGGTAATGTCAAATCTTGCTTCATTTGTGGCAAAGTAGGCCATTTTATTCGAAATTGCTACAAAGACAAAAAGATAAAGAAGGAGAATGCAAATAGTATGCAAGATGAGTTTGGAGGACAAGATTATGCATTCATGGCAACAAATGGGACCTCTATGGCTGCCATGTTAAGATGGATTGTGGATTCAGGTTGTTCCAAGCATATGACACCTTACAAGTGTTCATTTGACACTTATGAGGCTATTCTAGCATCAAACGTGGTATTTGCAGATAGTGGTACATGCGAAGCCATTGAAATTGGCTCTATTATGGTGGAGGTGGTTGTGAATGGACAAACCAATAGGAACAGACTCAAAAACGTCTTTCATGTACCTAAGATGAAGCAAAACCTACTTTCGGTGAGTAAACTTATAATGGAAGGTTTTAAAGTTCAATTTGACATGAGTGGATGTTTTATAAGAATATTGAGTGGAGACAAGGTCTTCAAGGCTTAAAAGAGGGAAATTAGTACTACCTCATTTGTAAGAAGGTGAATGGAGTGAAGGTAGCCGTATTTGCTGAGTTTACATCAAACTAAGACAAGTTGAATATATGGCATTGTTGCCTTGGCCATTTGGATGTGAAGAGCATGAAAGAGCTCAAGACCATGGTTATTGGCTTAGATCTTGGGAATACAAGCTATAATACAAAACAACTTATATGTGAAGGATGCATATAAGACAATCAACAAAAGGCCTCATTTCCAAGGAGTGTAGCAATACGTGCTACCAAGTTGTTAGAGATTGTCCATTTGGATGTATGTGGACCTATGAAGAATACAAGTATTAGAAGATCAAGGTATTTTCTTACTTTCATTGATGATTATTCAAGAAAGATTTGGATCTACATTCTTGAACTAAAGAATGAATGCTTTTGGAGGTTTAAGGAGTTTAAAACACTTGTTAAAAAATA
Organism: Physcomitrium patens; assembly: GCF_059467195.1. Classification (NCBI taxonomy): domain Eukaryota; kingdom Viridiplantae; phylum Streptophyta; class Bryopsida; order Funariales; family Funariaceae; genus Physcomitrium; species Physcomitrium patens. The sequence goes on along the minus strand of NC_143433.1, from coordinate 2,985,262 downwards.
AAGTGAATGCAAGATCAAAGTGGTGTGTACGGACAATAGAGATGAATACATGTCTAAGCAATTTGATGTTTATTTGAAGAATGAAAGAATTGCTAGATAAACCACAACTCTATAAACTCTACAACAAAATCATGTTGCTGAAAGGGCAAATCAAACCATTGTAGAGATAGCAAGGAACATGCTTCATGCTCAAAACCTTGACTATGAGTTTTGGGCAAAAGCTGTGGTGAATGCAGTGTATACAAGAAATAGGTGTCCAATAAATGCTCTTACATCAATAACACCAGAAGAAGCTTGGAGTGGGAGACAACCTTGCATTTTCCATATAAGAACCTTTGGTTGCATTGTATATGCAAAAACACCAGATTGTATGAGGTCCAAACTTGATGCAAAAGGTACAAAGTGTGTATTTTTTGGTTATTGTGAAGGTACTAAGGCATATAGACTAATGTGCTTAGAAACCAAGAAGATCATGAAAAGTCGTGATGTTGAGTTTTTGGAGCATAAAAATGCTTGTGAGCACTTGGAGATGTGTCCAAATGGGAGTAATGGTGTGTTTGTGGATACATCTTTGAATTCAACAAAGAAACAAGAAGATGAAGACAATGAAGATGATAAAGATGGTGAAGATGAAAAGCCAAAGAAGGTTGAAAAGATAAAGGCTCTTACAATTGCTAGGACCAACAATGAAAGAAATGAAGATGTTGAAGATTGGGATGATGATAATGATGAAGAGTACCAACCATTGAGTGAAAAACGACAAGGTTTAAGAGTTGGAAAAGAACAAGGAGTGTAAGAAGGTGAATGTTCTTCTATAAGTGAAAGGAGATATTGTTTGAGAAAAAGAAGGCAACGTGGCGAATGGTGGAAGAATCACATTTTTCCTCAAGTAAGTAAAGAACATGCAAATGTTGCTCTTCTTGCTGATCCATTATCTTTGTGTAATGCTATGAAGTGTGAAGATGCAATCAAGTAGGAGAAGGCTATGGAAGAAGAGTACCAATGTCTTATAGAAAATGGTACATGGGAATTATCACCTCTTCCAGCAAATCGATCTAGTGTTGGTTGTAAGTGGATGTTTAGGACTAAAAGAGATGCAATGGGTGTGGTGGTGAGGCATAAGACAAGATTAGTTACAAAAAGATATTTACAAGTTGCTGGAATTGATTTCAATGAGACTTATGCACCCATTGTCATGTTGTGATTTGGCTATTATATGAAAATAATGTAATTATGTATTTAATATATAATTTATTAAGTAACATGGTGAGAGCCATATTAGTAGATTTTAATTGGTTGTAGAATATAATTTGATTATTACCTTGAGAAGAGGTTGTTTAAAAAAATTATTATAGAATTTGTATAACTTTAATTTTTTTTTGATAGTGGCTTTTAAGATTGGTTTTCGTTGATAGTAACTTCTAAATATTTAGAACCACCTTTGTTAGACATTGGTGATCTTTGAAAACTTCTTTTGGTTCTTTAATTTGATGTTTAGAGCATAAATTATGTAAACCTTATAAAAAGAAAGGATTGAAGAAGGATTTTGTAGCAATGGGAGTAATTAAGGCACCAATATAGATGAATGGAGATGAATAATAAAAATCTCCATTCTTATTGGTCAAAAATCATGACCAATGGACTTTGAGGAGACTGCTCGAGGCCATATTAAAGATTAGGATTAGATTCTCAAAGCATTTGAGTTTTGAAGGCTAAGGTCAAAAGGTTTAGGTTTTTGGCTATGGTTTTGGTACAAGTTTTGTATGGTCTGGAGTTTATATGAAGGAGATACAAGTACTCAAAGTTAAGGTATTGATTTGAGAGATACTATCACTCTTTTTGGCATAATGCACGCGTACAGACAACAATTAAGCATCGGCAATTGCAACTGAAGAGAAAACTTTTGCGGCTATACTTTTTATACATTGCTTATTTGATTCTAAGTTGAAGTGAAGGAGTTATTGAATTTTGAAGTCAGCACATGCAATCTAAGGATAGTAAGTAATCCGATTCACTAGTGGTTGTCTCTTGAGCTATATCTTGAGCAATTTGACAAGTTATTGGCTCAAAATTTTAGACAATGTATAATTTCATGTTAATAAACTTTTTTTTATAAATTTTATGATATTTGAGTATTAGATTCTTAAGATATTAAGAAAATAGTGCTCGGGTGCTTGTAAATTAGGGTTTAGAGCATCTGCTAGGGTTTTTTAGATGGTAGAAGATCGGGAATGAATTTGCAGTTGGTTTTTTCTTGTGATAAAAGTTAAGAGTGAATTCTACCTATCTTGTAAATTTAAGACAAATTGAATGGTTAAATCAAGAGTTATGATTTTCTAAAGTTCAAGACAAGAATAACCTTTTGCAGAAAAAATATGTTTTGAAGGGGTTTTGTTATATTTTGAGTTTTATGCAAAATAAAGAAATTTTGGGAGGCTAACATAAGATTCATATAATGATTTAAGCTACACTCTCTACAGCTAGATACCCAGTGTATTTCTAAATAGCAAATCATGCCATATAACACCGTTGCCAAATTCACTATTAGTAGGACCATTGTAGCAATTAGAGCAGTAATAGATTTGGAAATACACCAAATGGATGTGAAGACGGCCTTTTTGAATGGAGAATTGCAAGAAGACATCTACATGGATCAACTTCAAAGATTTTTACAACAAGGCAAAGAACATCTTGTATACAAATTGAAGAAATCCTTGTATGGATTGAAACAATCACCAAGGGCATGGTACCAACGAATTGACACCTTCTTTGTCAATGAAGGATTTGTGAGGAGTGAAGCTGATCATTCATTATATGTAATGCAATCTAGAGAGTTCTTGCTGATTATAATCCTTTATGTTGATGATTTGATCATCTTGGCTAATATTATGGAAAAGATGGATTAGATGAAGGCCAAATTAGAGAAAGAATATGAGATGAGTGATTTGGTATACATTAGAATGATTAATAGATTAATTTAAAGAGAGTGGATATAAGAAACTTTATTTTGAGTTTTATTTTTTTTAATATAACATTTAAAAAAATTTATAAGACCTAAATATTTAATATAAAGCTTAAGAGGAGATTAGAACCTAAAGATGAAAATTTTAACTAATAAGAGGCTTATTGAGATGGATGAAAGTAAGGCATGGTCGGATGAAGGCAAGGGATGGAAATCTTCATCCCTATTAGTCGAAGGCCATACCCAATGGGCTTCAAGGAGGCTACTCAAGGCCTTATTAGGAATTAGGATTTTTCTTTGGAAGTCATTCAAACTTTTGAGGCTAAGATCAGCAAGTTTAGATATTTAAATATGGATTATATAGAAAATTTCAAAAAAAAAATAATATCTATTCTACATAGCCTTACTTCTATCTGTATAGCATCCTCGCAAACACTCAAATAATATCTATCTAAAAATTATCTAAGAAAACTCTACAAAAATTGCAATCCCTCTGGCATATCTAATTAATCAATTGCCGCAGTATCTGTTATTGGTTCCATCGATTCTGGTTCCAACTACAAATCTTTGTCCTCCTCCAATCCTTCTATCGGCTCCTGCCTCAACTGAGCTGAAAGGTCTTCATTGTACTCGCCAAGTTCACGGACTTGAGCTTCCAATTTTGAGATCTGGACATTCCAAAGTTCCAATTGTTGTTGCTACTGACTCATCCATTTTGAAATATCTTCAATCGACACTTGTGACCGGCTCCTCACTGTTAACTCTTATTTGGAACTACTACTCTCGAAAACACAAGAAATACAAGAAAATGGTACTTTAGCCAATCCAAAATAACATTATAGAATGACTTTAACTGGTGCCCCACTCCTATTCTTTTACTACCTGGTAATAATGACAACATGTTATCCATACTGTCCGTGAAAGGTAATGAGAAGTAATCTTTCTTGGTGGCCGCATTTAACTTTTGAAAATCTTAACATATCTTGATTTTTCCATTCTTCTTTGGTACCATCACGATTGACGACACCCCTGCACAATGCGGAACAGATTAAATAAAATCCACGTCGAGAAGTTTATCCAATTCCTCTTTCACTAAAAGAGAATATTTTGGGTTAAGCTGGTGTTGCCTCTACCGTATCGATTTAGCGTTTTCCTCTAAAATGATATGATGCTCACAGACTTCGGCACGAATATCTTTTAAATCATCATAAGTCCAAGCAAAAGTGGATTTATGATGCAAAAAAAGTTCGATGGAGCAGGTCAACTCTTGTTCCTTAATACCTTCAAAAACTTCACAAACTTCTTTATTACAGTGTCTATGCCGTGTTAACGATGAATTCAATGTAGAATTGTACTTTGGTGCGATCGCTAGAAGTTGCTTCATAGAAATAGAAGGCCAAATAGCATCCAGATCCTTCAAAATATCATAGGATTCCATATTTAGGGTAATTTCTAATGCCCTCTTTCTTTTCATTGGTTTGAGTTTAACTCCGTGAGGTAAGATATTCTTCCACGCTGGATTTGGAATTGAAAAAACAGTCGGGGCTTTCTTAGAATTCTTGCCCCCGAGAGGATCTTTCAACAGATAAGATGTTTCTCAAAACTGCGTAGAGATCGGAACTGCTTGGAACGGAACCGAAGCCTCTGTAATTGGGACCTCATTGGATTGTGCGACCGAGTTAGGTCTCATACTAGGTACAAAGCCCATAACAGGATCTGGATTGGATGGTCCTCTAATTGGATCAAATTGATCTTTCGCATTGAGATTACCTAAATCTTGAATTGGTCCTTTTTCTTTTTACTAACTTCAGGTAAGAATAGCTTGGACACATTCTACGTGATTTATCGAAGAATCTTGAGGACCTCGATTTATCTCCTTAATTTTTCGTTGGCTTTGGATTTGCTGATCTCGATTATTGACATTGAACGGAGCATTACATTGCTGATACGTATACCCTGACTGCTTACAATTCCCACAAACTGGTGCATAATCGTCACTAGCTCTGGGATTGAAACATTCATTGTTATAATAACCAATTTGTTTACAAAAGAAACAATGAAGTGGTCTTTTTGTACCTCCATCAGGCATATTGGGTATCTCCATCGATATATACCTACTAGGCTTGTTCCATGTAGGGTTAAAAAATGATCCTGATTGTCCCATTGGTACTGAGGGAACTTGATTTGATGACATCGGTGGAGCATATTGCTGATACCTTTGCTGCTCCTTACCATAGTTCTGGGGTACGATGTAAACCCCTAATTAAAATTGGAACGTTGAAAGTCATTAAATGCTCGATTTTGTTGATTAAATCGATTTCCATTCCATCCAAACGTATTTTCTGTTTGCACTTGATTGACGTCCCACTGGGTTGGTAGGATCATAATTTGATTACTAAATTGTTGTTGTTGTCTTTGCCAATTCCAATAATTTGCTATTAGGTGCTTTCCTTCGTAAAATGTACATTGATCCATTATTTGTGAGGGTGAAGGGCATTCTGTTACAGAATTACCGTGGCCCTTACAATTATTGCACTATACATTGGTCCTAGTATTGGTAGGCTTTTGCTTCTTCTCCTTATCTTTGGCCATATTGACGGCCATTTCCTCCATTTTCTTTATCAAATTCAATAACAAGGTTTTATTGGAATCTTTTAGGGCTGGCATTATTGGTATCTCTGTTGTAGTTAACGCTTGTTGTTGATATGAAAAATATGGAGCATATGCTGTTGTCACATTCGATGGTATAGCTTGCAATGGAGTGACATTAATTGGCCCCTAAATATTGGTATTAGAATTGGCCCCTGTTTCTAACATCCGTGGATAACTATCCACTGATTTGTTCCAAGTTGGATTTTGATATCTACCTTGAACTGGAATCATCGTGGCTTCCGCAGTTAAAAATTGATCATAATGGCATTTCTTCCAAACCTTGGCTCTATTAAGGGATGCAGCCACTATAACGGGTTGAGCTTCCTTTACAAATATTTTTAGCTGTGGTGGATACAAACCATTGATTAATATGGATAAGATAAATGCCTCCGATATTTGGTGATTCGGCCACTTTCTGAGTATATCAGCTACTCGGCCATAGTACGATTCCACAGCCTCCCCTAGGATCATTTTGCTGTTCATTAATCTCTTTCAAAGGTGGTCGTCAAAACCAATTGGCCAAAAATGAGATAAAAATGCATTCTTCAATGCTTCCCAATTTGGAAATTGATCCACTGGTTGGCAGTTATACCATTCAAATGCTGTGTCTTTTAAGGTCACTGGCAGCCATCGCAACCAAATATCTTGAGTTCTGCCATTATTAGCTACATATACTGTAAGAAACTGAGACAAATGTTGATCAAAATTTACACCCGAAAATCCTTGAAAAGTAGGTAGTGGTGCGACACTAGTCGTACGATCGCCTACTACATCCATTTGTACTGCAATCAAAATGGCTGGTCCTTTTGATACCATTGAATTTCTTGTTCTACTAAACTTTGTTTTAAAATAATCTCTGCTTTTTTTTATTCTAATTTTCGAGCTCTTAGTGCTCCTCGATTTACTGTTATTTTCTGCAAATAGTTTTATTGGTTGAATTATCGGTAAAAATATTGGATTTTGAAATACAATACAGTTATCTTTATTGGCGAGTAATTTGTGCCAATTTGAAGAGCCACTATTGCTCATTTCAGTGGTACCTCTACTAAAAAAATATCCAATGGAGTACCAAATTTTTCTACGCCTCCTTCTCTTTTAGTTAACGGCCTCAAGATTTCCACTGAAATGTTAACAAAATTTCTCGTGAATGTTCTTGGCAGTTTTTCTAATGGTACATACGACTGCAGAATTAACAGTCTGTCCGGTTCTTGATATGTTTGGATGCGTCGACAAGTTTGTAACCATGGTTTAATCCAATTTTATCGATGCTTCTTTTTAAGATTACGTTCTTGTTCCTCTCTAAGCAAGTTCCTTCCTTGCGTTCTTCCATGTCTTTCTCTCAACTGATTTATTTTCCTCGATGCAATGCTCTCGTTCTTATGAACCATAATCTTGCTTCAAACACTACTGAAATCGTCTTCCATTGCCAATTTTCTCACACATTTGGTAATTAATTCCTAACACTCAAAGCTATTATCACTCCCCGACAGCGGCGCCAAAATATGATTGCTCATTTTACTTATTCCAAATTAATCTAATAGAAATAAACCTGTATAGGGAGATTCGAACATGGAAAATGACTAGTTGCTTAAGCATTCACGTTAGGGTCACACAATCAATTACCTCCTGAATGTATTGTCTCTATTTTCAATATCTGAATACACAAGAAAACTATAATCTCCTCCTTCACCTTATCAGTCTCTTCCTTACAACAATTCAGTCATATTAATAATTGCTATTTCTACCAATATATTTATCCTGATAATCTCCAACTGTCATACTGTGCCCTTACAGCTTTCAGCACACAATTACCGTCATTCCAATTACTGAAATTCTTCACATAGAACTGCCATTCACATTACGGTGTTTTACACAAACACAGACTCGTTCTCTCTACTGAACTACAATCAGATTTCAGCATTCAATCTTTCTTCTTCTCAAATAATACCAATCACATTTCCATTCCATAATTCACTTCACAATATTCAGAAACTCTCAATCCTCTTATTCAAAGAAAATAACAAACAAAAGAAAAGAGGTAGCACCAAGCTTACTCCGGCTCACTCTATGATAGCGATGGCACCTTAATTAACTTCTACAACTCCTATATACTTTCCTCTAATTTTCTAGATTCCAATCGTAATTCTGTAATTAACCACTTTTAATAACTAAATCACTCATCCCTCCTCCTGAATTTCTTATTATATGGACAATTAATATATTTTACCAATATCTTTCAAAAAAAAATTAATATCTATTCTACAGTTCTACAAAAAAATACATTTTAACTAAAATTATTGATTGACTTAGAATTAAAGCTGAAAAAATCAAAGAAAGAAGTATATATCTTATAGATGTCTAAGAAAATATATTGAATGAGACATGTGAAGAAAAAACCTTGAAGTTGACTCATATCCACATCTTAAGAGAGAGGTTCAAGGTAATAAAGCTAAAATATGATGTTATCCTTAGTATGCCATAGCTAGAGATGGAAAATAAGCAAGTTGATTAAGTAGTAAAAAAAATCTCTTTGAAAGATGGTGGACAGAAGGTGACATTTTATACCTCTACATCAAGTGAAGAGGAAAGACAATCTAAAACCAAAGACTTATTTATAGGAACGACCTTTATGAAGATGCAAATAAAGTATAAGCAACCAATATATATGGTGGTTTCAAATTTTGCATCACTAGTAATAAAGATAGCAAAAGAGATAGAACGGGTAGACCAATTCATATGGTGTCGGAGTAGAGAGAGTTTGCCTCAAGAAAATACTAAACTCTTAGCTATTATTAATTGCTCAATCAAGTCTTGAGATAAGAAAGGCCAAGTTTATATATCTATATAATACTTTTAGAAGAAATTACACCAAATATATAAGTCTTAAGTTCTCAAAAACATCCAAAATCTGATAAAAAACTCTAAATTCTTATATATCCCTAGGCGATATTACTCCCAAATTTCAACAACTCATATCTTCCAATTAGACTGTTCAAACACATTCAAATTTTATTTAAAATATTGAAGTACTTTTGACAACTACTACAACAAATTTCAACTACAAATTTGTTGCAGATCTTAAGGTATCACCAAAATCCTATTAGTAGCTTCAAATCCTAGTTTTTATATACCTATATGCAATTTTCTTCAAATCTCACAAATTAAGCATTTAAATGCTACAAAATTTATATATATAGCTTTTAAATATAATAATCTACCTTCTCCAAAAGATTTTAGCCAAAAATTCATCTAGAAACTTAACATATGGTTTCAACTATTACTATGAATAAAATCACTTACTTATTTCCTTTGATTTGGATGTGTTGATTTCAACTCTCTATAACTTCTTTATTTGGACTCTAAATTTATTAAATAGTATATAAAAAGTATAGTTGAAAAAGTACTCTCTCCAACCTTAGTTGCCGATCCTTCAATGCTCTTTATAAGCATATGTTATGCCCCAAAGAGTCACAGTAGGTACAAAATCGATACCTTAACTTTGAGTGCCAAAAACTCCTTCATAAAAACTCCAAATTACACAAATTTTCTATATAATCCATATTTAAATATCTAAACTTGCTGATCTTAGCCTCAAAAGTTTGAATGACTTCCAAAGAAAAATCCTAATTCCTAATAAGGCCTTCAGTAGCCTCCTCGAAGCCCATTGGATATGGCCTTCGACTAATAGGGATGAAGATTTCCATCCCTTGCCTTCATCCGACCATGCCTTACTTTCATCCATTCCAATAAGCCTCTTATTAGTTAAAATTTTCATCTTTAGGTTCTAATCTCCTCTTAAGCTTTATACTACACATTTAGATCCTATAATTTTTTAAACGCCATAATCAAAAAAAATAAAACTCAAAATAAAGTTTCTTATATCCACTCTCTTTAAATTAATCTATTAACCATTCTAACATACACTAAGATTTATGAACATATTATATGTTCTAACTAATTTTTATATATTATAAGCGATTATAGTATGACTACGGAAATATTAGGATGTCTTTCCAAGCAACCTACCTAGTAGCGTGCCTCCTATTTGAGGTGCCTCCTTTCAAATAGAACTATTGCATAGAGCCAAACCAACAAGTCGACTAATTTATTACCTAATATCAAAAGAACTTAAAAAGCTATAAAAGACATTGGATGAATTCTTGAAAAAATGACTCATTTGAGAAAGTATATTACTATAAAAATCACATATATTCTTTGCACCCACGAAGGATGGTAGACTTCACCTTTGTATTGAATATTGAGGCTTCAATAAGTAGACTGTTAAAAATACATATTCACTTTTACACGTAGATTAACTTCTTGACTAACTTCAAGATGTGACTATCTTTAATAAATTGGATCTTCAAAGTGGCTATTTGCAAACACCTATTACAAGAGAGGATGTAGAAAAGACGACATTTTATATATACTATGGACATTTTGAATGGTTGGTTTTACCTTTTGGTTTCACCAATGTTCTAGTCTCTTTCATAAATCACATGAACAAATTATTTTGGGACCTTTTGAATAAGTATGTAGTTGTCTTCATTGATGATATCCTTGTATATAGTAAAATCCTTCAAGAGTATGAAAAATATTTATGAGAAGTATTGAGTCAGCTATAAGATAGTTTCTTCTATTACAAGCAATAAAAATGTGAACTTTGGAAGTCAAAAGATACTTTTTTGAGGCATGTGGTGTCCTCTGAAGGCGTGTATATGGAGCAAGATAAGATGCAAGCAGTGGAGGATTGGCCATCCTCTAAAAATGCTTTTGAAATACACTTATTTTTAGGCCTTGCTAGATATTATCGCCAATTTGTTTGGCGATTTGCTCATATTGTTGCCTCATTAACAAACTTATTGGAAAGAGGTGCTCCATTTGAATGGAAACAAATGTAGCAAAGCACCTTTGATAGGTTGAAGGAGATACTCATTACTACTCAAATATTGCAATCATATGATCATAATCTTCTTTATAAGCTTAATATTAATGCTTCCAACTTTGCTTTTGGAGTGGTCCTTCAACAAGACTTTGATAAGGGCTTTCAATCTGTGGTATATGAATCATGCAAGCTCAGAGGAGTAGAACTTAATTACTCTATACGTAATCTAGAGTACTTAGTGATTGTATATGCCACAAAGGTATAGCAATACTATTTATTGAAGAAGCCAATGGTTTTTTGGACTAACCATCAACCTTTGCTATACAATTTGCATTTGAAAAATATGAAATTAAAACATCATTGTTGGGGAGAATAATTGCGGCTTTTTGATATTTAGCTTGAATATAAGCAAGGACAATAATATATTGTACTACATAGTTTATTATGGAGATCAAAGATAAAAGATAAATCAGAAAATAAGATAAAAGTTTCTATTATTAATAGTATCATTTCAAATCTAACCAAAAAAATAAAATGGAAAGAAGCTATGCATTGAGATATTTTTTTCAAAATGATTAATGATTAGTTTAAGGTAGGCAATATACAACATTAAGATTAGAATCTTAGTCATGGCTTGCTCTATTTCAAGAAGCATATTTATGTATCTAACAATACTATACTCTAGATGTGCATACTTCAAGAGAGACATGACATTCTAATATTTAGACATCTGAGATGAGATAAGATTCTAAAATGGAACTTAAGGACATGATTTTGGATATGTTTGGATCATGATGTTCAAGCCTTTGTATGCTCCTGTAAGTCATGTCAACGTAATAAAGCATGTAACGTAATATCTCTTGGACTATTGTAATTAATTTTGCTATCTATGGCATGTTGAAAGTAGGTGACTAAAGACCTCATTACATATTTGCCATAGATGCCTCATAATCATATTACAATTTCTATCTTTGTGGATCAATTCTTGAAGCAACTTCACTTAGCTATAATGTACTTGGATATTGATGCTTCAATGTGAGCATAATTGAAAGTTCCAATGATTAGTTACAATTCTTTTTGTAATTTTTAACATATTTTTACTAATTTTAATGCTAATATAATTAATTAATAGATTCAAATTAGTTTTTTTAGTTAATTATGACTTTAGTCATATCTTTAGGTTGTTAATTAGGTGGATACTTCTAATTAGTAGATTGATTGACTATTTTAAAACTCAAAAGAAAAAAATAATAAATTTAGAAGGTCTATGATTTTTTTTCTTAAATTACTTTAAATCTTTTTTTTAGTAATAAAACTACAATTTTAGTAGAATTTCTCTTCTAATTCTTAGAAATTATATCTTAAATTAATCCACAATCTTAATTTTCAATCCAAAAGCTAATTTCTAATTTGACTATGGTTAGAAAGTCCCTTAAATCTAATTTTTCTATCTTTTTAATTAATTTTGAGATTTTTAAGCTTAAATTTTATTTGGTAATTTAATTGGATTAAAAATAGAAAGTTTGATTGTTAAATTAATGATAATCTTAAAAAGATAGAGACAAGCTAAATTTTTGGTGGAGTTTCCTCTCAAAATGATTTTAATCACTACTTGAAGTTGAAAAAAAGAAAAAAATTAGAAAAAATCAGAAATTCAAGGCTAATTTGCAATTAGGTTTTGGATTTGCCAAAAGTTCATACTTAAAGGAGTATAAATTGAAGAATGGTGATTATGAAGTCTTTGATGGCAAGAATCCTTGCTGATTTCCAAGTAGGCTAATTAGAATTAGAATTGTAGTTGAAATTTACAACTAAATTAGTAAATTAATTGATTCTTATGATTTAGAACTCAGATTTGGGCTTGCAAATAGTTAATACCAAGGTAGAAATATGTTTTAGAGACATTGGTGGTATTAACTTCACCAAAAAGATGTTAGTTTTTGAGTTCTAGGTATTTTTAGCCTTGAAATCGGATTTGGGTTGAGAGTAATTGAAGACCCTTGATCTTGGTTAGGAATTTTCTGATTTTGATGGTAGAGATGTGTGATTGCTCATTTTACTTATTCCAGAAGAAACCACCTAGCATAAACCTATACAGGGGGATTCGAACAAAGGGAATGACCATGTATATGAGCTCTAATTATTAGGGTCACGCAATTAACCGCTACTGCTGAATGCTTACCATACCAAAGAACACTTAACTTTTCGTCCTACTGTCCACTCTCTCATATCAATACAATAACATCCACGACAACGATTTCAGTACCCTGTGTAATTCACAAATACACAAGCATATCCCAAACCCTGGAACGAACAACTTCTAATCCACAGAATCTAATCAAGACAATTCCTTCGATTACAATTCCTCTCCACTAAACTTACAACCTTGCGATAAACAGTGACTGAAAACTTCCATACGTCCTCAATCTTTCACAATAATTGATAAACAGTGATCCATAAATAACTTCGTAAATCAAACATTAATTCATTAAATTGATTCTCTTCACTAGAATCAACACTAACACAAAAGAAACAAGAAAACTAAGAAGAAGAGATAGCACCAAGCTTATCCCCGGCTCAGTACTATCGCAATCTAGCCCTCGGCTTACAACTCTCACAGTCTGGCCCTCGGCTCACAACTCTCACAGTCTCGCCCTCGGCTCACAACTCTCATAGTCTGGTCTTCGACTTACGACTCTCACAGTCTAGCCCTTGGCTTACAACTCTCACAATCTGGCCCTCGGCTTACAATTCTCACAATCTGGCCCTCGGCTTACAATTCTCACAGTCTGGCCCTCGGCTTATAACTTTCACAGTCTGGCATTTTCTTCCCCTCTTCCATCCTCCTTATACTACCCTGAGATACCAACTCCTATACTATAGATGATAATTACTTTTCTTGACTATTCATCCATTCTACATGTTGAACCACCTTTTCAACAGTTATCTATCCTTGTTTACACTATACACTAGGTATCTATATTCTAAAAATAACTACTTACTCTACATAGCCCAACTGCTAACTATGGAGCATCCTCGTAAACACTCAATTGATACCTATTTAAAAATTATCTAACAAAACTCTACAAAAATTGCGATCCCTCTGACCTATCTAATTAATCAATTGCTGCAGTATCTGTTATTGGTTCCACCAATTCCGATTCCAACTGCAAATCTTCATCCTCCTCCAATCCTTCCATCGACTCCTGCCTCAACTGAGCTGAAAGGTCTTCATTGTACTTGCCCAGTTCATGGACTTGAGCTTCCAATTTCAGGATCTGGACATCTCTCAATTCCAACTAGCGCTGAAAGTGACTCCTCTCTTCTGGAACTTCGGAAACTGGCAATGCCGATACTTGTGCTTGACCAGTATTGACTAAATCCTCTGCCAATCTTGTCACCTCGACGTTCAAGGCCTCAATTTCAGCCCTTAAGTGCTCCGTTTCATATCTGTATTGGTCAGTCAATACCAATTTCTCTTGCGCCAATAACTCCGTCTTTTCTCGTTCCATTACCAAGTGACCCTTCGCTTTTTCCAGTTCCAAAATTGAATGACTGCGAGCCCAAAATAGTTCTTGCCTGTGGATCTCCACTTTGCATTGTCGTATTGTAACACGAGTATACTATGAAAATATAAAGAAAGAGGACTTTTATTAATATTCAGTTACCTCGAATATTGGGAGCAACGACCAATTCCAGTGCAAATACTGAGAAGCCAGGTTCAGTCACCTCGTTACAGTCAGCCGGGGCATACTGAAATGCTTCATTCGATTCCAATAATGGAAGTCAGCAGAAAGGAAAAGGACTAATTCAACGACGGGTGAGTCTGGTTCGAAGAGCCAATTGGATCCAATTTCAAGACATCCAATCCAGATCCTATTACGTGCCTCTTATCCAATATGAGACCTGACTTAGTCGGGCAACCCAATGCGGTCCAATTACGGGAACATCCAGGTCTTACTACGGGCCTCTTAGCCAATACGAGACCTGAATTGGTTGGGCGACTCAATGTGGTCCCGATTACGGGGGTTTTGATTCCGTTTCAGGCTGTTCCATCCTTTGTGTTGTTCTGGGAACGTCCTTTTGGTAAAAAGATCTCTTAAAGGTAAAAACGGAAGAGAAAGCTCTGATGGCGGGAGCCAATTCCGGATCCAAGATGAAAGATTGAAGAAATTCAGAGGCTAGGGTTTGAAAGGGGAGAGAATAAGTTTTTTTAGAAGGATCAGAGAGCTAGCTTCATGCTTTGGGAGGGGGAAAAAAGACAGAGAATTGGATTTTTTTTCTTCATAGGATTTTGGGAAGACTGAGGCAATCGTTGCTGAAGTCAGTGTTGTACTGGTGAATCAAGATTTTAATGAAGTGGGTGTGATTACTCTTGACTGTTTTGTGAAATCAAAGTTACGTCTGTGATTGAAGAATTAAAAGGGTGTCTATAGGATTGAGTATGCGGAGTGAATGAAAATTTTTGGGTTAATCTAACAAGACAGTCAGTGGATACAAGGTCGTGAGTATAAAGCGGTATTAGAGATTAGCAGATTGGGTTGTTCGGGGTTCTCTGTAACGTCTAGAGACCTACCGGCTGGAGCAAAAAGGACTTCGGCAAGCAGTCAAAGGACATCCGTATAGATTTACTGTACATTCTTGCAGTTGTTTATATTCCAATAGTCAAAAACTGATAGACTGCTTGAATATTAGCGAATCTCCATACTACCTTCTACAGCTAGACGTCCGACGCGTTCTCGAGTAGGAAAGCACGTAATATGACAGCGTTCTCTTTCTTGTGACTAGCTCCTCACTGTTAACTTTTATTTGAAACTACTATTTTCGAAAACACAAGAAATACAAAAAAATCGCATTCCAGCCAATCCAAAACAACATAACAGAATGACTTTAATTAGTGCCCTACTCCTATTCTTTTATTACTTGGTAATAATACCAATATGTTATCCATACTGTCCGTAAAAGGAAATGAGAAGTAATCTTTCTTGGTAGCCACATTAAGTTTTCGAAAATCCTGACAATTCCCATTCTTTTTTCGTACCATCACGATTGAAAAAATCCACTTACTATTTGGTACCGGGTAAATAAAACCAACTGCAAGAAGCTTGTCCAATTCCTCCTTCACCATGAGAAAATATTTAGGATTAAGGCAATGTTGCCTCTGCCGTACCCGTTTAGCGTTCTCCTCTAAATTGATATGATGCTCACAGACTTTAGCAAGAATACCTTTTAAATCATCATAAGTCCAAGTAAAAGCAGATTTATGATGCAAGAAAAATTCGGTCTAGTAGATCAACTCTTGTTCCTTAATACCTTCGTAGACCTTAATTATCCGAGGTTCTGCTGTGATCGCCAAGTTGATAGTTTGATATAAAGGTACAACGACGATGTTCTGTTTCAACCCCCGCGTTGGTTAAAGTCAATCGGTAAGTTTGACATGTACGAAGTACTAAATCATGTGTCTAGGGCACTAACATGGTGCACATCATACTTGGTCATCCAATCAGTACTAATATAATCCGAGTTTTTTGAGTCCGTCGGGTATATCAAATACTCCCTCGGACCTCCACATTGGTACACCACTCTAGGATATAGTGCTTCCTCCATGGGCACCTCCATAATTGGTGCTACTGCATCGTCATCGGAGCTAAGCTCATCGTCCAACGTTAATTCAGATGCTGGCAATTGAGACTCTCCGTGATAGTGTACTGAATACATTTGTAATACCATTTTGTCTCTGTCCTTGCCAATTGTCAAAGTACCCAGACCCTAATTGTTCTTGGCCTTTGCTTGATAAAGCCAGGGTCATCCCAATAAAATTGGATATGATAAAATCAAACATTATAATCGAAAGATGATATAGTCGATTTCATATGCAATATCGGCAATCATAGTTTGAACACTCCGTAAGATATCCATTGGTTTAACCCGGCTATGATCTGCCATCCATAATACCAATGTCATGGATACAAAGTGTTCCAAATCTAAAGCATCCATTGTATCAGCATTCATTAAATTGACATTTGAACCTCCATCCACTTGAACATCCAAGATCATAACATCGTCAATCAAAACATCGATGGTTGGGGCACCCGGATCTGGGTTTAAGCTAACTTCATGAATTTTTTTAGTGCGGGATCTTCGTCGTATTAACACTGAATTCAATATAGATTGACATTCTGGTGTTACAGCCAAAAGTTGCTTCATTGTAATTGAAGGCTGAATAACATCTAAATCCCTCAAAAAGTCGTAGGATTCCATATTGAGAGTAATTTCCAATGCCCTCTTTCTTTTCATTGGTTTGAGTTTAACTCCGTGAGGTAAGATATTCTTCCGCCATGGACTCGAAATTGGAACAATAGTCGGGGCTTCCTTGGAATTTCCACCCCCGAGAGGATCTTTCAATGGATATGACGTTTCTCAGAACTCCTTAGAGATCGGAACTGCTTGGAACGAAACAGAAGCCTCCGTAATTGGGACCTCATTGGGTTGTGCTACCGAGTCAGGTCTCATACTGGGTACGAAGCCCGTAACAGGACTTGGATTGGATGGTCCCGACAAATTGGCATGTGAAACCAAATTGGGTTCCTCAGTCTGTTGAGGTCTCAATATTGGGATACGTCCCAATACTGATATTGATTCGTTTAGCCCCGTGGACGGTACTACTTGCTCTCCTACGATTAATTCATCCATGTCTTGAATTGGATTCTTGTCTTTTTGTTGGCCTCTAATAAGCAATGCGTTCACCACCTCGACACAATGTATTGGTGAGTCTCGTTGAACAAGGCCTTTGTCCTCCATCGATTGGCTTTTTTGCATTTACTGGTCCCAATTATTATAATTAAAGGGCACATTGCATTGCTGATATGTATGACCAGACTACTTACAATTTCCATATATTGGAGCATAATCATCACTGGTCCTTGGATTAGGACATTCACTCGCATAATGTCTGATTTGTCTGCAACGATAGCAACGAAGTGGTCTCTTGCCAGTTCCTTCAGGGATAATGGGTGTCTCTACTGGTATATAACGGCTAGGTCTATTCCATGTCAGATGAGTAAAGGATCCTGGTTGACCCATTGTTACTGTAGAGTCTGGCATTGGCTTTGTTATGGATGGATATTGATGGTAGCCTAGTTGGTTCATCGCCAATCCACGAGTATTGGATACACCTTCTTAGTGAAATTCAGAGTTGAAGAAATTAGAATAATTCTTGTTTTGTTTATTCACTCGATTTCTATTCTAGCCAAACCTATTATTTGTCTATACTTGATTGACATCCCATGAAGTTGGTTGATTCATTATCTGGTTACTGAGTTGTTGTTGCTTCCGTAAATTCCAACAGTTGGTGGTAATATGCTTGCCTCCGCAAAAGGTATATTGTACAGTCATTTGGGGTGGTAAAAGACATTCTGTTACTAAATGACCTTGCCTCTTACAATTGTTGCACCAGACATTGGGATGCATATTAGTTGGTTTATGCCTTTTTTCTTTATCCTTGGCCAGATTCATAGCCAATTCATCTATTTTTTTCGTCAATATTAACAGTAATGGCTCATTGGGATCCCTTGATACCAATGCATTTGGCAATTCTTTTGTAGGTATTAGTTTCTGATATGTGGAATAAGACGCATACGAGTGTGATGGTGATAGTGATACAGCTTGCAATGGAACGGCATCCACTATTCCTTGTGGAATTGTACCATTATCATTCCTTCCCAGATAACTTCCTGATGCGTCATTCCAATTTGTCATTTGATAACCTCCTTGAGATGGAATCATCGTGGCTCCAACTGTTAAGTTCTGGTCATAGTGACATTCCTCCCATACTTTTGCTCGATCAAGAGATGATGCAATGGTGGCTGATTGGACCTCCTTTACAAACATTTTCAATTCTGGTGGGTGTAGTCCATTAACCAATATGGACAACACAAATGATTTTAGCATTTGGTTATTTGGCCATTTTCGAAGTATATCTAATACACGAACATAATATGACTGTACCCCTTCCCCTGGTACCATTCTGCTATTCATTAATTTTTCTCTAAGACGTTCTTTAAAACCAATTGGTCGAAAATGGTCTAAAAATGTATTTTTTAATACCTCCCAATTGATAAATTGTCCCACAGGTTGGCGGTTATACCATTCAAACGCTGTATCTTTCAATGTCGCTGGCAGCCATCTCAGCCAAATATCTTCTGTTCTTCCATTATTGGCTACACATGCCGTCAAAAATTGAAATAAATGTTGATCTGGATCCGCACCTAGCAAATCTTGAAAAGTAAGTAATGGCATGATGCTAGTCGTTTGATCGCCCACTGCACCCATTTGAACTGCAATCGAAACTGCTGGTCCTCCAGACGTCATTAAAGATACTGGTGTTCTGCTCAATTTCTTATTAAAATAAAAACTGTCTCATGTAAAAGTCTTTTTCGGACTTCCAAGCCTTCGCGATTGACTATTATTATCTCCAAATAATTTTACTGGTTGAATATGAGGTAAAAATGACAGGTTTTGATATACTCTAAATTGATCTTTATTGGCAAGTGATTTATGCCAATCTTCAGAACCGGACTTATTAAGATCGGACGTATTTCCAATTGAGAAGATACCCAGTAGGGTACCTAATTCCTCTGTGCCTTCCTCGTTTTCCGTTAATGGCTTCGAGAGGTTTGCTGGACTATTAGCAGCGCTCCCCGCAAGTGCTCTTGGCAATTTCTTTAACGGTATGTACTTCTGAAATATTAGACATCGATCGTCTTCTGGGTATGATCGAATATGTCGATAGGCATGCAACCATGGCTTAATCCAACTTTATGGATGCTTCTTTTTCAATTTGCGATCTCGTTCATTATGCAATAAATTTCTTGCTTATGATCTCTTTGTTCTTTTCTTTGATTATTTTATTCTCTTTGCTGTTAAATTCTCATTCTTTATAACCATATTCTTTCATTATTTCTACTGAGTTTGCTTCCTAATCTCCTTTACTGCTTCGACAGTTAATTCTTAATACTCAATAATGTTGTCAATCCCCGGCAACGGTGCCAAAATGTGATTGCTCGTTTTACTTATTCCGGAAGAAACCTCCCAACATAAATCCATATAGGGGGATTTGAACACAGGGAATGACCATGTATATGAGCTCCAATTGTTAGGGTCATGCAAATAACCGCTACTGCTGAATGCTTACCATACCAAAGAATACTTAATTTTTCCTCCTATTGTCCACTCTCTCATATCAATACAATAACATCCACGACAACGATTTCAGTACCTTGTGTAATTCACAAACACACAAGCATATCCCAAACACTGGAACGAACAACTTCTAATCCACAGAATCTAATCAAGACAATTCCTTCGATTACAATTCCTCTCCACTAAACTTACAACCTTGCGATAAACAGTGACTGAAAACTTCCATACGTCCTCAATCTTTCAAAACAATTGATAAAAAATGATCCATAAATAACTTCGTAAATCAAATATTAATTCATTAAATTGATTCTCTTCACTAGAATCAACACTAACACAAAAGAAACAAGAAAACTAAGAAGAAGAGATAGCACCAAGCTTATCTCCGGCTCAATACTATCGCAGTCTGGCCCTCGGCTTACAACTCTCACAGTCTGGTATTTTCTTCCCTTCTTTCATCCTCCTTATACTACCCCGAGATACCAACTCCTATACTACAGATGATAACTACTTTTTCTGACTATTCATCCATTCTACCTGCTGAACCACCTTTTCAGCAGTTATCTATCCCTGTTTACACTATATACTAGGTATCTAGATTCTGAAAATAACTACTTATTCTACAAGATGTGTCTACCACTTTTGGGCCTCCTTCCACCTGGTTAAGAGGGCTTGGGTGACCAAGCTCCCTCTCTCTCTCCATCTTCTTGTGGCAAAGCTATGGCAAAATGTTCCCCCATCTTGTGAAAGCAAATCTTCTTCTTTAAACTAGTATGGCTTCGGTTTTTACTTGCTCAATATATCTCTTTTTATTTTATTTCTATGAAACTTTGTATACAAATTCTACTCACCCTTAGCTTTGTAACAGCATAAGGCATGTCTAATTTGAAGTTATGACGAATTTTTGGTGAGTTTTCAAGGTTGTAGGGGTCTATTGCCTTGGTAGAGTAGGTGCGTCGGCTTAAAAAATCTATAACTCGGTAACCTGTGACTCAAATTTGATGTAAATTATTAGAAAGAATGAATTCTAAAGCTTAGTTTACTAAAAAATTTAAATCACTAATTTTAGATCTATATAAAATTTTTAATGAATTTTTAAATGCAAAGGAATCTGCTGCCTTGGCAGTGTTGAACAACCAACTTTGAAACATTGTATCTTAGTACTTACTTACACTTTTTTTGCTGAAATTTGTTGGAAAAGGAAATATACTAAGTTAGGTTTTAGGAAAAAATTATACTTGTCAATTTTAAACTAATAACTGATTTTTATAAATTTTTGAGTAGAAAGGCGTCTGCTGCCTAGGCAGCTCAAGACGCCTTGCTTTGAAAACACACATCTCAGATGTCAAACCTCGGATCACCACGAAATTTGGTAGGTAGGAGCAACTCTAAGTCAACCTCAACCACAAAAAATTTCAAGTGCATAGGAGCTGTGTGAAAATGTTAGCAAATTTTTGAATGACAAGGGATTTGCTGCCCTCAACTTGACATAATCTAAGTAAATTTTCCTTCCCTGATCACCCTCTAATCACATCCCTTAGCACCTAAAATGCTATATTATCACTCATTTGTCTTATTATCAGTAATTAATTTTATTTGATAATTTCAAAGAATTTTCACCTCACTTTGGAAATTAATTTTAAATTCTTATCTTTCCATCCATTCTTATTCTTTAAGGATAAAAATAAATAAATAAATAAATAAATCAAAATTAATCTTAAACTCTGAAAATTATCTGATCTTTTAATTTTTTCTTATTTATTTTAACCTTAACCTTTTAAATTTTACTTTTAACCTTCAACTTTAAACTTTTACTTTTAATCTTAAACTTTTTATTTTTATTTTTAACCTTTAACTTTAAACTTTTACTTTTAATCATAATCTTTTACTTTTGCTACTTTTAAACTTTTACTTAACTTTTAATTATTAATTCTAAATTTCATTTTAATTTTAATTTTTAATTTTGTAATCTTCCAACTTTCATCTTTTATCTTAAAAAAAATCTTAACATCATGTTAGTGCTGAACTTAAATATTTAAGGCTGTTTATAACTAAATTTCTAATTCTAGATGAAGTTTTGTCAAAAAAAATTTGTCCGTAGATAACTTCTTATATAGAACTACAATTTACATGGTTAATACCACCTTAGAAAGTCCTAAGCTAGCACTCTAGCATGGTATTCATTATTTTTATTTTATTTTATTCTAATTCATAATTTTCAGAGTTTAAGTTTGATGGAATATGTCTTGGAAGGCACTTAACTAAATGAACTACAAATGCTAAAAATTAAATCATAAAAAGATGCAACTAACTTGTTGTGTTGTTGGATTAATCTTGATTATTATATCATTTTGGTTTTCCTACCTTATAGATGATTTGCATCTCCACATTAATTAATATTGGGCTCTAATATAAGTTATAGTCTAATTAAATCAAATTTAAGTGAGGGGAGAAAAATCCACTCACACCTCAATACTTGCATAAGTCTTCTTTGATCACCATGGATTACCTCATGTCATTGTTTCAAATTGGGATCTATGTTTCACGAGAAGTTTTTGATAAGCCTTGTTTAAGCTACTAGGTACATAACTTGCGATATCTATAGCCTTCCATCTCCAAATAGATGGGCAAATAAAGCATACAAATCGGACCTTGGAAGATATGCTAAGGATATTTGTGATAATTTATCATAATGATTAGAATGAATAATTCACACCCTTGGAATTTGCTTACAATGATAGTATTCAACCAAGTATTAGTTATTCACTATTTTTCTTTAATACTACTTAGCATCCAATTATGCTAGCAACTCTCTATTGTCTCATTGACACCAATAATTCAATAACAAAAGAATTGATACAACAACTTACAATAGCCTTGCAAAAACATTCCCGCCTCCTTATCCCATAGAATCAACAAAAGCAATATGCGGATAGCCACCAGCAACATAAGACCTTTCGTGAAGGTGATCAAGTGTTATTCTCTAAAGCCAACTTGCCACTTATTACATCAATCTAAATCCATAAACTAGCACCTCGATGGCTTGGACCTTTCTGTATTTTTAAAGTTATTTTTTTATGTTGCATACCACCTTGAGCTTTTGCCACATATTCAAATCCATCCAATCTTCCATGTTTCATAACTAAAGGAATTTCATACCAAGCCAAAGCGCTTTCCAAATTGACACTGACCACCATTAGCACCACTAGTTGTAATTGATGACCAACAAAAATATGAAGTGGACAGCATTTTGAAGCATTGCTATCTTTGCAATGGCAGTGTACATCTATAATTTTAGTACAAAGTTCTTTGGAAAGGTTATTCCATTCATAATGCAATATGAGAACCTATATAAAACCTCATCCATTACTAAGAGACAATTTGGAGATACTATTGAGAGCAAAACAAGGACATTCCACATTAATAGAGGAGAATTAATTGTAATAAGGTATAAAAAAGATATTTATATTATTGACATATATAGATCGATAGTTAGAACCATGGAAGTTTTTAGAATTGGGATTAGTTTTGTGAATCAAATAGGATCTATTATAGAATATTCTAAAAAGAGTTTAGGATAATAATTTAGATAGGATCCACCATAGAATCTTCTAAAAGAAATTCAAGATAGTTATTTAAGTGGGATCTAACACCTAAGAATATTTTACAAAGTCCAAGGTAATAGAACAAAGTACAAATAGGATTGGCCAAGGTTTTTTAGGGCATTTGATCAAATATGGCTTTGGACCTTTTTTCTTAATATAATTGGATTTTGTATCTTCTTGTTTTGTTCTGTTCTATCTAAATTCTAATTGCACAATTTTGTCTTTCGTGTTCTATTCAATTTAGTTTTGTTTAGTTTTTTTCTAGTCTAATTTGTCCTACCATATGATGAGGTTTTATGCTGCTGTAGATTAGAAGGATCTTAGACACTTGAAATACATCGGTTTGTTTCAAACAACATCTAAAAGTTTTGCATCCGTAGCAAAGATTATTTCAATTGTCTTGTTATCAAAAAGAAGAATGGAAAAAAAATGGAGGTTGTACAATTTCAATTGATGCTCAAATTAAAGTTGGAAGTCAAAATAAGACATGCCTTAGTTTAAGTTGATATCAAGAACAGGAAAAAATGTCTAATACATGTAATAGAACTTGATGATTTTTTATAAGCTCACAACATAAACCACCTTCATGAACAAAGTTATACAACTTTTATTATATCTACTAAAGCATCTCATATGCAATACAATCTTTAAGACATCCACAAGATATATTCTCATTTAAAATAACACTTAACAAACATAATCAAATATTGATTAAATCCAATTAAATTTTTAAATAAATTATTAAAAAAATATAAAAAAATCATTAAAAAATCCTAATTGAATCTTAATCAAATTCTAAAAAAAATCCTAGACAAATCCTAATCAAATCCTAGATAAATCAAAGATAATTTCTAAGAAAATCTTAATCAAAATCTTAAATTCTAAATCAACTCTAAATCTTAAACAAATTCTAAATCCTATAGCAGATTGAAATCTCTATATGCAACAATTAAACCATTGATTTCAATTCAAATTTTGTACACTTTTTAAAAATTAAGCTAGCAATAATCACAAATATTTTTAAGAAAATAAAACTTACTAAATAGAAGATAAATCCTAAAATCCACTTGGATATTGACTAGCCTCTTTTTCCAATCTTGATATTGATCTTCTTAAGCCAAAATCTCTTAATTCCATTATTAAATACTTCTTAAAATTTAAATATATGTTAGAAATCAAGTCTACTACCTATATACACAAATTTCACCTCAATTCAACTAGCAAATTTCTAAAGATCTAAGAAATCTTCATTAACCTTCAAAACCCTACTTTTGAAACTCCAATCCACTTAAACTTCAATAACCTTCAATCAAACTATTCAATCAAATTTTTAACATAATCTTCGTCAAATTTACAACACTCAATAAAAAAAACTATAGTCTCAAATCTACAAATTTTTATATGTAGATCTACTACCAAATTCACAATATTCTCTTAAATATAATTTTTTTTTTTTTTTTTTTTTTTTTTACAAAACTAGATTCATAGAAAACAACCTCAATTTTGCAAAGCTCTTACAAAGTCATTACAAACTAAAATTGCTCAAATCTAATGTTCAAAGAAACTCTATGAAGTCTTCTCTCAAATCTCACTCTTTGATTTATAGAAAAACCTTAGAGTTGTCGTAGGTGTGTCATTTTATACCTTGAAATCTAATTTCAATCCAAGTTGACAATTGGTCCTTTCTGGATATCAATTTTTGATATTTTTAGGTAATTTGGCACCAGGCGGAGGATTGAGATGCTTTCGGCGGCGGAAGGCTGTCAAGCCAGAGGGCTCAAGAGACTGTGCAGCTAACTTGATATCATGCTGCAGCCAACAAGCGCGCACTTAGCCAGTCGTTCCTAACAGTCTCTCCACACAAAACGATCATGCAAATGGTTTGAATCTGAAAAACGCCGCTTACGAGAAAACAACAAGCAAAGCAACAGAAGAAAATAACAAATCTCATCCATTAGAGAAACAAAAACTACTAAATCGGCGGCGAGAGGGGAACACAAAGCCCGAACAGAAAAAAGAAGAGAATTCCAACACCGACATACAGTTGTGATCCATCCATGGCGTAATTTACTCCGATGCATGTATGAACAGAAGCTCTTCAAGGTCGGACAAGGTTCGATGGATGCATCTTGGTTTGCATCGACGCGTTCTGGAAGCTTGTTTTGAAATATCGACCGCCTTGGCAGACAATTTTCAGGTGGAAATGGAAAGAAGTTCCTGGAACTGTCTGGAAGTCTGATCTCAAGTACCATAAAATATATCCATGGAAGCCATGGAGGAAGCAGCAGGAAACTAATTTTGCAAAGAACATACCCCTGCCGATTGCTTCAGTTGCTTCCTACAGGAGAGAGCAAGCAAGGATAAGTCCGTGCCTAAATACCATTGTGTAGATAAGATTTACGTGGTGATATTTATTCTTAACATAAAAAATTGGAGGTTTTTTTGTGTAAAAGTGGTGGCAATTATTATTTTCTTGTATAGAGAGAAAGTGTATTTATTATTATTAATAATATTGGCTTCCATGGAATATTGTGGATGTGTCAACAGCCTTCTCCGAGTTCTAGTAGCGGAATCATCACGCAGATATTATGGCGATGGCTCCAACCGGGGCGGTAAGAAAATGGTCGCTTTGCCAGATTCTATTCCGTTCTAGAAGTTTGTGCTCTTCTTTTAACGGTAAGGTTTTGATTCGGCCAGCGATTGTCTGGATTCGTAACATAGTCATTTGCGAGAGGTCTTTGTCGGAAGTTGACCGCGAAACACCGACGTGCTTGAGTGATGAAAACTAGAGACTTGATTATTTCCTAGAGAATTGTATCGCACTTGTTGATTCGTCGTGCCTTCATTCCATCATCCATGTTCGATTGACTTCAATGAACACCTTCTGCAAAACCCTACGATACGAGTGAAATTCCTCGACTATGTGAAGGTAACTATTGCCTAAAGCTTGCTATGCTCTTGACCTAGCTTTAGGCAATAACTTTGGTTATATTGTTGATTCACGAGTGCTATTGAGAAAGGAGAGCTAAGGGATCACTTTGTGAATAGTGTCCAGCCAGGCACTGTAATGTATGTTTATTTTTATTTTTTTAAGAACAAGAAAAGGGAAGAGAATGTTAGGATCGTATTTATTGAAATTTGTTTGATCCATACGTGATTATTGTCGCCAGACAGATTTAGATTTGCAGCTTTGTTCCAGCTCTTTTTCGTCGACTCAAAGAAGGAAATTTCTTTTTCCGTATCAAAGACGTTGCTGCAAAGTTTTTATACTAACTTTTGTGTCCTGGTCTGAACTTTCCAAGCAGCACATGGTTATTTGAACAGAGGATTCCAGTGTTGACGAGGACAGAATGGTATTTGAAGCAAATGTTGAGTTAAATCCTTTGGTAAACGATTTTTTTTCTTCTAAAAATACTGATCACTTCAGTTCTGTAAGACTATTCTGTGTTGGTGGTATAACTGTGTGTTCTATGCACCTCAGTTCATTATGAGTAATCTAGAATGAGCTTTGCTCCTCAAATCTATAATGTCAACCATAGAAAGAAAGATGGAAAGTGAAGAGGAATCTACTACTTTTGGAGTGGCTGCAAGGAGAACATTGAGAACGACCACTCTACTGTCCAGTGATCTTGGTACCATGGCGGACAGGCGTCCATCGTTAGGGATAGGAGAAGTGGACAAGTTGACAGGAGCAGATGAGTATTATGTTTGGTAGCTGAAGTTGAAGGCACTGTTTAGGTGAGAGAGGTTGTGACTGTTAGCTGCCACGTTGAGAGACTCAGGCTAATTAATTATAATAATATGAGGCAAGTTATGTACAAAGGAACAATTGTTCGATGCAAAAAGCATGGCACATTAAGCACTGGTTCTATCAATTACGGATGGTCATATCACTCCAGTATCAGAGAAGGAGGATCCTACTAATGCATGGGACCTATTTAAGCGCATGAATCTTGCTGGAGGATAACAACAAGCGTTGTTACTGACAAATCAGCTACACAACGTGAAGATGAAGGAAAGAGGGTCAATAGAAAGGTTATATCAATGAAGTGAGAGAGATCAAGAACAAGTTGACAGCGTTCAAAGAGACAATTCAAGACTCCATGGTGGTTTTTGTGATGCTCAATGTACTGCCTAGAAGTTATGATATGGTGAAGTGAGGGTGTCTTGTTCGTTAATGCTCCTACGTTTGAAGTTGTCAATAGAAGACTTCTAACTACCAGTCATCGACTTTCAGCAAGAGAGAAACAATTTGGAACGGAAGAAGCACTAGTAGTTTCTCACCATCGACAAAAACCATCAATTTTGAGGTAGAGAACGTGGATTTGGAAGAGCACAAGGTTATGGAAGATTATTTGGAGAATGTGCACGTGGATCATATGGATTTCTTCCTACGACCATCCACCATCCAACAAGGCGTTGGACAGATTAGAGCAGTCAGACCTCAACGTCAATGTTATAACTGCAAAGATATAGGTCACAGTGCAATGAGTTGCCCAAAGCATTACCAAGGTAATAACCATAGTGCAACCATAGTGCAGATTAGGTCTATGGTGACTGGTCAAGATATCCATCAGCTGAGATTGGATTTGCTTAGATTTAGAATTAGATCCTTGGTTCATGGATAGTGGGGCTAGCACTCATGTTGTTGGAAATAAAAATAAGATAGATCAAATCACTAACACTCTAGTTAGTTAAAGTGTTTAAATGGCATGTGGAGAAATCCATCAAGGTTCAACAATTGGAGAAATAAAATTATATTAAATCTTTATATGTACCTTCTCTTAAGAAGAATTTAATTAAAGCAGGACAATTAATAGTTTTAAGATTTTGTTCTTAGATGATCTATGTTATGTTTTTAATAATGGCTAGCAGAGATTAGTTATAGTTTTAAAGAATTGAAACTTAATCAATAGATTATATAAGTTTAAAAAAAAAAAAAAAAAAAAAATTGAATATGTGTTAAATATATGGATTACTAGAGAAAAAATAGAATTATGGCATAAAAAATATTGATACTTGCATTATGCAAGATTACAACATTTATCAAGGAAAAGATCCTAGGATTATTAATATTTGGAATTGAAAGAAAGGTATGTGGAGAATGCATGTATAGAAAACAACACATGGAGGGGTTTTTTCAAAAATTATACAATCATGCAATAGAAGTGCTGCAACTAATTCATTAAAATTTAATAGAACTAATAAAAATCCCATCATTATTAGGTTCTTTATATTTTATTATACTTACTGATGATTACTATAAAAAAATGTTGGATTTATTTTCTACAACACAAAAATGAAGCACTTGGAAAATTTTAAGAATTTAAAACCCAAGTAGAATTGGAGAATAAGAGAAAAATAATTACATTAAGAACAAATAAAGGTGATGAATACATGTCACAAGAGTTTAAGAATTATTACAAAGATGCTAGTATTAAAAGATAGTACATAATGGCTTATACTCTATAATAAAATGAGATAGCTAAACATAAAAATAAGATATTAGTTAAATATGGAAGAAATATGGTGGTTGCATCCGTGCTATTTGGATTTTTATAGATTAAAGTTATCAATAATACAAACTATCATATTAACTTAACCTCCATCAAAGCTAATTTTATAGGCTTTTGAAAACAAAGGTATAGAAAGAAATGACTACATGTTGGTCATTTGAGGATCTTTAGATAAATATCATATGTATATATTCTAAAAGCCAATTGTTATAAGATAGAGAGTAAGAGCATTAAGTTTTTTTTTTTTTATTTATTTATTTTGGCTATGATCAAAATAACAAGCAATAGAATTTGTAAGAACCAACTTATGAAAAGATTCAGATTTTAAGAGGTGTTATCTTTAATGAAGAGCAAGTTGGACATTATTATACTAAGAGTATGAATCTAATAGTTGACATAGCAATTTTATTTCTAGAACCTGACTTTGTTTCTTGAAAATCAAAAGATTTGATACTTGTACTCAACAAAGTCATGCTAAAATAGCCACCAATAAATGACAAATTTTTCATAGAATATTTATTTTATATAAGACATATTGTGCATCTTCTATTTAATTACAATTAGCTACCAACTTCTTAAAAATCAAAAAAAGAATAAAGACCAAATACAAATGTTAAAGATATTATCTTATAAATTAAAAGCTTAAAGTTACAAAGAAATAATTGTGCATTCCAATCTTCTATAATATGTTGTCTTATTTAAGAATGCATTGGATATTTGGCTATAGAAGATAAATTAGAAATTGTAATAATAAATATCCTAACAACTCTAATAGAATCCTAAATGAATCCAAATTAAATTTTAACAATTCAAATTAAGTTCTAATAAATTCTTAAGAAATCTTACAAAAACTCTAAAAAAGAATCATAAAAGAATCATGAAAAAATTAAAAATTAAAACTTAAAAATATATTTAGAAAATCATAAATAAATAATTTTAAAAAAATCCTATACATATCCTAAGTAAATTCCAACCAAATCCTACTTAAATCCTAATCAAATTCTAATAAAATTCTAATAAAAACCTTAAAAAATTCTTAGTAAATTCTATTAAAATTGTAATGAAACCTCAAATAAATCATAATCAAATCTTAAAGAAATTCTAACCAAATCCTAACCAAATCCTAATGAAAGTCTAACCAAATTCTAATCAAATCCTAATCAATTATAATAAAATCTTATAGCAAATTAAAACATCAATACTTATTTATTGAATTTTTTATCTTAATTAAAACTTTTAACACATTTCAATCTTAAGCAATAAAAAAAAAACACTCAAAATTTGAAAAAAATTAGATTTCTAATTAATAATAATAATAATAATAATTTTTTCAAGTATTAGTTGTCTTCTTTTTTCAATCTTTATGTTGAATTTCTAGTAGTAATTATTCTTTTTGGAATCATTAAATTTCTTTCTAAAGTTAAAAATTTGTAGAAATCCAAGCTCAATATGCTCCAATTAAATTTTGCTATAGTCAAACTAAAATTTTTTCAAGATCACAAAAAATCTCACTAATTCTAAAACTCATATATTTAAGATCTTAATCTGATAAAATTTCAATATTCTTCAATCTAATTGTTAAATTGATAAAAGTCCAAAAAATATTTGAAACAACCATAGTTATAAATCTACATAATTCTATCCATTCAATTGCTACAACATTCACAAATTTCTCAAACAAATAAACTTCCTTTTATTTCTCAAAATCCATAGTCGTTGAAAATATTTCTATCTTTGAAAAGCCTTCAAAACTTAAAATTGAGGAAAATTACTTAAAATTAATGCTCAAAAAAATTCTTTAAAGTTTTAACTTTGCTTTATTTTTTGATGAGCAAAAAAACCCAAAAATCTTCGTAAGTACATGGTTTTGAGCCTTGAGGTTTGATTTCAACCAAGGTTCACAATTGGTCCTCTATAAGTATTATTTCTTAGTTCTTTTAGTTAATTATTTCAATAAATACTCTCAAATCCTTCTTAAAGATGTCTATATTATTTATTTTATTAATTTACTTTTTTTACATCATTTATGGCTATACAAAGAAAGTAAAAGTCTTTTTATAAAAATAAAATATGAATAGTAAATATTTTATTATCTTCCTATCTTTTATATATTTTTACTACTATGTTTTTCAATTAGGCTCTTCTATAATAGAACCTATATTTTTCTCTTTCACCATATAATTTTGTTATAATATAATACCAAGTGGAAAATTTTAATGGAAGAGGTAAATGTTTCTTTAAAGAAAAATCACACATGGCTCCTTATAGACTTATCATTAGATAAAGTTCTTATTTCTTATGATTGTTTATTCAAAGCAAAGCAAGGATCATCTAAATTTGTTAAAAATCTTAGATTATAATAAATAATAAGAAAAAATGAATATACACATTATTTTAATTTTTTTAATACTTTTGCCTTCATGATTTATACGAATATAATTTGATTTATTTTCTTATTAGCTACTAGACAAGGATGGAAGTGCTAGCAACTTGACATGAAAAATGCATTCTTGTATGGTATACTAGAAGAAGAAGTTTATATGTGGATCCAACCTAGATTTCATAAACTTAGAGCTAAAGGCAAGATTTTGATTTTCAATTAAGCACTTTATAAGCTTCAAGAATCACCTTGGGCTTGATATGCAAAGATTGATGCATATCTACAATCAAGTGGTTTAACTAGGAGTCATGAAGATCCAAACCTACATTATCATGTCAATTTTTATGGTTAATACATATTAATCATGTTATATTTTAATGACATTATTGTCACTAGTAATATAAATACAAATATTTAAAGGATTTAAAGAAAGATGATATAAACATTTGAAATAATAGATATAATTGATGCAAGGTATTATTTGAGTATTAAAATTGAGCAAAGTCCTCAAAGAATATGGCTACATCAAAGAAGATACATTCAAAAAATTCAACTAAGATTTAGAATAGGAACTTGTAAGTTTATAAGTATTCTTATGAGTCCAAATATTGCTTTACAATAGAATATGAATTCCATCAAAAAAACTTAAATCTTTATTATAAATTAGTGAAATATCTATTATTTGTCACTATTATCAAATCAAACATTAAGTATTT
The DNA here is from genome assembly GCF_059467195.1 of Physcomitrium patens. Classification (NCBI taxonomy): domain Eukaryota; kingdom Viridiplantae; phylum Streptophyta; class Bryopsida; order Funariales; family Funariaceae; genus Physcomitrium; species Physcomitrium patens. The sequence goes on along the minus strand of NC_143433.1, from coordinate 2,953,348 downwards.
TACTAGAATTTTTTCTAAATATGCAAGTGTATCATAAGAAGCATAATTGATAGTAACAAAAAATATAATTAGATATCTAAAAAGTATAATAAAATATAAAATTTGCTATTGTCACACAAATCAAGGACTTTTAAAATCTTACATTGATGAAGATTATGTTAAAAATCTAGATACAGGAAGATCAATATTTAAAAACTTTTATAAATAAAAAAAATATACATATTATTTGATATAACAAGCTTTGATTAATAGTGTTACTATTTACTATGGAAGTTGCATATAAAGCCATAACAAAAGTAGCAACCAATATTTATAATTTTAAGAGATTGATAAAAAAAAAAAAAAAAAAAAAAAAAAAACTTCAAATAAAAGATAATAGTCCAACTTAAATACTTCATGACAATATGAGTACTATCAAAATAATCAACAATCTAGTTATGCATACAAGAACAAAATACATTGATGTAAAGCATCATCATATAAAAAAGTAATTTTAAAAGAGATTGATAGAAGTAAGTCATGTTCCAATCACAACTCAACAACTATATGTACTTACAAAATTCTTAGCAAAATTTTGTTTCAATAAAAATAAAATACAAAAAAAAATCAAAAGTTTATCCATTTAATATAAAAGAATTATTCTAAACTTAGATAATTCTCTACACATAATCTAGTTCGAAATTCTTGAATTCTACTTCACTTAAGTGACTATACTTCACTAAAGTTACTAAAGTGAATTCAAACTTCTACATTTTGCTCAAATTATATAAATTCTTGATTTTCTACCTTTACATATTCCATAATACTTAGAATAGCCAAAAATAATAGAGCAAGAGAACAAAAACATACAATGCTTTTGCTTTTGCTTAATACACAATCCATGGAGAACAGTAGGAGCAATTTTTTAATACTAGTCTCTTATTGTCTTCACTCATGATCTCATCACAATTGATATGTTATCTGATGAAAAATTCCCTCTACAATTATATCAAAGAACTGTAGAGGTCACTTCCAAATTGAGACCTAGGATAACAAATGCTTGTGCATTACAACATGCATCCTAACTGCCCCAAATTCTAACCTACTGCATGGATGCCTTGCACGAGTTAATTGTCAAGGGCTAAAACTTCCACTGAAGTTTCACACAATTCCTGCTCTACTTGTCTTCGATCCTTCAACAAATGTTTCTCTTGGACTAGTGCTTGGAGTGGTGCAGCATTAACATCCACCGCAACAGAAAGTGATCACCCATTCCAAACAACCTTGCACAGAATACCACCACCATCTGCTCTACAGCAGTTCAAATAGTATATGTCTATCTCCATACATATTCAACACAAGTACTTGAACAAACCAGGCTCTACCACTGGGTACTTCAGCTCACATTTTTGTCGTGTACTCAAATGCTACACTGCACCACATAGTATTTCTGCACAGCTGTACTCTCCTACCATAGGTCCATAAAATGAGGTAATAACTTCGGACATCAAACACCTTCTGATCTTCGCTACCGAACTTGGACAACCTCCGCACAACCAGTCTATACTGAGCAGGATGAATTCAAAGCGCTTTTGAATTCACCACAACTGCCCAATCATCACCTTTTGCTACAGACAACGTCTCACTATCTACACCTGGATTGATTAATTATCTACAACTGAACGCCTGCTCAAATATGACCCCGCGCACCTCACAACCGACTTATGTCGGCACAAAAAATCAATTTCTCTCGCAATGGAATGTAGTGTACATGGCTATTGCCGGCTGCTTCCCCCAACGACGGCCTCCTCCTTTGCAGACCGATTAACCTGCACAAGTTGACGTCATCCAAAAGCTCAGACACACTCAGCTTTCTGAAAAGCCTACATTCTGATCATATTCCTACCCTCGTCACAATTCCACAAAACCGCCTATACAATCAGAAAGACCCATGCTACCCAAGGCCTCTTAACTCGATGCTTCAAACGATTTGATTGTGCTCCAGCATCTTGGATGCACAACTGCGTTACTCACATTCGTGGACAGCAACACTAACAAGTAATTGCGCTCTCTCATGGGTTGACATGGGTTCACAAACACTCACGGTGATCGGCAAACGCTCCTGTTTCTTGGCGTAACGTTTGGCCCATGTGTCCACAACAACGCACGCATTCGAATCACCCCACACGTTCACGGTTGTCCGAACCATGCCCAGCAGCCAGTCCACGGAGTACAGCACCGCCACGTCCGGAATATACTCTTGAAGCCCTAGCGCCTGCGATCAAGCAGGATATTCATCATCATTTTGAACGGATCCAGACATTCCCCGCAGAATGTAGAAGAACTTCAAGGTCCAAGTGACGTGGAGAGGTGGAAATCTCACTGGTCAAGAAGTGAGCATTACAGGATTATGCTCATGTCACAGACAGGAATAACAATTTACATCCAAACATAAACGTAACATGGTTAGATGAATTCCGTGATCAGTTTGTGTGTCGATAAGACACCTGCAGGATTGTAATCATGGATACAAGAGCAGAGTTGGGAATGGATGCAGAGCCGATTGCTGCCAATGTGGCTGTCAACGCGACCACTACCACGCTTCCAATTGACAACGATAAACCATGTGCCTGCAACCAGTATCGACTCAAATCGTCGAAGTCAGGAAAACCCCCATACGACCTATTCACTTCCAAACTCCAATCTTTAACCCATGTCAGATCTTGACAAAGTTTGATGGATACTTGGATTCATGCAAATCCGTTGGACAACTGCTCTGAAGGTAATACGTATATTCTAGTCCGACAAAGGTTGTGAATTCAGCCTGAATTTCCTCTGGAAATTCCCACACTCTAAAGACCCTCTGGACCTGAAGGATGTGAACATACTATGACTAAATGCAAAAGAATAGGAACTTAAAGCTCACACACCTGACAGATGAACATCACCGACACAGCTTCATACAGAGCGGCACCGTCTCGATTGATGTTAGTGCCCATAGGAATGATGAAGCGCACAATGCTGTTAGCGCATCCATACTCCTCAGCACATTTCATGGCAACTGGCATACTTGCCGCACTCGAAGATGTTCCGAACCCTAACAGCAGTGCTGGCGTAAACTTCCTGCCACATTTACATACGATGATGATGATGATGATGACCTGTAAAGCGGACAAGGACAATGATCGTGAGATTCAATGTGGGAAAGAAATGAAAGACGCGACTTCTAACAGAATATATACCTGAAAATTTTGAAGGGATTCTGCTGGGACAGCACAAAAACGACGGTGGGAATCACCACACAAGAGTGTAAGCCAAACCCTACAATCACTGTGCCGACGTACAATGCCAGAGCTTTTATGAGCTCAACAAGACTGCAAGACTTCAGAATGGTGCTTGCCAGCAGAGACGCCACTCCAAGTGGTGTCACTGCAATCACCATATAAATCTGGGAAAGACATGCACGCGGTGTTTAGTATACTTAATATGATGAATGCAATTGAGCCTACAAGCTCTGAAATTCATATGAATACGAATGAAGAACCTACTGGGATATTGCCGTTATGAGAAATTCGTCAACGAATGTGTTTCCATATTTACGACTTTTCGCTCCAGATGATAATATGTAAAACTTAGTTCCAGAAAAGGTGGGCACTCACGAGCTTTAGAAAAATTTCGTTCAGAAGCTCAAAGGTACGAATAAGTTGCTCTGCTCTTTCACCTGGTAAATCCAAAACCAATTATCTTTAAATGCAAAGTTCTATGCCACAGGCAGCTCATCAGCTTTCAGAACTTTGTAATCGTTCAACAAGGGATCACATTACCAAGGCGTTGCTGGAACTCTTGACGCTGCCGTTGACAAGAATAAATAGAAACGATGAACAAATGAATCCAAATCACATATGAAATGTCATACCATAGCTGTTGAGTGCGCAGGCAAACACAATTGCAAATGTGATGACTCCCATGTAATTAGGCAGCGCAGCTGCTGCAATTATATTGGTAGGAACCAGGTCACGCCCAATATTCAGCAAGGAGCTAATCGCCGACTTCTCCGCATGCAACAGCCCTCTGCCCAACCCAATATGTATTATTACTTGGTGGCTAGAACATAGCAGTATTGAAATTCATAAGCACTGGAGGTTTAAAACAACCTCAGGGTCCTTTTGTAAAATTAGAAGGGTGGTTAACGAACGAAATCACGACTTAAGCGCACTCACAAAGAGGCAGTTATGTTCGCGTGCTCTCCACAATTCCCTACTTTAGCACTGTTGGTGAAGGGACTGCTCCGTCCCGGTTGAATTATGTACACGAGGGTTATACCCAGGGTGACTGCCAGTAGCATTGACATCAAGTAATAAAGCAAAGACCATCGAATGATTCGTCCAGCTCTGCACGCCACAATCCAAGTGTTCTTGTCAATCATAATGGGGGAAAAAAAATACAATTCATGACCAGTTTGACACTGGTGAGGTTTATTATTGTGAGAGAGCATTGAAGGTCATGTACCCGCTAGAAGAGTGACGCAGGTTGAAGACACCGCTCATGAGGGCAAAAACCATCAATGGTAATACCAGCTCCTGCAATGCCCGGATCAACAGCTCACCGGGATATCCTGCGCTCATGATTGTTCGTAGGTTTGTTTAGATAATCATGCTGAGTGCACAATGGGGACACTAAGCTGACACTTCATTACAAATTATTAGCTGCTGAAATCCGTCTATCGTATCCATTGCAACGCATGTCTTGTACGTTCCCTAGACTTGTGTACAGACTCTACGACAAGAAAATCTAACAATGAAACTCAAGCTTTGTCGTTGTGGGATGTACCTATGAGTTCGATGGCCAGTGGAGAGAGATGCGATTGGTACATAGAGAGACCACCGATCAAGCCGAAGCTTACTCCCAGGAGCGTCCACCATATTAGCATCTTCATTTGGAAGCAGTTGCTCCGAAATTGCTGCCATAGTGATTTCTTCACATTACCTGCCGGAGACACAGGAGGATCATCACAATTTTCAGAGTGAAAAAAACTCTTGACATAACACCACATGCTCAGACAAGTGATCAAATAGAACAGATAGATCTAATAGAACAAGATTAATCTGAGATAAAAGTACTCCAAGATCCTGCAAGCCTATGTGCAATACCAATACATGTCTACGTTGTTTCACGATATTGAAAGAAGGCAAGAATCCATTCCAGACGATTCAACTTTAGTACCTGTTTGAAGCAGAACGTAGCTAGCATCCACCTCAGGCATCGCAACGTGCACCATGGCGGCAAATTTCTTCTACGATGGAATTTGTTTCGCCTACAAGACATTTTTCATTGAAAAACACCCAAAGCAGCGTCAGAATATACTGTCTGTGGGCTCAGTTTATAAGGACAGTCAGCATCGCGCTCAAAATTGTAGGTAACATAACGAAAGCACCGTTCCAGGGAAACACTGGACATAAAGTTCTCTCAATCTGTTAACACCACCTAGTCGTTGTCACAGTCTTAGCTATGCTGCCTCTGGTCCTAATTCAGAATAGGAAAGTGTTTTCATAGAAGTGATGGTCCATTATACAATTTCTCAAAGGTTATGCTCTCAGAAACCAGATTGATGAGTGATGAGCGCTCAATCAAAGGAAGTGCAACAGCAAAAATTACAATTGCTTTGTCAGCTCAGGCCACTACGCAGTTATCATCTTAATAATACAAAAATAAAAATAAAACACACACCCAGAGCAGTGCCCGAAAATAATTTGAGACTTGGAAGTGTCAAAACAATCCCAAAGTAACGGCTAAGTTCAACAGGACGTTGAGGCAACGTGGACACGACGGCTAAATTAATGAGGCGACTCGGCGCACAAGACCGCCAGCAAATCAATGCACTCAGACAACCCAAAACCCTTAAGCCTCCAAAATTCACACCACTGCTCAGGCTCAGATGAATATTACACCTATTGATGCCAGAACATACCACGAGAGGTTCTCCTCGCACACGAATTTCCTCACTTTCCTGAACGTCGTGAATCAGAAGTTTGTCATCTGCAAGCTGTGCGATGCAGCCTGCACAGCCCCTTTCAGATCTACACGAGACACAGCAGCAATAATAAAGACCGTCTGACGAAAAAGAGAGTTCTGGACGAAAATCTCTAACTACACTAGGAGAATAAACGCTACTCCACGAATCGTGCTTCTCGAAGAATAAAATGCCAAACCCTCAGGTCTTACAACTTATTATTTCGCATGGGTCTTCACTGTGCAGATTGATTGTGATAAACTCTTACCACGAGATGAAGTTCTGCCCGATGATCGTTGTACTCCCTCACGACCTCTTTGTGAGGTTGCGAAGCACCGGCTCACTGCACCATTGGCTGCCCTCGCAGCACGCCTCCGAGTAGCCGCGAGCACCGTCGAACTACCAGTACTGATAGACACCACCACCTTTAGAAGTCCGCCGCTGCCTTAGACAATCGATCAAGCACCCTGAACTTCGCTGCAGCACCTTGCTGTTACCGAACCAGCAAGTAAACAAACCCCAAACAATTCCAAAACGATTCGTATCGCCTCGAATCTCGTCTCACATCACGCAAACAAACCATTAAACAATTTGGGACCCTCGGTAACTGCCGTGTATGAGAGGAACCTTTCCTCGTTTAGGTGCATCTCGTGAAAAATGATGGATTCTTCTCAAGCACGTGAACTGGAATTTGGACATGTTCTCAAATGAAATAAAAAACTCTGGAATTGCTCATTTATTGTGTAAGAGTGTGTACTTATTTTAATATACACATATATATATATATATATATATATATATATATCAAAGAAAAGAAGAAGTTATCATCACAATGATTGGATGACTGGGGCACACCACGGCCCAGATTATTGATTTTCTTGTTTTCATTGAGGCTTGTGGATGCAGGACAAGTGAAAAAAAAAAAAAAAAAAAAAAAAAAAAAAGGTGGCGAAGGTCAAACTTGCAAATGTGTTGAACTAGTGACACCTCCGAATTTACTTTCTGCGCAGAAACGGAATCGTAGATCCAGATTCTGTGATGGTAGGAGGAAGAGTCCGCTGGGCTTGGCAATCCCTGTGGTCTAGGTAACAGCTCGGGGGGATAAAGCTCCGGCTGTTGATCGATATCTGCAGCTTGAGACTAATCTACTTAGATTCCGCTCGACTCTCCTGTCGGACAGTTAGCAACTCTTGAAAGACCGCGCCATCAGCGGGCCACTTGCTTGGTCGGTAAGTATCCCAAGCATGCGTAACTGCGACGTGTCGTGAATCGAAGTCCTTCCACAGCCGCAGGAATGAATTCTCTGCGAGCTCCAAACAATAGACAGGGAAATTCGAAGGGTTGAAAGCTCCGATTTCGGCTGACGAACGATGGTGTAGTCACGTAGACCACGAGTTCGGCCAGCTGGGCGGGAAGCGTGGAAAAGTCTGTCTCAGATTCGTACTCAACCATTCTGCTCCTCTGGTTCGACATGAACAGATGCTCTTGTGGCCTATCTGGTCGCGCGCCTGCAACCTGTACTGAGTGCTGGCCCACTGACGGCGGCTTTTCAGGTCTCTTCCCGAGTCTCGTGCCACTGTTGTGGGAACCAACTGTTAAAGTGGTGAATAAGTTATTTGCGAGCGGACCTCGAGCGAATCCCACCACAATTTTTTTTTTTTTTTTTTTTTTTGTTTTTTTTATTTGTTTTTTTTTTGTTTGGTTTTGGAAGAAAGCTAGAACCGTCTTTGGAATCTGTGATGCCAACCACTGCGAACTAATCAGCAGTTTGCATTGCGCGATGGTAAAAGCATATTCTGAGATGCGGTTGATGGGTTTCAGAATCATTCGTTGCTTTGTGTTCAACCATGGTGCTCCTTTCGGGGCCGGTACTTGACGATGAATCTGTTGGCCGTGACCACCTCTACGGTGTTCGGCTGAAGCAGTCCATGGCTCTCTGCAAGCCTGATGATATCTCACCGCCTCATCACAAGTCCCGAGGTTTGTAGAGATTTTTATCTCGTGAATTGAATTGATGAACCAAAAAAATCCGCTGCATGCAATATTCGCAGCCTGATTCTAGCCACAGTTGGTTCTTCTTCTTAATTGCACCGTACGTTAGTGTCAACAAATTGCATCTTATCTTCTTCAGCGCCGCACAATCCCACTATTGGAATTGCCTGTGGGTGGGCAAGCACTTTCAAGGTTCCTCTTGCAATGATTCCTCTCGAATTCCATCCTGCGTTAGATTTGACAAATCTTACCATGTCAACGGGAAAACCTCACCATATGAACTTGGTTGGTTGCCACGGCTAAATTCACGGCCTCGAAAAGGTTAAGCATCGAATTTGTTTTCATTTCAAGCAAATACTAAGCACGAAGTTAACTTCTCATCGACGAATGGTGAATTTGCGGGGCTAAGAGCCCTTAAGGGAATTCACCACACAACGGCACCAAGAGTATTGTTCAATCGATCAGTAGGTCTCGAACACATACATCCTAATAGCATCAGCGGAATCCGAACCTGCGGCACGAGCCCACAGAGCGATTCCTCGTGATCGAACCCCCTTCGAAAAACAAAACCATGGGGATCACCGCGAGCTTGCGATCATCCGGCATTGAAATCACCACCCCTCCAGCATTGTTCCAGCCGCATCCAGGAAGCGTTCCACGATCGGATTCGCCATTGCTCGGAATGCCCTCATGGATAATGCTTGCGAGTATCGAAGGATTGCAAAAGCAAGAGCATACAGATCGCAACTCTTTCGACTCTGAACCATCAACAATAACAAATCGCTCCCAAGGGACTGCAAAATCTTGTGACCCAATTCGCCTCGCAATTCTCATCAATCGGAGTGTTTCAACCCTAAACCTAACCTAATTTAGAGGAATGATTTTGAAGATTGGTGTAATCATTTTAAGCTTTTTTTGCTTGGATTTCTACTAAAGAATGTAAGATGTTGTGAGGGTAGGAGGAAGATGGTACTTAAATGGAATCTATTTAGAAATGTAGATATTTCATGTGTTTTAGAATTTTTATTAAAAAAAAACAAACAAATTTTATATAAAATTGTAACTGATAGTTCTATTTAAGGTTTGAGATACTTAAGTTGTTTATTATTTGTACAGTTTATAAAAAAATTAATTTGTTTCTTAATCAAAATTTAGATTTTTTATACTCTTTTTTTTTTTTTTTTTTTTTTTATTCTAGGAAAAATATCACACATGCTCCTAAACTTTCTCAAAATATCAAAAATATCAAGAATATCCCTCAAGTTTTGATAACATCACACATGCCCTTCAACTTTGTGATAATTGCAAATTTGTCCCTTGGACTCATAACCTATCTATTCCTATTTCTTTTTATAGTTTTTATAGGGAACTAAAGCCTATGCTTTTTCTTAGTGCTTGGGCCCTATGTAAACTCCTTGCTCCTATTCATGCCTCCACTACATTCACCGCTATTACATCCATTATTCAACTCACCTCCATCCCTCTTTTCGCATCTTCCTTCATACACTCTCATTCACACATACATGCCATCATTGAATCAATATAATAAGTTCATCATGGCCTCTACGGATTCTTATACAAATCATACATTAGCTTCAATTCACAACAATTGTAAAAAATCAAACATGGCCATGAACTATTTTTAGTTTGTTAAATTTGTAAATTAAGTTTTGGCTTCTCATACACAATTGCATCGACAAACCACTAACACGAAATAATTGTATCAAATACAATATCCATCTTTATTTTAAAAAAAATAAAAAAATCACAAAATAAAAACTTAACATAAGTATTAATATAGATGAAATTACAAACCAAATACAAAATCTTGCAAAGTAAGTAAAAAACATGCATTACAAAATCTGGTGGATTTTAATACACTGTCACGATGTCGTGTTGTAGTTCGGCTACTATATGAAAATAATATAATTATGTACTTAATATATAATTTATTAAGTAACATGGTGAGAGCCATGTTAGTAGATTTTAATTGGTTGTAGAATAAAATTTGATTATTACTTTGAAAAGAGGTTGTTTAAAAAGATTACTATAGAATTTGTATAACTTTAATTTCTTTTTGATAGTGGCTTTTAAGATTTGTTTTGGTTGATAGTAACTTCTAAATATTTAGAGTCACCTTTGTTAGACATTGGTGACATTTGAAAACTTATTTTGGTTCTTTTATTTGGTGTTTAGAGCATACATTATGTAAATCTTATAAGAAAAAAGATTGAAGAAGGATTTTGGTAGCAAAGGGAGTAATTAGGGCACCAATATAGATGAATGGAGATGAAAAATAAAAATCTCCATTCCTATTGGTCAAAAATCATGACCAATGGGCTTTGAGGAGGCTGCCCGAGGCCATATTAGGGATTAGGGTTAGTTTCTCGAGGCATTCGAAGATTGAAGGCTAGGATCAGAAGTTTTAGGTTTTTGGTAAAGGTTTTGGTGTAAGTTTTGTGTCATTTGAGGTTTTTATGAAGAAGTTATAGGCGCTCAAAGTTAAGATGTTAGTTTTGGACCTACTGTCACTCTTTTGGGCATAACGCACGCGTACGGACGGAAATTGAGGATCGGCGACCGCGACTGGAGAGAACACTTTTGCGGCTATACTTTTCACATATTGCTTACTGGATTCTAACTTGGGGTGAAGGAGTTATTGGATTTTGAAGTCAACACATGCAATCTAAGGGTAGTAAGTAAACCGATTTACTAGTGTTTGTCTCTTGAGCTATATCTTGAGCAATTTGACATGGTTTTGGCTCAAAATTTCAAGGAATGTGTAATTTCATGTTAATAAACTTTGTGTGTAAGTTTTATGACATTTGAAGTTCGGATTTTTGAGATATAAGGAAAATAGTTTTTCAGGTGCTTGTAAATTAGGGTTTGGAGTGTCTACTAGGGTTTCTTAGATGCCAGAAGATCGGGAGTGAATTTGTGGTTGGTTTTTTTTTGGTAAAATTTAAGGATAAATTAAACCTATCTTGTAAATTTGAAACAAACTGAATGGTTAGATCAATAGTTATGATTTTCTAAAATTCAAGGCAAGAAAATCCTTCGCGGGAAAAATACGTTTTGAAGGGATTTTGTTATATTTGGAGTTTTATACAAAAATAAAGGAGTTTTGGAAGCCAAGAAAAGAATCATATAAAGGTTAAAGGTACACTCTCTACAACTAGACACCCAGTGTATTCCCAGATAGCAAATCATGCCATATGACAACGGATATATATATTTACCTCAATAGTTACTTATATGATTAAGTAGAAGTAGATAAATATAGAATAATTTCATAAATTCTTCTAAAAAAGCTTCTTAGAAGCTTCATAGATGTGGTTTTGACTTTAGATGTATTTGTAGGTTAGAAACTTGACCAAAAAACTAACCATGTATTGGTAGCTTGAAGAACAAGTTACCTCCGTGTAGTAGCTTGTGGAACAAGCTAACAATGTGGCGTATACATAGATAACTTGCCTTATAAGATAAAACATGTGGCTAGCAAAGTCAACACATGTTGAAGGTCCTATAGGATATCGCCACGTAGCTCTTAGTTAGATAGTATATATAGAGGCAAGATTGAAGCCTTCTTCACTCTTGTCAATGCCTTTCTAGTCTTAGTCTTGTTTCAAGACTTTCTAGTCTTCTTGTTTTTGGCAATAGCCATTCTAGTTAATATTACATCACCTTTTGAGAGACTTTCTAGTTCTCTTTAGTGATAGAAGAGTGTATTGAAGATTTTCTTTCTTCAAGTTTCATGTTCCTGACATACACATGATGAAGAATGAAGCTTAAATTTCGGATTGTAGATGTAGAGTGATTATCGCAATATGACATGATATGATTAAAGTAGATGTGAATGTAAATGCAAAGGAGGAGGATGGGATAGAATGATACAATCAAAGAGACCTGAATTTGGAAAGAGCTCAAGCTTAAGCTCTGCTATATTTTGAAGCCAACAACAACAACAAATAAGCCTACAAACTGATCTAATGTTAAAGATATGAATTAGAAGAAGATGCATAGACTTAAAAATTTTGTGTTAAAAGAAAAATGACAAAATAACAATAAAGTAGTATGTATATTAAAAAGCAATTAGAATGGCTATTGCCAAAAGACAAGAAAATTAGAGACTCTTAAATCTAGACTAGAAGCAAGAAAGAAGTTGACAAAAGTGTAAAGGGCTTAACTCTTGCCTCTATATATACTATCTAAGTAAGAGCTACATAGTGATGTTCTATAGGACCTCTAATATGTGTTGACTTTGTAAGACACGTGCCTTAGATTATAAGGCAAGTTTCCTATAAGAGGGCCACATAGTTAGCTTATTCTTTAAGCTACCAACATGTGTGGCATATGGCCAACTTGTTGACCATGTTTTTAATCTAAAAAGTCAATTATAAATATCTATAAAGTCAAAGCAGCATCTATGAAGCTTCTAGGAAGCTACTATAAAAGATATTATGGAATTGACCTACTTTTACCTATTAGTATCTAAATCATATAAATAATTATTGATTTATATGTATATGTCCATGACATCCACTCAAATTCCATTACCATTCTTCTTCCTTTGATTCTATAGGTTCTATTGGTCAAACAACTTTGAAGCTTATGCTTGCTAGTATCGGAAGTATTTTATAATCCATTAATAAATGTATCACTAAATTCAATATCACCAATAATATCTTGTTAAATTCAATTATTGAAAGAATGTAATTGGTTGACTTACAAAGTTGGTTTTTTGATCATACAATGGATTTTTGGTTAGATAGTTTCTACTAGAATCTAAGGTATACATGCAAAATTTGGACCTTCATACTTGTAGGCTTTGTGAATTCTTAATTTGGTGTTTAGTGGCATTGATGTGTATGAATCTACTGCAATTGTTGTAAATTGAAGCTTGAATATGATTTGTATAGGAATTGATGGACACCATGATGAATTTGGTATACTAGTTCAATGAGGGTATGCAATTATAAATATATAAAGAGGGATGTGAGAAGGAAGACATAGGTGAGTTGAGCAATAGAAAACTATTGTTATGAGTGCAACAGGGGTAGAAATATGAGGTTTGTGCAAAGCTCAAGTATTAACGAGAAGCATAGGCTTTGGACTCCAGTAAAAACTATAAAAAGATAAGAATAGATATGTTATCACCTTAAAGAGAAAATTTGTAATTATTACAAAGTTGAAGGGCATGTGTGATATTATCAAAACTTGAGAGATATTCTAGATATTTAAAAAAAAATTCAAGACCATGTGTAATATTTGCCCTTCATTCTATATTTATATTCAATTAAATTACATAAATTTGTCGATAGAATTTCTTTCAAACATTATCAAAATAAAACTAAATAATATTCAAGAGTCTACTTTATAGTTGAGTTTTTAGCTTATTAATAATGAATATATATAAATTAGATGTTCTTCAAGCTTATAAATAATACTAAAATAAATTAAATAATTATTTCTATTTATATATTTTTTTAATTGAAAGAAGATTTTAATAATAATCTTCATTAACTTTTTAAAAGATTTATTTATTTTATGTATTGATTAATATCTTATAATTTTATAACAACTCCAATAAATCTAAGTTCTTATATTTTATTATTTTATTCATTACTATTTATATATAAAAGAAAAAATTAATAAAGAATTTTTTTTAATAACTTGCAACCAAATATTTTTGAACTTATATTTTTTATAGTATCTTTTATACTTTTAAACAAATAAATCAAAAATTATTTCAAACTATATTATAGACATAAATCTTAATATTTTTTCTACCAAAGATAATTATTACAATCTTTAAAAGTTATATTAGATCAATTTCTTTTATGATTAAAAATAATTCTTCTTATTTATTATTTTTAATAAATTTATATTTTTTATTAGACTTTGAATTGTAGTAGAAGAAGTTGTGAGCAAATAATATCACATTTTATAGAATATATAGAATTTTATTTGTCTACTTGCACTATTTTATTGTAATTAAGTATACAAACTTTCTTGCCATTTTAGAAGTCTTACAGTAGCTTTTGCTTAGCTTTACTCTATATACATATTCTCTCTTTAGAAATTAATAATAAAATTAGCTTTAAATTTAATAAATATTTAACATGGATGTTTATTATTTTATAGTATTCTTTCTAGATTCTATATCTTTGGCCAATTTTTATAGATTTTAGTATGCACATGACACCTTCTTTTGGTCTTTTTTGTATAAAAAAACTTAATTCCTTATGTCAATGCATTACACATGCTAAATTTTAAAATATAAATATATCAATTATAATTTTTTCTATTACTACCAATTTAAACTATCTTATGATTTATTTTTTATATTTAAAATCTTTATTTAATTTTTTCTATTTTTCGATTTTTATTATTTTTTTCTTTTTTATTTTAGATTGATACAAACTTATAATTTACAACTCACCATGTTATTGAAATTGCTACAAAATAAGTATTTACAATTCTTAGATAATATCTTTAATATTATTTATAATTATTTATGGATTTTTTTAAGATAATAAAAACTTTAATATTTATATATTGTGAGTTTTTAAATTATATTAAATATTTTTTTATTAAATTATATATAGTCTAAAGCTATTTTTTTAAATTTATTTTTATTTATTAATTTTCTTTTTTAATTAATTTTATTTTTTAATTTTGATTTTTTTAAAAAATTACGTAAAATTCAAATATAAGTATTTTTGGTTTTATATTCTTTGAAAATAAATCACCATGTATGTGAGAATAAAATTTACCTCTTACCTTAAATCACAAGATAGCTTTAATTAAGAGTTTTTTATAATTAGTGGTATGAAGTGAGATAAGCAATTAACAAGAAAAAAAGAAGAAAAAATATAAAATAAGTTTTAAAAAGGTAACTAAGTAATTATACACTCCAAAACTAAGTAATTACACACTTCAAATCTTGTTAAGATAAAAATCCAATGAACTGTTTTAATTGTTATTAGATAAAAATTTATTTTATATTTTTATTATTTTATATATTTTTTTCTTTTCATGATGGTTCAGCGTATAGTATACAAAGGTATCTTAGAGAGGCCTTGAGGCCTTAGTCTTATACTCCAATCTACATCAAAGATACTATAATCTATATAGAACTTATCTATCTTCTGTTCTACAAGGACTATATTAGATATTGATTCTTCTATTTTCTACTAATAGGACTATTTTTTTACAATTTTGATTTCACTATGGTGTTTAAAAATATCCAATTAGCTTATAAATAATATTTAGTCTTCAAATCTTGCTTCATTTCTTCATAAAAACTTTTAAGATGATAAATCTCAATTTTACTAAATTCTATGGACATATATTTATTGTAATTATTATTTAGGTAATATAAATAGGTAGAAGTAGGTAAGAGTAGATAAATTTCATAATATTTTCTACAAAAGCTTCTTCAAAGCTTTATAGATGTTGTTTTGACTTTACATGTGTTTGTAGTTGATTGATAGATTGAAAACTTGGTCACAAAATTAAACACATGCTATACGTTGTCATGTTGTGGTTTGACTACCATGTGAAAATAATGGATTTATATATTTAATACAAAATATACTAGACAATATGGTAAAAGCCATATTAGTGGATTTTTATTGGTTATAGGAGAAGATTTTGGCTATTTTTTTTTAAAAGTATGTAATCATATTAACAAACTTTATGTAAAAATTTTGTGGCATTTGGATTTTAGGTTTTGGATTTTTGAAATATAAAGAAAATAGTTTTTGGATGCTTGTAGATTAGAATTTAGAGTACCTCCTAGGATTTCAAAGATGCCAGAAGATTGGTAATAGATTTATGGTTCATTTTTTTGTAGTAAAGCTTAAAGATAGGATCTATATTAAATAAAAATTTGAAAAAAATTGAATGGTTGGATCAAGAAATATGAATTTCTAAAGATCAAGGTAAAAACATCCTTTGTGAAAAGAAAATATTTTGAAGGTTTTTATTATAATTTGAGCTTTTGTACAAGATAAAGGGATTTTTGGGAGATAAGGCATCATATATAAACTAAAGCTAAATTCTCTACAACTAACTATCTAATGTATTCTTAGATTGCAAATCATGCCATATAACAACATATTGATAGCTTACAAAATAAGCTAATTATGTAGTGTCCATATAAAAAACTTATTTTACAAGTTAAGATATCTATCGTACAAAGTCAACATGTTTTGGAGGTCCTAGAGAATGTTGCCATGTAGCTATAAGGTAGATAGTATATATAGAGGCAAGAATAAAGCCTTCTTCATTTTTGTCAATTTTTTTTTTGCTTTTAGTCTGGTTTTAAGAAGTTTCTAATTTTCTTATCTTTTGGCAATAATCATTTTAATTTCTTTTTACTGTACATACTTCATTATTTCTATTTTGTTATACTTCTTTAAAAAAGTCTCACTTGTTTATTTACTTTGATTAAGTTTTTGTTTCTCATAAATTGACAAGAATATACTTTCAATATCAAAACTTTGTCTTTTTTTAATTAAGAGTAGATTGCTCATTTTTCTTTATAAAACATAAGAATATTAAAATTTTTAAGATTGATATTATTTTTAGTATTTTTTCATTTTTAATTTCTATTTTTTTCTTATCTTAAATAATATTAAATATTTTTTTTTTCTAACTATTATTATGGGAGAGTTTGTCAAATTAATGAGGACAATGGTACAAATCTAAGAATAATTAAAAAATTTAATGCAATGCATCAACTCAATTTACTATCACAACAAAGAATAAGAATGAAAAAAAGTGGAGATATAGAGATAATTAGAACTACTTCAACATTTACACTAAATCATGTTCCTGCTCTTATGGTAGAATATCATTCAAGTTCTAAAAAAGTAAGAATTCCTTCACTTAAAAATTTTGATAGTACAACATTAAAGTTTTGACGATTCAATAATCAAATATAATTAGTAATTGAACTTCAATTCCAAAGCTATCCAACTCAAAGATCATAAGTTAGGTTTATTGAAATACTATTTTTTAATTCTACATTATCATGGTTTCAACTTTCTTTGAATGATGTGATTCAATATTGAATAATTTGAAAGCTTTTTTTGGCATAGTTTCAATCTATGTATGGAAAATATGATGTAGTTTGTATTACAATAAACAAGATCCATATTTTATAAAAAAAAAATCAGTGAATATCATTGTATGCTTTATAATTTAGAAAAATTATAATTAATATTAAGTAAAATGATTCTATATTTAATAGCTCATTTCTTTATGGATTACAATATGAGGTAAAGAAATTCATGTTAAATTTACATGATCTTCAAATATTGAATCAAATAAATGATTTTGTTGTAAAGTGTGATAGTTGAATTTTTAAATTTAGTGCAATAATTATATAAGTAGGCCTCAACATTATTACAATTCAATGGCAATACCAACTTTTTAATACATACCTTCAAAAGTAAAAAATATATAAATTAATGTGGTATATTTCAAATATCTTACTAAAAAAGAAAAGACTCATTGTCATCAAGAATGATTGTATTTATATTTTAAAGAACTAAAACACATTATTTAATATTGTCCAAAAAATTGATACAATTATAAAATAAGAAGTATGGCTATTAAAGAAGATAATATGTCAAAAAATGATTTTTTTTAGCTATAATAAAGATTATTCAGTTGGAACTTTACACATGTTACAAACATACATACTTACTCTAGTAAGTACCTATATGATTAGATAGAAGTAGATAAAAATAGATTAATTTTATAATATCATTTAAAAAAGCTTATTAGAAGCTTCATTGATATGGTTTTGACTTTATACATATTTATAGTTGAATTTTAGGTTAAAAACTTTGTCAACAAATTAGCCATGTATTATACATATGTGTAGCTTATGGAACAAGCTAACTATATGGTGCACACAAAAAAAACTTGTCTTGTAAGTTAAAACATGCGGCTTACAAAGTCAACATATGTTGGAGGTCCTATGAAATATTGCCACTTAGCTCCTAGATGGATAGTATATAGAGGTAAGAATAAAACCTTCTTCACTCTTGTCAATTCATTTTTTGTTCCTATTATAGTTTTAAAAGTCTCTAGTTTGTTGGTAATAGCCATTATAATTTCTTTTTAATATATATACTTCCTTATTTTTATTTTGTCATATTTCTTTGAAAAAGCCTCATTTATTTATTTACTTTTATCAGGTTTTTGTCCTTGACAGATTGACAAGAGTGCACTTATAATATTAGAACTTTGTTTTTTATTTTTTTATTTATTTATTTTTATTAAGAGAAGATTATCCCTTCTCTTGACAAGATATGAGTATATTAGAAATTGTGGATTACCATCTTATAAATTTTTATTATCAAGGATATGAATTAGAATAAGATGCATAAACTTGAAAATCTATTTCAAAAGAAAAATGACAAAATAGCAATAAAGTAGTATGTATATTAAAAAGAAACTAGAATGGCTATTGCCAATGATAAAAAAACTAGAAACTCTTAAATCTAGACTAGGAGCAAGAAAAGAGTTGACAAGAGTAAAGAAGACTTCATTGTTGCCTCTATATATACTATCTAACTAGAAAATATGTGGCAATATTTTATAGGCCCTCTAATATGTGTTGACTTTGAAGGACACATGTTTTAACTTACAAGATAAGTTTTCTATGAGTGGACCACATAATTAGCTTGTTCTTCAAGCTACCGATATGTGTGGTACATGGCCAACTTATTGACCATGTTTCTAACTTAAAAAGTTAGTTAAAGACATCTATAAAGTCAAAGCAACGTCTATGAAGCTTTTAAGAAGCTTCTATAGAAGATATTATGGAATTGACTTATTTTTACTTACTATTATCTAAATCATGTAAGTAATTATTAGTTTACATGTGTGTATTTGTGACATTATTCCACCTTTTAGAGATGAGTTCCACAATGAGTAGTCTTCATATATTGAAAAAATTCAAGATGTGGCAAATTGTATTTGTCACATACTCCAATCTTTGTTCTCTTTGAAGATAGTTGATAGGTCCTCTCAGCCATTGACAATGTCCCACACCAGGGCAAGAAAAGTACCCTATTATTTGGTCATTATTGAGGCCTTTGTAACTTCCTTCAAATAAAATATTTGAAACACTATCAGGAGTTGTTCCTACCTCTAATAAAATTACCAAACATCGAAAGTCTCTTCCAAGGTTGTGATATCAAACACGTTGTATCTTGTTGTCAATTTGAGAAAAGACATGTCATTCTTAAGGATCTTTATCTCAATTTTGTCATCTTAAAGGTTGTGAAAATTACAATGTCTCATCTAGTAAGTCTATAAATGAAAGCTCTTAAGTTGAAGCTACTAAATGTTGATACTCTATCTCCTTAGCGTCACAAATATATAGAAGCTACAAAAAAAGATAGAAGATAGAATGGAATCTTCTTTAGACCTTGTTTCTTTTATAATAAAGATTTATTATTCTTCATCTTGATTTAGATAGATGTCGTTGTCATACTGTAATTGCTTATAATATATAAAAATTAATTAAGATATATAATATATTTGTAAGTCTTAATATAGATTAAAATAGTTAGTAAATAAATTTAAAGAAAATTGATATAAGAAAATTTATTTGGAGATTTATTTATTATGATTATTGTATTTATATTATGTAGGATTTAGATATTTAGTATAAAACTTAAAAAAAGGTTGGAGTTTAAAGATGAAAGTCTAAACTATTGAGAAGCTTATTGAAAAGTATGAAAACAAGATATGATTGGATGAAGGCAAGGGGTGAAGACCTTCATCCCTATTGATCGAATGTCATGCCCAATACGCTTTAAAGAGGCTACGCGAAGCCTTATTAGAGATTAGGGTTTTACTTTTGGAGGCATTTGAGCTTTGAAGGCTAAGATCAGCAAGTTTAAGATTTGAGGTATAATTTTAATGAAGAATTTGTGTAATTTTTAGTTTTGTGAAGGAAATATAAGTATTCAAAGTTAAGATGTCAAATTTGTATCTATTACCACTCATTGAAGCATAATATATGCATATGGAGATCAATAAAAGATCAGTGACTGGAGTTAAAAAGAATACTTTCTTGACTATATTTAACATATATTGTTTGATGAATTTTAAGTTTAGATGAAGGAGTTATAGGGCATTGAAGATAATACATGTAATTCAAAGGTAGTAAGTGAGTCATTTTGTTGATAGTAATGGTTCGAGCCATATCTTGAATTTTTGGACGAAGTTTTAGCTTAAATTTTTTGTAAGTATGAGTTATTAGGTAAAAAAGCTATAGATCAAAGTTTCATGGTATTTAAGTACTTATTTTGTGAGATATGAAGAAAATAGCATGTACATGTATGTAAGCTAGGATTTAAAGCTATTCTTAGGATTTTAGTGATATCTCAAGATCCATAATAAATTTGTAGTTGAAATTTTTTTTGATAGATTTTGAAAGTATATGAGTACTTTATGTAAAATTTAGGATTTTTTAGAAAATTTGATTGTGAGATATGAGTTGTTGAAGTTCAAAAAATATTTTTCATAAGGATATATAAGGTTTAAAGATACTTTATCATATATTTGGATGTTTTCTTGGTACTTGGGCTTATATATTGATATAATTGTCCAAAAAGAAAAAATATTATATATAAAAACTTGGTATTTTTATTTCTTAGACTTGGTTGAACATTTAGTGGGAACTAGAAGTTTAGTGTTTTTTTGAAGAAAACTCTCTCTACCTTGACATATTGGTGCTTTCACTAAGAAAGCCTTAAGTCACTAATTATCTTAACAAGTTAAGATGGGAGATCAAATCCTTGGATTTGTATTATCAAGTGACGTAGGTACCCATGATTTATTTAGTACATTTGTCTAATTTATGGAAGAAAGGCAACAGGTGCATGGAGAGGATAGGAATACCACCAAAGCCTTATAAGTAGTGGTGGATAAAATTAAAAGGTTTGATGGGAGGAACATCACTAAGTTCCTCAAGATTTATATATGTGAAATGAGGGTGCATCAAGTTTTAGAAATGAAGATGTTTACCACCTTTAATTTGGTAGTGGTAATAGAAATTAGAGAGAGGATACAAGAGTTGCATATTGAGACTGTATTATGGAAGAAATTTGAAGAACTCTTGAAAGATGAATTTTTTGAAGAAGATTCAAAAAGAATAACAATTTTTTTTTTTTTGGAATGGATTGAGTAAAGGCCAGGGAATCAAATGGCTCCAAATGGATTAATCAGGAAATTTGAGGCTAAGTTTGTGCAATTACTATGGCAAGAGAAGTAGCTCTTAGAAACAAGAAAAATTGGATTATTTTTATAAGCAGTTAATCAATATTTGGAGGACAAGTTGTTCTTTAATCAAGCAAATAAGACATTTGAAAGTAGTTTTACAAATAATTAGAAGCTAATGAAAGAGACAGTAGGACTTTTGGGTAAACAACAGAAGTTTAAGACTTGTGGTTTAATATCAAGATTGAAACTAGTGCCTACATCTCAGAATCAAAAGCCACCTCAAAAGGTGACCAAGACTATCAAGGATAGTACTCTTGAAGAATTGATCTAGGACATACAAGATTTGAAGGTGGAAATGACTGACTTGAAGAAATCTAAGATAGCAAATTCATCAAAGACAAAAAGTAATTAAGGCTAGTTTCCTACCAACTATAGAAGACGTGATCAAAGAAGCTAAAGCTATCAGAAAAATGACTAGGTAGAATGATACAGTTGATGCTATTAATATTAAAGCATATTTATGTGAGAACAAACATGATGATGATTTATATAATGCCATAGTTGAAGAAAAAAGAGATAGAGCTATTCATGAAGAGAATTTTGTTGAGCCTGAAAATAAGAGGAGATCTCCAAAAACAAAGAAGTTTTTAAGGAACAAAAATTGGAGAAAATGCCTTCTTCTACTCATCCTAGTAGTGCACCCTTATGAAAAGAGTGGTAGAAAAAGGACAAAGAGAAGGAGAAAGATGATGCAAGAAAACTTAAAGATAAAATTCCTACTTATAAGCTTCAATTAAACATTGAAATATCTACAAATATGAAGAGCATTTTAGAGGAGAAGATCTTAGATGCAAAAATTGAATTCACTCTAAAAAAGGCTCTTGATTTAGTTAAGAAGGGTTTCGATGAATTGATCATCAATGTGATAAAGAAGAAGAGACAAATGATAGCTAAAACTATTACGATAGAGGCATTGGATACTCGGGTAACTATGGATGAAGAAGAAGAGATAGGGCAACTATTTGCACATTTTACAATGTCAGAAGTTAAAAATAAGGTTGATATGGAAGATGAGGCTTCAATTAAATATGAAGAGGCTATAGAAGAGCATCAAAGGAAATATGTATCTATGGAATTTACTAAGATAAAGAAGAATGCTCAAAAAGCATGTATAAATACTTGCTCTAAATGTGATAATGATGGAATAGAAAATAGTAGCTATTCAATTCTTTATTGGACTAGAGCTACTACGGAGATATATGTGAGGTTGGAAGAGTCTAAAGATCCAATTTTAGCCTTAGTTGATTATGGATCTAAAATCAATATTTATGTCAAGGCGGATATATGAAAAAAATAAGTGGCCAATTGATACCAATCATGGTTGGATAATTAGAGTTGCAAACAACCAACAAGATAATTTATACGGAGCTTATTCAGCTGTAAAGATTAGGATTGGAGATGTGGAAGTAGAAAAAAATTTCTTTGTGTAAAACTTTGCTATATATCTAATAATACTTGATCAATCCTATATTACAACTGTTAGAATGGAAACTAGAGTCTTAAGTCTTATGGTTCACATTATGCCAAGATTTATAGTTGAAATAGAAGAAAAGCTATACAATTTATTAT
Source organism: Physcomitrium patens (assembly GCF_059467195.1). Classification (NCBI taxonomy): domain Eukaryota; kingdom Viridiplantae; phylum Streptophyta; class Bryopsida; order Funariales; family Funariaceae; genus Physcomitrium; species Physcomitrium patens. The sequence continues at coordinate 2,930,484 of NC_143433.1, read as the reverse complement.
TGTGAAACCTATCCATGAGAGGCATAGAGAATAATTAAGAAAGATGTTTGTGGAGCTAGGAAACAACTTTGTGGATTTCTAGAAAGTATCCCTGTAGAATGAGGACACATGGATGCAAATAAGTTATTTTCAAATCTCAATGTAGATAATATGAGTTTTATATTTTTAAACTTGACTAGTAATGGATTTGTGAGTATTCAAAAGATTAAAGATTTAGATTTTGTAAATAGAAGAAAGATGAAGAAACAAGAGAAAAACTTAAAAAGAGTGGATTTAGTTTCAAGTGATGAAGCCATAATTGGAGTAATAGAAGAAATAGGTTTGGAAGATGGTTTAATAAAGGTTTTGGAGAATTTAACTATAAGCATAGATAGAAGTGCTATAGTAGAAATATATTTAAGACAGACTTATGAAGAATTAGAAAAGATAGTAGCAAATGGTGGACATGCTACATGCTATGGATTGAAACATGAGGCTAGAGTACAAACTAAATATAATGATATGACAAGAAAGGTAAAGCCTATAGCTACCCAATTACTAGTTGATACTATGGAACATATTTGGCAAGGAATTAAGAAGCTAAGTCTAAGAGAAAGGTACAAAATTGGACATCAATTTACTCAAGAATCATTAGATAAATTGAAGATTAGAGGGGGTGATTTCTTGACATCAACGAAGAAAAATATGTTTCAAGAAATACTTATTAAGCATGGTAAGGCATTTGCCTTAACTCCTAAAGAAATTAGATGTGTGGATCCTAATGTTGTAATACATATGGTAATCTTTATTGTGCGATATGTACCATGGGATTTAAAGCCTATACTTATGCCTAGAGCTTTGCTTCCAAAATTGATAGAACTATTAAAGGAAAAGATGAAGATGGATATTTTAGAATCTTCAATTACTTCCTATTCTAATAAATGGTTCATAGTACCCAAGAAGTCATGGATATTAAGGTTTATTCAAGATATGCAACGTGTAAATAGAGTAATTATTTGAAACATGGAATTAGGTCCGATAGTAGATGAAATAGCTGAGCAATTTGTAGGTCATGCCATCTATTCTATTGGAGACTTATATTCTAGATATAACCAATTTTAATTAGCTAAAGAAAGTAGGGATTTAACTAGTATGAAGATTCTTTTGGATTTAATGAGGATATATATCTTACTTCAAGGTGCAACCAACTGAGTGGCTCATATGCAAAATGCTATGAACCAAATATTGAAAGAATTTATAATTGAGAAAATCATTTTATTTTTGGATGATATACCTATTAAAAGAGATAAAAAAGAAGACAACGATGAGACTATGGAAGTTGAAGGTTGTAGAAAGTTTGTCAAGAGGCATATTGAAGATGTCGCTCGGAGAGATTAGAGTCAATTAATTTCACGTTATCTTTGAAAAAATCAAGCTTTGGAATTGATGAGATTCTAGTGGTAGGATACATGAGTAGCAGGTATGGTAGGAAATCAAATCTTGATAAAATTGATGTTATATCTATAATAAAAGCTTATAAAAATGTTATTAAAGTTAAAAGTTTTTTAGGAGCAAGTATTTTCTATCACATTTGGGTGCCTCACTTTGCCCATATCTCTGAGCTACTATACAAGTTATTGAGGAAGGGTAAGGGATTTGTTTGGAAAGAAGAAAAATAAGAAGCTGTAAAAAATCTGAAAAAGATATTGAGTTCACCACTTGTACTTAGACAAGTAGATTATCAATGTGGAAGATCAATGGTTTTAACAATGGATACAAGCCCTATAGCAATTGGATGGGCTATTGGACAAGATGATGTATAAAGAAGAAGATTTGCTATAAGGTTTGGGGCTAGGGTTCTTACAAAGCGGAAAAGAACTTATCCCTAAATTAAAATGGAGCTTTGGAGAGCTTTCATTATTTTGAAGGCTGAGAGAAATTATTTGATTGGAGCAAGTATGGTTTTGAAAATAGATTATTTGCCATTATCTGGAATGATAATTAACTATACTACTCCAAATATTGCCATGTTAAGATGGATAGCCTACATAAGAATATTGAATCCTATTTTAGTACATATTACTGGCAAAAAAAACTTAGTGGCAAATAAATTGTCTAAAGCTAGATATACCTTTGAAGAGGAAAAGATGGTACATGAAAGAAGTGAAGATCAAAAATAGAAGAATTATGGAAATTCATTTGCTACTGATAGAATGGATTTTAGTAATAAGGTTCAAAAATTCTATGAAGGTTTATATGAAGGCAAATTGAAGGATATTAAAATTTATTTTAGCTCAATGAAAAAATAAGAAGGGTAGATGGATAAAATCTTCAAAGATATTAGACATAAATGCTATTGTTATTTACTTAGGGATAGATTCCTATAGAAGAGGCCAAAAAGAAGTGATAAAATCCTATTGAAAATAGTAAGAGATCTTGAAACTAAGTTTAAGGTTTTAAGAGAATATCATGATACACTTTGGATAAGGTACAAAGGAATTTGGGCCACATATATCAAGATCAAGGGAAGGTATTGGTAGAAGGATTCATACAAAGATGTAGAAGACTTTGTGAATACATGCATAAAGTATCAACTATAATCTAAAGTTAGGTACAGAGATGGATTACATCTTACTTATCCACCTTCAATATATTTTCTATAGATAGTTGATTTAGTAGCTATGCCATCAAGACTTTGGAGTTTAAAATATTTGATTTTAGCAAGAGAAGAGCTATCAAATTATGTTGAAGAAAGGACTTTGAGACCCAAGACTACAAAGGTAGTATGTAGGTTTACACTGGAGGACATCTTTAGCAGATATAGTAGCATTTGGAGGGTGAGAGCTGATAGAGGAGAATTGGATGCCATTGAAGCAAGAGAATTTTTCAACAGGTACTGAGTTCAATTGAAGTTGACTACTTCTTATAATCCTGAAGTCAATAGAAAGAGTGAGAGGGATCATCGTCCTATCATTTATGCATTGATTAAGGCATGTAAGGGTAAGTTAATTCAATGGCCTAAAGTACTTCTATTTGCTTTATGGACTAATAGAACCACTTATAGTATTGTCACTAGTTATATGCCCATAGAGTTAATGTTAGGATAAAAATCTATGATGCCACTTGAAGAAACCTATCTTACATGGATGTTTTTATCTTAAAGATGATATTAATAGAAAAAGATTATTAGAGCTTTGAATCTAATAGTTGGATAGGTTACTTAAAGACCTACAAATTACAGTTGAGAGGTTAAAGGAAGCAAATTTGAAAAATAAAAAAAGATTTGATAAGACTCATAGGTTAAGGTCTAAGCTTATAGAGATTGGACATTGGGTTCTAGTTTATGATAGCAGCTTTGAGCATCAACATAGTACTGTAAAGAAATCATAAAAAAATGGTTTGAATCATATGTGGTGGTTATATTCTATGATAATGCCACATATACCTTATGTGAGTTAGATAGAGCTATCATTAGAATTTCAATAGCATAGAAGAGGGTAAAGACTTTCAAGAGAACAGATAGGCGGTTTCAAATAAAAGACCTTCAAAAATTCTTACCTCAATATTTGGACTAAGAAGATGAAGAAGAAGAGCCTTTGAGTGATTCAAAGAAATCTCAAGATGGTGACGAGGAGTGTAGAATATGTAAAAAAAATTTGTGGTAAGTTACTGGTTGATTATTGATAACCTTGAAAATAAGACTTATGATTAGGCAGTTTAGTTGATAACAGTAGGTTGTTAGTAGAATAAATGGTTAAGAATTTAAAGGTTCATAACCTTTGGAATCTATTAGTCGACGGCCCATCTTTAAGTAGGATAAAGAGGTTGAAAAAAAGAAGATTGGGATGAGACTATGAAAGTCGTAAGCCAAAATAAGCTTGATACTACCTCTTTGTTTTCTTTGCTTTTATTATTTTTTTATGAAGAATTGTAATTGAGAGAAATATTGTTGAAACTGTGATTAGAATATTATAGAATATGACTTTGGACTGACCGTTTTGGAAAAAATCTGTGACCTTGAAAATTGAGATTATCGAATTGTGTTGTGTTAAGTGAAGATATTGAATTTTGTGTGATGAATTGAGAAATTGAATATAATAAGTAAGAGATTAGTAATTGAATATATATAAGCCGCAAAGAGAGTAAGTGGGAGATGAACTGATAAAAATATAGAAGTATTGTTGAATTGATATTCATAGAATGGATTAAGTATTGAATTAAGATGGAAGTAGTAAGCCTTAGTATTTTTTAGTTTAATAATTGATTTCAGATAGCTAGAGTATAGTCATTTGTGATACTAACAGACCCAATTCATATAACTAGTCTTTCTTTGTGTTCAAATCCACGTCTATTAGTTCAATTGCTTTGGTATATTGAAGCTTGAACACAATGCAAACAACATTTTGGTGCCGCTGTCGGGAAATTGATAACAATATAAAATCTTACAAATTGATTGTATGGGAGATAGAATTATATGTTGAATAGGAACGTGAGAAGAACCAGTTTTAGGGTTACAAATATGTGAGTTATATTTCAAGGCAGTATTGATTTTGTAAAGAAGAATGAAAGATTATAAGTGATAATCATGAAGAGGAGGATTATCAAAGAATTAATCGACAAGTAAAAGAATGACAGGAGTGATTACGCATAAGAAATCTCCTACGGGAACGACAAAAAGGAATTGTAGGTCTAAGTAAAACCAAAGGAAGAAAAATTCAAATTCAAATAGCAAAGAGACCAGTGATAACACCAATGGCCACGGGAGTACCAAAAATATCAATTGCGGTACAAATGGGAGCAATAGAAGATCGCACTATAAGTGTGGCACCATTACCTACTTTTAGTGGTTGATTGGACTCTGATTCTGATCACCATATATCTCAATTCTTAACAGCCTGTGTGGCTAATAATAGTAGAACTGAAGACATTTGGTTGAGATGGTTGCCAGCAACTTTAAAAGATACAGCTTTTGAATGGTATAATCGGCAACCAGTGGATAGATTTTCCAATTGGAAGGCCTTGAGGAATGCCTTCTTAATCTATTTTAGACCAATAGGATTTAAAGATCAGCTTAGAAAAAGTTTTATAAATAGTAGGATGTTTGCGAAGAAATCAGTAGAGTCCTATTATGGCCGGGTCATGATTATACTTTGTAAATAGCCAAATAATCAAATGCTAGATGTATTTATATTGTCGATATTTATTAACAGTTTGCATCCACCAAAATTAAAAATGTTTGTAAAAGAAGCTCGACCAGCTACGGTAGAGGCATCGTTGGTACGAGCAAAGGTGTGGAAAGAATGTTATTATGACCAATTGTTAATAATGGGAGCCACGATGATTCCAAGTTCAAGAAGACAACAAATACAATCAAAAAAATGTGTCGATGGATAATTATTCACAAATGGCTGCCCCCAATGTGAAGAATATTATGTTGCAAAAACCAATTAATGCTACCCCACTCAAAGCAATAGCGCCAATAACAATGACACCTTATTTTACATTGCCAACCTATGAATAATTAGAGTTGTTCACAAATGCGACTGTTAAAGATCCAAATGAAGCCTTATTATTAAATCTAACAAAGAAAATGGAAGAATTGGCTGTGAATTTGACTAAAGATAAAGAGAAATGACATAAGCCTTCTAATACGAGACCTAATGTATGGTGTAATAATTGTAAAGGATAGGGTCATTTTGATACGGAATGTCCATCACCCAAACAAACAGGTGTTCAATGTACATTTTGTGGAGGAAAGCACCTTATCCAAAACTGCTAGCATTTACAAAGGCAACAATAGTTCAATAACCAGATGTTAATACAGCCAACTCAATGGGATGTTAATCAAATACAGACTGGAAATATGGATGGTTGGAATAGTAATTACCTAAATCGACCTAATTGTGGCTTTGGAAATTTTTAAAATACTAATTATAATCTAATTTATGGAACAAATATGCAGAATGGTGGAAATAATCAAGGGAATAATCCCCAAACTATACCAATTCAATAGTTCAATTCTTGACCAGTAGCAACTGGTCAACTACGATCATTTACTATACCTACCCAAAATTGGCCTAGTAGATATATTCCAATGGAGACTCTAAGTATACCTGATGGTATGGGCCGAAAACCACTACGTTGCTATCAGTGCCTGCAAATTGGTCATTATGCCAGTGAATACCCTAATCCAAGGTTTATAGACGAATATGCTTTAGTATGTAAAAATTACAAGCAATCAGGTCATTTTCATTATCAATGCAATGTTCCATTTAACCCTAATAATCTTGATGAGAAGATATAATTGACTGTCTAAATTGTAAAGAAAAAAAATAACGGGACACAGGAATCACCAGTTCATCGAGTAAAACTAGTCCAAGTTGTTCTTACAAGAAATCAACAAAGGGATAAAGGACCAATTCAAATATTAGAGGAACCAATTCTTGTAAATCGCGATGGACTGTTATTAGGCAAATGTGACCCAGTACAAATTCTATGTAGAAATCCAATATTAGATGTGGATCAATCCTCTCTATTTAATCCTATTAGTATATTTGGTCGACCACCAAATTCCAAGGAACCAATCTTAGCCCAATTGGGAGAACAATCTTACCCGTTGAAAGAACCGATTTTACAGGCTCCATCAAATTTAGTTCCAATAGCTTTATCAATTTCTAATATAAAAAAAATCAATTTATTTGCATCGGTGTTTAGGACTAGGAAGAAGAAACAGACATTGAAAATTACAACTAATATAGAACCATATGATATTCTAAAAGATTTGGACACCATACAGTCCACGATCTCCATGAAGTAACTATTGGCAGTAGCACCTGAGTGCCGAATTATCTTGAATTTCTCATTAATTCATTGCAGATCTTGAAATAAAGAAATCCGAGAAGTAAGTTTGAATCCAGATCCGGATGCATCAAAGATTGATGTCTCAATTGATGGAGTGTTAGTATTGGGAGTGCAAGTAAATGAAGGATCTAGTGTAAATCTTATAAATGTCGCTACAATGGAGGAGTTGGGTTTTGAGAATGGTTGACTTCAGTCGAGTTAAATCTATAGATATTTTACGAAGTATTGATACAATAATTACGAGGATTCCCTACAAAATTGATTATATTATTTTTTGATTGCAAAGCTCTATATTGTCTTATCCAATTTTATTGGGCGACCATAGTTGTATCAAGCTAAAGCTCGAAATGACTAGGGCAATGGTACATTGACAATTGGGGAAGATAATGATAAAATTGTACTTCAAATGTACCATGTCTAATATCATGGAGAAATTCAATTTGTCAGTTTAGAATTCATGTTGGATTGTGAAGATGAGTCTATAGAAGAAGAAATTGGTGTACCTGACCTAATTTATGCTGATACAAGGCAAGTTTTCGAGCACACTAGAATGAAATACCAATGCAAGGAACCGGGAGAGTACTTAGTTCCTCCAAATATTATTGACGATTCTGATCATATGATTGCATATTGGATGAATAGACAAGATGTTAATCACGTTAGTACTATGGAACTCGAGTTGGAAAGTTCCATCGATGTGAACCAATTAATTTAGGTTCAAAGGAGGCTCCTCAAATCATTCAGATTTATGACAATATAAAAGGCAAGGAGAAAGAAATTTAGGTGGATTACTTTTTAATGCATAAAACTATTTTTGTATAGTTATATGCAGATTTGAAAGGAATTTCAGCTGAAGTTTGTGAGCATCGAATTATATTGGAGGATAACGCTATACAAGTACGCCAAAGATAACATCGACTTAATCCAAAATACTTACTTATGATAAAAGAAGAATTAGATAAACTCTTAGAGGTTGGATTTATCTATCCAATTTCTTTAAGTGAATGAGTTTCATCAATTGTTATGGTACCAAAAAAAAATGAAAAAGTTCAAATTTTTTAAGATTTCCACAAATTAAATGCGACTACCAAGAAGGATTACTTTCTTTTACCATTCATGGATAGTATATTGGATGTTGTCACTAGACATGAATGTTATTCATTTCTTGATGGATTCTCTGGTTATAATCAAGTTAAGATTGTAAAAGAAGACCAGTTAAAAACTACTTTTACAACGGATTGGAGGACCTTTGCCTATAAGGTTATGCCATTTGGGCTTTGTAATGCACCAACTACATTTCAAAGGGTAATGACGCAAGCGTTTCAGGATTATCTATGAATTTCAATAGAAATATTTCTAGATGATTTTTGTACATTTAGTACAAGAACCAGGCATTTAGAATGTCTAAGTCAATGTTTGAATCAATGTGCCGAATATAAAATTTCTTTAAATTTAGAAAAGTACCAATTTGGTGTGTCTTCTAGTAAACTATTGGGTCATATAGTTTCGATGGCAGACATTGCTACAGATCCAGATAAAATAAAGATTATAATAGAATTAAAGCAACTAGATATTGTTATGGATGTTTGAGCATTTGTTGGCTATATCAGTTATTATCAGTGATTTATCTATCTATTCACAGTTATATATCTTTCTTTGACAAATCTCTTGAAGAAACTACCAACTCATAGAATCAGTCCAATTTAGACAAAGGAATGTACAATTGCATTTGAAACATTGAAACAAAAATTGGTTTCAGCACCAATATTGGTGGCACCTTGTTGGACAAAACCATTCGAAGATTATGTGGATGCATCTAATGTCACGATTGGTTCTGTGTTAAGCCATAAAGATGTCCGAGGTTTTGATCACCCTATTTATTATGCAAGTCATCAATTGATAGCAGCTGAAAGAAATTATACAACAACTAAAAGAGAAGCAATGAGGATGATTTATTCTGTACAAAAGTTTCGACATTATCTTCTTGGTTATGAATTTGTTTTCCATGTCGACGATGGTGCTTTAAAATATATAATTAATAAGCCTCAATTGAGTGGTTGTATTGCATGATGGATTTTACTCTTGTAAGAATTTGACTTTACTATTCAGGTAAGACCAAACAAATCACATTCCAATGTGGACCATTTGTCTTGATTATCCAATATATTGGGTAATGAATCCATTAGCGATGCACTACTCGATACAAAATTATTTGTAATAGATGTAATTACTCCGAAATATAGTGAAATAATTCAATACTTGACATTTCAAACCTTCCCATCTAATTTTAATAAAAAGCTTAAACGACACTTAATATTAAAATGTGTATCTTATACGATGATTGGTGAAGCTTTACATAAACAAGGTAAGGATGGAGTTTTGTGATGCTATATTTATCAGACTAAAGTGAGTACAATATATTGAAAGGTTGCCACTTGGACAGTTGTGGTGGAAATTTTGCAGGGGACAACATGGCCCATTAAGCTTTATAGGCTGGTTATTGGTGGCCAACAATGTTTGTAGATGCCTATCAATTCGTCCATCATTGTGACCCATATTAGAGAATGGATCAGTCTATTGGAACTTTGGCAATGTTATTAGTACTAATTTTGGCTTAAGCACCTTTTAAAAAATAGAGAATTGATTTTGTGGGACTAATTACAATAGCCTCGAGAAATGGACAAAAATGGTATATACTGATAGCAACGGATTACGTAACAAAATGGGCTGAAGCCGTAGCTATGAAAACCGATAGTACAAGTATAGTAGCAACTTTTTTGTATGAAAATATTATTACACTGTTCGATTGTCCACGAGAATTGCTTAGTGATCGAGGAACTCATTTTATAAATAGTACAATCAAAGTACTTACGGCTAAATATGAGATAAAATGTTGTAAATCTATACCATATCATCCTAGAGCCAATGGACAAATAGAGAAGACTAATGAAATTTTATGTAAAATCTTAACAAAAATAGTTTCAAGAGCAGAAACAGATTGGGACACTAAGTTGTTCGTAGCTTTATGGGCATACCATACTCTCTATAAAGTTACTACCCCTTTTCAATTGGTTTATGGCCAGGAAGCAATATTACCTATTGAATTGGAAGTCCAAAGTTTATGAATTACTATAGATAGTAGATTGGGAGATCATGATTCATTACGGCACCGTTTAGAAGAATTGAAAAAATTGGATGAAACTAGAGCCAATGTATTAATGATAATGGAAACTACACAAAAACAAAGGAAGACTTATTATGATAGTAAGCTTAGACCAAAGGCTTTTATGCCAAATGATTTGATACTTCTTTACGATAGTCGATTTAAAAATTTTCCAGAAAAATTTCAAGTTCGATGGTATGAGCCATATCTAGTTATTGATAGATTTCCAAATAGTTCAGTGCAATTGGAAGATTTTATGGATACCAAATTTATGACACAGATCAATGGCAATCGGCTTAAACTTTACTATACATAAATTCGAGATGAGTTTTCTGTTACAAAAAGGGAAGGGGAGTAAATAATGAGGATGATAGGGTAGTAAATGTAAGGTGATAAGAAGTATGAGGAATATGAATGGGATTAGTGACGATGGTAATAAAGACTAGTTGTCAGACCTAGTTAGTAGGATATTTCATCATGATGAATTGTGGAAAATAAGGGAAAGTCGATCCAATTGATTGGACCATAGTAAGAAGTAGGAGGGGGGCTCTTGATAAGCATCGTGTTTTCTTTTGTGTAAGCAGCTGTATATATGTATTTTGAGAGATTAGTTGTGAGTGCTTGCTTGTGTTAGAATACAATGGCAATTGAAAAGACTAAGAGGTAGTTGAATAGAGAGGAGAAATAACTTAATGTAAGACGCAAGGATGAGTTGTGACCATTGGAGTGTATTATTATGACTAATATAGAGCCGATCCGATTGGATGTTTGTTGGACTAAGGAGAAGTAGCAAGATTTTTGAGGAGTACATAAGTATGGATCTTTGCACATTTTATAAAACTTACCACTAATTGACATTGCACTGGTGGAAGTTAAGCATAAAGAGAAGTAAATGGCTGAAAAGGAGAAGGTGGCGAACATGGTGTCTGAGAAAGCAAAGATGGAGACCAATTAGAAGGAATAGCAAGAGTGGCTATAAGTAGAGGTTGCAATATTACAGACTAAACTAGCCATATTAATAAAGAAGGTCAATTATTTAGTACGAACCAATATGTTAGTTTCAGTGACAACACCTTCGGAGATACCTTTGAAATCGATAGAAGAATGGCAGAAGATGTTGGAAGAACGCGACAACCAAATTGCCCATCTTGAATCTTAGGTACGGGAATTGGATTTGTTGAATGAAGATCTAACGATACGTTTGGATGGAGAAGCATCAAATCCTAAGGTAGACAATGAAGATGTAGCAGAAGAGGAGGTCATGAATTCAAAGGATGGTAAGCCAATGCCATTGACTGAAGAAGCCAATGCTGCTACATCTTTATAAGTTGAGGCTAAATAATGTTTGCGAGGACACTGCACAGATAGAAGTGGGATTATGTAGAATATGTAAATAAATTTTGTGGTAAGTTACTAGTTGGTTATTGATAACTTTGATAATTAGACTTATAATTAGGCAATTTAGTTGGTAATAGTAGGTTGTTAGTAGAATAAATGGTTAAGAATTCAAAGGTTCACAACCTTTGGAATTTGTTGGCCGATGGTCCATCTTTTGGTAGGATAAAGAGGTTAAGAAAAAAGAAATCAGGGCGAGACTGTGATAGTCATAAGTAGGAATAAGCTTGGTACTACCTCTTTGTTTTCTTTGCTTTTATTATTTTTTTATGAAGAATTGTAATTGAGAGAAGTATTGTTGAAATGTGATTAGAATATTGTGGAATATGACTTTGGACTGACCGTTTTGGAAAAAATTTGTGATCTTGAGAATTGAGATTATCAAATTGTGTTGTATTAAGTCAAGATATTAAATTCTGTGTGATGAATTGAGAAATTGAATATAATAAGCAAGCTAGAGATTAATAATTGAATATATATAAACCATAAAGAGAGTAAGTGGAAGATGAACTAATAAGAATATGAAAGTATTGTTGAATTGATATTCATAGAATGGATTTTGTGTTGAATTAAGATGGAGGTAGTAAGCCTTAGTTTTTTGTAGTTTGATAATTGATTTCAGATAGCTAGAGTACAGTCAATTGTGACATTAACAGACCCAATTCATATAATCAGTCTTTCTCCATATTCAAACCCACTTCTATTAATTCAATTGCTTTGGTATATTGAAGCTTGAACACAACGAGAACAACAAGGAGTAACACATGGAACATACCAAAGGATGTGCAGGTTTGGAGTAGGTGGATGTCGTATTATAATTGCTTACAATATATAAAAATTAATTAAGACATATAATATATTTGTAAGTCTTGATGTAGATTAAAATAGTTAGTAAATAAATTTAAAGAAAATTGATATAAGAAAATTTATTTGGAGATTTATTTATTATGATTATTGTATTTATATTATGTAGGATTTAGATATTTAGTATAAAATTTAAAAGAAGGTTGGAGTTTAAAGATGAAAGTCTAAACTATTGAGAGGCTTATTGGAAAGTATGAAAACAAGATATGATTGGATGAAGGCAAGGGGTGAAGACCTTCATCCCTATTGATCGAATGTCATACCCAATATGCTTTAAAGAGGCTACGCGAAGCCTTATTAGAGATTAGGGTTTTACTTTTGGAGGCATTTGAGCTTTGAAGGCTAAGATCAGCAAGTTCAAGATTTGAGGTATAATTTTGATGAAGAATTTGTGTAATTTTTAGTTTTGTGAAGGAGATATAAGTATTCAAAGTTAAGATGTCAAATTTGTATCTATTACCACTCATTGAAGCATAACATATTCATATGGAGATCAATAAAAGATCAGTGACTGGAATTAAAAAGAATACTTTCTTGACTATATTTAATATATATTGTTTGATGAATTTCAAGTTTAGATGAAGGAGTTATAGGGCATTGAAGATAGTACATGTAATTCAAACGTAGTAAGTGAGTCATTTTGTTGATAGTAATGGTTCGAGCCATATCTTGAATTTTTGGACGAAGTTTTAGCTTAAAGTTTTTGTAAGTATGAGTTATTAGGTAAAAAAGCTATAGATCAAAGTTTCATGGTATTTAAGTACTTATTTTGTGAGATATGAAGAAAATAGCATGCACATGTATGTAAGCTAGGATTTAAAGCTATTCTTAGGATTTTGGTGATATCTCAAGATCCATAATAAATTTGTAGTTGAAATTTTTTTTGATAGATTTTGAAAGTATATGAGTACTTTATGTAAAATTTAGGATTTTTTAGAAAATTTGATTGTGAGATATGAGTTGTTGAAGTTCAAAAAATATTTTTCATAAGGATATATAAGGTTTAAAGATACTTTATCATATATTTGGATGTTTTCTTGGTACTTGGGCCTATATATTGATATAATTGTCCAAAAAGAAAAAATATTATATATAAAAACTTGGTATTTTTATTTCTTAGACTTGGTTGAACATTTAGTGGGAACTAGAAGCCCGGTGCTTTCTTAAAGCCAACTCTCTCTACCACAACATCATTGATGAAAAGCCTCTATCTCCTTTGTTGCATATACAAGATTATTTATTGGCTCCTACGTGCATTCACTAATATCATATTCATGCCAATAGATAAGATATTCTAATTTATTTCTGCATTGCCTTGAGTCTAGAACTTCTTTTGCTTCAAACTCTTGATTATTATCCACTTCTATAGGAGGAGGTAGAGCTTGTCTTCTTTTTGCTATGTTCATAGTCTTGTATGATTCAAGAAGAGATATGTGGAAGATAGGATGGATCTTCATTGCCTATTGTAGATATAATCAATAAGCAATTGGATTGATTTATCAACAAATAGAAAAAGCTCCAAGCCTTCAATAGTCCAACTTATCATAAAGACAAATAGTCTTGATATTACAATGAAACAATCTTACCTTCTTATCTACATTGAATTATAGTTATTCCTTTTGATAGGCATCCATATTGATCTTTTGTTGTTCTTAAGCTTCCTTGAATTACACCTTCAGTGTTATATGTAGCTTTGATAAACGATTTACCAAATCTTTTGCTACAAGAATATCAACTTTTAAAAAGTCAAAAGTATCAAGTCATGGATGGTAACCATAATTGGTAAATAAAGGTATTTGTTGTATAGAAGAATACATTGTATTATTATAAGTAAAATTTATTAATAGCAAGAAGATTCTTCAATTGTCTTATTGATAATTGATGATATATCTTAAGTATTATTCCAAAACTTTATTTATGTACTTTATTTGTCCACCAATTTTAGGATGAAAGGTTAAAAAAAGCTTTATATCTATTTTTAAAATCTTTAAAATAATTTTCCAAAATCTTGATACAAATTGAGTCTCTTTATCTAATATAATAACTTTTGGCAATTCTTGATATTGATAGATATTGTCAAAGAAAAGCTTGGCAGTTTCTTCACTTGTAATAGATTTTGTGCATGATACAAAATTTTCTATTTTGATAAAATAATCTATTATCACAAATATAAAATCACACAATGTTGAGATTGAAAGATCCGTAATAAAATCCATAGGAATAAAAGACTATAATAGTTGTGGAATAGGTAATAGTTGTAGGAGTCAATAAAATTGATGCCAAAGAGTTTTTGACCTTGAACAAATGTCTCACAATTGAATAAAGTCTTTTATAGCCTTCTATATTTGCAACCACCAAAAATCTCTAGATATTAGTTTCAAAATCTTGTTGTATCGAAAATATTTTGTTGTTGGAAAGTCATGATGTGCTTGAAGAATATGTAAATGTGCTTCTCCTTTTGGCATATATAAGCATCTTTTGAATTAAAGTAGGTTGTTCTTGAACATAAACTTAGAAGTATCGCGAGACTTAGAAGAAATATTCTTGATATTATGAATAAGAGCATCAAAGGATATACTTGATTGAATTTATTTGAGAAAAATTGAATCAACAATAAATGTTGATTTCACTACTTAATGATGAAATTGTTCTAACTTCAATAAAATTTTCTTTTGTTAATCAAAAGTTGTATCTACTTCTTTAGATGCAAGATAAAAATGTCTAAAAAGGACATCAAACAAACCTTGTTATTTTCATGGTCGATAAGTGATATTGAATTCAAATCTTGACAAAGATATGCTCCAACGAGCTTGGCAACAATTCAAAACATGAGTTGACATGAAATACT
Source organism: Physcomitrium patens (assembly GCF_059467195.1). Taxonomy (NCBI): domain Eukaryota; kingdom Viridiplantae; phylum Streptophyta; class Bryopsida; order Funariales; family Funariaceae; genus Physcomitrium; species Physcomitrium patens. Next base: position 2,915,374 of record NC_143433.1, on the reverse strand, counting down.
TGAGGTTCATATGATTCGTATACATGGTGATTAGATTAGAAGTACCTTGTAGATAAAGGTGCCATTTTTGAAAAGAATCCACAATTGCAAGAAGCTCTTTGTCATGGATCTCCTAATTAAACTTCGCTATCAAAAATTTCTTGGAATGAAATGTTACAAGGTGAAGTTTATCTTTTATTACCATTTATAATAATACAACATCCAAAGCAAAGTCTGATGCATCTGTTTCCATAAAGAATGCCTTAGAGTGATCAACATGCTATAAGATTGATACAAAAACTAAGGTTGTCTTTAAAGCTTCAAATGTTGTTTTTGCTTCTTGATTTCATTGAAGTTTGTCTTTACAAGTCAAATGTATAAGTAGAGGTGCAATTCAAGAGAAGTCTTTGATGAGGATCTGATAGTGATTAGTAAATCCCAAAAAATAGTGGACATCTCAGACCATTTTTGAGATCTTTCGATTCATAATGGTTTGAACTTTTTTAGGATCCATTATAAGTCTATTTTTTGAAATAATGTAACCTAAAAAGTCAACTTGAGTAGTATAGAATACATACTTTTTTATCTTGGCATAGAGTCTCGCATCTCTTAATTTTTGTAAGACACAACGAATATGAAGTTCATATTTTTTTGTATTTTTAGAATAAATCAAGATGTCATCAAAATCATAGATAATAAAATTTTCTAAAAACTCTTAAAAAACATCATTCATAAGATGTTGAAAAGCTACTAGTGCATTTGTAAGTCCTAAAGGTATGACATTGTATTCAAAATATCCATAATTGGTTCAAAATACAAGCTTCTATTCATCTCCTTTTTTGATGCAAATTACATTGTATGCTTCTTCTAGATCTATTTTTGTATCGATATTAGCTTAATTCAACTAATCAAGAAGTCTAGATATTAAAGGTAGTGGGTACGTATTCTTGATGGTGATCTTCTTGAGTCCTCGATAATCAACATACATCCGCAATGATCCATTTTTTTCTTCACAAATAGAATTCAAGCTCTTATTGGAGATTTGGAATGGCATATGAAGTTCTTGGCTGGATTCTCTTCAATATAGTCCTTGAGTTTGGTCATCTCATTTTGTGATAAATTATAGATTGGTCCAAATGGCAATTATACTCTTTCTTGAAGTTCAATTCAACAGTTATAGGGATGATATTCTGGAAGAGTTTCTACATTCTTTTTTTCAAATACATCTTGAAAATTTTGATATTGGCTTGGAATGCTACTTGAAGTCTTTGCACCATTAGAATGGGTGTGTCATAAATGACATAAGATGATCTTTCTTTTGTAGCATGTAAGAGAGCTCTTTCACCTACAAACATAGGTTTAATTATTTTAGACTTGAGATTTTTTACTTAATTAACAACTCTCTTAGTTATACTTTAAAAAAATTGAGAGAATAAGAAATCCAATCTATTTGAGGTTTGTATTTTTTAATTACAACAAGCCTAAAATAATTATATTTGATAAAGATCTAATCATATTAAATACTACAAAGCTATTATGACTATTAATTATTACTTCTATAGGAAGGATTTTGTGAATAACATCTTCAAAAGACAATAGGCGACTATCTATGATTTCTAAGTGAATGGATTTAGTTTTTCATACTAAAGATATGTTAAGTCTTATAGCAAATTCTTTATCTAAAAAACACGTTGAAGCTCCTAAATCTGATAAAGCAAAGGCTTTGTAATGTATAGGTCATAAAATAATATTTAATGTAAAACAAGGAGAGGTATCTAAAGAGAGAATATAACCTTCATAAGATATTGTATAAGGTTCCAACCACACGATGTTGTATTACATGCTATCTTGCTTGAGAATGTACTGAGTGTCTAGCTGTAGAAGATAAAACAATGTTTTGTAAGTATCCGAGTAGGCTAATGGGTTTCAACCATCTAAATACAAACTATTTCAGATTTCAATATAAAAGCTTAATTCTATTACAAAATGCTTGAAAATACTATTTTTAATAACTTCAAGATATTATAAGCACAAGTCTTTTGTTATTTGTTAATTTTATTTTTTTATTTTATTTTATTTTATTTTTTATTTTTTATTTTTTTATTTTAAATCCTAATCCTAGACAACGAGCTTCGACAAGATGTAATTCTCAATGTGATCGTCCAATTGTTGTAAACTTCTACCACTAGTGTCTTTGCAAGCCTTCTAAATGCTCAAGAAGTTTCAATCCAATCTAACTTACAGATTGCAAGAAAATGTCGTAAATCCACACTGATATATCTTGACCGCCGCCTAGAAGTCCTTGACTTACCAAGCAAAAAGTCACCTTATTCCAGTCGATAGATCTCCAGATATTACAAAAACCCTAAATAATCCCAATTTGCTAACTTTCGATACCTATTTACGCTAATAGTCAAATATCCTCTATCTGTTCTATCAGATTAACACAAACTTTTGTATGTACTCGGCATATTCAAACCTCTAGATACCTATAAATTTCAACTGCACAAGTTTCTCCAATTTCACAAAACAATCAAAAGTATCAACTTTAACTTTATTGCAAAAAAAATCCAAATTACCAATACAAATACTGACTTTTAGCAACGATTGCCAAAGTTCTCTCCAAATCCTATGAACCCAATTCTATACCCTTTGGAGGAGCTTGAAGTGAGCTCTGTGACCCCAAAATCTTGATCTCCGAATGCCCCTTTCCTTATCATCTCCTCCCTTTTAACTCCGTGTGGTCCTATTTTTTTCTCTCTTGGACTTCGAATTGGAACAACCGACGGTGCTTCCTCGAGGACCTTGATTTATCTCCTCAATTTTTTCTTAGCTTTGGATCTGCTGATCTCATTTATTGAAATTAGATGGAGCATTACATTGCTGATAAGTATGCCTTGACTACTTGCAATTCCTACACACTGGTACATAATCATCACTGGCTTTGAAATTGGAACATTCACTCGCATAATGACCAACTTGTCTGCAATGCAAATAACAAAGTGGTCTTCTTGTACCTCCATCATGCATATTGGCTGTCTCCATCGATATATACCTACTAGGCTTGTTCCATGTAGGGTTGGAAAATGATCCTAGTTGTCCCGTTGGTACGGAGGATACTTGGTTCGATGACGCCGGTGGAGTGACATTAACTGATCCTAAATATTGGCACTAGAATTGGCCATTGTTTCTAACATCCAAGATGACTAAATATTAATAATACCTTTTTTATTTATATTTTTACCATATAGTCATGTTACAACACAACAACAGTTCCTATTATAGCTGGACAAACTTATTTTTTGATATATTATCTTTTTTAATATTTATACTCCTTATTTTATAATTGTGTTGTTTTTTGGATAATGTTGAGTAGTGTGCTTAGGTTTTCCACAATTAAAGCATAATCCTTCTTCATGGCAACAAGTCTTTTCTTGCTTAGTAAGAAATTTGAAATGTATTGCATCAATTTATAAATCTTCTACTTTTTCATATATGCATTGAAGCAGCGTTGATGTTGCTATTGAATTATAGTAATGTTGAGGCCTACTTGTCTGACTCTCAAAACAAAATTCAAAAAATTGATTGTCACACTTCAAAACAAAATAAATTTTTTGACTCAATGTTTGACGATCAGGTAAGTTGAGTATCATTTTCTTTATCACATATTGTAATCTATAGAAAAATTGGTTAATTAGTGCAGCATCATCTTGTTTGATATTAATTGTAAGTTGTCAAAATTGTGAAGCATATAATATTATGGATCAATTACCTTCTTATTAAATATAGATCTCGTTGGTTGCAACACAAGTTGCATCATGTTCTTTATACATGGATTAAAATTCTACTTAAAAAGCTTTCAAATTATCCAATATTGAATCTCTTGATTTAAAAAAAGATAAAAACTATCATAATGTTGAACCTAAAAGAAGTGTATCAATGAATCTAACTTGTGATCCTTAAATTATATAGTTTTGAGATTGAAGTTCAATGACAAATTGTACTTGATTGATAAATCCTCAAAATTTGGATCTTAAACCATCAAACTTTTCAAGCAAGACAACTCTTGGTTCTCTTGTACTGGAGGGATGTTCTACTGTAGGAGAAAAGATATGTTTGGATGTAGATATTGAAGCAGCACTAATCATATCTATGTCTTCACTTCCTACCATTCTTATTATTCCTTGTAGTGGTAAATTGAGTTGATGCATCATCAGCATTAACTCTTTCAATTGCTCTTGCATTTATGCCATTGCACTCTTTATTTCAAGAAGCTCTACTAAAATAATACTAAAAAATAAATATTTAATATTGTTCAAGACAATTAGAAGATGAGACTTGAGAACAAAGAAGATACTAAAAAAAATATTAATTTAGAAGAGGATAATCCACAACTTTTAATATACTTATATCTTATCAAGAAAAAGAGGCAATCCACTCTTAATTAAGAGAAGACAAAGCTCTAATATTATAAATATACTCTTGTCAATCTGTCAAAGACATGAAATGAAAGAAGATGCATAAACTTAAAAAATCTTTGTAAAAAAAAAGTGACAAAATAAAAATAAAATAATATATATATTAAAAAAAAATTAGAATGACTATTGCCAAATGACAAGAAAACTAGAGACTCTTAAATCTAGACTAAAATCAAGAAAGAAATTGACAAGACTGAAGAGGGCTTCACTCTTATCTCTATATATATACTATTTAACAAATACTATGTAGAGATGTTCTATAGGACCTATAATATGTGTTGATTTTGCAAGACACATGCTTTAGCTTACAAGATAAGTTTTCTATGTGTTGGCCATATAGTTAGTTTATTCTTCAAGGTACCAATATATGTGGCACATGGCCAATTTCTTGACTATGTTTCTAACCTAAAAAGTCAATTAAAGACACCTATAAAATCAAAGCAGCATCTATGAAGCTTTTAGAAAGATTGTATATAAGATATTATGAAATTGATCTACTGTTACCTACTATTATATAAATCATATAAGTAATTATTGGTTTACATGTATATGTCTATGATAGATATCATTCTTAGTATTTTTTTGTTCTCAAGTTCATTCTTTTATTTGTCTTGAGCAATCTTAGACATCTTCTTTTATGTAAGTATTATCATGGCAGAGCTTCTTGAAATAAAGAGTGCAATGGCATAAATACAAGAATAATTTAGGAAGTTAATGCTTGCAATGTATCAAATCAATTTACCACTACAAAAAGAAATAAAAATGGCAAGGAGCAAAGAAATAGGAATGATTAAAGCTTCTTCAACATTTATATCAAATCATATCCCTTCTCCTATGGTTGAATATTCTTTAATATTAGACAACCAATGTTTATTTTTTGTAAGAAGTTTTATAGCTCAAGATCCAAGTTTTCAAGATTTATCAATCAAATACAAGTTGTGATTGAATTACAACTCCAAAACTATTTAATTTTAGGATTGCAAGTTAGATTCATTAATATACTTCTTTTAAGTTCAATATTATCATAGTTTTTATCTTTTCTTGAACAAAAAAATCTAATATTAGATAATTTGGAGAATTTTATATTAGATTTTTGATCTATATATAGAGAACATAATACAATTTGTATTGCAACCAACAAGATCTATATTTTGCAATAAGAAAATTAATTAGTAATATTATATGCTTTACAATTTTGACAACTTATAACTAATATCAAGAAGAATGATATTGCACTTATTAGCCAATTTTTTTATAAATTATAATATGATGTAAAGAAATTGATGTTCAACTTTTCTCATCTTTAAACATTAAGCCAAGTAATTGACTTCACTATAAGATATGAAAATTAATTCTTAGAATTTTAATCTAAAAATTGTAGAAGTGTGCCTTAATATTACTATAATTTAATGATAATATATCTATATATATATATATATATATATATATATATATATATAGAAGTAAAAGATATGCAAATTGATACAATATGTTTTAAATGTCTTATTAAGCAAGAAAAGACTTGTTGTTATTAGAAAGAATTATACTTAAATTATAAAGAATTTAAATACACTGCTCAATATTTTTCAAAGAAGCAACATAACTACAAAATAAGGAATATGATTGTCAAAGAAGATAATATGTGAAAAAATAAGTTTGTCTAGCTACAATAGGAATCATGAAATTGGAACCTTGTACAATATATAGTGAAGGTCCTATTTTGTCCTTAAAATCCTCTCTTGATTTTATAAAAAATATTATTTTAGGACCTAAACATTACAAAGCCTCTACCTTGTTAGATTCTAGAGCCTTAGCATGTCTCTTAGAAGAAGAATTTTCTAAAAGATATAGCATATTTTTATAGAAGAAAACTAAACTTATTCACTTAGAAGTCATAAATCGTTGTCTATTGTCTTTAAATAATGTTACCCATTAAATCTTTCTTATAGAAGTAATAATTAATAGTCATAATAGCTTTGTAATATTTAATATTATTATATCTATTTTTAATCTAGTCATTTTAGATTTATCATGGATAAAAAAATATAATTCAAAAATAGATTAGATTTCTTTTAGTCTTAACTTTTTTAAAAGTATAACTAATAGTTTAATTAATTAAGTAGAAATTCATAAGTTTAATATAACTAAAATTATATTTATAGATATAAGAGCTTTCTTACATACTACAAAAGAAGGATTATCTTATATTATTGATGTTGTACTTATTTCTAATAGTAAAAAGACTTCAAGTAGCATTCTAAGTCAATATCAAGTTTGTGAAGATATATTTGAAAAAAAAATGTAAATATTATTTTGGAATATTTTCCCTATAATTGCTCAATTGACCTTCAAGAAAAAGCTCAACTATTATTTGGACGAATTTATAATTTATTACAAAATGAGTTGGTTGAATTTAAAGAGTATATTGAAAAAAATCTAGCCATGGACTTTATATGCCATTCCAAATCTCCAACTAGAATTCTAATTTTATTTGTAAAAAAAAAAAATAATGGATCATGGTAGATGTGTATCAATTATCACCATTAAAAATAAATATCTACTACTTTTCATATTTAGACTTCTTCATTAATTGAATCAAACTAAGATTTATACAAAAATAGATCTATAAAGAATATATAATCTTGTACACATCAAAAAAAGAAATAAATCGAAGACATGCATTTCAAACTAGATATAAATATTTTGAATATAATATTATGCCTTTTGAATTTATAAATGCACTAGTAGCTTTTCAATATCTAATGAATAATATTTTTTGAGAGTTTTAGATGACTTTATTGTTTGTTACCTAGATGACATCTTAATCTATTGTAAAAATACAAAAAAATATAAACTTCATATTTGTCATGTGTTACAAAAATTAGCAGATACAAGACTCTATGCCAAGATAAAAAAAAAAAAAAAAAAAAAAAAAATATATATTTCAGACTATTCAAGTTGACTTTTTAAGATAAATCATTTCAAATAATAGACTTATGATAGATCCTAAGAACATTCAAGTAATTACAGATTGGAAGGTTTTAAATATGGTAAAAGATGTATAATGCTTTTTGGAATTTATCAACTACTATCGGATCTTTATTAAGAACTTTTCTTAAATTATAGCTTTACTTATATATTTGATTTGTAAAGACAAACTTTAATACAAACAAGAAGTAGAAGTAATATATGAACCTTTAAAAAATCTTTTTTTTCTACATCAATCTTATATTGCGTCTACTTTTCTAAGCCATTTTTATAGAAACAAATGTATTAGACTTTGCTTTAGATGCTATATTATTACAATTGGAAATAAATAATAAACTTCATTTAATAGCTTTTTATTGAAGAAAATTTTAGTAGCTGAGATTAATTATGGGATTTACTACAAAGAATTTTTTGTAATTATAGATTTTTTTAAAAAATAGCGTTATTATCTAAAAAGAGCTTCTAATCCAATTAGTGTTTATACAAACTATAAAAATCTTGAATATTTTATGATACTTGCTATCTTTGAAATCTAAACTTCTTGATCAATTGAATCAAGCTAAGTTCTATATAAAATAGATCTACAAAGAACATATAATTTGGTACATATTAAAGAAGGAGATGAATAAAAGACTATGTTTCGAACTAGATATGGATACTTTAAAAATAATATCATGCTTTTTGGACTTACAAATATACTAGTAGCTTTTCAATATCTAATAAATGATTTCTTTTGAGAATTTTTGGATAATTTTTTTGTTTTTTATCTAGATTATATCTTAATCTATTTTAAGAATATAAAAAAATATAAATTTTATTTTTGTTATATGTTACAAAAACTAAGAGATGCAAGATTCAATACAAAGATAGAAAAGTATATATTTCATATTATTCAAATTGACTTAGGATGCATCATTTCAAATGATAGATTTATGATGAATCATAAGAAAGCTCAAATTATTATAGATTTGAAGATCTCAAAAATGATAAAAAATATACATTAATTTTTAAATTTTTTCAATTATTATTAGATCTTCATCAAGAATTTTTTTTAAGTTGCATTTTTATTTATATATTTGATTTATAAAAATAAACTTCAATAGAATTAAGAAGTAGAAGCAACAATTGAAGTTTTGAAGACAGCTTTTATTTTTGTATCAATCTTATATTGTGTTCACTTCTTTAAGTTATTTTTTATAAAAATAGACATATCAAACTTAATTTTAGGTATTAATTATCACAAATAAAAATACATGATAAAATTTACTTAATATTTTTTTATTCCAAAAAATTATTAGTAACAAAGATCAATTATAAGATCTACAACAAAGAACTTTTTGTAATCATAGATTCATTTCAAGGATGGTGCCATTATCTAGAAAATATTTTTAGTCTAATTACAATATATATATGGATTATAGGAACCTTGAATATTTTATGTTAGCATGTATTTTAGATTATTTCTAAGTTTGTTAGAATATAATCTTGTTACGTTTCAAATTTCAAATCACTTATTAATTAAGATCACGTATTAATGCACTTTCTAGATGATCTTACATTATACTAAGAGAGGAAAATATTAATTTTGATCAATAATGTGTAATTTTTTTAAAGCCAAAAATTCTTCATCTTTAAGCAATGAAATCAATATTAATTATTAATTCAATTTTCATTAAGCAGGTTCAAACAAGTATGTTTTTTATCTTTTTATTTATAACATTAAAAAAAATCCTTTTAAGTCTCATGATGCTTCCAAATTTAAATTTAAGAATAATCTACTATATTTTAAGGGACACTTATATGTTCTAAAAAGTGAAGCTCAATTATATTTTCTTTAAGCTCATTTTGACTTTTCAACAACAGATCATTTTAGATATAATATGACTTTAGAACTAATATCTAAGGATTTTTGGTGGCTCCAAATATAAAAGTATCATAGATATTCATACTTACTATAATATTTATTTATATGATTAACTAGAAATAAGTAATAATAAATTTATTTTATAATATTTTCTAAAAAAGCTTTCTAAAATCTTCATAGATGTTGTTTTGATTTTACCTATATTTGTAGTTGATTGATAGATTAGAAACTTCATCAACAAATTAATCACATATTAATAAGTTAAAAAAAAATCTAACTATATGATATACATATAAAAAACTTGCCTTGCAAGATAAAATATGTGTCTTATAAAGTCAATACGTTTTGGAGATCCTATAGAACATCACTATATAGCTCCTAGTTAAGAGTATATATGGAGGTGTAGAATAAGTAATTATTTTCAGAATATAGATACCTAGTGTATAGTGTAAACAGAAATAGATAATTGTTGAAAAGATGATTCAACAGGTAGAATAGATGAATAGTCAAGAAAAGTAATTATCATCCATAGTATAGGAGTTGGTATCTCGGAGTAGTATAAGGAGGATGGAAGAGAAGAAGAAAATGCCAGACTCCGATAGTACTGAGCCGGGGATAAGCTTGGTGCTATCTCTTCTTCTTAGTTTTCTTGTTTCTTTTGTGTTAGTGTTGATTCTAGTGAAAAGAATCGATTTAATGAATCAATGTTTGATTTACGAAGTTGTTTATGGAGCATTGTTTATCAATTGTTATGAAAGATTGATGATGTATGGAAGTTTCCAGTTATTGTTTATCGCAAGGTTGTAAGTTCAGTGGAGAGGAATTGTAATCGAAAGAATTGTCTCGATCAGATTCTGTGGATTGGAAGTTGTTTGTTCCAGGATTTGGATTATGCTTGTGTGTTTGTGAATTACATAAGGTACTTAAATCAATATTGTGGTTGTTATCATATTGATATGAGAGAGTGGACAGTAGAAGGAAAAGTTAATGTTCTTCGGCATGGTAAGCATTCAGCAGTAGTGGTTAATTATGTGACCCTAACAATTGGAGCTCATATACATGGTCTTTTCGTATGTTCGAATTCTCCTATATGCGTTTATTCTGAGAGGTTTCTTCCAGAATAAGTAAAACAACAATCACATTTTGGTACCGCTGCCAGGGATTGACAATATTATTGAGTGTTAGGAATTAACTGTCGAAGCAGTAAAGGAGATTAGGAAGCAAACTCACTAGAAATAATGAAAGAGTATGGTTATAAAGAATGAGAATTTAATAGCAAAGAGAATAAAAAAATCAAAGAAAAGAACAAAGAGATCATAAGCAAGAAATTTATTGCATAATGAACGAGATCGCAAATTGAAAAAGAAGCATCGATAAAGTTGAATTAAGCCATGGTTGCATGCTTGTCAGCATATTTGATCATATTCAGAAGACGATCGACCTCTAATATTTCTGAAGTACATACCATTGAAGAAATTGCCAAGAGTACTCGTAGAAAGCGCTGCTAATAGTCCAACATACCTCTCGAAGCCATTAACGGAAAGCTAGGAAGGCACAGAGGAATTAGGTATCCTATTGGATATTTTCCCAATTGGAGATACGTCTGATTCTAACAAGACTGGTTCTGAAGATCGGCATAAATCACTTGCCAATAAAGACCAATTCAGAGTATATCAAAACCCATCATTTTCACCTCATATTCAACCAGTAAAATTATTTGGGAATAATAATAGTCAATCGAGAAGGCCTGGAAGTTCGAAAAAGACTTTTGCAGAAGACAGTTTTTATTTTAATAAGAAATTAAGCAGAACACTAGCATCTTTAATGATGTCCAGAGGTCCAACAATTTTGATTGCAGTTCAAATGGGTGCAATGGGCAATCAAACGACTAGCGTCGCGCCATTACCTACTTTTTGGGATTTGCCAAGTGCAGATCCAGATCAACATTTGTGTCAATTCTTGACGGCATGTGTAGCCAATAATGGAAGAACAGAAGATATTTGGCTGAGATGGCTGCAAGCGACATTGAAAGACACAGCGTTTGAGTGGTAAAACTGACAATCTGTGAGATAATTTATCAATTGGGAGGCATGAAAAAATACATTATAAGTCCATTTTTGACCAATTGGTTTTGAAGAACGTCTTAGATAAAAATTAATGAATAGCAGAATGGTACTAGGGAAAGCAGTACAGTCATATTATGGTTGTGTAGCAGATATACTTCAAAAATGGCCAAATAACCAAATACCAGAATCGTTTGTATTATCCATATTGGTTAATAGACTACACCCACCAAAATTAAAGACGTTTGTAAAGGAATCCCAATCAGCCACCATTGCATCATCTCTTGAGCAAGCAAAAGTATGGGAGGAATGTCACTATTACCAGAACTTAACAGTTGGAGCCACGATGATTCCATCTCAAGGAGGTTATCAAATGACAAATTGGAATGACGCATCGGGAAGTTATCTGGGAAGGAATGATTATGGTATAATTCCATAGGGAATAGTGGATGCCGTTCTATTGCAGGTTGTACCACCATCATCATCGCATCCGTATGTACCTTATTCCATGTATCAAAAATCAATACCTACGAAAGAAGTGTCAAATGTATTAGTATCAAGGGATCTCAATGAGTCATTGCTATTAACATTGATAAAAAAAAATGGATGAATTGGCTGTGAATGTAGCCAAGAATAAAGGAAAAAGGCATAAACCAACCAATATGCGTCCCAGTGTCTAGTGCAATAATTATGAGGGGCAAGATCATTTAGTAACAGAATGTCCTTCACCACTCCAAATGACTGTACAATATACCTTTTGCGAGGGCAAGCATATTACCACCAACTATTGGAATTTACGAAAGTAACAACAATTCAGTAACCAGATAATGACTCAACTAACTTCGTGGGATGTCAATCAAGTACAAACGAATAATAGGTTTGGCTGGAATAAAAATCAAGAAAATAAACAAAACAAGAATTATTCTAATTTTTTCAACTCTGAATTTCACTAAGAAGATGTATCCAATACTCATGGATTGGCGATGAATCAACCAGGATACCATCAATATCCACCTATGACAAAGCCAATGCCAGAGTCTACAGTAACAATGGGTCAACCAGGATCCTTTACTCATCCGACATGGAACAAACCTAGCCGTTATATACCAGTAGAGACATCCAATATCCCTGAAGGAGCTGGCAGGAGACGACTTCGTTATTATCGTTGCAGACAAATTAGATATTATATGAGTGAATGTCCTAATCCAAGGACTAGTGATGACTATGCTCCAATATGTGGAAATTGTAAGCAGTCTGGTCATACTTATCAACAGTGTAATGCGCCCTTTAATTATAATAATCGGGACCAGCAAATACAAACAAGCCAATCGGTGAAGGACAAAGGTCCTATTCAACGAGACTCACTAGTACATCGTGTCGAGATGGTGAACGTAGTGCTTACTAGAGGCCAACAAAAAGATAGGAATACAATTCAGGACTTGGATGAACCAATTACAGGAAAGCAAGTAGTGCTATCCATGGGACTAAATAAACCAATATCAGTATTGGGATGTATCCCAATACTGAGACCTCAATAGACTACGTGCCAATTTGTCGAGACCATCAAGATCAATCTCAACTGACTAAGTACCAATACCTGTACAATCCAATAAAAGATCTTATGCATTAAAAGAACCTTTAGTAGTAGAAAAGTTGGCAAAGTTACCAATGGCAATCCCAATCACCAAAAAGAAATTGCTACTGAATGGAGTAAAATCAAAACCAATGAAATGCAAAAGAGCATTGAGAATTACTCTCAATATGGAATCCTACAACATTCTGAAGGATTTGGATGTTATTCAGCCTTCAATTATAATAAAGCAACTTTTGGCTATAGCACCGAAATATCGATCTACATTGAATTCAGCGTTAATACGATGAAGATTCCGTACTAAAGAAATTCATGAAGTTAGCTTAAACCTAGATCTGGGAGCACCAACAATCGATGTATTAATTGATGGCATTTTAATTCTAGGGGTACAAGTCGATGGTGGCTCTAGTGTGAATTTAATGAATGTGAATACAATAGAGGACTTGGATCTAAAGTAATTGCTACCTACGACATTGGTCTTGGGAATGGCAGATCATAGTCGGGTAAAGCCAATGGGAATCTTATACAATATTGCCATTGTAATCATGGGATTGACATATAAAATCGATTATATTGTATTTTGATTACAGAGTTCTACATTATCATATCTCATTTTATTGGGCAGACCTTGGTTTTATCAAGCCAAAGCTAAGAATGATTGGAACTGAGATACATTGACAATTAAAAATGGTCGTGATCAGATCATTCTACAGATGTATCAGGTACAATATCATGGAGAATCTCAATTACTAGAATCATAATTTACATTGGACAATGAGAGTGAATCGATTGAGGAAGATGACGATGCTATAGGTTACCACAATTTGGGATAGGACAAAATACTTCAACAGCAAAGACAGGAGTCTACCAATGTGTAAGTCCCGGTGAATACTTACTACATTAGGAGGATGCGACTAACTTGGATCATGCTATTGCTAAATGGATGAACAATCCCACAATCAATAGAGTCAGTACATTGGAATGAGAATTGGATAGTTCCCATATGTCGGATAATACAAGATATTAAGATTAGGAGAAGACAATTAAATCAGAGGTTGTTGAAGATCCTGTGTGTCAATCCATTAATCTAGGCACCAATAAAATGCCATAGCTAATTAAAATATATGCTGATATTATAGGTACAGAATTGGATGCTTAAAAATATTTTTTTGTCTATCACAAATTGTAGAATAAGTAGTTATTTGTTGAATTGTAGATACTTAGTTTATAGTGTAAACAGGGATAGATGACTATTGAAAAGGTAGTTCAATAGATAAAATGGATGAATAGTTAGGAAAAGCAGTTTTTATTAGAGATGTAGCAGTTGGTATCTCGTGGTAGCATAAGGAGGATGGAAGAGAGGAAGTAGGGGCCAGACTGTGATAGTGTGAGCCGGGGTAAGCTTGGTGCTACCTCTTTTCTTTTGTTTGTTATTTTCTTTGAATAACAAGAATAAGAGTTTCTGAATATTGTGAAAGTGAATTATGGAATAGAAGTATGATTGTTATTAAATGGAAAGAAGAAAGATTGAATGCTGAAATCTGATTGTAGTTCAACAGAGAGAATGAGTCTGTGTTTGTGTGAAACACTATAATGTGAAGGCAGTTAATGGTGAAGAACTCCAGAATTTGGATTATAGTATGACTATTTCCTATTATTTAGGATAGTGCGGGATTACATGTTATTGTTATTAGTGATGGTGGAGTATTATTAGGAAGTGGAAAGCATTGTAGTGTTTCTTGGATATTTTAAGTAGTGCGGAATACAGTTAATTGTATGACCCTAATGTGTAAGCTCATGCGGTATTCTTTCCCTGTGTTCGAATTCCCCTATACAGGTTTACTCTGATTAGATTAGTTAGAGTAAGTAAAACGATAATCACATTTTGGCGCCGCTGCAGGGGAAATTGATAATAGCATGGAGTGTTAGATATTAACTGCCGGTTGAAGTAGATGGGAAATAGGTAGCAGTCGGAGAAGAATATAATGAAAGAGTATGATTATTAAGAATGAGAACTTAACAATAAAGAAAATACGGCAGTCAAGAGAAAGAATAGAGAGATCGCAAGCAAGAAATTTGTTGCGAAACGAGCAATAAAGAAAGTTAAAAAGGAATCATAGACAAAGCTGGATTAAGCCATGGTTGCATGTCTGTCGTCATATTTGAGCATACCCAAAAGCTAATCGACATCTAATATTTCAGAAGTATATACCGTTAGAGAAATTGCCAAGAGTAATTGTGGAAAATTTGGTCAATAGGCCAGGGTTTCTTCTGAGACCGTTAACTGAGAGTGGGGGAATCACAAAAGAGTTGGGTACTCTATTGGGTACGTTTTCAATAGCGGAAACTGCCGATTCTATCAAAACTGGTTCCATAGAGTGGCATAAATTATTGGTCAATAAGGGCCAATTCAATGTGTTTCAAAATCCATCATTCTCACCTCCTATTCAACCAATAAACTTGTTCAAGGATAATAATAGTAAATTGAGCAAGGTAGAAAGTTCGGAAAATATATTTGGATAAGACGCAGACTATATTAACAAACGATTAAGTGTCACATTATCAAATTCAATGACGACAGGAGGTCCAGTGGTTCCCATAGCAATACAAATGGGTACTGTGAGTGATCGTGCAACTAGCGTGGCTCCATTACCTACCTTTAGGGACTTTTTGGGTGCGGATCCAGATCAACATTTGTCGCAGTTTTTGACAGCATGTGTCGCCAATAATGGAAGAACCGAGGATATTTGGTTACGATGGTTGCCAGCAACCTTAAAGGATACGACGTTTGAATGGTATAATCGTCAACCAGTTGGTCAATTTTTGAACTAGGAAGCATTGAAGAATGCATTTTTGACCCATTTTCGACGAATTGGTTTTGAAGACCGTCTTCGAGGAAGGTTAATGAACAGCAAAATGATCCTCGGAGAGGCGGTGGAATCGTACAATAGCCGAGTGGCTGATATACTTAGTAAGTGGCAGAACCACCAAATACCGGAGGCATTTATATTATCTATATTAATAAATGGTTTGTACCCACCAGAGCTAAAAATATTTGTAAAAGAAGCTCAACCAGTTACGATATCTGCATCCCTTGATAGAGCCAAGGTTTGGGAGGAATGCCATTATGATCAGTTTTTTACTACGAGTGCCACGATGATACCAATTCAAAGCAATTATCAATATCCGGCTTTGAATGGATCAGTGGATAGTTATCCACAGATGATCGAAACAGTGGCCCATTCAAGTGCCAATACTCAGGGGCCAGTTAATGTTACCCCATTGCAAGCTTTACCACCGCAAGTCACAACAGCATATGCTCCATATTTTCCATATCAAACACAAGAGTCAACTTTGGCAAAAAAACAAGTAATACCAGCTTCAAAAGATTCCAATGAAGCCTTGTTATTAAACTTGACAAAGAAAATGGAGGAAAAGGCCGTTAATATGGCCAAAGATAAGGAGAAGAGGCAAAAGCCAACCAATACTAGGACCAATGTATGGTGCAGTAATTGTCAAGGCCACGGTCATTTCGTAACGGAATGCCTGTCACCTTCACAAGTGTTGGATAAATGTACATTTTGTGGAGGCCAGCACTTAACCGCTAATTGTTGGAATTTGCAAAGACAACAACAATTCAGTAATCCGACCATGATTCCACCAACTCCATGGGATGTCAATCAAGTTCAAACAAGAAATACGTTTAGATGGCATAGAAATCGATCTAACCGATAAAATCGAGCAGTCAATCATTTTCAAAATTCTACTTATAATCAGGGGTTTGTATCAAATCCTCAGAACTATGGTAAGGAGCAGCATGGGTAACAACCATATGCTCCATCGATGCCATTGAACCAAGTACAACCAGGACAACCAGGATCGATTTCTCAACCTACATGGAACAAACTTAATAGGTATATACTGGTGGAGACAACCAATATGCCTGATGGGGGTACAAAAAGGCCATTGCGTTGTTTCTGTTGTAGACAGATTGATCATTATGCCAATGAATGTCCCAATCCAAGAGCCAGTGACGATTATGCGCCAATTTGTGGGAATTGCAAGCAGTCAGGGCATACGTATCAACAATGTAATGCTCCATTCAATTTCAATAATCGGGATCAGCAGATCCAAAGTCCAGGATAAAGAGAGGGGATAAATCAAGGTCCTCAAGAGTCTCCAGTAAATCGGGTGGAATGTGTCCATACCGTTCTTACTAGGAGTCAGCAAAAAGGGAAGGGCCAATCACACCCAATTACGGATCCATCCCATCCAAGTCCTAAAACTGGAAAAGTCTTGAGCCCTGATTTGGTTGCGAAGCCCAATGAGGTCCCAATTACGAAGTCTTCAGTTCCGTCTCGAGCCGGTCTGTTCCCACCGCAGTTCCAAGAAGCATCATACCCGTTGAAAGATCCCCTTAGGAAAGGTAGTCCTAAGGAAGCTCAAGCTGCTGTTCCAATTCCAAGGCCAGGGCAGCAGAATAATTTACCTCACGGAGTTAAACTCAAACCCATGAAACAGAAGAGGGCATTGGAAATTATCCTAAATATGGAATCCTACGACATTTTAAAGGATTTGGACGCTATTTGGCCTTCAATTTCTATGAAGCAACTTCTAGCAGTCGCACCAGAGTGTCGTTCCACCTTGAATTCATCCCTAACAAGACATCGGCATCGTAATATGGAAGTTTGTGAAGTTAGTTTGAACCCTGATCCAGGTGCACCAACCATTGATGTTTCGATTGATGGTGTTCTGATCTCTGGCGTCCAGGTAGATGGAGGTTCCAGCGTCAATTTAATGAATGCTGATACAATGGATGCTTTAGATCTGGAACAATTAGTCTCTACGGCATTGGTATTACGGATGACAGATCATAGCCGAGTTAAGCCAATGGGTATTTTACGGAGTGTTCAAACTATAATTGTAGGTATTGCATATGAAATTGACTATATTGTCTTTCGCTTACAATGTTTGACTTTATCATACTCTATTTTATTGGGACGACCTTCGCTGTATCAAGCAAAGGCCAAGAACGATTGGGGTCGGGGTACTTTGACAATTGGTAAGGACGTAGATAAAATGGTATTACAAATGTACCCAGTATACTATCACGGGGAGTCTCAATTGCCAGTATTTGAATTGACATCGGACAAAGAGCTTAGCTTCGAGGATGACACAGAAGTATCGAGTACGGAGGCCAATGTAGAGGCAGCACAGCACCCTGAGGTGGTGTACCAATGTGGAGATCCGGGGGAGTACTTGATATACTTGAAGGATTTGGAGAACTCTGCTTATGTTAGTATTGACTGGAAACCTCCGCACGATGTGCACCATGTTAGTGCCCTCGAGACGGGATTTGTTACTTCGCATATGTCGGACATACCGAGTAATTTTAAATCACTGCGGGAATTGAAACAGAGTATTGTTACTGAACCTGTATGTCAAACTATTAACTTAGCGACCACGGCCGAACCTCAGCTAATTAAGGTCTACGAAGGTATTTAGGAACAAGAGTTGACTTGTTGGACAGACTTTTTCTTACATCATAAATCCGCTTTTGCTTGGACTTATGATGATGTACAAGGTATCCCCGCTGATGTCTGTGAACATCATATCATATTGGAAGAAAATGCTAAACCGGTACGCCAGAGGCAACATCGCCTTAATCCTAAATATTCTCTTATGGTGAAAGAAGAATTGGACAAGCTTCTTGCGGTGGATTTCATTTACTCGATACCGAATAGTGAGTGGGTTTCTTCAATTGTGATGGTGCCGAAAAAGAACGAAAAAATCTGAATTTGTCAAGATTTTTGAAAACTTAATGCAGCCACTAAGAAAGATTACTTTCCGTTACCATTCATGGATATTGGACGCCGTCATCGGTCACAAATGCTATTTGTTTCTCAATGGTTTCTCCGGGTATAATCAAGTTCAAATTGCAAAAGAAGATCAGCTCAAGACAACCTTTACTACGGATTGGGGCACATTTGCTTATCGCATAATATCTTTTGGGTTATGTAACGTCCCAGCCACATTCCAACGTGTGATGACTCAGGCTTTTCAAGACTATCTCTTGATGTTTATGGAGATCTTTTTAGATGACTTTTGTACATTCAATACCAAACAAGATCATCTTCATTGTTTAGGCAAATGTTTGGCTCAGTGTGCCAAATTTGGGATATCGTTGAATTCGGAGAAGTACCAATTTGGTGTTCCGTCCAGAAAATTATTGGGCCATATTGTTTCCAGTCGTGGTATTGCTACGGATCCTGACAAAGTGCAGCATATCATGAACTTGCTCAGACCGGAGACAGTCTCCGGTGTTCGAGGGTTCGTTGGTCATGTCAGTTATTATCGACGATTTATAAGTTCGTTTGCGGTTATTTGTCAATCTTTAACGAACTTACTGAAGAAACCTCCGTCCGATGGTACTAGTCCCCTCTGGATCAAGGAGTGTACCGTAGCCTTCAAGGTCTTAAAGTCAAAATTGGTCTTTGCACCAATATTGGTGGCTCCTTGTTGGACAAAGCCATTTCATGTGTATGTTGATGCATCCAATGCTGCTATTGGCTCGATATTAAGCCAGAAGGATGATAAGGGATTAGATCATTCCATATATTATGCCAGTCGACAATTGGTGGTTGCCGAACGCAACTATACTACTATTAAACGAGAGGCGTTGGGTATGATATATTCGATTCAAAAATTTCGATACTATTTGCTTGGGTATCCGTTTGCATTTTATGTGGATGATGATGCTCTCAAATATCTGATTAATAAGCCTCAATTGAGTGGGCGCATTGCTCGCTGGGTCTTACTCCTCCAGGAGTTCAATTTTACGGTGGTTGTCAGACGTGGGAAGCAACATGCGAACACGGATCATTTATCCTGGTTGTCTAATATTCTCGGCAACGAGCCTGTTCCCGATGATCTCCTCGACGATACATTATTTGTGGTGGATGTGATATCTCCCGAGTATAGTGAAATTATTCAGTTTCTGACCTTCCATACTTTTCCGCCGACTTTTATAGACAAGCTTAACAAGCGCCTTATTCTGAAGAATGCCCCATACACGATGATTCGTGATGCTTTGTATAAACAAGGCCGAGATAGTTTTTTACAGTGCTATATCTTTTCCAGTGAAGTACAGTCGATACTTACCGGTTGTCATTTGGATAGTTGTGGTGGTCATTTCACGGGAGACAGCACTGCTCGCAAGGCTTTAATGGCCGGATATTGGTGGCCCACTATGTTTTCTGATGCCCACTAGTTTGTTCGCCGTTGTGGTCTTTGTCAACGAATTGGTCGACCTACGGGTACTTCCGCCATTGTGTTAGTACCAATCTTGGCCCAGGTCCCATTTGAAAAATGGAGTATTGATTTTGTTGGTCCTATTGCACCTGCGTCAAAACCTGGTCAAAAGCGGTATATCTTAGTCGCCACAGATTACGACACCAAATGAGCAGAGGCAATTGCTACCCGCACCGATAATGCCAGTACGGTGGCAACTTTTCTGTATGAGAATATTATCACTCGCTTTGGATGTCCCAAGGAATTGGTCAGCGATCGAGGCATCCATTTCATCAATGCTACCATCGCCGCCTTGACGACCACATATGAGATCAAGCATTGTAAGACCATTCCCTATTATCCTCGTGCCAATAGACAAACGGAAAAGACCAACGGTATTTTGTGCAAAGTCTTGACTAAGACAATTTCAGGGGCCGGTACTGATTGAGAGATCAAACTCTTTACAGCTTTGTGGGCTTATTGTACCGCCTATAAAGTAACTACCCACTCTACTCCGTTCCAATTAGTTTATGGTCAAGAGGCAATTTTACCTATCGGATTGGAGGTTCCCAGTTTACGTATTGCCTTAGATGAACGCCTCAGTGACACCGAGTCATTACACTCTCGGTTGATGAAATTGGAGGAATTGGATGAAATACGGGCTGTCGCTCTATTCCACATGGAAGCCACTCAAAAACGGAAGAAGAGTTACTATGATAGTAAACTGCGGCCGAGGTGTTTTATGCCCAATGATTTGATATTGCTGTATGACAGCCGATTCAATCATTTTCTGGAAAAATTTCAAGTTCGCTGGCATGGGCCATATCACGTAATTGAAGGATTTTCCAATGGGTCTGTTCAATTGGAGGATTTTACAGGCCATCGTTTCAATACCTGCATTAATGGGAATCGTTTACGGTTATATAATACCTAAAACCCGGGACGGGTTTTATTTCATTTGAGGGGAGGAGACTTCGAATGGACTCAGGAGGGACCTAATTATGGTATAAGGCGTAGAGGCGGCTGCAAGAATATTTAGTAATCACTATTGTGTCAGATGCGAAGGAAGTGAGAAATGGACAGTATGGGTACCATGTTGTTGTTCTCATCACTAAGTAATAGAATAGGAGTGAGGCTCCTATTAAGGGTTATTCTGTGGTGTTATATTCTATTGTTGCTTATTTGTATTTCATTTTAGTGTTTCGGGCATACTGGAGAGTCGCATTGATGGTTAGGACCTGTAAGCGTTTGAGCCATGGCGATTGAAAGTACCAAGAGAGCTGTAGATAGAGATGAAAGTGGCCAGAATGTGAGAGCTAAACGCACAGCAAAACCATCGGCTGTGATAATTTTTACCAATATGGAGCCGATGAAGTTAGAAATCTGTTGGACGCAGAGAAAAATAAGGGATTTTTGGAGTGCGAAGCTATTTCAGTTTTTACACCATTCAGAGCGTTTACCATCAATCAATGTGTCATTAGTGGAGGAATACATTGAGAATTACGACCCCGAGGATGGATCAAGTGTCGTTCAAGGGCGAATTATTGGGATTGATGAAACAATCTTGGAAAAGGTGTTGTTTCTTCTCATTGGAGAGATGGCAGTAGGGACTAATGAATCAAGTGATTTCAGCCCAAGTAGATATTTCAAGGGAGGAATGTCATCCTTTGAAAGGAGCCAAGAATGGCGGACTCAGGAGGCGATTACACCAGAATATGTGGAATGGTTGCGGTTCGTGCTGAGGCGGTTAGGATTGTACCGACACCGCACTTATGTGTCAAAACGATTATTGTATGCAGCAGTAGGGGCATTTGAAGGGATGGTGTTCAACTGGGCGGCTTATGTAGCTACTCGTATTCATGCAGAGATACGAACCAAGTTCAAATTGGGGAAGTTCACATCCTTGCTTTGTTCAAATTATGTGTATGTTGTCATCGCGCACACATTGCGTCAACCACTGTCAGAAGAGGAAAACCCTATACCAGTGTCAGCACCTTTGCAGAGAGAACGAAATTTGTTGGCACAGAATCACAATGCAGCGGATGTAATACACGAAATTAGAGAATCAAGTCATACAATGGTTCAAGGGGTAGTTTCGGTTATCGAAGCGGGACGGGTTCCAAGCGGTGTTGCGGTGGAAGAGAAGAATGAAGTCCCATCATTGATAGATATCAACCAGTTGGCGTTTCCAGAAGGTCGATTACCTGAAGGAGTATCTCTTAAAAATACCGTATTGAAGCACATTTCGCAAATACATTATATGGTACGAGCATTGGATGTAGAAGACAGAAGTAAACGGGATTGGGAGGACAGTAAAAAAAGGATATCGGATCAAAATCAAAAAATTAGGGAGCAAGAACTGAGGATTCAAGAAATTGAAGAAGTCAAATTGGTCCTGGAGCGAAAATTGGTTCTCCAATATGAGGCTTGGACAAATGAAAAAGAACAGATTTCACGGATTGTGGAAGGACAACGAGACGAATTGATTCAGAATAGGAAGTCATGGGATTTGGAATGGAAGAAGTTCAAATGTCAGTTGCAATCGGATGTGGACAAGACAGAGTTATTGGCGACAGAGAAAGCGTTATTGAAAGACCAATTGAGATGTGAAATGGAGAAAATGAGGTTTGAAATTGAAGTTTTACAAAATGAGGTGTCAAAACTGACGGAAGAGTTAACTTTGAGGAGGCAATCTGAAGTGTCGATTGAAGATGTCCCAGAAGGGATGAGTCTGCAGTAACATCAGTTGGAACTTCGCGATGCCCAGATCTTGAAACTGGAAGCTCAGGTCTGGAAATTGGGAGAATACAATGAAGATCTTTCAACCTAGTTGAGAAAGGAGTCACTTGAAATATTGGAAGTGAAGACGTACCACTAGAGCCAGAATTGATGGAACCAATAACAGATAATGTAGTAATTGATCAATTGGGTGTATCAGATAAATAGAAATTTTGGAGAAGTTTTTTTTTAGTTATGTATCGGTTCTATGTTTGCGAGGACGCTGCATAGATGGGAGTGGGGCTATGTAGAATAAGTAGTTATTTGCTAAATTGTAGATACTTAGTTTATAGTATAAACAGGGATAGATGACTATTGAAAAGGTAGTTCAATAGATAAAATGGATGAATAGTTAGGAAAAGCAGTTTTCATTAGAGATGTAGCAGTTGGTATCTCGTGGTAGCATAAGGAAGATGGAAGAGAGGAAGTAGGGGCCAGACTGTGATAGTGTGAGCCGGGGTAAGCTTGGTGCTACCTCTTTTCTTTTGTTTGTTATTTTCTTTGAATAACAAGATTAAGAGTTTCTGAATATTGTGAAAGTGAATTATGGAATGGAAGTATGATTGTTATTAAATGGGAAGAAGAAAGATTGAATGCTGAAATCTGATTGTAGTTCAGCAGAGAGAATGAGTCTGTGTTTGTGTGAAACACTGTAATGTGAAGGCAGTTAATGGTGAAGAACTCCAGAATTTGGATTATAGTATGAATATTTCCTATTATTTAGGATAGTACGGGATTACATGTTATTGTTATTAGTGATGGTGGAGTATTATTAGGAAGTAGAAAGCATTGTAGTGTTTCTTGGATATTTTAAGTAGTGCGGAATACAGTTAATTGTATGACCCTAATGTGTAAGCTCATGCGGTATTCTTTCCCTGTGTTCGAATTCTCCTATACAGGTTTACTCTAATTAGATTAGTTAGAGTAAGTAAAACGACAATCACACAAATCTACCTTTGCATGGTCGTATGTGGATTTGAAAGAGATTCCAGCCAATGTGTGTGAGCACTAGATTATTTTGGAGAAGGGTGTTATGTCAGTTCATCAAAGACAATACTGGCTTAACCCAAAATATTTTCTTTTAGTGAAAGAGGAATTAAATAAACTTCTTGACGTGGATTTTATTTATTGTGTTCCATATAGTGCATGGATATCGCCAATTGGGTTATGTAATGCCCCAACTACTTTTCAATGAGTAATGACACAAGTGTTTCAAGATTACCTACATTTATCAATGGAGATATTTCTAGACGATTTCTGCACCTTTAGCACAACGGCTCAACATCTAGTATGTCTGGATAACTGTTTGAATCAATGCGATAAGTATGGGATATCTCTAAATTTAGAGAAGTATCAATTTGGCATACCATTGGAAAAGCTATTGGAATACATTGTCTTTGTTGAAGGTATCGCTATAGACCCCGATAAAGTTATTTATATATTGGGTTTACCAAAGCCGGATATGGTGTCGGGCGTGCACAGTTTCATTGGCCATGTCAGCTACTATCAGCGTTTTATTGAATCCTTTGTGGTTATCCATCAACCATTAACTTATTTGTTAAAGAAACCTGTGTCAGATGGATCTAGCCCAATATGGACTGAAGATTATACTTTCACATTCGACAAATTGAAACGGAAATTGGTATCTGTCCCAATTCTTGTAACATCTTGTTGGACAAAATTGTTTCATGTCTATGTGGATGCATCAAATATTGCTATTTGATCCATTCTCAGTCAAAAGGATGAAAAAGTATTAAATCATCTCATATATTATATGAGCCGATAATTCGTTGCTGCAGAACGAAATTAGAATATTACCAAGCAAGAAGCCCTGGAATGATCTACTCTATACAAAAATTTTGCCACTATCTACTTGGATATTCATTTGTGTTCCACGTTGATCATGATGCACTTAAGTACATGATAAATAAACCTCAATTGAGTGGACGAATTGCTCGATAGGTGTTACTTCTCCAGGAATTCAACTTTATGATTAACATTTGATCTGGCAAGAAACATGCCAATGCGGATCACTTATCCCATTTATCTAGTATACTAGGTAATGAGCCGGTAAAGGATGCTCTTCCAGATGCACAATTATTTGCTGTAGATGTCATTACACCCGAATATAGTGAATTGATCCAATATCTAACGTTTCAGACTTTTTTAATTTCTTATAATGAAAAATTAAAGAAGCATCTGATATTAAAAAGTGCGCCATATATCATGATTAGAAATGCCTTGTAAAAATAAGGGTGGGATGGAATTTTATGTCGTTGCATCTTTCAAAGTGAAATTCGTACAATTTTAGAAGGATGTCATTTGGACAATTGTGGACAACATTTTACGGGTGATAGTACTGCACGTAAGACTTTAATAGCTGGATATTGGTGGCCAATGATGTTTTCGGATGCACACCAATATATTCGTCATTGTGATCTTTGCCAACAAATTACTTGCCTTATTGGAACTTCTCCAATGCCATTGGTATCAATTTTGACACAAATACCATTCGAAAAATAAGGTATTGACTTTCTAGGACCCATTGCACCTGCCTCTCAAAATAGACATAAATGTTATATTCTAGTAGCTACCGATTATGTCACCAAATGGGCGGAGGCCACGGTAATAAAAACTGATAATGCCAATATCCTAGCAACATTTTTATATGAGAATATTATCACTCATTTTGGCTATCCAAAAGAATTGGTTAGTGATCATGGAACATATCTTATTAATGCAACAATTGAAGCATTAATAGCAAAGTATAAGATCAAGCATCGCAAAACTACACCTTATCATCCATGAGCCAATGGATAGATAGAAAAGACCAATGATATCCTATGTAAGATCTTAATAAAGACTATTTTAGGAAAGGGAACCGATTGGGACACTAAATTGTTTGCAGCTTTATAGGCATACCATAGTATGAATAAAGTAACTACCAATTCTAATCCATTTCAATTGGTATATGGTCAGGAGACAATTCTACCAATTGAATTGGAGGTCCAAAGTTTACGAATTGCGTTCAATGAACATATGAGAGATAGAAAATCTCTTCAATATAAGTTAGTCCAATTGGAGAAATTGAATGAAGCTAGGACTATGGCTCTCTTGATCATGGAAGCTACATAACGCCACCGAAAGAGTTATTACAACAATAAGGTACAACCAAAATATTTCATGTCCAATGATTTGGTACTACTTTATGATAGCCACTTTAACAACTTTTTTAGTAAATTTCAAGTACGATGGCATAGGCAATATCAGGTGGTGGAAGATTTTCCTAATAATTCCGTTCAATTGGAAGATTTTCTAGGAATCCACTTCACAATACGGGTTAATGGAAATTGGTTACGTCTGTATTATACGTAAATCCAGGACAAATTTACTTAGTGGAGGGAGGGAGTCTCCGTAATAATGATTACCAAAAGGATTGGAAAGGTTGTGATAGTTAGGAAACGATTGATGGTTAGTTTTGGGTACTGAAACTGACTAGTCACGAAAATTAGACATTCTTGATTAGATATGAGATTAAGGTACATTAGATTAGATGTTCTTGATTCAGACCCCGAATAAGCAGTTAGGAGCAGGGCACTCATAGAAGGTTTCATTGTTGCAAATTTCAGACATTGTGCTTTGAACTATAAGCTTTACGATAGTAATGAGCAATAGTGTTAGCGCGATGAAGTATTGAAAGTTTGATTTTCACAATGTCAATGGAAAGAGCAAAGAGAGTATCAGAACGATCGAAAAGTCGTCACAATGTGAGGTCTAAGTGTGATCTGGGATTGTCGTCTCTTGTAGTTATCACCAATATGGAACCGATGAAGTTAGATATCTGTTGGTCATTGAAAAGGCAAAAAGATTTTAGAAATTTATAGTTATTTATATTTTTGCGAGGATCGGATAAACTACCACGAATTGATGTAGAACGAGTGGCAGAATATATAAAAAATTATGATCCAGAAGATGGTTCGAGTGTGATAAGAGAAGTCCTTATTGGGATAGATGAGAATATCTTACACAAGTTCTTGTATTTATCAACTGGAGAGCTTGAGGTGGGAAGAGGTGCATCAAATGACTTTAGGTCAAGAAGCTACTTCAAAGGAAGAATGTCGTCTCTCGAACAAAATCAAGGATGGAAGGTACAAGAAGCACTTACGCCCGAACTTTTGGAATAGATGCGATTCGTTCAGAAGCGATTAGCATTGAATCAGCATACCACCTATACGGCAAAGCGATTACTATTTTTTGCGATAGGAATGCTAGAAGGCATGGTATTCAATTGGGCAGCTTATGTGGCCACAAGGATACATGCAGAAATATAAGCTAAGCGGTGTCATATTACGTGCTTTTTTGCTCAAGAACGCGCCGGGCGTCTGGCTGTAGAAGGTAGTATGGAGATTCACCGATAGTCAAGCAGTCTATCAGTTTTTGACCGCTGGAATATAAACGACTGCAACAATGTACCGTAAATCTATACGGGTGCTCTTTGACTGCTTGTCGAAGTCCTTTTTGCCCCAGCCGGTAGGTTTCTAGACATTACAGAGAACCCCAAACAACCCAAACTGTTAATCTTCAATACCGCTTTATACTTACGATCTTGTATCCACTGACTGTCTTGTTAGATTAACCCAATAAATTTCATTCACTCCGCATACTCAATCCTATAGACACCCTTTTAATCCTTCAATCACAGGCGTAACTCGATTTCACAAAACAGTCAAGAGTATTCAAACCCACTTCATTAAAAATCCCGATTCACCATTACAATACTGACTTCAGCAGCGATTGCCTCAGTCTTCCCAAAACTCTACGAAGAAAAAAATCCAAATTCTATGTCTTTCCTTCCCCGACCCAAAGCATGAAGCCCCCTCTCTCTAATCCCCTTGATCTTCAAAAAACCTCCAATGAAAACCGAACTAGTAACCTTCTAAAAGCTTTCTCCCCGCTCCCCCGATTCCCCTTCAAACTTATTCTCCCCCTAACCTTATCCTCTTGAATTCCTTCAATCTTCTGTCTTGGATCCGAAATTGGCTCCCGCCGTCAAAGCTTAGATCCAAAATTGGCTCACGTCATCAAGGCCTTCTCTTCCGTTTTTACCTTTAAGAGATCCATTTACCGCAAACAACGTTCCCTGAAATGGCACAGAGAACAGGACAGCCTGAAACAAAATCGAAACCCCGTACTCGGGTGCACATTGAGTCGCCCGACCAATTCAGGTCCCATATTGGGAAAGATGCCCGTAGTAACCTAGATGTTCGCATAATTGTGTCAAATTCGTCCTCATGTCAGATTGGCTAAGACCCGTAGTAAGACCTGGATTTCCCGTAATTAGATTGCATTAATTTGACCGGCCAATTCAGGTCTCATATTGGATAAGAGTCCAGTAGTAACCTGGATGTTCCCGTAATTGGATCTGTATTGGGTTGCCCGGCCAATTCAGGGTTCATATTGGGTAAGAGGACCCGGATTGGATTCTCAAAATTGGATCCAATTGGCTCTTCGAACCCGTCGTGTGAATTGGTCCTTCTCTTCCTACTGACTCTTATTATTGGAATTGAACGGAGCATTTCAGTATGCCCCGGCTGACTGTAACGGGGTGACTGAACCTGGCCACTCAGTATTTGTACAGGAGTTGGTCGTTGCTCCCAATATTTGAGGTAACTGAATATTAATAAAATTCTCCTTTCTTTTTATTTTCACTGTATACTCGTGTTACAACACGACAGCGGAAGACGGGGAAGTTTGCTTCACTATTATGTTCCAATTATGTAAACTCAGTGATTGAGTATACATTAAAATAGGAATCTCAATCAGTAGTTCCAAGTTTGCAAATGGGAACAGTTAGTCCAGGAATAATAGTGTATGAAGTAGAAGAATCCAATAAAGCGGCAGAACGGGAAGTAAGACCAATATCTACACTAGAGCGAGTTCCAATTTGGTCGACAATAGAGATGACGACATCAATACCAATTCCAAGAAAAAGTAACCATTTAAGATTTCAACAGGATGTAACGAAAGGGTGGAATCTTAAAGAAGTTATATTGAATCAAATTTTTCAGCTGTAACTTACGATGAGTAAGCTCGAAGATGAGGGTAGCTTAAAAAGGCAAGTAGAAGTGAGCAAGAAAATAATATTGGAGCAAAATTACAAAATTAGGAAACAGGAACAAGTCATCAAGGTAGAATTAGAATTTAAGATGCAAGTGAAGCGTGAATTGGATGAAAGAGTGGAAAATTGGTCAAAGGAAAAACAGAGGATTGAGCATATCCTGAAAAATCAAAAGCAAGAATTACTTCAAACTCGTAAATCATATAGATTGAAATAAGAGAAGATGAACGCTCAGTTGAAGATGGAATGAGAGAAAAAGGAGGCATTGGAGTTTGAAAAGAAATAATTGGGTGACCAATATTGAAATAAAATGGATGAGCTACAAGTAAAAATTATTGTTTTGAAGGAAACAGTAATGAAATTGGAAAGTGATTTGGTCAGAATTGGTCAGTCAGAGACATCTGCCTCAACAAAAGTAAGAATTAGAAAATTGGAGGAAAAATTGCAATAACAACAACAACTTCAAGCTAAAGATGGCAGAATCCTCCAATTGGAAGTTCAGGTTCAAGAAATTGGAGCGTATAATAAAGATTTAACAGTTCAATTAATGACAGAGATTTAGGATGAGTTGGAGGAAGAAGATATAGTGTTGGAACAAGATCAAATGGAGCCAGCGCCAAAAATTGAAGAGATTAAATAATCCAGTTTAAAAAAAAAAAAAAAAAAAATGGTTTTTGTTTATCAATACTGTGTTTGCGGGGATGCTGCATAGTTAGGAGTGGGGCTATGTAGAATAAGTAGTTATTTTCAAAATATAGATACCTATTATATAGTGTAAACATGGATAGATAACTATTGTAAAGGTGGTTCATCATATAGAATGGATGAATAGTCAGGAAAAGTAATTATCATCCATAGTATAGGAGTTAGTATCTCGGAGTAGTATAAGGAGGATAGAAGAGAGGAAGAAAATGCCAGACTGTGATAGTATTGAATTGAGCATAAGCTTGGTGCTATCTCTTCTTCTTAGTTTTTTTATTTCTTTTGTGTTAGTGTTGATTCTACTGTAAAGAATCAATTTAATGAATCAATGTTTGATTTACGAAGTTATTTATGGATCATTGTTTATCAATTGTTGTGAAAGATTGATGATGTATGGAAGTTTCCAGTCACTATTTATCGCAAGGTTGTAAGTTCAGTGGAGAGGAATTATAATCAAAGGAATTGTATCGATCAGATTCTGTGGATTGGAAGTTGTTTGTTCCAGGATTTGGATTATGCTTGTGTATTTGTGAATTACATAAGGTACTTAAATCAATATTGTGGTTGTTATCATATTGATATGAGAGAGTGGACAGTATGAGAAAAAGTTAAGTGTTCTTTGATATGGTAAGCATTCAGTAGTAGCGGTTAATTATGTGACCTTAACAATTAGAGCTCATATACATGGTCTTTCCCTATATTCAAATTCTCCTTTATGGATTTATTCTGGGAGGTTTCTTCCAAAATAAGTAATACGACAATCACAAGAAGCAACAATGAAACCTTTGTCATTCTTGTCAATGCTTTTTTAGTCCTTAGTCTTGTTTTTAAGACTTCTTAGTATTCTTGTCTTTGAAAGTAGTTATTTTAGTTTAATATCATATCATCTTTGAGTAATTATTTAGCCTTTTAAGTAATATAAGAATGTCTTAATCTTTTAGTTCTTCAAGATTTATGTTCTTGATAATTTGAGAAGAGTGCTAACTCATTATTCTTATATTGTTTTAGAAGTGAGTGAATTATCTTACTTCTATTATTTTATTTTGAAGGTTGTGAATTATCTAACTTTTAACAAATCATTTAATTTTTTAACACTAATATTTTCTTCAAAGAGAACAAATTATCTTTCTTTGAAAAAAAATTCATTCAATATTAGAGGTTGCAAATTATTCTCGTCTAATTTGATTTGTAGATTTATTAAGTTTTTTGAAATAGAAAGAAATACTTATGGATGTTATACTTGGCAAAAGTAAGAATAGATTTATAACTATTACTGATCTTTATAAACTTATCTACACTCGTAGGATAAAACTTTTATATATCATAAGCGCCAACTACAAAAATATTAATCATATACCTATGGAAGAAATTTAGAGTCTATATCAAGACGTTGTGTATTTAAAAGTAGTAAGTAAAGCAATCTTACAATTAAAACTAAGAATTTTTGCTTCTACAAATATAGTAGGAATAAAGATTAGTATGTTTAAAAAGTTTGATGGAATAAGATTTAAATTTTAAGGATTTTTACAACAAGTCAAGCACTATCTAAGCTTGCATCTCTTCCAATATCCTAATAGATTTACTTAAGTTGGATTCATATGTATACTTCTATTTGGAAGTATTTCTTCTTCATTTGCACTATAATCCTCAAATAGATTGGATTTTTTATAACTTCTATTTTTTTTGTAGTTTGATCTAAAATTTTATTAGTCAAGTAAAAATATATAAGCCTACTACATCCAAATCCTTATTCATAGGTGCAAAAGTTTTTATTACTGTAGCTAAAGAAGGATTATCTTTTGCTATATATGTCATGCCTATTTTTGATAGTAAAAAGATGTCAGGTAGTATTTCTAGCCAATATCAAGATTTTGAGGATATTATTGAAAAAAATAAATACAAATATCCTTCAAAAGTATTGATTTTATGATTGTTCAATTAATTTTTAAAAAAGAGATCAACTACCATTTATATCAATTTATATCTTATTAAAAAATGAGTTGGTTGTACTAAAAGAATATATTATGAAAAACTCGGCTAAGAACTTCATATGCCATTCAAAATCTCTAGCAGAAGCTCTTAACTTATTTGTGAAGAAAAAAGTTAGATCTTTACAAATGTACATAAACTATTGAGGACTTAATGACATCACTATCAAGAATAGGTTTTTCCTATCTTTAATTTTATGACTTCTTGACCAATTCAATCAAACAAAGATCTATACAAAAATAGATCTACAAAAAATATATAATCTTGTTTGTATAAAAAAAAAAAAAAAAAAAAAAAAAAAAAATGAATAGAAGATTTTTTTTTGAATTAGGTATGGATGTATTGAATATATTGTCATGCCTTTAGAACTAACTAATGTACCAACTAAATTTTAATATCTCATGAATGAAATTTTTTGTGATTTTTTTAATAATTTTGTTTTTTATTATTTAGACAACATTCTAATCTATTCTAAAAATATAAAAGAATATGAAATTCATATTTATTTTATATTACAAAAATTTAGAGATGTAAGATTGTATGCTAAGATAAAAAGGTGTATATTCTACACTATTCAAGTTGACTTCTTAAGATACATCATTTCCAACAAAGGAATCATAATGGATTCAAATAAAGTCTAAACTATCATAGATTAGAAGATTACAAAAACAATCAAAGATGTACAATGTTTTTAAAAATTTTCCAATTATTATAGGATCTATATCAAAAAAAAAAAATTCAAGTTATAGCTCTTCTTATACCTGATATATAAAAATAAACTTAAATAGAGCAAAAAAGTTGAAGCATCTTTTGAAGCCTTGAAGAAAGTATTTATTTTTGGACCAATTTAATATTGCATTATTAAGAAGCAAGCCTCCTCAAGATAATATATGATCCTTCATTACAAGTGAATTGTAAGAAGTATAGTATTGCCCAAATGAAGTCAAATATAAAAAAATAGATAAAGGCTAAGTACAAAATTTTGACTATTTTCTTTCTTATGCCAAGATATATCCAATCCCTAATTCAAATTTCAAATCCAAACCTCATCTTATTAAAATATCTATTACTTACTTATTACTAATTTAATTTAGAAAAATGTTAGCTTGTTAAGCTTAACTTAAGCTAAAAACTTCAAATTATCAAAGTCCATAAAAAAAATCTTGAGAAAATGGGAGCCAAACCAAAGAGAAAAAAATTGGCCACTTACTTCAATTATTGCATCAAAATCCCCGTCTACAAATTAGCTTGGATCTCTCTTATTATAGCTCTTCTTTTCATATACTTAAGCTTGTTAAAAAGCTAACAATGAGCTCTAGCTTTTTCAAAATTTTCAAAAAAAAAAAAAAAAAATACAATAAATAGCATAGAAAGTTTCAAATTAGTCTTCAATTCTACCACCTAATAACTCCAACAAACTCCCTCCAACAAATTCATGAAAATCTCCCTCATTATAGCTCTATTTCTTGTTTGTTAAAAAGTTAACAAGAAGAGCTAACTTCCTTCAAAATTTCAGAACAAAAAGATGAAAATTCAGAAATGCAATAGGAAACCTTGAACCAATCTTGAATCTCACCACCTAAAAAACTCCAGTGACTCCCTTCTCACAAATTTGCATGGTTTTCCTCCTTCATAGCTCTATTTCTTGCATGCTACAACTTGTTGAAAAGCTAACAACATAACCTAATTTTCTTCAAAATTTCAAAATAAGAAAAAAAAAAATATAAGAAATAGTATAGAAATTCCTAATTAGTCTTAAATCTTACCATTCAAAACCTTTGGCAACCTTCTTTTCACAAATTTTCATGGTTCTTTCTTTCAATAGCTCTATTTCTTGTATCCTATAGCTTATTGAGAAGCTAATAATTCTTGAAGAACAGCAAGTACTTGCTTAGTTACAACGACATAAAGTTTAAGCATAGTATGTTGCTAATAGTAAAAAAGCAACAAAGAGGTAAAGTAAGTTATTGTGGTACTACCGAGGCTTTAGTAAGATGAGGTAGAAATGGATGTAATATCAAATACATGGAAGTTGCCTTGTTGGTGGACAAACCACCACCTATAAGTAAAGAGTGTTGGAAGTAAGAATTATCTTCCTCCACACTTCTCTTAGAGTACAATCCTTGCTGATGCTAAGTGTTTGTAGCCTTTAGACTTGTCTTCTTCAATAGGTTATGAGCCCACTCATATTTTCTTGAGTATTTTTTTTGAAGTCTTTGAAGTATTTTTGTAAGTGTGGAGTAGATCAAGTTGTTGTTGCTGATGTTAGGCATTAAAAGTACCTAATTTTCAGATTCAGATCTAGAACTAGATCTTAGTTTGCTCTTACTTGTGGTTAAAAGTATTTTGGTGTTGATGGTTGGTTTATTATATAAAGTTACTTATTGTACTTAATAGGCCTCTTTTGGTGTATAGAGGTGACTTGTGAGTATAAGAGAGATATTAGAGTCACAATTTAGATTTGGAAAGCTCACTAGACTTGTTAAAAGTCTTAAAAGTGAGGTTGAGAGTGTCTTTGAGAGTTAAAACACTAGTTTGTTCACAAAGAAGGATTTTGTGATTCTAAGGAAGCAAAATCTATTTTTTCATTTTGAGAGCATTAGGACTTCTTCTTACTATTTTTTTTGATACAACTCTTCTTTAGACATGGCTTCAAGTGAAGATGAAGGATTGAGAGTTATTGAGAAGTTTAGAGATAAAAATTTCTACCATTGGAAGGTCAAAATGGAGCTTTTGTTGGCATCTTTGGATCTTTGGGATATTGTAGATGAAAGTGAAGAGGCTCCAAGCAAAGATGCTGATATGAAGGAGTTCAAACATTGTAAAAAGAAGGCTTTTGGATTGATTGCAATAAATGTAGATGAAGCCAACTTCTCTCACATTATCTCTTGTAAAGGACCAGCAAAAGCATAGAAGTCTCTTTGTAACATCTATACGAGCAAGAACTTATTCAACATCATCTATACAAGGAGGAAGTTCTTCACTTACAATATGGAAGAAGATGAAGACCTCATGACTCATGTTAATAAGATAAAGGCTCTTACAAACCAACTAGCAACTGTTGACAAGCCTTTAGAAGAAAGTGATATTGTCATGACCTTGCTAATGAGCCTTCCCGAATCCTACAACTACCTTATTGTGGCATTGGAGTCCATCAAGCTAAAAGAACTTACAATGGATTATGTGACGATAAGACTTGTCCATGAAGTAACCAAGAAGAAAGAAAAAGAGCCCCAAAATGAAGATTAAGCACTCTACTCACGTCAAAGTAAGGGCAACTATTCAAATCAATGAGATAATGTCAAATCTTGCTTCATTTGTAGCAAAATAGGCCATTTTGTTCAAAATTGCTACAAAAGCAAAAAGATGAAGAAGGAGAATGCAAATAGTGTGCAAGATGAATTTGGAGGATAAGATTATGCATTCACGTTAATAAATGGGACTTCAATGGCTGCCATGTCAAGATGGATTGTGGATTCAGGTTGTTCCAAGCATATGACACCTTATAAGTGTTCATTTCATACTTATGAAGCTATTCCAGCATCAAACGTGGTGTTGGCAGATAGTAGTACATGAGAAGCCATTGGAATTGGCTCTATTATGGTGGAGGTGGTTGTGAATGGACAAACCAATAGGATCAGATTCAAAAACATAATTCATGTGCCTAAGATGTAGCAAAACCTACTTTCAGTGAGTAAACTTATAATAGAAGGTTTTAAAATTTAATTTGACATGAATGGATATTTTTTAAGAATATTGAGTAGAGATAAGGTCTTCAAAGGCTTGAAAGAAGGAAATTTGTACTACCTCATTTGTAAAAAGGTGAATGGAGTGGAGGTAGGTGCATTTGCTGAGTTTCCATCAAACTAAGACAAGTTGAATATATAGCATCGTTGCCTTGGCCATTTGAATGTAAAGAGCATGAAAGAGGTGAAGACTATGGTAAGTGGCTTAGATCTTGGCAATACAAGCCATAATGCAAAAAAACTTATATGTGAAAGATGCATACAAGGCAAACAATAAAGGACCTCTTTTCCAAAGAGTGTAGCAACAGGTGCTACGAAGTTGCTAGAGATTGTCCATTTGGATGTATGTGGACCTATGAAGAACATAAGTATTGGAGGATCAAGGTATTTCCTCACTTTCATTGATGATTATTCAAGAAAGATTTGGATCTACATTCTTAAAGCCAAGAATGAATGCTTTTGGAAGTTTAAGGAGTTTAAAGCACTTGTTGAGAAACAAAGTGAATGCAAGATCAAGATGCTACGTACGGACAATAGAGGTGAGTATATGTCTAAGCAATTTGATGTTTATTTCAAGAATGAAGGAATTTCTGGATAAACCACAATTCCATATACTCTACAACAAAATGGTATTACTGAAAGGACAAATCGAACCATTGTAGAGATGACAAGGAGCATGCTTCATGCTCAAAACCTTAGCTATGAGTTTTGGGTGGAAGCTATTGTGAATACAATATATACAAGAAATAGATGTCCAACAAGTGCTCTTGTATCAATGATATGACAAGAAGCTTGGAGTGGGAGACAACCTTGCATTTCTCATATGAGGACCTTTGGTTGCATTACATATGCAAAAATACCAGATTGTATGATGTCCAAACTTGATGCAAAAGGTACAAAGTGTATGTTTCTTGGTTATTGTGAAGGTACTAAGGCATATAGGCTAATGTGCTTGGAAACCAAGAAGATCATCAAAAGTCGTGATGTTGTATTTTTGGAGCACAAGAGTGCTTGTGAGTATTTGGAGATGTGTCCAAGTGGGAGTAATGGTGTGTTTGTGGACACATCTTTGAATTCAACAAAGAAACAAGAAGATGACGTCAATGAAGATGATGAAATTGAAAAGCCAAAGCAAGTTGAAAAGATAAAGACTCATACAATTGAAAGGACCAGCAATGAAACAAATGAAGATGTTGAAGATTGGGATGATGATAATGATGAAGAGTACCAACCATTGAGTGAGAAATGACAAGGTTTAAAAGTTGGAAAAGAACAAAGAGTAGAACAAGGTGAATGTTCTTCAATTAATGAAAGGAGATATCCATTGAAAGAAAGAAAGCAACGTGGCGAATAGTGGAAGGATCACATCTTCCCTCAAGTAAGAAAAGAACATACAAATATTGCTCTTCTTGCTGATCCATTATCTTTGTGTGATGCTATGAAGTATGAAGATACAATCAAGTGGGAGAAGGCTATGGAAAAAGAGTACCAATCTCTTATAGACAATGGTGCATAGAAATTGACACCTCTTCCAACAAATCGATCTAGTATTGGTTGTAAGTGGGTGTTTAGGACTAAAAGAGATGCAATGGGTGTGGTTGTGAGGAACAAGGCAAGATTGGTTGCCAAAAGATATTTACAAGATGCTAGAATTGATTTCAATGAGACTTATGCATCCATTGCTAAATTTACCACTATTAGGACCATTGTAGCAATTGGAGCAGCAATAGATTTGGAAATACACCAAATGGATGTGTAAGGGATTTGGAAATACACCAAAAATACGAATTGATACCTTCTTTATCAATGAAGGATTTGTAAGGAGTGAAGCTAATCATTCATTATATATGATTTAATCTAGAGAGTTCTTGCTGATTGTAATCCTTTATGTTGATGATTTGATTATCTTAGCTAACAATATGGAAAAGATGGATTGGATGAAGGCCAAATTACAGAAGGAATATGAGATGAGTGATTTGGGAGAGTTGCACTATTGCTTGAGAGTCGAATTTGTAAGAGATCATGGTAACAAGACTATTACAATGAACTAAACTAAGTACATTGAAGAAATATTGAAACGATTCAATATGGAGGAGTGCAAGTCCATTGGAACACCCTTGGAGGCAAATTTGAAGTTGATGAAGGTCACAGATGACGAGTTTGCACAAGTTGAAAGTGAAATGTAAAGTGTTCCATACAAGGCAGTAGTAAGCTCACTCATGTATGCAATGGTGGCCACAAAAGTAGATCTTGCATATATGGTAAGTGTTGTAAGCCAATACATTTCTTAGGCTAGACCAATGCATTGGAAAATGGTAAAGAGGATTTTGAGGTACTTAAAAGGTTCAAAAGACTTCAAATTATGCTTTGGTGGTAAGAACATTGACTTGCAAGGTTATTGTGATGTAGATTGGACTGGAGATGTAAATGATAGAAGATCCACAATGGGATATGTATTCTTTATTGGAATAGGAGCCATTTTATGGAATTGCAAGAGACAACCTATTATTGTAAGACCAACAATGGAGGCAGAGTACATGGCAACAAGTCATTGTACAATGGAGGCATGTTGGATAAGACAACTCTTAGAAGACATTGGTTTAGAGCAACTAGAAGCAACTCTCATTATGTGTGACAATCAAGGATGTCTTGCATTTGCCAAGAATCCAAAACACCACTTAAAGACCAAGCACATTGATATTTAACATCATTTCATACGAGAGAAGATTGAAGATGGAATAATAGATATGAAGTATTGTACTACAAATGACATGCTTGCTGATGTACTTACAAAGGCATTAGTCAAGGATAGACATCATGACTTGATTCAGAGATTAGGATTAAAAGCCTTTTGAATATTAGCAAAGTGGGAGTGTTGAAGAACTGCAAGTACTTGCTTAGTTACAACCACATAAAGTTTAAGCATAGTATGTTGCTAATAGTAAAAAGATAGCAAAGAAATAAAGTAAGTTATTGTGGTACTACTGAGGCTTTAATAAGATGAGGTAGAAATGAATGTAATATCAAATGAATGGAAGTTGCCTTGTTGATGGACAAACCACCATCTATAAGTAAAGAGTGTTGGAAGTAAGAATTATCTTCCTCCACACTTCTCTTAGAATACAATCCTTGCGGATGCTAAGCATTTGTAGCCTTTAGACTTCTCTTCTTCAATAATAATAAAATCTTATTTCTTTCAAAATTTTAAAATAAGAAAATAAAAAATTTATAAATGGCCTTCAAAACCCCGAATCCAACTTAAATCTCACTTCTTCTCTAAAAACTCCAACAACCCTTCTTTCCCCTCTTTTCAATCCCAGCCCCTTGTGAGTGTTTTTTTCTCTTTTCACTCAGGTCCAATATAATTAAATTGTAACTTGGGTTAGAATCCAATATTAACTAATATAAAGATGTAAACCATAAATAAGATTAATAAAAAAAATAAATTGATATAATAATCATAATTTATCTAAAAAAACATGACCAAGTCTATGACATATTTTTTGATTTATTTTTTAGCAATTGGAGTTCATTTAATTAAATACCCTTCAAAAAGTATTCAAATAAGCTTAAACTCTGAAATTTATAAGTTAGTAAAAAAATAAAATAATTGATACCATGCTAGAGTGCTAGTCTAGGGCTTTTCAAATTGGTATTAACCATATCAATTAGAATTATACCCAAGAAGTTATACATACATGAAGTTTTGATGGCAAAACTTCATGTAGAGTTGGAAATTCTTTAATAATAGAGATAAATTCAGTATTAATATAGAGATAATTTTTTTAATTAAAGAATTAAAATTCTAAATTTAATATAGAGATAAATTTTTTAATATAAAAGATAAAAAATAAAAGATAAAAAATAAAATAAATAAAAAGATTAAAATTTAGAAGTAAAAAATAAAAGTTAAAAATTAAGATTAAAAATTAAGTTAAAATGAAATAACCTAAAGGTTAAAAGTTGAAGATAAAAAGTAAATCAAAGTTAAAATTTAAATAAAAATAGAATAGCATAAAGTTCAAAATTTGAAGGTAAAAAGATAAATTTAAAGTTAGAAGTTAAATAAAGATTGAATTAACATAAGGATAAAAATTAAAAATTAGAAGATAATTAGAAGTTAAAATTAACAAATAATTACCAAGACAAGGTAAGTGGTTCAATTAAATAGTATTAATTAGAGGTAATAAGATAGATGAAGATTTAGTCTAGCAATTCATGCACTAAAAAGTGTGATTAGGAGGTGATTAGGACAGAACAACTTACCTCGAGTATATCAAGTTGACAACAGCAAACCCTTATTGTTCAAAAAAATTGCCAAAAATTCTCCACAATTCTTATGGATTTAATTTTTTTTAGAATTGGATTTGACTTAAGTGTGCTCTTATCGGCCAAAGCTTATGGTGATCCAAGGTTTGACATTCAAGATATGAATTTTTAAAGTAAGGTGACTTGAACTACTTAGGCAGCAGATACCTGTCTACTTAAAGATCCACAAAAAAATGGCTAACAATTCAAAGTTAAGAAATCTGGTTGATTCTAAAAATGCACTTAGCAAAGCTTCTTTTCCAGAAAATTTCAATACAAAATCATAAGTAAACACTAAGATATGTTTTTTGCAAGTTAGTTGTTCTAAACTATCGAGGCAGCAGATCCCTGCTCACCTAGAAATTCATCAAAAATTTGTTATCATTTGAAAGTTGGTGAATTGATTTTTTTAAAAGACAAGACTTTAGAATGCATTCATTCTAGCAAACCATATTGAAGTTGGCATAGAGGTCACCAAGTTATGGATTTATGAAGTTGACACTCCATGCTGCCAAGGGCAATGGACCCCCTCCACTTGGAAATTCGCCAAAAATCCGTCCAAGCTTCAAATTACTCGTTGCTTGTATCGTTGGAAAGCTGGTGAATAGAAAAAGATGAATATAGAACATTGATTAAAAGCATAAAGAACTAAGTGACTGAGAGGAAACATACCAAGGCAGTGACAAGGTGAGAGAAAATTCCTTCAATTAAAAGCCTAGAAACAATTTGGCAGGGCTTCACCTTACAAAAGGGGGAAAAAAAAGAGGGAGCTTAGCAAACCAAGCCCTCTTAACTAGGTGGGAGGAGGCCCAAAAATGATGGACACATCTCCACCATCCAGATCAAAAATCCCTAACCAAGATCAAGAATCCAAAGTTATCTTAAGCCTAAATCCGATTTCAAATCTTAGAATGCCTATATCTCAAAAACTAATGCCATTTTGGCAAAACTAACACCACCAATGTATCCAAAATACATTTTTATCCCAAGATCAACTATTCATGAGCTCAAATCTAAGTTCTAAATCATTAAAACTAATTAATTTATTAATCTAGTTGTAAATTTTAACTAGAATGCTAATTCTAATTATCTTAATTAAGATATCAGCAAAGATTCTTGCCATCAAAACCTTCATGATTACCATTCTTCAATTTGAACTCCATTAAGCACAAACTCTTGGCAAATCATGATCTTTAATTTCAATTTGGCCTTGAATTAATACACTTTTGATTTTTGATTTATTTATTTTTCTCCATTCTTTAATTCCAAATAGTGATAAAAATCACTATGAAAAGAAATTCTACCATAAAAATTAGCTCACCTCTATTTTCTAAAAATCATCATTACTTTAATAATTATGCTTTATATTTTTAATCCAATTAAATTGTGGCATGAAATTTAATCTTAAAAAATCTTAAAATTTAAATAAGAAGATAGAGCAATTAGACTTAAGGGATTTTTTAACCATAGTCAAATAAGGAATCAGCCTTGGAATTGAAAACTAAGATTGTGAATAAATTCAAGATATAATTTTTAAGACTTAGAAGAGAAATTCTATTAAAATTCTAATTTTAGTATTAAAAGAGGATTTAAACCAGATCAAAAAAAATCATAGACCTTCTAAACTTACTATTTTAGAGTTTTTAACAATTATTTAGTCTAATAATTAAAAATATCTACCTAATTAATAACTTAAAACTACAATTTAAGTCATAATTAACTAAAGACTAATTTAAATCAATAAATTAATCATATTAGCATTAAAATTAATAAAAATATGTTAAAAATCACAAAAGTAATTATAACTATCTATTAGAGCTATTAATTGTGCTCACATCTTTTTTTAAAAAAAAATTAAAAAATTAATTTTAAAAAAATATTATACTCTCAAGCTTGAATAATCCATTTAAGTCATCAATTTCACATTCTAAATTCTATTCAAATTGTAAAATGTATTAATATTATATTATTCTTCTCTCTTTTATAAATAAAATTAATTACCTTCTAAATATCTTTGATGCACTTAAATCAACTACATCATGATAGTTTCAATTTTTTTAAAGCATTCTTTATACGAATAGATGCATTAGACTTTGTTATAAGTAATGTTTTGTTACAAATAGGAACAGATGACAAGCTCCATCCAATAGCTTTTTATTTGAAGAAATTTTCAGCAATCAAATTTAATTATGAAATCCACAACAAATGAATTTTTACAATTAAGGATTCATTTCAAGAATGGTATCATTATTTAGAAGGCACTTTCGATCTAATCACTATTAATATCAATCATAAGAACTTCAAGTATTTCATGTTGGTACATGTTTTGAATTATTGCAAAGTTCATTGGAGCATGTCTTTAACAAGATTTATTAGACATCCTTTTTAAATATTCTTTTTTTATACCAAAAGAAAGAAATGTAACTTTTAATCATCAAAGAACAACTTTCTTGAAGCCAAAGCATTTTTATCTTCAAAGAATAAAAGCAACATTGACTATTGATTTAACTTTTGTCAAGCAAATTCAATCAAGTATGTCCTTTGATTCTCTTATTCATATTATTAAGAATAATTCTTCTAAGTCTCATCATACTTTCAAGTTTGAATTCAAGAATAATCTATTATATTTTGAAAAAAATTATATATTTGTGAAGGCAAAATATAATTACATATTTTTTAAGCTTGTCATGACTTTTTAATTGTTGAAAATTTTAAATACAATAAGACTTTAGAGCTAATATCTAAAGATTTTTGATGGCCTCAAATGTGAAAGGTAGTCAAAGACTTTCTACAATCATGTAATATTTTTTCAAGATCCAAAACTCTTCATCATCTACTTTATACAATTCTTCAGCCATTACCTATTCTAAAACAATCATAGTCTTCTATTTCTATAGATTTCATTATAAATTTCTTCTTATCTCAATTTTATATAGTTCTATATTCATGGTAGTAGACCATCTTACTAAGATTGCACATTTTCTACTATATATAAATCTATTAAAGGTGAAGAAATAACTAAATTTTTTCTTGATAATATCTATTACTATCATGGATT
This sequence comes from Physcomitrium patens, assembly GCF_059467195.1. NCBI lineage: Eukaryota > Viridiplantae > Streptophyta > Bryopsida > Funariales > Funariaceae > Physcomitrium > Physcomitrium patens. Next base: position 2,872,422 of record NC_143433.1, on the reverse strand, counting down.
GTTCAAGGATATTATACCAGATAGGAGGATTTAATTTTGATTTAGATTTTAAAGAATCTTTTTTAAGATTTTAAAAAAATATATAAATTTTTCTTTGGTTTTTCATCTTTAAATTGATAAGCAAACAAAACTAAAAAATCAAGTTCTAGAATTATATTTGATATATACATTCAACTATCATGAAGATAATTAAACAACTCTTTTATCATTGGCTAAATTTTCATATAATAATTCAATACATTTTTTATTCAATAAACATATTTTTTTGCCAATTGTGATTATCATCTATAATTTGATACTTTTGACTTTTCAAAAGTTGATAATCTTGTAGTAGAAGATTTAACAAATCATTTTTTAAAGCTATATACAATAATAAAGGCATAGTTAAAGATAGCTCAAGAAAAAAAAAAAAAAAAAAAAAAAAAAAAAAAAAATCAATACAAATGCCTATTGCAAGGAATAACCATAACTTAATATAGGTGAAAAGATATAGTTATTTTGTTGTAATATGAAGACTACTCATTTTTATGACAAATTAGACTATTATTGGCTTGGACCTTTTCTTATTTGTGAATAAGTCAATCCTATAATTTATCAATTACATCTATTAAATTATATCAAGATTCATTTCATATTTTATATATCTCTTCTTAAGACATATAAGATAGTAAAAATCTTGGAAGAAAGACAAATGCCACTTTTTATTATAAAAGTGGATTATAATCAAGAATTTGAGCTAGAAGAATTTTTGGATTCAAATGGGTCCTGAAATAGATTAAAATATCTTGTTCATAAGCATGGATATGATATTAGTGAATGTACATAGAAGCAAGCAAAGAATCTTATAAATGCAACAAAGTAGATTGAGGCTTTTCATTAACAACATCCATAAAAATTTAGATAAAAAATAGCAAATCTTTGTTATAAAAAAAATAAAATCTAAAGAAGATAGCATTCTACTTTCTACTCTTATTTGTAACTTTTGTATATTTGTGATAGTAATGAGATAGAAAATCAATAAGTAGTAGATTCTACTCAAGAATTCTGACTTATTCACTTGTTGAAGAAGATATTACAATTGTCAAAATATTCAAGATGACATAATCAAGATGAAGATTTGTAAGAATAAGATAAATTTTTTTAAATAGATGGTGAGATATGATATGTTTGATATCATGACCTTTGAAGAGACTTTCAATGTTTGGTGATTTTATTAGAAGTAAGAATAATTTTTGATGGTGTTTCAAATATTTTATTTGAAGAGAATTATGAAGGTCCCAACAATAATCAAATAATAGAATAGTCTTCTTGCTTTGGTATAAGATACTATCCATGGCTTAGGAGACCTATCAATAATTTTCAAAGATAAGAAAGATCAAAGAATGTAGCAAATATAATTTGCCACATCTTAAATTTTTTTAATATAAGATGATTCTTCCTTGTAGAACTTATCTCTAAAAGATAGAGTAATGTCATCGTATCATATTGTGGTTTGGCTACCATGTAAAAATAATGTGTTTATATATTTAATGTACAATTTACTTAGCAATATGGTGAGAGCTATTTTATTGGGTTTTAATTAGTTGTAGAGTATGGTTAAATTACTACTTTAAATGGAGGTTGTTTAAAATGATTACTATTAGAATTTATATAACTTTATTTTCTTTTCATAGTAACTTTTGAAGTTGATTTATTGGTAGTAACTTTATACATTTAGAGTTATCTTTGTTGGACATTGGTAATCTTTAAAGTTTTATTTTAGTTCTTTGATTTGGTATTTAAGGCATACAATATATAAATCTTAATTGAGAAAGAAATAAAGAAAGAATTTGGTAGTAAAAAAGGTAGTTAAGGCAACCATATGAATAAATGGAAATAGATGATATAAATCTTCTTTCCTATTGGTCAAAAATCATGACCAATGGACTTTAAGGAGGCTGCCTAAGGCCATATTAGGAATTAGGGTTAGTCTTTTGGAGCCATTCAAGCTTTATGGACTTGAATCAATAAGTTTGGATTTTTTACTATAGTTTTGGTATAAATTTAGAATTATTTGGAGTTTTTATGAAGGAGATATAGGAGCTCAAAGTCAAGGTATCAATTTTGTATCCACTATCATTCTTTTGGATATAACACATGCGTACAGAAAGCAATTAAGGATCAGCAACCATGATTGGAAAAAATACTTTTTCAACTATATTTTATTTATATTGCTTAATGAATTCTAAGCTAGAATAAAAGAGATATTAGAAGTTGAAGTTAGTGCTTAGAATCTAAAGAGTAGTAAGTGACCTGAATTACTAGTGGTTGTATTTTGAGCTATATTTTGTGCAATTTGAAAAGATTTTTGCTAAAAAATTTCAAAAAATATTTATTTTTATATTATTAAATTTAATACACATGTTTGAAGCATTTAAATTTTGAGTTTGTAAGATACAAAGAAAATAGTACTTATGAATTAGGATTTTAGAGCACCTGCCAGGAATTTTAAGATGCCAAATAATTGATAGCGAATTTATAGTTGAATTTTTTTGAAATAAAGCTTAAGGATAAATTCTATAATTTTTTTAAATTTAAAAAATCTTAAATATTTGGATCAAGAGATATGAATTTTTGAAGTTTGGAAAGAAAAAATCCTTTGCAGGAATATTATGTTTTGAAGGGATTTTATTATAATTTGAATATTTTATACAAAGTAAAGGGATTTTTGGAAGTCGAGACTTTATATATATGTTGAAGATGGATATATAGAGCTATGATTAAATTTTGATATAAAGATGAGCTTTTGAGAGGAGATTATGGATTTTCTTTGGAATTATTGAAAATCTAACTTATTAACAAATGGTTAGTTATGATTTGGTATAGCCACGAGTACTAGGAAACTTTTAGATATTTTAGAAAGCCTTATGTATAAACCTTCTTAAATATAAAAGATTTTTGTTAGTATAATATCTTTTTGATATTGTAATATTTATTTGTCTTTTACTTTAGAGATTAAATAACTTATTGGAGTTTAGCTAATAAGTTAAAATTAAACTTTCTACAGCCAAGTACCTAGTGTATTCCTTGATAAAAAACCACGCAATACAACAATGGATATACATATTTACTTTAATATTTATTTATATGATTAAATAGAATTAAATAAATATAGATTTATTTCATAATATTTTCTAGAGTAGCTTCTTAATAGCTTCATAGATGTAACTTTGACTTAACATGTATTTATAATTAATTAATTGATTAAAAAATCAATCAATAAATTAATTATATATTGATAGATTAAAAAATAAGTTAATTATGTGGCATACATATAAAAAAATTATCTTACAAGTTAAGATAAGTGTCTTACAAAGTCATCATATTTTGGAGGTCCAATGTAATAGAGTATAGATAAACTAATTATATAGATAATTAGAACTAGTGAAGTTTTTAGAATTAGGATTAGGTTAGTAGACTAGATAGGATCAACCATAGAATATTCTAAAAAAGATTTAGGGTAGTTATTTAGATGGAGTCACCATAGAATCTTCTACAAAAAGAATTTAAGGTAGCTATTTAAGTGGAGTCCACTACCTATCAACATTCTAGAAAGTCTAAGGTGACAAAATAAGGTATAATTAGGACTGGCCAGTATCTTTTGGAGCATCTAGTCAAGTATGGCTTTAGATCCTTTCTCTTAATAAAGTTTGGTTCTGCACCTTTCTATTCACATTTGTTCTAATTTATTTTTGTTTGCTCAATTTTGTTTTTTATGTCCTATTCTATTTAGTTCTGTTCAATCTTATTTTGGTCTACTTTTTCCTATTTTGTGATAAGATATTATATTATTGTAGATTAGAAGGATCTTAGATTTTTGAGATAATTTACTCTTTTTTTATCCTATAAAACATTGTCATATAGTTCTTAGTTAAGAGTATATATGGAGGCAAGAATGAAGCCTTCTTCAATCTTATCAATGCCTTTCTATTCTTTAATCAGATTTTTAAGACTTATCAATATTTTTATCTTTAAAAATAGCTATTTTAATTTAATATTATATCATCTTTGAATAATTATCTAATCTTTTTTGAATAAGATAAGAATGTCTTGATCTTTTAGTTCTTAAAGTTTCATGTCCTAGATAGGAAGGAGATCAAAGATTTTATACAATCCTATGATATTTTCTCAAAATCAAAAACTCTTCATTATTGACCTCTCAAACTTCTTTAGCCATTATCTATTCCAAAACAATCATAATCTTTTGTTTCTATAAATTTTATCATAGATCTTTTAATTTCATATTTTTATGATTGAATATTTATAATAGTATATTTTTTCATGAAGATGGCATATTTTGTACCATATACAAAATCTATCACAAGTAAAAAAACAACTAAGTTTTTCTTTGACAATAATAATTATTATTATGGATAATTAAAGATATTATATTAGATAAGAGAACTCAATTTATATTAAGATTTTAAAAAATACTTTTTAAGATTTTAAAGATGGACATAAAACTATCTTTGGCTTCTATCTTCAAATTGATGGACAAAAAAAGTATGTAAATCAAGTTTTGAAGTGGTATTTAAGATGTACCATCAACCATCAACAAGATGATTTGACAACTTTTTTGCCATTAGCAAAGTTTGCTTATAATAATTTAATATATTCTTTTATGTAATAAATATCTTTTTTAGCTAATTATAGTTAACATCCATGACTTGATATTTTTAACTTTTCAAAAATTATTCTTTCTATAGTAAAAGATTAGGCAAATCATTTATTTGAGCTATATACAACAATGAAAGCACGAATAAAAGAGGCTCAAGAACAACAAAAGAGCAATATAAATGCCTATTGCAAAGAACAACTTTATTTTTATATTTATAATAAGATATGATTATTTTGTCATAATACTAAAATAATTTGTATTTATAATAAGATAGATTAATTTAGACTTAAACCATTTCCTATTTGTAAACAAGTCAATATAGTCACCTATTGATTACATCTACCAAAGTCTATAAAAATCTATTCCACATTTTATAAGTCTCTTTTAGAGCTATATAAGACAATGAATATATTCAAAAAGACAAATACCACTACCTCTTATAGAAGTGGATAATAATTAAGAATTTGAGGTGGAAGAAGTCTTAAATTCAAGGTAGCACCAATTTAGGTTGAAATATCATATTTATTGGTATGGATACAATATTAGCAAATAAACATGGGAGTCAGTAAAAAATCTTATAAATACATAAAGTAGATCAAAGCTCTTTTATTAATGATATTTATCAAAACTATAATGAAAGATAGCAAATCTTTCCTACAAAAAAAATATAATTTAGGAAAGATTGCATTCTACTTTCTATCCTTGTTTTTAATTTTTGTATAATTATAGCATTAAAAAAATAAAGAATTAATTTCCAAGAGATTCAATTTTAGAGCCATTATTTATTGACTTATTAGACAAGACATTGTGATTATTACAGCCTTCAAGATGCTACAATAGGAATAAAGTCCTTTAAGAACAATATGTTCTTCCATGAATAGATGGCAAGATACAATGCATTTGATATCACAACCTTGAGAAAGTCTCAATATTTGGTGATTTTATTGGAAATAGAAACAATTCTTAATGGTGTTATAAATATTTTATTTGAAGGAAATTACGAAGGTTACAACAATGATCAAATAAGAAAGCAATCTTTTCACCTTATAATGAGACATTACTATCATAGATATATTCCTACTATAATTTTTACCTAGATTGGTAGAATTATGTAAAAGTAGATTAATTTCATAATACCTTCTAAATAAGCTTCGTAGAAGCTTTCTAGACAATATTTTGGCTTTACATATATTTTTAGTTGATTGATAGATTAGAAACTTAGTCAATAAGCTACATATATACCACATATATTGGTAGCTTGTGAAATAAGTTAATTATATTGCAGCCATATAAAAAATTTGCCTTACAAGTCAAGATATGTATCATGCAAAGCCAACATATTTTTAGAGGTCCTATAAAATATTATCATATAAATCTTAAGTAGATAGTATATATAAAAGTAAGAGTGAAGTACTCTTCATTTTTTTCAAGTCACTTCTTATTTTTAATCAAGATTTAAGAGTCTTTAGTTTTCTTGTCTTTTAGCAATAGCTATTCTAGTTTTTTTTTAATATACATACTACTTTATTTCTATTTTTTCACTTTTCTTTTGATATAGATTTCTTGGATTTATGTATCTTCTTTGAATTTATGTCTTTGACAGATTAATAAGAATATACTTATAATATTAAAGCTTTATCTTTTCTTGATTAAGACTGGATTATTCTTTTTTCTTAATAAGATATAAGCTTATTAGAAGTTATGGATTACTCTCTTCTAAACTAATATTGTTTTTAGTATCTTCTTTATTCTTAAGTCCTCTCTTCTACTTATTTTAAGTAATCTTAGATATTTTTTTCCTAAATATCATCATAGTAGAGCTTCTTAAAATAAAAAATGCAATGGCACAAATACAAGAGCAAATAAAGGAGTTGATGCTTGTGAATCATAAATCACAAGTTAGATTCATTAATACACTTCTTTGAAGTTTAGCATTATCATTGTTTTTATCTTTTCTTGAATGATGAGATCCAATATTGGATAATCTAGAGGCTTATTTGGAAGAGTTTTAATCTATGTATGAAAAACATAATGTAATTTGTATTGTAATCAATAAAATTTATATCTTGCAACAAGCAATCAATCAGTGACATCATATGCTTCACAATTTGAACAACTAGCGATTAATGTTAAGTAGGATAATGTTGTCTTTATCAACTAATTTTTCTACAAATTATAATATGAGATAAAAAAATTAATGTTCAACTTACCTGATCTTCAAACATTGAATCAAGCAATTGATTTTATTATAAAGTTTGAAAATTGACTTTTTGAGTTTTAATTTTAGAATCATGCAAGAGAACCTCGTTGCTATTACAATTCAATGACAATATCAATGACCTCTTAATTTAAACATCTAGAAGTTGAAGACATGCAAATTGAAGTGATACGTTTTAAACCTCTTATTAAATAAGAAAAGACTTATCATTGTCAATAAGAACCGTATTTATACTATAAGTACATTACTCAATATTTTCTAAAGAAATAACATTACTATAAAATAAGGAGTACAACTGTCAAAGATGAAAAAATACTAGAAAATAAATTTGTCTAGCTATAATAGAGACCATGCGGCTAAAATCTTATACAAATGAAGGTCCTATCTTCTTCTTAGAACCTTCTCCTTACTTTATAATAGATGTCAATTTAGGATCTAATAACCACAAAGCCTCTACCTTGATAGATTCAAGAGCCTCTATTTGTTTCTTAAATGAAGAGCTCATTAAAAACCATAGAATACCATTAGTATAAAAAACTAAACTCGTACATGTAGAAGTCATAGATGGTCGTCTATTATCTATTGAAGATATTACTTATAAAATACTTCTTGTAGATATAGTAATAAATAGTCATAATAATTACATAATTTTTAATATAATTAGATCTTCTTTTAATTTAGTCATTTTAAATTTATCATAGTTAGAAAAGTATAATCCTTAGATAGATTAGATTTCTCAAAAACTTGACTTTTTTCAAAGTACTATTAAGAGTTTTGTAAAAAGCCATGAATTTAATATATCCAAATCCATATTTGTAAGTGCAAAAGCTTTTTTGCATATTGCAAAATAAGGATCATCTTTTATTATTTATTCTACATCTATTTTTAATAATAGAAAGACTTTAAGTAGTATTTCAAGTCAATATCAAGATTTTTAAGATATTTTTGAAAAAAATACAGATATTCTGTCAAAGCATCATCTATATAATTGCTCAATCGACCTTAAAGAGAAGTTAGCCACCATTTGATCCAATCTATAATTTATCACAAAATGAATTGGCTGAATTCAAGAAATACATTGATGAGAACTTGGCAAAGAATTTCATAGCTCATTCAAAAATTCCTACCAAAGCTCCTATCTTATTTGTAAAGAAAAAAGATAGATCACTATGAATGTGCATAGATTATTGAAGACCCAAAAAAATTACCATGAAGAATAAGTATCCTTTATCCTTGATATCTAAAATTTTTGATCAATTAAATCAAGCTAAGATCTATATAAAAATAGATCTACGAAGAACATACAACTTGGTCCATATTAAAGAATGAGATGAGTAAAAGATAGTATTTTGAACAAGGTATGAATACTTTGAATATAATGTCATGCCTTTTAGACTCAAAAATGCACTAGCTATTTTCAACATCTTATTAATGATGTTTTTTGTGAGTTTCTAAATTATTTTGTTGTTTGCTACTTAGATGATATTTCAATCTATTCTAAGAACTTAAAAGAGTATGAAGTTCATGTTTGTTATGTATTTCAAAAACTTAGAAATATAAGATTGTACTCTAAGTTGAAAAATTATGTATTCTATACTACTCAAGTTGATTTCTTAGGATATACTATTTTCAACAAAGGACTTATAATAGATCTAAAGAAGGTTCAAACTATTATAGATAAGAAGATTCTAAGAACAATAAAAAATATACAATGCTTTTTGGGCTTTGCTAATTTCTATTAGATCTTCATTAAGAATTTTTCTCAAGTTGCAGCTCTTCTTATATGTCTTACATGTAAAGACAAAGTTAATTGGAGTAAAGAAGCTAAATCATCTTTTAAAGCTTTAAAGTTGGCATTTATTTTTGTACCAATCTTATATTGTGTCAATTTTTTAAATAAATTTTTTTATATAAATAAATGCATCAAATTTTACAATGGGTGTTGTTTTGTTACAAATAAAAGAAGATGATAAGCTCCAGTGAGTAGCTTTTTATATCAAAAAATTTTCAGCAGTTGAGATTAATTATGAAATCCACGACAAAAGACTTTTTGTAATTAAGGATTCTTTTCCTAAATGGCATCATTATCTAGAACATTGTCGTATTGTGGTTTAGCTACCATGTGAAAATAATGTGTTTATATATTCAATTTATAATTTACTTAGCAACATGATGATAGCCATATTACTAGATTTTTTTTTATTATAGGATGTGGATAGATTACTACCTCAAAAAGAGGTTGTTTAAAAGGGCTTCTATTAGAATTTATATAACTTTGTTTTCTTTTTATAGTGACTTTTAAAGTTGATCTTATTAGTAGTAACTTTTAAACATTTTGAGTCACTCTTGTTAGACATTGGGGACTTTTGAAATTTTATTTTGGTTCTTTTATTTGGTATTTAGTACATATATTATATAAATTTTATTTAAAAAGGATTGAAAAAGGATCTTGGTAGCAAAAAAGAGAAATTAAGGCATCCATGTGGATTAATAGAGATAGATGATAAAACTCTCCATTCCTATTCGTTAAAAATCATGACCAATGGACTTTAAGGAGGCTGTCTAAGGCCATATAAGGAATTAGGGTTGGTCTTTTAGAGGGATTTTAACATCAAAGACTAAGGTCAAAGAGTTCAGATTTTTAGCTATAGTTTTGGTACAAATTTTGAGTCATTTGGAGTTTTTATGAAGGAAATATAGGAGCTCAAAGTCAAGGTGTCAGTTTTATATCTATCGTTACTCTATTGGATATAACGCACGTGTATAAAAAGAAATTAAGGATCGGTAATTGGAAATGAAGTTAGCACTTTCTTGGCTATATTTTATGTACATTGCTTGATAAATTCTAAGCTAAAATAAAGAAGATATTGGAAGTTGAAGTCAATGCTTAAAAATCTAAAGAGTAGTAAGTGATCCAAATTATTAGTAGTTGTATTTTGAGCTATATCTTGTGCAATTTGATAATATTTTGGCTAAAAATCATGAAAAATGTATATTTTTATGTTATTAAACTTTATACATTAGGTTTATAGTATTTGGATTTTTGATTTGTGAGATATGAAGAAAATAGTACTCATGTGCTTATGAATTAGGATTTGAAGCACCTGCTAGGATTTCTAAGATGCCAAACAATCAATAGTAAATTTACAATTGAATTTTTTGTGGTAATACTTAAAGATAAATTGTATATTATCTGTAAATTTGAAAAAAATTAAATAGTTGGATCAAGAGATATAAATTTCTAAAGTTTGAGAAGAAGTTTTGAAGAGGTTTTATTACAATTTGAGCATTTTATATAAAATAAAGGGATTTTTTGGAAGTGAAGACTTTACATATATGTTGAAGATGGATATATGGAGCTATGGTTAAATTTTGATATAAAGATGAATTTTTGAGAGGAGATTATGGATTTTCTTTGGAATTATTGAAATTCTAACTTACCAATAAATGATTAGTTATGATTTGGTATAACCAAGAATGTTAGGAAATTTCCTAGATATTTTTAAAAACCTTATGTAAGCTAATAATTACATATAGAAATAGGTAGAAGTAAGTAAAAGTAGATAAAAGTAAGTTAATTATATAATATTTAATATAGAAGCTTTCTAGAAACTTCCTAGACGCTGCTTTGACTTCATAGGTGTCTTTAATTGACTTTTTGGATTAGAAACGTGGTCAACAAGTTGGCCATGTGCCACACATGTTGTTAGCTTGAAGATCAAGCTAACTATGTGGCCCACACGTAGAAAAACTTGCCTTGTAAGTCAAGGCATGTGTCCTACAAAGTCAACACATATTGGAGGTCCTATAGAACGTCGCCACGTAGCCCCTAGTTAGATAGTATATATAGAGACAAGAGTGAAGGCTTCTTCACTCTTGTCAACTCCTTTCTTGCTTCTAGTCCAGGTTCAAGAGTCTTTAGTTTCTTGTCTTATGGCAATAGCCATTCCAGTTTCCTTTTAATATACCTACTTGTTTATATTTTGACTTATTATATCGAGATAGCCTTTTGGTGTATATTTTTTCTCATCGAGTCTTTGTCCTTGACAGATTGATAAGAGTACACTTACAATATCAGAGCTTTGTTTTTTCTTGAGTAAGAGTGGATTACCCCTTTCTCTTGACAAGACATAAGCGTATTAGAAGTTTGCGGATTACCCACTTCTAAACTGATATTGTTCTTAGTATCTTCTTTGTTATCAAGTCTTTCTTTTCTTTTGTCTTGAGCAATATCAAACAAATTTTTCTTCTTAGTGTCATTATGGCAGAGCTTGTTGAAATGAAGAGTGCAATGGCACAAATGCAAGAGCAAATGAGGGAGTTAATGCTTGCGATGCATCAACTCAATTCACCAACACATGAAAGAACAAGAATAGCAGAAAGTGGGGATATAGAGATGACCGGAGTTGCTTCAACATCTACAACAAATCACGTTCCTTCTCCAATTGTACAACACCCTGTAAGCACTAGAGAACCAAGAATTGCCTTACCCGAGAAATTTGATGGTACGAGATCAAAGTTTCGAGGGTTCATCAATCAAGTACAATTGGCAATTGAACTTCAACCGCAAAGCTATCCAATTCAAAGATCACATGTCAGGTTTATTGGCACTCTACTTTCTTGTTCTGCATTATCGTGGTTTACATCTTTTCTTGAACAACAAAATCCAATATTGGACAATTTGGAAGCTTTTTTGGCAGAGTTTCGATCTATGTATGGTGAACACGATGCAACTCGTGTTGCAACAAATAAGATCCAAATTCTGCAACAAGAAAATCGCTCAGTAACAGTGTATGCTTCACAATTTTGACAACTTACAATTGACATCAAGTGGGATGATGCTGCACTCATCAGTCAATTTCTTTATGGATTGCAATACGAAGTAAAGAAATTGATGCTCAACTTACCTGATCCTCAAACTTTGAGTCAAGCAATCGATTTTGTGGTAAAATGTGATAATCGACTTTTTGAATTTCGATCTGAGAATCATTCACGGGAACCTCAACGTTATTACTCAATGGCAACATCAACATCTTTGCCAAACGTACATTCGGAAGTAGAAGACATGCAAATTGACGCGGTACGTTTTAAACCTCTAACTGAGCAAGAAAAGATTCGTCGTCGTCAAGAAGGATTATGTTTATATTGCGGAGAACCTAAGCACACTGCTCAACATTGTCCAAAGAAACGACGCAACTATAAAAGGAGGGGTACGACGGTCAAAGAAGACAACATGTCGGAAAACAGATTCGTCCAGCTACAATAGGGACCGTGCAGCTGGAACCTTGTACAATTCCTAATGAAGGTCCTATCCTCTCCTCAGAACCCTCTCCTTGTTTTATAATAGACTTATATTTAGGACCTAAGAATTACAAAGCCTCTGCTTTATTAGATTCGGGAGCCTCAGCATGTTTTTTAGATGAACAATTTGTTAATAGTCGTAAAATACCCTATGTACAGAAACCTAAACCAGTACATGTAGAAGTCATAGATGGTCGTCCCTTGTCTTCTGGAGATGTCACTCATGAAACTCATCCTATAAAAGTAACAATAGACGGTCATGATAGCTACATAGCTTTTAACATAATTAAATCCCCATCCAATCCAGTTATTTTAGGTTTATCCTGGCTAGAAAAATATAACCCTCGAATAGATTGGAATTCACGTAAACTTGACTTTTCCAAAAGCGTTATTAATAGTTCTACGAACCAAGTAAAAAATTATAAGTCTAGTACAGTAAAACTCGTACTGATAGGTGCAAAAGCATTTATACACGCAGCAAAAGAAGGATCAACTTTTGCTATTTATGCTGCACCTATTTCTGAAAACGTAAAGACTTCAAGTGGCATTCCAAGTCAATATCAGGAGTATCAAGACGTTTTTGAGAAAAAGAATGCAGATATTCTTCCTGAGCATCGCCCATATGATTGTTCAATCGACCTCAAGGAAGGAACTCAGCCACCATTTGGACCAATTTACAGTTTATCGCAAGATGAGATGCCTGAACTCAAGACATATATTGACGAGAATTTAGCAAAGAATTTCATACGCCATTCAAAATCTCCAGCAGGAGCTCCAATTCTATTCGTAAAGAAAAAAGATGGATCTTTACGAATGTGTGTTGATTATCGAGGACTCAACAAGATCACAATCAAGAACAGGTATCCATTACCTTTGATATCAGGACTCCTTGACCAGTTGAATCAAGCTAAGATCTATACAAAAATAGATCTAAGAGGAGCATATAATCTAGTACGGATCAAAGAAGGAGATGAATGGAAGACTGCGTTTCGAACCAGGTATGGACATTTCGAATATAATGTCATGCCCTTTGGACTCACGAATGCACCAGCTGCTTTTCAACATCTCATGAATGATGTATTTTGTGAATTCTTAGACAATTTTGTCGTCTGCTATCTAGACGATATCCTGATCTATTCTAAGAATGTCGAAGAACATGAAATACATGTTCGTCAAGTATTACAAAAACTTAGAGATGCAGGATTGTACGCCAAGATGGAAAAGTGTGTATTTCATACTACTCAAGTTGACTTTTTAGGATACATCATTTCAAATGATGGTCTCATGATGGATTCTAAGAAAGTCCAAATAATCGTGGATTGGAAGATTCCAAGGACGATAAGAGATGTCCAATGTTTCTTGGGATTTGCCAATTACTATCGGATCTTCATCAAAGATTTCTCACGAGTTGCAGCTCCACTTACACGCTTGACTAGTAAAGATAAATTTCAATGGAATCAAGAAGCGGAAGCAGCATTTGAAGCCTTGAAGACATCGTTTGTCTCTGCACCAGTCTTATATCGTGTTGACTTTTCCAAGGCATTTTTTATGGAAACAGATGCATCAGATTTTGCCTTAGGTGCAGTTTTATCACAAATGGGAACAGATGACAAACTCCATCCGATAGCTTTTCATTCAAGAAAATTCTCAGCAGCCGAGATCAATTATGAGATCCACGATAAAGAACTTCTTGCGATCGTGGATTCCTTTCAAGAATGGCGTCATTATCTAGAAGGCGCTTCTAGTCCAGTCACTGTGTATACAGATCACAAGAACCTCGAGTATTTCATGTCAGCACGCGTGTTGAATCGTCGTCAAGCTCGTTGGAGTATGTCTTTGTCAAGATTCGAGTTCATTATCACTTATCGGCCAGGAAAACAACAAGGTTTATCCGATGCCCTATCTAGACGTTCTTATTTTGTACCAAAAGAAGGAGATGCAACTTTTGAGCAACAAAGAACGGTCCTCTTGAAACCAGAGCAATTTCATCTCCGAGCAATGAAATCAACATTGACTGTTGATTCAACTTTTCTCAAGCAAATCCAGTCCAGTATGTCCTCAGACCCTCTTATTTATGATATCGAGAATAATTCTTCCAAGTCTCATGATCCTTCTAAGTTTGAGTTCAAGAATAATCTATTATATTTTGAAGGACGCCTATATGTTCCAGAAGGAGAAGCACGTTTACGTGTTCTTCAAGCACGTCATGACTTTCCAGCAGCAGGGCACTTTGGATATAATAAGACTTTGGAACTCATATCAAGAGATTTTTGGTAGCCACAAATGTGGAAGTCAGTCAAAGACTTTGTACAATCATGTGATATTTGTTCAAGATCAAAAATTCCTCGTCATCGACCTTACGGACTTCTTCAGCCATTACCTATACCAGAACAACCAGGGTCTTCTGTTTCTATGGATTTCATCACAGATCTTCCAAGCTCAAGATCTTATGATTCTATATTTGTGATAGTAGATCGTTTCACCAAGATGGCACATTTTGTGCCATGTACAAAATCTATCACAGGTGAAGAAACAGCTAAGCTTTTCATTGATAATATCTATCGCTATCATGGATTACCTAAAGATATCATATCGGATAGGGGAACTCAATTTGTGTCAAGATTTTGGAGGACCCTTTTCAAGATTTTAAAAGTGGACATAAAGCTATCTTCGGCTTTCCATCCTCAAACTGATGGACAAACAGAGCGCGTAAACCAAGTCTTGGAGCAATATTTAAGGTGTACTATCAACTACCAACAAGATGATTGGACAACTCTTCTGCCATTGGTAGAGTTTGCTTATAATAATACGGTACATTCTTCCACTCAACAAACACCTTTCTTTGCCAATTATGGCTATCATCCACGACTTGATACTTTTGATTTTTCAAAAGTTGATAATCCTGCAGCAGAAGATATGGCAAATCGGTTGTCAGAGTTACATGCAATAATGAAGACACAATTGAAGGAAGCTCAAGAACGACAAAAAATAAACGTAGATCTATATCGTAAGGAGCAATCACAACTCAACGTGGGTGATAAGGTATGGCTACTTCGTCGCAACATCAAGACTACTCGACCTTGTGACAAGTTGGACTATCGTAGGCTTGGCCCCTTTTCTGTTTCTGAACAGATCAACCCAATTGCATATCGGTTACATCTACCGGAGTCAATGAAGATCCATCTTGTATTCCACGTATCTCTTCTTGAACCATATAAGACAGTGGATATACAAGGAAGAAGACAAATGCCACCGCCTCCTATAGAAGTAGATAATAATGAAGAATTTGAGGTGGAAGAGATATTAGACTCAAGGCGGCGCCGAAATAAGCTGGAATATCTTGTTCATTGGCGCGGATATGATATTAGTGAACGCACATGGGAGCCATCCAGGAATCTAGCAAATGCATCAGCTAAAGTCAAAGTTTTTCATCAACGACATCCATCAAAACCAAGATGAAAATCTCTCTTATAAAAGAGACAAGATTGAGGCAAGATAACATTCAATTTCCTATCCTTGTTTGTAACTTCTTTACATTTGTGATGCTAATTAGATGGAGAGCCAACAACCAGCGGATTCAACTCAAGAACCTTCGTTTGTTGACCTGCCGGACGAGACATTACGATTGTCACAACCTTCAAGACGACGCAATCGAGATGAAGATCTTCAAGAACGACATGTTCTTCCTCGAACAGATGGTGAGATACAACGCGTTTGGTATCATGATTTGGGAAGGGACTCTCCATATTTGGTGATTTTGCTAGAGGTAGGAACAACTCCTGATGGTGTTCCGAATATTCTATTCGAAGGAAGTTATGAAGGCCTCAATAATGATCAAATAACTGGGTGGTCTTCCCGCCCTGGTATGGGATACTACCGTTGGTTGAGAGGCCCTATCAATCATCTTCGAAGAGAACAGAGATCAGAGTATGTGGCGAATACAATTCATCGCATCATAGATTTCCTGAACATATGATGACCGCTCATCGTGGAACTCGTCTCTAGAAGGGGGGGTAATGTCACGGCCATAATCATGTAAGCTAATAATTACATATAGAAATAGGTAGAAGTAAGTAAAAGTAGATAAAAGTAAGTTAATTATATAATATTTAATATAGAAGCTTTCTAGAAACTTCCTAGACGCTGCTTTGACTTCATAGGTGTCTTTAATTGACTTTTTGGATTAGAAACGTGGTCAACAAGTTGGCCATGTGCCACACATGTTGTTAGCTTGAAGATCAAGCTAACTATGTGGCCCACACGTAGAAAAACTTGCCTTGTAAGTCAAGGCATGTGTCCTACAAAGTCAACACATATTGGAGGTCCTATATAATGTCGCCACGTAGCCCCTAGTTAGATAGTATATATAGAGACAAGAGTGAAGGCTTCTTCACTCTTGTCAACTCCTTTCTTGCTTCTAGTCCAGGTTCAAGAGTCTTTAGTTTCTTGTCTTATGGCAATAGCCATTCCAGTTTCCTTTTAATATACCTACTTGTTTATATTTTGACTTATTATATCGAAATAGCCTTTTGGTGTATATTTTTCCTCATCGAGTCTTTGTCCTTGACAAAAGAGTAGTAAGTGATCCAAATTATTAGTAGTTGTATTTTGAGCTATATCTTGTGCAATTTGATAATATTTTGGCTAAAAATCATGAAAAATGTATATTTTTATGTTATTAAACTTTATACATTAGGTTTATAGTATTTGGATTTTTGATTTGTGAGATATGAAGAAAATAGTACTCATGTGCTTATGAATTAGGATTTGAAGCACCTGCTAGGATTTCTAAGATGCCAAACAATCAATAGTAAATTTACAATTGAATTTTTTGTGGTAATACTTAAAGATAAATTGTATATTATCTGTAAATTTGAAAAAAATTAAATAGTTGGATCAAGAGATATAAATTTCTAAAGTTT
The DNA here is from genome assembly GCF_059467195.1 of Physcomitrium patens. Lineage (NCBI taxonomy): Eukaryota > Viridiplantae > Streptophyta > Bryopsida > Funariales > Funariaceae > Physcomitrium > Physcomitrium patens. Next base: position 2,855,324 of record NC_143433.1, on the reverse strand, counting down.
GAGAAGAAGTTTTGAAGAGGTTTTATTACAATTTGAGCATTTTATATAAAATAAAGGGATTTTTTGGAAGTGAAGACTTTACATATATGTTGAAGATGGATATATGGAGCTATGGTTAAATTTTGATATAAAGATGAATTTTTGAGAGGAGATTATGGATTTTCTTTGGAATTATTGAAATTCTAACTTACCAATAAATGATTAGTTATGATTTGGTATAACCAAGAATGTTAGGAAATTTCCTAGATATTTTTAAAAACCTTATGTACAAACCTTTTTAAATATAAAAGATTTTACTTATGATATCTTTTTGATATTGTAATATTTATTTGTCTTCTATTTTAAAGATTAAATAACTCATTAGAGCTAGGCCAATAAGTTAAAACTAAACTCTCTATAGCTAAGTATCCATTGTATTTCCAAATAGAAAACCATACAATATAACAATATTATCATGTTGTGATTTAGCTACCATGTGAAAATAATGGATTTTTGTATTTAATACATAATATACTAGAAAATATAATAAAAGCCATATTAGTGGATTTTATTGGTTATAGGATATGGATAGATTACTAGCTCAAAAAGAGGTTGTTGAAAAGACTTCTATTAGAATTTATATAACTTTATTTTCTTTTAATAGTGACTTTGAAGTTAATCTTATTAGTAGTAAGTTTTAAATATTTAGAGTCACCTTTGTTAGATATTGGTGATCCTTAAAGTATTATTTTGTTTCTTTTATATAGTGTTTAGGACATATATTGTGTAAATCTTGTAAAGAAAAGAATTGAAGAGGGATTTTGGTAGCAAAAAGAGACTTTAAGATATTCATATAGATGAATGGAGATGGATGATGAAAATCTCCATTCCTATTGGTCAAAAATCATGACCAATGGACTTCAAGGAGGCTGTTTGAGGCCATATTAGGAATTAGGGTTATACTTTCAAAGATACAAGCTTTTGGACGCTAGAATGAGCAGGTTCAGATTTTTGGCTATGATTTTGTTATAAATTTTGAGCTAATTCGAGTTTTTATGAAATAGATATATGTGCTTAAAGTTGAGGTGTTGATTTTGTACCTACTATCACTCTTTTGGATATAACGTATGTGTACAAAAAGAAACAGATGATTAGATTGAAAAAAATAATTTTTTAGCTATAATTTTGGCATATTTTTTGATGGATTCTAAGTTGGAATAGAGAAGATGTTAGAGGTTGAAATCAACGCTTATAAATCAAAGGGTAGTAAGTGATCCAATTTACTAGTGGTTATATTTTGAGTTATATCTTGAGTAATTTTATGAGATTTTAGCTCAAAATTTCTAAAAATATATATAATTATGTTAATAAACTTTATATTCAAATTTTATGGCATTTGGATTTTGGATTTGTGAGATATGAAGAAAATAGTACTTGGGTGCTTGTGAATTAGGGTTTGAAGCACCTGCTAGGATTTTTAAGATGCCAAATAATTGGCAACAAATTTACAATTGATTTTTCTTGTAGTAATGTTTAAGGATAAATTTTTTTTTATTTGTAAATTTGACAAAAATTGAACCGTTGGATCAAGAAATATAAATTTTTAAAGTTTAGAAAGAAGAAAACCATTGTGGAAAAAATATTTTTTAAAGGAGTTATTGTTACTAGTTATTGATTAGTGGTACTACTATTGGTTACTATTATCAGCTATTGGTTATTATTATTGATTATTGATTATTGTTATTAGCTATTGATTATTATTACTAATTATTAGTTATTGTTATTATTATTGGTTATTATTATTGGCTATTAATTATTATTATTGATTATTGATTACTATTATTACTATTGATTACTATTATTGCTATTAGTTATTATTACCAAAGCCAATTATTATTACTATCACTACTTATTATTACTATTGTTGGTTATTGATACTACTATAATTATTGTATTCATAAGATTTTCATAATTTCTTATTTTTATAAATAAAATTTAAGTTGGATGATTTTAACTTTAGTATCCAACTAAAAGATTGTTTGGTAAACTCAAGAAATTGAAGGTGTAGTTAAGAATATAAAAACTTTTTTTGGATTATATAGACAAAATTTATGTATAAAAACTTATGATATATAAAAGCTTTGTTTGATTAATTTATCTAAATTTCTTTTCTTAATTTTTTATTTTGATCTTCTATTGAAGATAAATTTGTTCTTAAATAAGAAGCCATTAAATCAAAAATAAGCTCTCTACAGCTAGATATCCAATGTATTTCCGAATAGAAAAACATGCAATACAAAAATAAGCTTCTATTTCAATCACTATATATATAGATCACAAGAACCTTGAATATTTTAAGTCAATACATGTTTTGAATTGCCGCCAAGCTTGTCCGAGTATGTCTTTGTAAAGATTCAAGTTTAATATCACTTATTGGCTAAAAAAACAATAAGATTTCTCTAATTTCCTTTTTGAGTGTTCTTATCTTACACCTAAAGAAAGAGAAGTAGCTTTCAATCATCAATGGATAATTTTATTGAAGCCAAAATAATTTCAACTTTGAGTAGTAAAATCAACATTGATTGTTGATTCAAATTTTTTCAAAAAAATTCAAACAAGTGTAACCTTTGATCTTCTTATTTATGATATCAAGAATACTTCTTCTAAGTCTCGTGAAACCTCTAAGTTCAAGTTCAAAAACAATCTACTTTTTTTTGAAAGACACCTATATGTTGTAGAAAGAAAAGTACGTTTACATGTTCTTCAAGGACATCACAACTTTTTAGCAACAAGATATTTAGGATATAATCAGAATTTGGATTTAATATCTAAAGATTTTTAGTTGCCACAAATGTGGAAGGCTATAAAAGAATTTGTTCAATCATGCAACATTTGTTCAAGATCAAAAACTCTTCATCATTAACCTTAAAATCTTCTTCACCCATTACCTATTCCAAAACTACTATGGTCTTTTATTTCTATGGATTTTATTATAGATCTTTTAGTCTCTGCTTCATATAATTCTATATTTAAGATAGTAGATTTTTTTATCAAAATTATATATTTTGTACTATGGACAAAATCTATCACAAGTGAAGAAATTTCCAAGCTTTTTTTAGATAATATCTATCGATATCATAGATTGCTAAAAGATATTATATTGGATAGGAGGATTCAATTTATATTAAGATTTTGGAGAATTCTTTTTAAGATTTTAAAGGTGGATATAATTCTTTTTACATTTTTTCATCTTCAAAGTGATAGATAAATAGAGCATGTAAACTAAGTTATAGAGCAATACTAAAAATGTACCATCAATTATCAATACAATGATTAAAGAATCAACTTGCTATTGGTAGATTTTGCTTATAATAATACAATACATTCTTCTATGCAAAAAATATCACTATTTGCCAATTATGATTACCATCCACAATTTGATACTTTTGACTTTTCAAAAGTTGATAATCTTACAGTAAAAAATTTGGCAAATTGTTTGTCAAAGCTACATGCAATAATGAAGGTGCAATTAAAAAAAAACTCAAGAACAACAAAAGATCAACTAAAATGCCTATCAAAAGGAACAACTACAATTCAATGTACGTAACATCGTATAGTTATTTTGTTGTAATATCAAGATTACTTGTTCTTAGATAAGTTGGACTATTGCAAGTTTACACCTTTTTTTATTTGTGGAAAAATCAATCCAATTTCTTATTCATTGCATCTACCAAAATCAATGAAGATCCATCTTGTCTTCTATATTGTCAAGGTAGAAAGAGTTTGCTTCAAGAAAGCACTAAGCTCTTAGTTGTCACTAATTGCTCAATCAAGTCTTGAGATAAGAAAGACCAAGTTTATATATATATATATATATATATATATATATATATATATATATATATATTACTTTTAGGAGTAATTATACCAAACATATAAGTCTTTAGTTCCCAAAAATATCCAAAATATGATTAAAAATTCTAAATCCTTATATATCCTTATAGGATATTATTCTTGAACTTTAACAACTCATATCTTCCAATCGGACCATTCAAACACACTCAAATTTTACATGAAGTACTTATATGCTTTTAAAAACTATCACAACAAATTTCAACTACAAATTCATTGCAGATCTTAAGATATTGCCATAATCCTAACAGTAGCTTCAAAACCTAGTTTTTATACACATGTATGCAATTTTCTTCTTATCTCACAAAATAATCATTCAAATGCTACAAAATTTATATGTATAGCTTTTTAACACAATAATCTATCTTTTCTAAAATATTTTAGCTAAAAAATCGTCTATAAACTTAAGATATGGCTTCAATTATTATTATGAACAGAATCACTTACTTAATGCATTTAACTTGGATGCAATGACTTCAAATCTCTATAAATTCTTTATCCAAATTCCAAATTCATCAAAATCTATATAAAAAATATGGCTAAAAAAGTGCTCTCTCCAATCCTAGTCACTGATCCTTTGTTGCTCTTTGCAAGCATATGTTATGCCCCAAAGAAGGATAATATGTACAAAATTGACACCTTAACTTTGAGTGCTGATAACTCCTTCATAAAAACTCCAAATTATACAAAATTTGCATCCAATCCATATCTAAAAACCTAAATTTGCTGATCTTAGCCTCCAAAGGTCGAATGACTTCAAAAGAAAAATCCTAATTCCTAATAAGGCCTCGGGCAAACTCCTTGAAGCCCATTAGGCATGACATTTGACCAATAGGATTGAAGATCCACCCCTTGCCTTCATCCAATCATACTTTGCTTTCATCCTTCCCAATAAGCGTCCTACTAGTTAAGATTTTCATCTTTAGGCTCTAATCTCCTCTCAAGGCTTCATAATAAATATTTAAATCCTATAAGTTTTTAAATACTACAATCAAAATAGATAAAATTCAAAGTAAAGTTTCTTATATCTATTTTCTTTAAGTTAATCTATTAACCATTCTAATATACACCAAGATTTATGAATATATTATATATTCTAATTAATTTTTACATATTATAAGCGATTATAATATGACAACATGTAGTATATAGTTAGCTTGTTGACCAAGTTTTTAACCTATTAATCAACTACAAATACAAATAAAGTCAAAATAGCCTCTATGAAGCTTTTAGAAAGCTTCTTTAGAAGATATTATGAAATTAATCTACTTTAATCTATTGCTATCTATTTATATTATTTAAGTAATAATTATAGTAAATATATGTTTTTGACATTATTACCTCTTTTTAGAGACGAATTCTACAAGGAGTGGTAATCACATACTGAAGAAGTTTAAGATGCAATGAATTATATTTGTTACGTATTTTAATCTTTATTTTCCTTGAAGGTAGTTGATAGTTCTTCTTAACTATCAGTAATTATTAAGGACATGAACTAAAAGAAGATGCATAAACCTAGAAAGTTTGTGTCAAAAGAAAAATAAAAAAATAAAAATAGAGTAGTATGTATTTTTTAAAAAAAAATCAAAGTGGCTATTGCTAAAATATAAGGAAACTAGAAACTCTTAAATTTAGACTAAAAGTAAAAAAGGAGTTGATAAGAAAGAAGAAGGCTTTATTCTTGCCTTTAGATATACTATCTATTTAGGATCAATATGGCGATGTTTTATAAGACCTCCAAAAACATGTTGGCTTTGTATGGCATGTATCTTGACTTACAAGGCAAGTTTTTTATATGGATATAATATAATAAACTTATTCCACAAGCTACCAATACATGTGGTATATGGATAGCTTGTTGATCAAGTTTCTAATCTACTAATCAATTACAAACATATGTAAAGTCAAAACAATATCTAGGAAGCCTCTAGGAAGCTTTTTTAGAAGATATTATGAAATTAATTTACTTTTATGTAATTCTACTTATCTAAGTAATAATTATAGTAGATATATATTTATGACATTATTCCTTCTTCTAGAGATAAGTTCTAGAAGGAGCAGTAATCATATTTTGAGGAAGTCTAAGATGTGACAAATTTTTTATTTACTATGTACTGTGATCTTTGTTCCTTTTGAAGGTAGTTGATAGGTCCTCTCAACCATCGATAATGTCCCATTCTAGGACAAAAAAATCACCCATTGATTTGATCATTGTTGAAATCTTTAAAACTTCTTTCAAATAAAATATTTGCAAAACCATGAAGAATTGTGCCTACTTCCAATAAAATCATCAAACTTCGAGAGTCTTTTCTTAGGTCATAATATCAAATGCATTGTATCTCACTATTTATTCAAGAAAGAATATGTTGTTTTTGAAGGTCTTCATTTCTATTACGCCATCTTAAAGGCTATAATAATTACAATGTCTCATCTAATAAGTCAGCAAATGATGGCTTTTGGATTGAATTTACCAATTATTGATTCTTCATCTCCTTGATGCCATAATTATAAAAAAATTATAAATAAAGATAGAAGATAGAATATAATTGTTCTTCAATTTTGTTTCATTTATAGCAAAGATTTGATATCCTTCATCTTAGTTTTGATAGATGTCGTTGATGAAAAGCCTTCATTATCTTTGCTATATTTCCAAGATTCTTTGCTGGCTCTTAGGTACATTCACTAATATCATATCTATGCCAATGGATAAGATATTCCAATTTATTTTGGCATTGCTTTAAGTTTTGAACTTCTTCTATTTCAAACTCTTCATTATTGTTGACTTTTGCAAAAAGAAGTGGAGCTTGTTTTCTTCTTAATATGTTCACGGTCTTGCATGGTTTGAGAAGAGATATGTTGAGGGATTATTTTGTGAGATATGAAGAAAATTGCATGTAGGTGTATAAAAACTAGGTTTTGAAGCTATTGTTAGGATTTTGACAATAACCTAAGAACTACAAATGAATTTGCAATTAAAATTTTTTGTGGTAGTCTTTAAAAGTATATCAATATTTCATGTAAAATTTAAGTATGTTTGAATGGTCTAATTGAAAGATATGAGTTTTTGAAGTTTAGGAATAATACTCCATAAGAATATATAAAGATTTAGAGTTTTTTATTATATTTTGGATATTTTTGGAAAATAAAGACTTATATATTTAATATAATTACTCCTAAAAGTGATATATATATATATATATATATATATATATATCTCGAGACTTGATTGAGCAATTAATGACAACCACGAACCCAATGCTTTCTTGAGGCAAACTCTCTCTACCCTGACATATTGATGCTTCAACTGAAAGAGTCTTAAGACACTAATTATCTCAACAAGTTAAGATAGGGGATCAAAATCATGGATTTGTATTGCCAAGTAGGATGGATGCCTATGATTTATTCAAGGCATTTGCTCAATTTATGGAAGAAAGACAACAAGTACATAAAAAGGATAGAAATACCACCAAAGCTTTATAAATAGTCATCGATAAAATTAAAAGGTTTGATGGGAGGAACATCACTAAGTTCCTCAAGATTTATACATGTGAAATGGAGGTGTATCAAGTTTCAAAAATGAAGATGATTACCACCTTTGATTTGGCAATGGTAACAAAAACCAGAGAGAGAGAGTGCAAGAATTGCATATCGAGACTATATCATGGAAGAAATTTGAAGAATTTTTAAAAGATAAGTTTTTTGAAAAAGATTCAAAAATAATGAAAAAATAAACTTTTTTAGAGTGGATTGAGAAAAGGCCAAATAATCAAATGGCTCGAAATAAATTAATCAGGGAATTTGAGACTAAGTTTGGACAATTATCATAGTATGAGCTATAAATTATGTATCAAAATTTTATTTAGTTAATTTTTGGTGTTTTGATGAGATATAATATTATTCACCTACTAATTATAAGAATATAGAGATTATTAAGAAAAATGAAGTTAATTATAGTTGGAGTATAATAAAAGATGATAGAGAGTTACTTTACTCTTGAAGCCACAAGTGATGGTGAAGGAAGAAGATAGAGAGTTATTCTACTCTTCAACCATTACTTCTATGACAACAAATCAAATTATTTCTTAGAGTATCTCTTTTAAAGGTTAATATTTTTAAGTTTGTAAAATTTTTTACGTAAGTTTTGGCTAATTAAGTTATAAGGAATTAAAAATCTAAGCATTGATTAATATACATGGTAATTTTTCATCACCTTATGACAAATGGATGCCAACTATTGGTCCTTTTATAAAAAATATTGGTTGGAGATCATGGGATGTATATGTTGACTTCTTAATGACAAGTTGTACTACTTGCATGGATTAGCTTGTAGGAAGTCTCTTAAATTAGTTTTTACTTGTAAGTTATTGGCAATGATAATTGTTGATAAATAGCTTGAGGGCTTGGATATATAAGAGCCTTTCAAAGCCTTGTTCTTCCTTTCTCATCTTTGATTTGAGTCCTTGGTAAAGGTGGCCCATTGAGGCACCAAAGAGTTGTAGTATTCTTGTTTGTTATAATCTTATGTTATAAATTGTTTGTTTCATATCCTTACTGGTTCTCTTAGAGCTCATTGTTAGTAGGATTATTTTCTTATTTAGACATGTCCATTATATAGAAGAGACAGAGTTAGTAAGGTTAGGTGAAAGAATCATCAAATTTGGAGTTGAAATAAAAAAAAAGTTATGAGGATTTGAAGTTGGGAGGTTTTTGTTGACGTTGCTATTGCTCTGTCCTAAAGGTTGTTGCTACTGCTGTATCCTTCCATTGTTTTCATCTAACTGTACGATTTCCATCCAAAAGTATTATCTTCATCCAATTATATTATTTTCGTCCAACTAAACTTGTCTTCATTCAACTATATTATTTTCATCCAATAATACCTATTTTCATCCAATTACTTATTCTATCCATTTTTCTTATCATTCGGCTACTTTCATTTGCTAGTTTTATCTAATTTTTTTCTTTTTCTTATTTTTTTATTTATTACTTCTTTTATATTAAATCAATTGGTAATCATTGCTTAAAAGATATTATCTAGGTAGTTACAAATCAATTGATTAAATGATCAATCATTAAAATAATCACACAATTAATCCCAATTACCTTCCAAATTTATTGTGTAATAATTTTTCCTCTTAAAATAAAGTAGGAAGGATTTTTAGCTCATACATTGCAAGAGAGGTAGCTCTTTGAAACAAGAAAAATTCGATTATTCTTACAAGTAGTTGATGAATACTTGATTTCTTTAATAAAAAAATTTTACTTTATAAATACTTATAAATCCTAATAAATAATTAAATAATAAAAAAAATCTCATATCTTAATATTTTTATAACTAAATGACTTAAATTTATATTTTTTAGCTATATGCAAATTAAAATTTATTTGTAAGATTGACAAGATATTCATTTAAACTTCAAAACTCTTTTGTTACTAAATTTTAAAAGATATGAATTAATCTAAAGAATTTATTTTCAAATTCTAGCATAAATTTATTACAATTGAGATTTTATAGTATCTATCTAATATTATATTTTAATAGACATATTTTATTATAGTTTTATATTTTAAAATTAATTTATCTCTTATTATAATATTTTATTTAATGATCCATATTTTTTTACTATCTTTATCACTATAAGTTCTTCTCTTCTTAAATTTTATATGTATATTAGTCTATTTATATTTATAACCTCTATTTATATTTTATTAAATTTAAAAGCTATTTTTTTACTTTATATACTAATTATTATTTAAATTTTTTTAATTAATTCTCTTTTTAGTTAATTCTCTTTTTAGTTAATTCTCTTTTGTATAATTCTCACTTCCATTGAGAATAGTATCCATAATCTTTTCTTCTATAGAAAACTCAAACAAATTCAAAAGCTTAAATTAGAAGAGTGTAATCTGCAACCTCTAATATCAAATGAAAATTTCCACAAAAAGGGGCATTCTAGTCCTTTCAAGATGTTAGAAAATATGATTGTTTGTTTAAAGATAGGTAGTTTGCAACTTTCAAAGAACAACAATAGAAGTAAAATAATCCACTCACTTCAAAAAAAAATACAAAAATAGTAAGTTAGTACTCTTATTAAACTGCCAAAGACATGAATCTCAAAAAAAGAAAATCCTCAATATACTCTTATGTCATTGAAAACAACTAGAAAGTCACTCAAAGATAATACAATATTGAACTAAAATAGCTATTGTCAAAAATTAAAACACTAGAAAGTCTTAAAATAAGTCTTATTTATTAAAAATAAGTTCATATTTTTCATTCATAGATTGATATTTCTACAAATTACCAGGATTATGTTTATACATATGAAATAAACACAATATCTTTGAATTAATAAGTGTACATTATATCATATTATGTATTAAAATTATGTGTAGACAAATCAATTTTTAAAAAAATTGCATGTTAAAATTTTTTAGTATTGAATAAGATACAAACTCCAAAACTTAGTTAATTTATTAAAAAATCTAGTTAATGAAGATATATATATATATATATAGTTATAGAATTTTTTTTCTTAATCAAATACATACTATAATTTAAGTTTTTATATTTTTAAAAATTAATTATCAAAAAATTTAAACAATCACATATATTCACAATTTTATCAAATAATTATGTACCTATTTAAATTAAAAATTGAATACATTAAATATATATATATATATATATATATATATGTATATATATATTATTTATTTAAAAGCATGTATTAATTGTTCAGAGACAAAACTTACTTATTCATCCCATAAAAAGTTACATTATAGATAAAATATTTATAAAAACTTTTTATTTTATAAATAAAATTTAAAATATATTTTTGATGATTAAAACTACAAATGGAAATCAGTCACAAACTTTAATCTCAAAATTATAACAAATTTTATATTCAATATAAAATTCTTATGAAAAAAAATTTAAAAATTTTTTAATCTAAATAAATACAAAAATATATATATAATAGGATTTGAATGTTTTTAACCATCAATATTTGGATTTTATTCTTCAAATTTCAAAAAATTCTAGTAATAATTTTCTAAAATAATCATATTTAAAATTCTTCAATTGAATAATAATTTAATAAATTTAGAGTAAAAAATAATTTTAATTATTATATTTTATTATAAATATATTAGAATAAAAAAATAATATTTCTAAATGTGTATATATAAAAACATGTTTCTTAAAATCAAATTAGAATTTATATTTATAAAACCAGTAATAAAGCTAATATTAATACATCTATAGAAATATATATATATATATATATATATATGGATACATATGATTTTATATATAATTTTTACATACTTACTTTTTATAGATACATTTCTAACTTTTTATTAATGAAATTTTAAGAATTTTTATTAATATAGAAAAATTAATTAAAATCTTAATTTTTCAAGGTTCTACTTAAGAAACTTGATATTAATTTATTTTACACTAGAAATTGATTTTGGAATAAATTATTACTTTTTTATAATTTATTCTTGAAATAAATTATTTTAAAGAAATAATTTATTAATAATTTATTAATTATATTATTTTTAATTTTAGATATACTATTAAATATATTATCCAATAAATATTAGTTTTTAGATAAAATTATTATAATAGATTATTTTATATATGTGTCTTAAAATATACTTATATATAATATATTTGTTAGTAATTAAATATTTTTTATTAATTTTTTATTTAATTATTTATTTATATATACACATATGGAGCTAAAAAAATTAATTTGACTTTATTGAAACTTTAAAAGAGTACAATTACTTTTAAAAAAAATATCAAAATTTACTATAAAAAAATATGTCATCAATGTCTTTTTTAAATTTAGCACAAGCATCATAATTAACAATAATAGACTTTACTTATTATAAAAGAAAAGTTTTTCTTATACTATTTTTGACATGATCCTTTATAAGAGAACTTAATGGTGTACATATAGTAGATGGTACAAATTTTTGATTTGTTGGTGGGATAAATTTTCAAATATTTTCTTTAACTACTTGAAAGCTCTTTATTAATCAAAAAATACTAATCTATAGCCTAGCATTTTTTATGTATTTTTTAGATAAAATTAAAGTGACAAGATTTGAAATGTATTTTGTTTGATCTCTAAATACTTATAAGTAATACATAAGTGAGAAGTTTTGATGATAATACTTACAATTATTATTAATGATATTTGATTTTATAATATTAGCTTTCAACTTATATTTATTCTTATAATAAATATTGATTATTTTTCTCATTTTGTTTACATGTATATAATCTATTTAATATAATAAGAATCTAATTTTCTTTCTTTTATTTTTTTATTAATATTGATTGAATAAATATTATGAATATAATATGAAAGCATAGATAGAAAAAAGTAATATTTTGCAAGTAAATTATATTCTATAAAATAAAAATAAAAATAGTAAGTTTTGTATCTAAAATAAATATAATTATAAAATAATATTATTTCTTAAATATTAAAGAGACTATAAAATTACTTTAAAATTATAATTATAATATATATATATATATATATATATATATATATATATATATATATAGATATATATATATATATATCAATTAAAGAAAATGGCATTGTTTTAAAAATAAAAAATAAAAAATAAAATAAAATAAAATCTTTTTGCATTTAATAGAGCCAAAAAAAACTTGTTGTAAATTTTCTTACTACAATTGAAAGTCATTAGTATACAATATAATAACTAATTGAGTTGAAGAGCATAGTGCATTAAATCTTAGTATTATTCAATTAGAATAAATTATTCATGTTAATTTTTAAAAAAACATCCAACTAATGCATGTTCATTGTTTAATGTATACACAAAGTAAAAAATTAGTAATAGATCTTCATATTAATCAATCAGCTTCATAGTTTAAAAATAAAAGATAAGAGCTTTGTAAAAGACTATATCACTAAAATAAAAAAATCTAAAATGAACTTATAGCTTTAGGAGAAATAAGATGAGACATAAGAATTATTAATGTAATATTTAATAATCTATTGAAAAACTACGATATAGTTGTAAAAGAGTAATATCTATATCAAGGATATGAATCTCATAAAAAGAATATCCTCAATACACTCTCATGTCATTAAAAGAAACTAAAAAGTTACTTAAAGATGATATAATATTCAACTAGAATGGCTATTGCCAAAAATAAAAGACTAGAAAATCTTGAAACAAGACTAAGGACTAGAAAGGCATTGACAAGAATAAAGAAGGCTTTATTCTTACCTCCATATATATTCTTAACTATGAGCTATATGGCAATGTCCTGTAAGACCTCCAAAACGTGTTGACTTTGCAAGACTTCTATCTTAACTTACAAGGCAAGTTTTTTATATGTATGCCACATAGTTAGCTTGTTTTGCAAGCTATTAACATGTGGTTAACTTATTGACCAAGTTTCTAGCCTATCAATTAACTACAAACACATATTAAGTCAAACCAGCATCTATGCAGCTTCTAAGAAACTCTTTTAGAAGGTATTATGAAATTAATCTACTTTTATCTACTTTTATTTATTTTTATTTAATCATATAGGTATTTATTAGAGTATGTATGTATATTTGAAACAATTTATAATCTTATAATATCTTTAAATATTATTATTATTATAAATTCTTTTAAAGATGGATTAGCAATCTATTATGTGAAGTTCTTCAATTAATGATGCAAAAAAAATTATTTTAGATATTAAAAATATTTCAAAATTTTTAATAATTTTAGATAAGACTATTATTTTTTACCAACTATAGTCCTATCAAGAAAAAAATAATATGAGTTGTTAGATGTTTGTAAATATATTATAATTATATTATCCCTTGATATATTATATATTAAGATTACTCATGGCTATAATTATTTTTTAAATTATATATAATACAACTATCTTTAATTCAATTCTTAGTTCTATTATCTATATAATTTTTCATCTAAATTAGATTTCATAAAATTACAAAACCAAAATGTATGGTCTATAGATAGTAGACTTTGTATATATATATATCTGTGTGTGTGTGTGTGTGTGTGTGTGTGTGTGTGTGTATAATTTTCAATCAAATTTATTTCAATCATTGGTCACAAGTTTCATCAAAACAAACAATCAAGACTATTGGTAGTAAAAATTAATTGATTATAACTATTAAAGACTCTAGTATTCTAATAAACCAAAAAAAAATAAAATTACATTAAGTTTTATTTGTGATGTCTTTTTAAAATATTCTTACTTTTGTAAGATATTTAATAGATGATGGTTATGTAATCATATTCTCAAATAATTAAGGCTTTGTCTTAGATAAAATTTAACAACAAAAAATTATTTTTATTAAGACAAAAAATAGACAAGTGGTTATATTGTATTGAAAATAAGAACAAAGAGTAAGAAGTCAATTTAGAGATTTTTAAATAAACTATGCATCTTTGGCATATGTAATGTAAAAATTTAAATTATAATGGTGTAAAACATCTTTCAAAGACTAATATAATAGAAGGCTTACTTTTATTTGGAGCTAAATATGAAACTCCTAAAGATTGCATGGCAAGGTAGCAACATAGAAGGTACTTTTTTTAGGCTTTTCAATATTATTCATCAAAGATAATTGAACTTGTTCACTTTGACTTAGTAGAATCAATTAAAAAAAATGTATTATTATTTTTTTTTTCTTTATAGATAATTATGTTTAAAAAATTTAAGTCTATTTTCATATCTGAAAAAATAATATTTTTAATAAATCAAAAAAATTTAAGAATAGATTAAAAATAAAATTGATAATAAGCTAAGAAAAATCAAAACAAATTATCGTGCAAAATTTTTGTTTGGAAAATTTAATGATTTTTGCAAGTCTTATAGTGTTAAATATATATATATATATATATATATATATATATGTCATAGAATATATATTGTAAAAAAATAGAATAGTTATACATAAAAATTATACAATAATAGAAGAAGCAAAAAAAATGACAATTGCTTCCAATTTATCCAACTATCTTAAAATTATAGCCATCAATATAATCAATTATTTGATCAATATTAGTCAAACAAGAACTAACAAAGAAATCATACATAAAAAATTACATTCTAAAAACTTCCATGTGTAAAATAAATAAATATCTTTGTATTTCTAGCATATATTTATATTAATAAAGAAAAACAAAAAAAATAGATAGTAAGTCTATAAAGTCTATTTTTTTAGAATATGGTATAAATAGTAAAATATATCAATTATATAATCTAATTATAAAAAATATTACTTATTTTTGAGATGTAATTTTTAAATAAATAAATATATATATATAACCAAATTATTCACAAAATGATTGAAATACCATTTTTATTTTTTAAGTCTATGCCTATTATAATAATGATGTCCATGATATTTTGTAATAAAAAATAAGGAGATATGATAGATATTATATTTCTATCACCAAGACCAAATATCAATATACTTAATGTAAACATAATACTATTATAATTACTTTCATAACTATTTTTACTAGTTCTACTATTATTATATTGTGTACAATCTAATCTAGTGATTCAAAAATTAATTTAAGATTGTAAGTCAAGATCTTATTATTTAAATTATTATACAATAAATTTGAAAGTATATTAAAAGTTTTTGATTTATATAAATTTATTAAAATATCTTAGTTGGCATATATATCAAGGACAAGAATCCAATAAAAGTAAATAAATAAATAATAGTTTCTCAAAAAAATATGATAAAATAAAAATAAAGAAGTATGTATATTAAAAAGAAATTATAAAAGCTATTGCCAACATTCTAAAGACTCTTGAAACTAGACTAGAAGCAAGAAAAGAGTTGACAAGAGTGAAGAAGGCTGTCACAGACACAGAAATACAGACTCAAGATCTAACAAGAAGTTCAAGAAGAACTGGCAAGAACTAGATTAATCAAATGAATACAAGAACAACACCAGAGAGGTGAGCTAGAGCTCCAAGAGATGTGTTGTCGAGACTGAAGAACTCTTCAGCCTCGATTCCAATATATACTCCTATTTAGGAAGCTTCTCATGCAACTTCTACCAACTAAGAAGCTTCTAGAAGGTTCCAGAGACTTGCTTCTAGAAGGTTCTAGAAACTTATCTCTAGAAGGTTCTAAGGACTATGTTCCTAACATCTTCTACCAACTAAGAAGCTTCTAGAAGATTCCAGAGACTTACTTCTAGAAGGTTCTAGAAACTTGTCTCTAGGAGGTTCTAGAAACTTGTCTCTAGAAGGTTCTAAGAATTATGTCCCTAACATCACTCCCTCTTTTAGCTTCGAGGTCTCTGAGAAGTAATGTTGTTGTTAATCAGTACCAAAGCAAGAAAATGAAGATCTATGGCATAATGTCTGCTATGAACTCCAACTGTTGTTCACGAGGCAAGTGGTTCATCGACCCTTGAAGCCAATGGTAGTGGCCCACTCCTTCAACTTCTAACCAAGCATGAACTTTCAAGTCTTCATTGTGAAATTGTCCTGCAAATACGCCATCTGGCTCACCATCGTAAGCAGGCTCGGACTCAAATACAATCACTAGTGATCGGTTATTCGGTATCCTCCATCGTCGTCGTGGTGTAGGCGGTTCTTCATCTCGAGGTCACCTTTGTGAACTAGTCGGTTGAGATAATCTGACTGGCATAGTATCTATCTCTTGGCTATCCATATCAGAAGACCAAACTATGGCTACTGAAAAAATTCTATTTTACCTTGGAGAAAATAACTACATCAACTACGAATTTTGCTGGTGCTCTCCTTCTTTCTTATATTCTTCGGTGAGCAAGCTTCAGAAGGAAGCTATCGTCGAACCGCCTTAGGTTTATGAGGATGTTGTTGATGAAACTCCTGTACCTTTTGCGGCGCATTGGTGAGATTTTCAGCTGGCTCCCACGTTCGCTCATTAATATCGTAGCCGCACCAATGAACAAGATACTCCAACTTGCCCCACCTTTGTCGTAAATCCAGTATCTTTTCGACCTCGTATTCCTCGTGGTTCTCGATCTCAATACTAGGTGGTAAACATTGCACTCTTCCAAGAAAAGATGACTCTCGATAAGGCTCCAACAGAAAAACATGAAAGATTGGATGTACCTTCATAGAAGCCGATAATTCCAGACGGTACGCCACTGGATTGATTTGTTTCTGGATGATAAATTGTCCCAATCTTTGATAGTTCAACTTATGACATGGTCGCTTGGTCTTGACATTCCGTCAAAGAAGCCATGCTTTATCTCTAATTTTGAAAGTAGGTGCTTGATTCCGAAATCTATCTGCAGACGCCTTGTAGGATTCTTGAGGGGATTGTAATTGAAGCTTCAACATATTTTGAAGCTCTGATAGTTGTTTCGCAAATCCTTCAGCTGCTGGATTGTTATTTGTTGATGGACTTAATAAATCAAGCTTCGAATGATACCCATAGTTGGAAAAGAATGGTGTATATTGAGTCGACGCATGGAGGGTGTTGTTATATGCAAACTCGGCTAGCACCAGATATGTGGTCCAATCGTCTTGCTGATAATTGATGCTGCATCATAAGTATTGTTCCAAGACTTAGTTCACCCGTTTCATTTGGCCGTCAGTTTGAGGATGAAAAGTCAAAGAAAGCTTGATATCCACCTTCAATATCTCAAAGAGAGATCTCCAAAACTTTGATACGAACTGGGTTTCTCGATCTGATATGATATCATCTGGTAGTCCATGATATCGATACACATTATTTAGAAAGAGCCTTGCTGTGACTTCACTGGACGATATCTTCTTACAAGGAATAAAGTGTGTCATCTTTGTAAGCTGATCTACCACGACAAAGATGCTGTCAAATGAGTTTGATGATGGTAGGTCCGTGATGAAGTCCATGGAAATTGAAGACCATGGTCGACGTGGAATCGAGAATGGCTGTAGTAGTCCATAAGGGCGATGTCAAGGATTCTTGGAACTTGAACAGATGTCGTAGGAGATGACAAAATCTTTCACATCCTTCCACAATTGGGGCCACCAAAAATCTCGAGAAATAAGCTTCAAAGTCTTGTTGAATCCAAAATGTCCCGCAGCTAAAAAATCGTGGCGAGATTGAAGAACTCGGAGTCGTGCTGGTCCTTTTGGGATATACAACCGCTCTTCAAAGTATAAAAGATCTCCCTCCACCTTGAACTTATTGTCATTAGCACGCTGCTTAATATCAATGGCTACTGAATCTTCAATAGTCACGGTACATACCTGATTCAGGAAGTCAGCATTAATTGGCACAATAGTAGCTCAAAGCTGAAATTGCTCTGGCTTCAACAATGTCATACATTGTTGATCAAACGCTGCTTCTCCAGCCTTTGGTACAAGATATGATCTCCTCGATAAGGCATCAGATAGTCCTTGCTGCTTTCCACGTCGATAAGTGATAACAAAATCAAACCTAGATAGCAACCTACTCCACCGAGCTTGACGTTGATTTAGAACTCGAGCCAACATGAAATACTCCAAATTCTTGTGATCTGTATATATGGACACTGGATGTACAGCTCCTTCAAGAAAGTGATGCTATTCTTGGAAAGAATCTACTATAGCAAGAAGTTCCTTATCATGGATCTCATAATTGATTTCAACAGCAGAGAACTTTCGAGAATAGAATGCAACCAGATGGAGCTTCTTGTCTTCTCCCACTTGTGAAAGTACAGCTCTCAAAGTAAAATCTGAAGCATCAGTTTCTAAATAAAAGACCTTTGTAAAGTCTTGATGTACCAAGATTAGAGCCATAGTAAATGCAGTCTTCAGGTCTTGAAACGCCTTCTCCACTACAGGTCTCAATTCCAGCTTATCCTTGCATGTCAATCGAGTGAGAGGAGCAACAACTTGAGAGTAATTCTTGATGAAGATCTGATAGAAGTTGGTAAAACCAAGAAAGCATTGTATGTCTTTAACCGTCTTCGGAACCTCCCAAGACACGATTGCTTCTACCTTCTTGGGATCCATCTTCAAGCCTTCCGTAGTCGCAACAAATCCTAAAAATTCCATCTCCATTTAGTGAAATAAATACTTCTTCAACTTGGCATATAGCCCTCGCTCGCATAGTTTCTCCAAGACCAAACGAACGTGCTTTTCATGCTCTTCCTCATTTTTGGAGAAGATCAAAATATCATCCAAATAGATGACAACAAAATCGATAAGGTGCTCTCAAAAAATGTCATTCATCATATGTTGAAAGACCGCTGGAGCATTGGTAAGACTAAAGGGCATGACATTATACTCAAAATGGCCATACCTTATATGAAACGTTGTCTTCCACTCATCTCCTTCCTTGATTCATACGAGGTTGTAAGCTCATCTTAGATCAATTTTTGTAAAGATCCTTGCATGTCCAAGTTGTTCTAAGAGACCAGAAATCAAAGGTAACGGATAACGATTCTTCTTTGTTACCTTGTTGAGGCCTCGATAGTCCACGCACATCCGCAATGAGCCATCTTTCTTCTTCACAAATAAGATAGGTGCTCCAGCTGACGATTTTGAATGACGGATGAAGTTCTTGGCTAGATTCTCGTCGATATACTTCTGTAACTTTGCCAACTCCGTCTGCAATAGATTGTAGATTAGGCCAAAAGGTAGTTATGTTCCTTCTTGCAAGTCTATGGCGCAATCATATGGTCTATGTTTCAGTAGCATGTCAGCATTTTTCTTTTGAAACACGTCTTTAAAATCCTTATATTGCTCTGGTATACTTGTTGTCGAGATCTTTTCCATGGTAGTTGGAGCCGCATAAATGACAAATGGTATGTCTTCCTTGGACGATCTTATAAACGCTCTTACTCCAATGAATAAGGATTTTTCTATTTGGGATTTTCTACTAGGCTTACTCTTGGGTGGTTTTGTGGGAAAGGTCATCTTTCATAACTTTCAATCTATGGATGGATTATGCTTTTCCAACCAAGAAAGATCGAGAATAACAGGATTTGATGGGATTCTAATAATATTAAAAATAATATGGCTACTATGGCCCTTAAACGTCACTTCTATAGGTTTTGATTCATGGGTGACACTATGAGATAATAAAGGTCGCCCATCTATGACCTCAACGTGAACAGGTTTGGATTTTTGTACTAAAAGGATCTTATGATGCTTCATAAATTCTTCGTCTAAGAAAGAAGTAGATGCTCTTGAATCTAATAATGCTAAGGTTCTCAGTTTTTGAGGGCCAATAAGCAAAGAGATTATAAAGCAAAGGGCAGGTTGAGCAAAAAGAAAAGAACCTGGTTGTTGTTGCGATATTTTACTGTCTAGCCGTACGGTTCCTATTGTGGCTAGGCATCGTCGTTTTCCTGAACAAATGCGCCCCTAATCTTGACAATATGTCGATTTTGCTTCTTGGGGCAGTTTCCAACTTTGTGGCCTTCTTCACTGCAATACAAGTATAGACCTTCTTCCATACGCTGCTTTTTTTCTTCTAGAGTAAGGGATTTGACAAGTACCGCATCAATTTGCATGTCTTCTACCTTTGAATGTGAATTCACGCTGCTTGCTGATATAGTTGGAGCATGACAAACTGTATTTTGTCTTGAACGTTGATCTTGGCAGCATTGGAATAGGCAGTTATCGCACTTCACAGCTTGACTAATAGCTTCGTTGAGCGTTTGCGGATCAGGAAGAGTTAACAGCAAATCCTTCACATCATCCCTTAAACTCCAATAGAATTGAATCATCAATGCTTCTTTGTCCCAATTGATGTCGCATGCTAATTGCCTGAAGTTCGATGCATAGACTGATGTAGACGGCATCCCTTGTCGTAGTGACCGGATCTTTGTTGTAGCCCATCAAACCTTGTCGTGTTCACCAAATATTTTCGCAAATGCTTCCAAAAAGGTTTCAAAGTTGTTTAGTATGGACGATCATTTCTCAAACAAAGGAGAAAACCATGATAGAGCTTGTCCTATAAATAAGGTTCCAACAAGCCCAACATGTGACTCCTCTGTTGCATAGCGTTCGGGCTGTAAAATTGTTATCAACCTGATTTGATTGACAAATCCTCGAAACTTAGAATGCGTACCATCGAACTTGTCTGGAAGGCTAATTCGGGGCTCCTTATATTATAGAACCAGCAGTGCTTGTCGAACCTGAGGCAAAGTTGCTTCTCCAAGTACAGAAGTTTGAGACTAGTGCAACCTAGATTGTGCCATCCCAGATGCTCCATCATTATGAAGCCTTGCCACGATTCCTTCAATCTTTGCAGTTCTTTGCGATAACTTAGCGAGGGCATTCATGATAGCATCCAACTTGGACTCCAAACTTTTCATCATACTAATGTCTTGACCTCCGGCCATTCTAAGAGAATGACAGAAATGACTGTACAAGATGACAATATTGGTTTAGAGGAGGGTACTTTACAACCTCTAAAATGCCTTAAGAGTTTCAAGAAAAGGGATAATCCACTCTCTCGAAGAAGAATAAGACTCCAATGTTATAACAAAAGAAGTATCAGTTTAGAGGACAGTAATCCGCAACCACTAAAATGCTAGTATATTTCGAAGCAGAGGGGTAATCTGCACTCTAACGAGGAAGAAACTAACTTTGATATCTGAGGTGAGTGAAGTCTCGATAAACTGTCATGGACACAGAAATACCAACTCGAGATCTAACAAGAAATTCAAGAAGAACTGGCAAGAACTAAATTAATCAAATGAATACAAGAACAACACCAAAGAGGTGAGTTAGAGCTCCAAGAGATGTATTGTCGAGACTGAAGAACTCTTCAGCCTCGATTCCAATATATACTCCTATTTAGGAAGCTTCTCAAGTAACTTCTATCAAGTAGGAAGCTTCTAGAAGGTTCCAAAGACTTGCTTCTAGAAGGTTCTAAAAACTTATCTCTAGAAGGTTCTAAGGACTATGTCCCTAACATCTTCTACCAACTAAGAAGCTTCTAGAAGGTTCCAGAGACTTGCTTCTAGAAGGTTCTAGAAACTTGTCTCTAGAAGGTTCTAAGGACTATGTCCCTAACAAAGGCTTTATTCTTGTCTTTATATATACTATCTACCTAGGAGCTATGTGGCAATATTTTATTAGACCTCCAACATATATTGACTTTGGAAGCCACATGTCTTAACTTACAAGGCAAGTTTTTTTATGTGTGTATCACATAATTAGCTTGTTCCACAAATTAATTAACTTTTAGGCTAGAAACTTGATTAGTATGGAATGGCATATAAAGTCTTGGCCAAATTTTCTTCAATATATTCCTTGAATTCAATCAACTTATTTTGTGATAAACTATAAATTGGTCCAAATAGTGGTTGAGCTCTTTTTTGAAGGTCAATTGAAAAATCATAGAAATAATATTCTAAAAGAATATTTATATTTTTTTTTAAATATATCTTCAAAATCTTGATATTGGCTTGAAATGCCGCTTGAAATCTTTCCACTATTAGAAACTATTGAAGAACAAGCACTTTGAAGTCACAACACTAAGCATCAGCAAGGTTGCACACAAAAGGAAGTATAGAATAAGATAATTCTTACTTCATATACTTGTTACTTATAAGTGGTAGTTGCCAACCAACGAGGCAACTTCCATCAATAATACATGTATTTTTACTTCATTCAACTAAACCTTAGATTCTTTCTTAATCTAGTTGCCACCTACAAATCCTAGCCACTACCTACAAATCCTAGAAGCCACCATAGTAACTTCCTTAAACTCTTTGTTGCCTTTTGACTACTAGCAACTTACTTAAGGTAATACCTTTTATTAAGTGACTTACTTCAATACTCCCACTTTGCTATTGGTTAAAGGGCTTTCAATCCTAATACCTTTATCAATATGTGATGTCTATCCTTTATTAATATCTTTGTCAATAAATCAGCAAGCATGTCTCTCATTGCAGAATACTTCATATCAATCACTCTCATTTCAATCTTCTCTCTTATGAAGTGATATTAAATGTCAATATGTTTTGTCCTTCAATGATGCTTGGAATTCTTTACAAATGTAAGACATCCTTGATTGTCACATTCCATTAGAGTTGCTTCCATTTCCACATCTCCAATGTCCTCTAAAAGTTGTTTTAGCCATATTGCCTCTATTTCACTATGGCTTGTTGTCATGTACTCCGTCTCCATTATTGACCTTGCAATTGTTGGTTGTTTCTTGCAATTCCATGATATAGCTCCGACTTCAACAAAGAACACATATCCTATTGTTGATCTTCTATCATTTGTATCTCTAGTCCAATCCGCATAATAATAACTATGCAAAGTAATGTTATCACCTCTAAGGCACAATTTGAAGTTCAAAGTACCTTTTAAGCACCTCATGATCCTTTTGATAGTTGTCCAATGGATTACTCCAGCCTTTAACATGTGTTGGCTCACAACACTCACCACATATGTAAGATCCACCCTTGTGCCAACCATTGCAAACATTAATGAATCAATTACTACCTTGTATGGAATTCCTTGCATTTGACCTTCAACTTCAGCAAATTCTTCATTCGTGAGCTTCATCAACTTCAAATTGGCCTCAAAAGGTGTTCCAATAGGCTTACACTCTTCCATATTGAATCGTTTCAATACCTCTTCAATGTACTTACTTTGGCTCATTGTAATAGTCTTCTTAGCACAATCTCTTATAAACTTCACTCCTAAACAATAGTAAAGCTCTTCCAAATCACTCATCTTATACTCTCTTTTTAATTTTACCTTCAACAAATCTATCATCTTCATAGTATTGGTTAAGATAATTAGATCATCAACATATAGGATGACAATCAATATAAACTCATTAGATTGCATCACATAAAAGGAATGATCAGCCTCACTCCTTATAAATCCTTCAATTACAAAGAATGTATCAATGCATTGGTACCATGCCCTTGGAGATTGCTTTAGTCCATACAAAGATTTTCTCAACTTACAAACAATATGTTGATTGCCTTTTTGTACAAATCCTTGAGGTTGATCCATGTAGATGTCATCTTTCAAGCTTCTATTCAAGAATGCCATCTTCACATCCATTTGATGATTCTCCAAGTCTATTGTTGCCCCAATTGCTACAATAGTTCTAATGGTGGTGAATTTGGCCATAGGAGCGAATGTCTCATTGAAATAAACTCTAACAACTTGTGAAGATTCTTTGGAAACCAATCTAGCCTTGTATCTCATAATATTACCTATTCCATCTCTTTTGATTCTAAACACTCACTTACAACCAATTGAAGATCGATTTGATGGAAGTTGAGTCAATTTCCATATTTTATTGTCCATGAATGATTTATATTCTTTTTTTATAGCATTCTCTCACTTCATAGCATTTGTGGACTTCATTGCATTACATAAACTCAATGGATCAACAAAAAGAGCAACATTGGCATGTTCTTCCCTTACTTGAGGAAAAATATGGTCCTTCCACCATTCACCACATGATTTTCTTTCTCTCAAAGGATATCTTCTTTCATTTGGAGAAGCTTCATCTTCTTGCACTTCATGCTCTCTTCTAAGCTTCTTTTCCCTTAAAGCTTGTCTTTTATCACTTAAAGATTGATACTCCTCATTATCATCATTATCATCAATATCTTCATTGTATTCATTGTTGGTTCTAACAATTGAAGGCATACTATGGTCTACCTTCTTTGGCACTTCATCTTCATTTGTATTTTTTCCATCTTCATTATCACCATCATTTTCTTCTTCTTTCATGCAAAAATTGATGATGTGTCGATAAATACACCATTACTTCCACTTGGATACATCTCCAAGTATTCAAAAGTACTCTTATGCTCCAAAAATTCAACATCACGACTTTTGATGATCTTCTTGGTTTCTAAACACATTAGCTTCTATGCCTTTGTACTTTCATAATATCCAAAAAATACACATTTTATACTCTTTGCATCAAATTTGGACCTCATGCAATCTGGTACCTTTGCATAAGCAATGCATCCAAAGATCCTCATGTATCAAACACAAGGTTTCTTGCTACTCCAAGCTTCTTGTGGAGTCATTGATGTGAATGCACTTGTAGGGCACCTATTCCTTGTGTATAGTGAAGTAAGCACGGCTTCAGTCTAATACTCATACACAAGGTGTTGTGCATAAAATATACTTCTTGCCATCTCCACAATGGTGCGATTTACTCTTTCAGCAACTCCATTTTGTTGTAGAGTGTAAGAAGTAGAGCTTTGTCTTACAACACCTTGAATCTTGAAGAGTTCATTAAAATGCTTTGACATGTATTCACTTCCATTGTCTGTGCATAATACTTTGATCTTGTACTCACATTGTTTCTCTACAAGAGCTTTAAACTCCTTAAACCTTGTACTATGCTATTGTCTTTCAATCAAACTTTGGTTGCTGAAATTTCTTCATAAGTGTCAAATAAATACTTATATAGTGTCATGTGCTTAGTAGTACTTGAATCTATAATCCACTTAGACATTGCAGCCATAGAGGTTCTTTTACTTGCCATGAAAGTATAGTCATCTTCACCAAAGTTATCACAAGTATTGTTTGTATTCTCTTTGTCTCTTTTCTTGGCTTTGTAGCAATTCTTAATAAAGAGACCTGATTTTCCACAAATATTGCAATTTCTCATGTTACTCTTTCAACTGTCATATTGGTGAGAATAGCTGTCTTTATCTTGTCTTGAGAATAGAGCCGAATCCTCACTTTGATGCTTTTTTTTTTTTTTTTTTCTCTTGGTTACTTCATAGACAAGTCTTGAAGTGACATAGTTCATACTAAGTTCCTTCATGTTGATGGACATCAATGCCACAATGAGGTAGTTGTAGGACTCGAAAAGGCTCATGAGTAATATCAACACAATTTCTCTATCATCAACTAGTGTGTCAACAACTGCTAGTTGATTTGCAAGTGCTTTTACCTTATTGATATGAACCATGAGGTCATCTCCTTCTTCCATCTTTACTGTTATGAACTTTTTTTTTATCCATAGAATGTTGGCAAGGTTTCTACTCTCATATATGTTCCAAAGAGTCTTCTATGCTTTTGCTCCTCTAACGCAAGTAATTACATGTGAAAAGTTGGCATCATCAAGATTTATTGCAATCATGCCAAAATCCTTTCTTTCATATTGTTGGTACTTCTTTTTCATCTTCATATCAACATTGTCATTTAGAAGGTCTTTACTTTCATCAATAATGTCCTAAAGATCTAATGAAGCCAAGAAGAGTTCCATTTTCTTCTTCCAATGGTAAAAGTTGTCATTTTTAAACTTTTCAATTACTCTAAAATCCTCACCCTCACTTACAGCCATGTCTAAAGAAGGGATGTATCAAAGAAAATCAAGAAAAGGAAAGAATGAATTCTCAAAATCAACAAGAAGATGTTGCTACCTTAGAAACCCAAAATGCCTTTTTAATGAATAAGAATTTTACACTCTTCAATCACTCTCAACTTTACTTATAAGACTTCTCATAAGTCTGATAACCTCTTGAATAAGCTTTACCTCTCTTTAATCACCTCTCTTCTTTCACAAAACACTTCTAACCTCACAAAGCACCTCTTATCACAATAAGTGGATTTCTTAAGGAGATTAATACATAAAAGTATAAAGTTAGAACACCAATGATGAAACTCAGCAAAGAAACACAACACAAGTATCTTAAAACATCAATCTAAGGTATCTAACAACCTCAAAGATTATGAATGCACTTAACAATAAGTAAGAACATAACTACATCAACAACTAGATACAAAAGGAAATTTACAAGATATCAAATCCTAACATTAGCAACAACCATAAGATCTACTCCTAACACCAATAAAGACTTCAAAGAACTTCAAAACTCACAACTAAAGGTGTAAGGGCCTATAACCTATTAAAGAACAAGTACTTTGAAGTCACAACACTTAGCATGAGCAAGATTGCACACAAAAGGGAGTATAGAATAAGATAACTCTTACTTCATACACTTGTTACTTATAAGTGGTGGTTGCCAACCAATGAGGCAACTTCCATCGATGTTACATCCATTTCTACTTCATTCAACTAAATCCTAGTTTCTTTCTTAACCCAGCCGCCACCTACAAATCTTAATAGTAACTTCCTTATACTCTTTTCTATCTTTTGACCACTAGTAACTTATCTAAGGTAATACTTTTTACTAAGTGACTTACTTCAACAGAAACAAGTACAGTATAAATGACACAAGATAATCTTTCTTTTATAGCATGCAAGAAAGTTCTTGTACCTACAAATATAAATTTAATTATAATAAACTTATGACTTTCTACTTAATTAAATATATTCTTAGTTATACTTTCAAAAAAATAAAGACTATAAAAATCTAATCTATTTTTGGATTATATTTTTTAATCATAATAAATCTAAAATAAGTAGATTAGAAAAAGATCTAATGATATTGAATATTAAATAGATACTAAGATCATTAGTTGTTACTTCTATATGAAAGATTTTATGAATAATATTATCTAAATACAATAGATGACTATTTATGATTTCTACTTGAATAGTTTTATTTTCTTTACTAAAGATTTGTTATATCTTTTAGGAAATTCTTCATCTAAGAAACACAATGATGCTCGTGAAACTAACAAGATAGAGGCTTTATGATATTTAGGTCATAGATTAATATTTATTATAAAATAAAGAGAGGGTTCTGAGGAGCGAATAGTACCTTCACTAGGTATTGTACAAGGTTCCAATTGTACGGCCCCTATTGTAGCTATACAATCTTCTTTTTCAACATACTATCTTCTTTAATAATCATACTCTTCATTTTGTCGTTGTATCACTTCTTGGGATAATGTTGAACAGTATGCTTAGGTTCTCTATAATACAAGCAAAATCCTTTTTAACAATGATGAGTCTTTTCTTGCTCAATAAAAACTTTAAATGTATTGTATCAATTTATATATCCTCTACTTCCAAATGTATGTATTGAAGAGGCATTGGTATTATTGTTGAATTATAATAATATTGAAATGCACTTATACAACTTTCAAATTGAAATTCAAAAAATCGATTGACATAGTTCATAGCAAAGTTACTTACTTGACTCAATGTTTGAAGATCAAATAAGTTGAGCATCAATTTTTTTACTTCATATTATAATCTGTAAAAAAACTAGCTAACAAGTACAAAAACATCCTACTTGATATCAATTGTAATTATCAAAATTATAAAATATATAGTGTTATTGATTGATTTCCTTATTGCAATAGATAAATCTTATTGGTGGTAATACGAATAACATCATATTCTCCATACATAGATTAAAATTCTATCAAATTAACCTTTAGATTATCTAATATTGAATCTAGTCATTTAAAAAAAGATGAAAACTATAATAATATTGAAGATGAAAGAAGTATATCACCAAATCTAACTTGCAATCTTAAAGTTGGATAGCTTTAGAATTGAAGTTCAATCACAACTTGTACTTGATTGATAAATCCTTGAAACTTGAATCATATGTCATCAAACTTTTTAAGTGTTGTAATCTTTGATTTTCTAACATTGGAAGGATATACCACTATAGAAAAAGGGACATGATTTAGTACAAATATTGAAGTTTTTTCAATCATTCCTATATCTTTACTTCTTATTATTTTTTTTCTTTTTTATAGTGGTAAATTGATTTGATGCATCGTAAGCATTAATTTCCTCAATTGCTCTTGTATTTGTTTTATCACACTCTTTATTTCAAAAATCTTTACTATGATAACACTTAGAGAAGAAAAGATGTCTAATATCACTCAATACAAATAAAAAAATCAATTTAAAAATTAAAAAAATACTAAGAATAATATTAATTTAAAAGAAGATAATCCACAAATTCTAATATCTTTATGTCTTATTAAAAAAAATAATCTATTCTTAATCAATATATATATATATATATATATATATATATATATATATATATATATATATATATATTAAGTGCATTCTTATCATTCTGTCGAGGATAAGAAATCAATAAAATTAAATAAACATATGATACTTCTTTAAAGAAGTATGAAAAAATAAAAATAAGAAAGTATATATATTAAAAAAAAATAGAATAGCTATTGCCAATAGATTATAGACTCTTGAAACTAGAATAAGAGCAAGAAAAGGATTAACAAGTGTGAAAAAGGCTTTACTCTTGTATCTATATACTATCTACCTAAGAGCTATGTGGCCAAGTTCTATAGGACCTCCAACATGTATTGAATTTATAAGCCACATGTCTTAACTTACAAGATAAGTTTTTTAGGTGTGCATCACATAGTTAGCTTGTTCTACAAGCTATGCACATGTGAGACAGGTGGCTAATTTGTTGACCAAGTTTCTAACCTAAAAGTCAACTATAAATACATGTAAAATTTAAATTGTATCTATGAAGCTTCTAAAAAGCTTTTCTAGAAGATATTATAAACTTAATCTATTTTTATCTACTTCTACCTAATCATATTATTATGATCATATATATGTATTATAATAAATACTTATATTATTTTGTAGGAATATATAAAAGTAGATAAAAATAGGTTAATTTCATAACACTTTTTAGAGAAGCTTCCTAAAAGCTTCATAGATGTTGCTTGACTTTACATATATTTGTACTTAATTTATAGATTAGAAACTTAGTCAACAAACTAATCATGTATTAATAGCTTGTGGAACAAACTAACTATGTGGTACAGTTATAGAAAACTTATCTTGTAAGTTAAGATACGTATCTTACAAAGTTAATACATTTTGGAGGTCCTATAGGACATTGCCATTTAGCTCCTAGTTAAGAGTATATATGAAGGCAAGAGTGAAGCCTTCTTTACTCTTGTCAATGTCTTTTTAGCCCTTAGACTTGTTTCAAGACTTTCTAGTCTTTTTGTTTTTAGCAATAGCCATTTTATTTTAATATTACATCACCTTTTGAGTGACTTTCTAGTTTTCTTGAATACTACAAGAGTATATTGAGAATTTTTTTTCTTTGAAATTCATGTCTTTGAAAGTTTGACAAGAGTGCTAACATATTATTTCTATCTTGTTTTAGAAATGATTACATTATTCCACTTCTATTGTTGTATTTTCAAGGTTGCAGACTATCCACCTTTAAATAAAAAATCTTATTTTTTAACACTCATCTTTTCCTTAAAGAGAGTGGATTACCCTTCTTTGTAGAAATTTTTATTAGAAGTTACAGATTACCGTCCTTTAATTTAACTTTTTTAGATTTTTATGAGCTGTCTATAGAAGGAAAGATTATGGATGTTACTCCCAGCCGAAGTGAGAATAGATTTGTAACTATTGAAAATTTTCATAAGCTTATCAACACTCTGATAATAGAAATTTCACGTATTTTCAATGTAAATCATGGAAGTACTATGCCTACGCCTATGAAAAAAGTTCAAAATCTGTGGCAAGAAGTTGTGCAATTGAAAAAAGCAAATAGATCAATTTTACAACCAAATCTAGGAAGTTTTGCTTCTACAAATATGATGGGGATAAGGATTAGTATGCCTAAGAAGTTTGATGGAACAAGATCAAAATTTCAAGGATTTTTGTAATAAATCAAGCTCTATGTAAGGTTAAAGCCTTTTCAATACCTCGATAGATTTATTCAAGTTAAATTTATAAGTACACTTCTATGAAGAAATATTTTCTCTTAGTTTGTATCTTTAATAGATTTGCAACTCTTTTATGATTCAAATTTATTCCTAGAAGTAATTATGGCCACATTTAGAGAAAGAGATCAAGAAAGAATAGCAGAGACAAAGCTCTTATCTTTACAACAAGGATCATGGTTAGCCACTATATATGTTGCTAAATTCCAAAACCTTACTCATGACATGGACAGGAATGACAAAGCCTTTATCAATCAATTTCAATATGGATTGAAGGATAATATTAAAGACTTGTTACTAACAATGCCAAAGTCAAAATCTTTAAAACAATTTATTGCTTAAGCTATTACATGTGACAATTGATTATTTGAAAGTATCAAAAATAAAGATATGGCTCAAAAAGAAAAAATCAAATAACAACAACATGTCCTAAATTTTTAAAATTTTATTTATCAAAGCTAAAATCAATACAAATTGATATAATATATTTTAAATCCCTCACAAAACAAGAAAAGAGTTGATGACGTCAAGAAGGCTTATGCTTATATTAAAGAGAGGCTAGATATATTGTTCAACATTATCCAAAGAAACAACGTAATTACAAAATGAAAAGCACAATTGCTTAAAAAGACAATGTGTCAAAAACAAATTACTCTAACTATAATAGAAATTGTGTGGCTTAAATTATATGTAATATTTAATAAAGCCATATTCTCTCTTTTGATTCCTCATCTTATTCTATAATAGAAGTGTTTTTATAACCAAAGAATCACAGAGAGTCTTAGCCTTATTGGATTCAAGAGCCGTATTAGATTCAATAATTGCACATTTGTAATTATTACCAAATCTTTATCAAGAGTATAATTTGCCAATTATTATCAAATTATCAAGACTTTGTGAATACATTTATAAATTATCAAGACTTTATGAATACATTTGTAATTATTTTTATCATTTTTTGGATCAATTATTGGATTCAATAATTATACATTTTTTAGATATAATTTACCAATTATTACCAAATCTTTATCAAGAGTTTTTTTCAAGTTACAACTCCTCTTACACATTTGAATTGTAAAGACAAACTTGAATGGAATAAAGAAGCCAAAGCATTGTTTGTTACTTTGAAGAAAAAATTTACTTTTGTATCAACTTTCTATTACATCAACTTTTCTTAGGCATTCTTTATGGAAACATATGCATTAGACTTTGTGTTGGATGCAATATTGTCAAAAATGAGAACAGATCATAAACTCCATCCAGTAGCTTTTCATTCCAAGAAATTTTCAAGAGTTGAGATTAACTATAAGATCTATCACAAAGAACTTCTTGCAATTGTGGATTCATTTCAAGAATGGCATCATTATCTAGAAGGCACTTCAAGTCCAATCACAATATGTATAAATCACAAGAACCTTATGTATTTCATGTCGACACATGTTTTGAATCGTCACCAAGTTTTTTAGAATAATTTTCTTGAAGCCAAAGCATTTTCAGCTTTGAGCAATAAAATCAACATTGACTGTTGATTCGACCTTTATCAAACAAATTTAATCAAGTATGTCCTTTGGTCTTTTTATTCATGATGTCAAGAATTTTTCTTCTAAGTCTCATGATATTTCAAAGTTTGAGTTCAAGAATTACCTTTTCTATTTCAAAAGATGCCTATATGTTCTAGAATGAAAAGTACGTTTACATATTCTTCAAGCACATCATGACTTTCTAACAATAGAAAATTTTGGATACAATAAGACTTAAGATCTTATATCTAGAGATTTTTCATGACTGCAAATGTGAAAGGTGGTAAAAGTCTTTGTCCAATCATGTGATATTTGTTCAAGATCAAAAACTCCTCGTCCTCAATTTTATAAACTTTTTCAACTATTGCCTATATTCAAACAACCATGGTCTTTCATTTCTATAGATTTTATTATAGATCTTTTAAGTTCAAGTTCATATGACTCTATATTTATAATTGTAGATTGCTTCACCAAAATGGTACTTTTTGTATGATGTACAAAATTTATATTACATAAAAAAATAGTTAAGCTTTTCATTGACAATATCTATCGCTATCATAGATTATCAAATGATATTATATTAGATAGGGGGACTCAATTTGTATCTAGATTCTACAAAATCTTATTCAAGATTCTAAAGGTGGATATAAAGCTCTCTTTGGCTTTTCATCCTCAAACTAATATGCAAATGAAACAAATAAATCAAGTTCTGAAGTAGTATTTAAGGTGTACCATCAACTATCATCAAGATGATTGAACAACTCTTTTGTCATTGGTAGAGTTTCCATACAATAATTTGATACATTTTTCTACTAAATAAATACTTTTCTTTGCCAATTATGGTTATCATCTACTACTTAATATTTTTTACTTTAAAAAAGTTGATAATCTTGTAGTAGAAAATTAGGCAAATTATTAGTTAGAGCTACATGCAACAATGAAGATATAATTAAAAAAAAACTCAAGAATGACAAAAGACCAATGTAGATGCCTATGGCAAGGAGCAATCATAATTCAATGTAGGTGACAAGGTATGGTTACTTCATCACAATATCAAGTCTACTCATCCTTGTGATAAGTTGGACTATCATATACTGGGACCTTTTCCTATTTATAAAAAAATCAATCCTATTGTTTATCAATTACATCTACCAAAGTCTATGAAGATCCATCCTATATTTCACATATCCTTTCTTGAGCCGTATAAGACAGTGAATATCTTGAAAAGAAGACAAATACCACATCTTATAGAAGTTAATAATAATCAAGAATTTAAAGTAGAAGAAGTCTTAGATTCAAGGCAACACCAAAATATGTTAAAATATCTTTTTCATTGGCATGGATATGATACTAATGAATGGACATGGAAGCCATTAAAGAAACTTACAAATACAACAAATAAAGTTGAAGTCTTTCATGAATAATATCTATCAAAACTAAGATGGAAAATAGTAAATCTTTGCTATAAAAGAAACAAGATTAAAGGAAGATAATATTCTTCTTTATATCTTTTTTTGTAGCTTATGTATATTTGTAACAATAAGAAGATGGAGAAACAACAACTAGCAGATTCAAATAAAGAGCTTTCATTTGCAGACTTACCAAACAGGACATTGCAATTGTCACAACCTTCAAGACGACAAAATCGAGATAAAGATCCTCAAGAATGACATGTCTTTCCTCAAATGAATTGCAAAATACAACATGTTTGATATCATGACTTTAGAAGAGACTCCCAATGTTTAGTGATTTTATTAGAGGTAAAAACAATTCCTCACAATGTTTCAAATGTTTTATTTGAAAAAAGTTACGAAGGCATCAACAACAATGAAATAAGAAGGTGGTCTTTTTGCCCTGGTATGAGACACTATTGATGGTTGAGAGGGCCTATCAACCATCTTTGAAGAGAGCAAAGATTGAAGTATGTAGCAAATATAATTTGCCGCATCTTGGACTTCTTCAATATGTAAAGACTACTCTTCATAGAATTCGTCCTTAGAATAGGAGGTAATGTCACAAATATACATATGTATTCTAATAAATACCTATATGATTAAGTAAGAATAGATAAAAGTAAATAAAAGTAAGTTAATTTCAAAATTCTTTTATAGAAAAGCTTCCTAAAAGCTTCATAGAAGTTGCTTGACTTTACATGTATTTATAATTGATGGTAGGTTAGAAACTTAGTTAACAAGTTAATCACATCTTGATAGCTTACAAAATAAGGTAACTATGTAGCACACATATAAAAAACTTGCCTTGCAAGTTAAAATATGTATCTTGCAAAGTCAACATGTTTTGGAGGTTCTATAGGACATTGTCACATAGCTCCTAGTTAAGATTATATATAGAGGTAAGAGTGAAGCCTTCTTTACTCTTATCAATGCCTTTCTAGTCTTTAGTCTTATTTTAAGTCTTTCTAGTCTTTTTATTTTTGGCAATAGCCATTCTAGTTTAATATTACATCACCTTTTGAGTGACTTTTTAGTTTTCTTTAGTGTTACAAGAGTATATTGAGGATTTTTTTTCTTTGAGATTCATGTCCTTGATACATATAGATACTTACTAGAGTAAGTATGTGTATTTGTGACAATGAGTCAATTCATGAAAAAAAAAATCTAATTTAAGAATATTATATAAAAATTATTTCATCTTCTAATAAATAAAATATTATTTTTAGCTTAATTTCTTCTTTAAATAAATATAGATTCTTATATATAATTAAGAAACTTAAATCTTACCTTGTTGTAAGCAAATTTAAGCAAAAAAAAAGTATTGATTTTTTTAAATTTTATAAAATAGAAATTTGCTTAAATTCATATATAACTCTATTATATTTGTTTAAGTTCATAACTATAACTACAAGTTGGAAATATGCATAATATACTTATATAGATACACATCTTTGTCAATAATGCTTATAATATAGTTATGAAGATCTCAATCTACACTATTTAATAGATTACATAAGTCACTATACTATATTTTTTTAAAATATTGATATTGTATTAATTAAAGATGATAAGCTTATTAAAAATAAAAGAATTAAGGTGGAAATGATAGAAACTTTTTAAATATTTAATCTTGGTAATGTTTTCTTATCTCAAAGTAGAACTAAAAGAGAGTACCAACTAAATGAAGATATATCAAAAAAATTACATTCAAAAGATATTACAATGCTTTAAAATAGAACATTGTAATTTCATAAATATTCTAAAGAAATCAAATATCACCTTTTAATAAGACATGTAGTAATCACTAACTATTATTAAATTCTATCAAGTACAAGTAGAATATCTTTTCTTTGCAACCATTACAAGACTAGATATCAAATATGCTACTTATATAGGGATTAGATTTATAATCTTTCTTAAAAAAAATAATCATTGGTTAATAAAAACATTCTTAGGATTTTAAATAATTTGATTGATTAGAGCATCTTTTATTCCATTGAAGATGTATAAAAATTACAATCATTTACCAATATTAAATATATTATTAAACTTGATACTAGATGATTGACATCAATCATATTGTCTAAAATTAAAAATTTATCTATTGATTGGTATAATATACTTTAGCCTATAATATCACTTTTAAGTACAAAAAAAAATACAAAGTATTAATTGAAGTAGATACCAAAGTCAAAAGTTTCATAATATTGATAAAAGATTTATATATTAAAGAACAAAGCCTTATATCTTTGATTTGT
This sequence comes from Physcomitrium patens, assembly GCF_059467195.1. NCBI lineage: Eukaryota > Viridiplantae > Streptophyta > Bryopsida > Funariales > Funariaceae > Physcomitrium > Physcomitrium patens. Next base: position 2,819,572 of record NC_143433.1, on the reverse strand, counting down.
AAGAATACTAGTCTTATCAAACTAGTCTACAATCATGTTATGCAGTCTAAAAAGACATTCATAGATTTATAATATTTCGATATATAATAATAATAAGTTTGAAATAGTATCATAAAAATAAACCATATTTCTATCTTATCACAATAAAAAGATATTTTTATAAAATCTTTATCAAAATATTAGTTCATCAATTATAGGTACAACATTAGTTTTAGAAGTGTACTTAATTTTTATCAATAATATATTATTTAAAAACTATCTTAATCTAATTCTTATATTATTTTGTTCCTAGCTTAATCTTGAGGCTTTTTAAATTAGCACTACTAAACCAAGTTATTTCTTTTTTACAATTTAGCAAAGATAGTTATATTCTTGATTGTCAATCTCTTCTTATTTAATAGTAATTCTTTAAAACCAATGATGAAGCTTTTAAATAAAAACTAGAAGGAAAAAAACTACATTTGATTTTGGATTCAAAAAAACCTAATCAATTCTTTTTTTTAAAAAAAATAATTATATCTTAAAGAATTCATTTATTCTTTTAGAATAACTCTTTTTATAAAACTTATCATGATGAATCTTTAAAAGTAACCAAAAAATATATATATTTAAGAAGAAATTAAACACTCAATAAAACAAAGCTAGAATTAATAACAACATAAGAAACATATATTTTAGGTACATAAACAATATATTGTCACAGACCTAGCAATACACAAACGAGATCTAACAAGAAATTCAAGAAGAACTGGTAAGAACTAGATTAATCAGATGAATACAAGAACAATATCAGAGAGAAGAGCTAGAGCTCCAAGAGATGTGTTGTCAAGACTGAAGAACTCTTCAGCCTCGATTCCAATATATACTCCTATTTAGGAAGCTTCTCAAGCAACATCTATCAACTAGGAAGCTTCTAGAAGGTTCCAGAGACTTGCTTCTAGAAGGTTCTAGAAACTTATCTCTAAAAGGTTCTAAAGACTATATTCCTAACATCTTCTATCAACTAAGAAGCTTCTAGAAGGTTCTACAAACTTGTCTCTAGAAGGTTCTAAGGATTATGTCCCTAACATCACTCCCTCCTTTAGCTTCGAGGTCTCCGAGAAGCAATGTTGTTGTTAATCAGTACCAATGCAAGAAAATGAAGATCTGTCGTATAACGTCTGCTATGAACTCTAACTGTTGTTCACGAGGTAAGTGGTTCATTGGCCCTTGAAGCCAATGATAGTGGCCTACTCTTTCAACTTTTGACTAAGCATGAACTTCCGTGCCCTCATTGTGAAATTGTCCTGCAAATACGCCATCTGGCTCACCATCGTAAGCAGGCTCAGACTCAAATACAATCACCAGTGATTGATTACTCGGTATCCTCTGTCGTTGTCGTGGTGTAGGCGGTTCTTCATCTTGAGGTCGCCTTCATGAGCTAGTCGGTTGAGATAATTTTATTGGCATAGTATCTATCTCTTGGCTATCCATATCAGAAGACCAAACTATGGCTACTGAAAAAAATCTATTTTATCTTGGAGAAAATAACTACATCATCTACGAATTTTAGTGGTGCTCTCCTCCTTTCTTATATTCTTGGGTGAGCAAGCTTCAGAAGGAAGCTATCATCGAACCGGCTTAGGTTTATGAAGATGTTGTTGATGAAACTCCTGTACCTTTTAAGGCGCATTGGCGAGATTTTTAGTTGGCTTCCATGTTCGCTCATTAATGTCGTAGCCGTACTAATGAACAAGATACTCCAACTTGCCCCACCTTTGTCGTGAATCTAGCACCTTTTCAACCTCGTATTCCTCGTGGTTCTCGATCTCAATACTAGGTGGCGGATATTGCACTCTTCCAAGAAAAGACGACTCTTGATAAGGCTCCAACAGAGAAACATGAAAGATTGGATGTATCTTCATAGAAGCCGATAATTCCAGACGATATGCCACTGGATTGATTTGCTTTTGGATGATAAATTGTCTCAATCTTTGATAGTCCAACTTATCACATGGTCGCTTGGTCTTGATATTCTGTCAAAGAAGCCATGTTTTATCTCTAATTTTGAAAGTAGGTGCTTGATTCTGAAATCTATCTACAGACCCCTTGTAGGATTCTTGAGCAGATTGTAATTGAAGCTTCAACGTATTTTGAAGCTCTGATAGTTGTTTCGCAAATCCTTCAGCTGCTAGATTGTTATTTATTGACGGACTCAATAAATCAAGCTTCGGATGATACCCATAGTTGCAAAAGAATGGTGTGTATTGAGTCAATGCATGGAAGGTGTTGTTATATGCAAACTTGGCTAGCGACAGATATGTGGTCCAATCGTCTTCTTGATAGTTGATGCTACATCATAAGTATTGTTTCAAGACTTAGTTCACCCATTCCATTTGGCCGTCAGTTTGAAGATGAAAAGTCGAAGAAAGCTTGATATCCACCTTCAATATCTCAAAGAGAGATCTTCAAAACTTTGATACGAATTGGGTTCCTCGATCTGATACGATATCATCTGGTAGTCCATGATACCGATACATATTATCGAGAAAGAGTCTTGCTGTGACTTCACTAGACGATATCTTCTTGCAAGGAACAAAGTGCACCATCTTTGTAAGTCGATCTACCACGACAAAGATGTTGTCAAATGAGTCAAATGCTGTCAAATAACAAGCCCAACACGTGACTCCTCCATTGGATAGCGTTAGGGTTGTAAAACTATTATCAACCTGATTTGATTGACGAATCTTCAAAACTTCGAACGCGTACCATCGAACTTGTCCGGAAGGCTAATTCGGGGCTCTTTATGTTGTAGAACCAGCGGTGCTTGTCGAACCTGAGGCAAAGTTGCTTCTCCAAGTACAGAAGTTTGAGGCTCGTGCAACCTAGATTGTGCCATCCCAGATGCTCCATCATTATGAAGCCTTGCCACGACTCTTTCAATCTTTGCAGTTCTTTGCGATAACGTAGCGAGAGCATTCATGATAGTATCCAACTTGGACTCCAAACTTTTTGTCATATTAATGTCTTGGCCTCCGGCCATTCTAAGAGAAGGACAGAAATGACTGTATAAGACGACAGTATTGGTTTAGAGGAGGGTACTCCGCAACCTCTAAAATGCCTTAAGAGCTTCAAGGAAAGGAGTAATCCACTCTCTTTAAGAAGAATAAGACTCCAATATTGTAACAAAAGAAGTATCAGTTTAGAGGAGGGTAATCCGCAACCTCTAAAATACTAGTATACTTCCAAGCAGAGGGATAATCTGCACTCTAACGAGGAAGAAACTAACTCTGATATCTGAGGTGAGTGAAGTCTCGAAAAACTGTCATGGACAAAGAAATATAGACTCGAGATCTAATAAGAAGTTCAAAAAGAACTCGCAAGAACTAGATTAATCAAATGAATACAAGAACAACACCAAAGAGGTGAGCTAGAGCTCCAAGAGATGTGTTGTCGAGACTGAAGAACTCTTCAGCCTCGATTCCAATATATATTCTTATTTAGGAAGCTTCTCAAGCAACTTCTACCAACTAAGAAGCTTCTAGAAGGTTCCACAGACTTACTTCTAGAAGGTTCTAGAAACTTATCTCTAAAAGGTTCTAAAGACTATGTTCCTAACATCTTCTATCAAATAAGAAGCTTCTAGAAGGTTCTAGAGACTTGCTTCTAGAAGGTTCTAGAAACTTGTCTCTAGAAGGTTCTAAGGATTATGTCCCTAATATGTATAGATATTCATAAAAAAATAAAAAATAAAAAATAAATATAATAATATATACTAAAGATTTTTACTAAATAGTTAAGACTTATAATAGAAATAGAAGGTAATTATCTTTGTAGAAGATCAATTTTCTCATCATACATTACTCTTTTAAATACTTGCAACATTCTAATTTTCTTGTGAGCTTGGGTTGAAAAGAAGTATTGGTGATAAGGCTTATAGTTTTAGTTAATAATGTCTATTCTTAACATATCAATTTACAAATTATATTCATTCTTAGGATAAATACATTATGCTTTGCTCATTCTATTTATCTCTATATAATTTACTTAATACAATAAGAATCCAATTTTCTTTCTTTTATATTTTTATTAATATTGATTGATTAGATATTATCAATTAGAAGTATGTGAATCTTATAATATTGAAGAGTGGATGTAATGAATTGGAAGAAATATACAAATCTTGAATTTTGTTTTTTTTTTTTTTAATTTCTTTTGCCTTATTTTTTTTTGTGCATGTTTGAAGTTTTTTCTATTGGTGCCTTTTTCCAATCTGCCATTTGATAATTAATTGAACATTACAATGATGACATTGCTATGTGTTATATATTTAATTACAACCATGACTTTTCCAATTTAACTATAAATTCATATAAGTTCAGAGTGTCTGGCATTGGAGGTGATTCGTGAAAGCTTGTAACTTAAAACTTTATTGAGTACCTTTATCTTGCATGCAGAGGTCCAAATTGCTATAAAATATGTGGTTGTGAAATAAAATATCTATATTACGAGTAATAGAGATGATTCCATGTTATATACCATAGTTGTGAAATTTGCTTTGAGAGAATAAGTCGTGGCTTCTCAAATATTATCAAGGATTTGCAATGATATTTTGTTTTTTATTCCATCATAATAGATTTTTAAGTAAGTAATATTAGACAAAAATTTACTCTTGAGGCAAAAATTTATCTTTTACTAGTTCAAACAACACTCAAGAACGTCAATAATGATCCATTCTTTGTCTTTGATTTGTATGGTTATTGCAGTTAAATCAAAATCTTTATAAGTTTTTTTCTTTCTATATTATAGAATTAATATTGAAAAAATTTAGATGCTACTATTTCTATTACAAAGATACTCTTGAAAATGATTTAATTATATAAAAAAATAGTGAAAAATGGATTAAATAGGAAGCTGGATAAATACAAACCTTCATATTTCCATTTCCATGGCTATCTATTGATTTTCATAAGAATCGATACTCTCATTGATCATTGTATCATAGTATCTATTTTGTAGAAGAAACAATAGAACTTATATTCATTTTCATAATAAAATTGGTCAATTTAGCAACTATCATGATCCTTTCTTTTTTATGAATGTTTTTAGATATCAAGCATATAATGCATTAAAGAATGTCCATTGGTGGTGCCAGCACTTGTGCCATTATATAGCCACAATCAATTTAAAAATTTGCTTACTAGTTTGTTATATAAATGCCTTAATATGGCCAAATCCATCTCTGTGTATAGTCGCTATGTAGTATTGGATCTAGTATTTTCTAACCATCCAACAAGGTTGTCAAGAGTTGCTACACTAGGCACTATTTGGCCACTCTTATAAGCTCTTTCAAGTCTAATCCTACCATTTTATAAGATGCTTATTAGCACCAATCAATGGAGACCATTATAGTATTGTAGTTTGGCTACCATATAAAAATAATGCATATATATATATATATATATATATATATATATATATATAATTTATTAAATAATATAGTGAGAGCCACATTATTAGATTTTATTTGGTTACAAAATGTAATTAGATTACTACTTTGAAATAATTAGTCCAAAAAGACTATTATTGAAGTTGATTTTTATATCAATAATAGCTTTTATATATTTAGAGCTATTTTTATTAAACATTGGTGATTATTAAAATCTTGTTTTTTATTTTATTTGATATTTAGCATATATATTATATAAAACTTATTAAAAAAAAGATTAGAGAAGGATTTTTATATAAAAAGAGGTAGTTATGTCATTTATATGAATGAATGGAGATGGATGATTTAGAGATTTTGTGAGGGAGATTTGGAGATTTGAAAATTTTGTATGATTTGGAGATTTTATGAGGGAGAAATAGATGTTCAAAGTCAAGGTGTCGTTTTTGTATCTACTGTCACTCTTAATGGCATAATGCACATATATGAAAGGCTTTTGAAGATCAAATTGTGTAGTTAAAAATTTAGTTTAAAGGAATATATTTTACATATAAAAAGCAAAAGTTTTGGATTTGATTAGGAAGAGCAAAGACTTCTTGAAGACAGTGCTTCTAAATTAAAGTTTGTCAATGAATCAATTTCATGAGGGATCTAGTTCTTGCCATATTTTGGACATTTAGATGAATCTTTGGCTAAAATTTTCCAAAAATGTGTATTATTATGTTTTAAAGCTACATATTAAATTTTGTCTCATTAAAATTTTGGATTTTTGAGATATGAAGAAAATAGTACCTGGGTGCTTATAAATTAGGGTTTAGAACATCTTCTAGGGTTTCTAAGATGCTAGATAATCTATAATAAATTTAAGGTTTATTTTTTTGTGGTGAAGATTAAAGATAAATGCTACATTATCTAGAAATTTAAAAAAAAAATAATGGTTGGATCAAGAGAAATGAAATTCTAAAATTTGGAGAGAAGAAAAAATTATGGAAAAAAAAATTTTTGAAGGGGTTTTGCTACAATTTGAGCATATTATGCTAAGTAAAAGGTTTTTGGGAGCCAAGACTTGATATATATGTTAAAGATGGAGATATAGAGCTATGATAAAATTATGATTTAACGATGAGTTTTTGAAAGGAGATTATGGATTTTTTTTGAAATTATTAAAAATCTAACTTACTTACAAATGATTAATTATGATTTGGTACAGCAAAAGATATTAGGGAATTTCTAGATGCTCTTGAAAACCTTATATACAAACCTTCTTAAATATAAAAGGTTTTACTAATAGAATTTTTTTTGATATTGTTGCATTTATTTGTCCTCTATATTAAGAATAAATCACTTATTGGAGCTTGGCCAATAAGTTGAAGCTAAACTTTCTAAAGATGGTATCCAATGTATTTTCAGATCATAAATCACACCATACAACATCATGCTAGGGCTGCCCTAGTGCATATACCATACTGCCATGCCATCCATCAAGATGGTGCGAGGATTAGGACTAACCAATGCGGATGCTCTTAGGAATTGCAAAAAATTTATTATCAAATTAGAATTGTTTCATTTATATTAAAAGACACCATGTCGCTTTATATCATGATATATATATATATATATATATATATGAAGTTTTTAAAGCTTCTTATTTAAACCTATGTCGCTATTTCTATAATATTTTATATATTTCTTTTTGGCATTGTATATCATCTCTCAATTGATTCAATGCCAAATTATTTCAATTATACATCAAATTACTCTATTGCAAAATGATATGGTTTTAGGGAATTGATATTTCCACCCAACATTGTGTTGCATCTACCAAACTCTCATTGTTGTATTTCAATAGCAACCTTTATTTGTGCATTTTAGAAAATTTTATAATTTGTTGAGATTTATGTCAAAGAAGTTGTGGGGCACAAGTGCCAAACCTTGTTGCTGAAACATCCTGCTGTGTGAGATTTCATTGTCAACAAAGACAAAGGGCTGATCCATTGAAGCATTGATCAAAGCAAAACCAATTTTGAATGCATAACAAAACAACAATGATATGGGGGGTACATCACAATGCTAGGTAAAAACAATAGCAATGTGGTAGGTGCATCATATTGTTAGGTGAAAAGAATAAAATTCTAAGTAGAAATATTAATTTTCTAATTTTATGTGGTTATTAAATACTTCCATTTTATGTTGTATTAAGATACTAATTTTTATATGTAGATTGCAAGAAAAATAATTATCATAAAATTAAATAAAATTTATATTATTTTTAATAATATTTTCTAAAATATCTAGAAGATAATTTTATATTATATATATATGAAAGAGAACCTACTTACAAAACTAAATGAGTATTGAATACTGATCAAATGGTATAATCCTTTATCATATACAAACTACAATATCACAGTTTCAGTACAAAATTGTGAATATTTGTTATGAGATTGATTGAATTTTGTAAAATATGACGAAAAAAAGTTAGAAGTAAGATATTTTGATTCACAAATGCTGAAATGTTATTTTGATTTTATCCAAATATTGAAAAGAACACTGTAATAAATGTATTCTTTGTTCAACAAAAATTTCAATGTGTTTACTTATGTGTCAAATTAATGAAATGTACATATTACCAATCTCAATTGATATTCACAAAAAAAATATTTTTTATAAAGATATGTTGATGTATTCAAGAAAATCAAAGTTTTTTACATTTATCAACATCAGGTTCAAAATCATGTCCAATGTTTTTTTTGGATTCTTTCTTTTTTCTTTCATTCTTTTCTTGCATGTGTCTGTGTGTGTGCGTGTATATATATATATATATATTTTTTTAATGCACAAACACCTGTGAAACACTGGTTTTGTATGTACACTAAATTCAGTTCTTCTACCAAATGTTTTCAAATAATAGCTTTTTTACCAGGAATACACTTTGAAATAACATTGAACAGACATTTATTTGCAACAAGCAATGCACTTCTGGATAGTTCTTTCATAACAATTATGCCAAAGCATGGATGTAAATACACTTCACATTTACTGCTAGTGTATAAGATTATCATTAATGCAATGGACATGGTCCAATATTTAGTAACCGTCAAAGTTAATGTCGTAAACAGGGTATTGTTTGATTTGGCACCCCAACTAAAATAAAGTGATACATCTCATTTTTTTTTACACGCTATTAAGCACATAATACAGTTAGCCCTTAGTTGAAGAAAAACGACTATTTTTAACTTGCAATTACGTACAATAGTTAATTTGGTCACTATTTGGCAAGTATGCAAACCCAACCCTCCATCGATGCAACGTATGCTACACCTCTATCAATACAGGTGTTATAACATAGACCACAGTAGCCTTACAACATTATTTCATTACACATATCGGTACATATAACCAATGTTATACTACATTTAATGAATGTTCACAATGTCTCGAAGAACAATTCGATCGCAAAAAATCGTTCATGAAAAGATGATTGTTTAGACTCGAAAATTTTACAACACGTATCACTAACATCACTTATAATTACATAGACTAGTGGCAGGATTAAATCATGTTGACTGGTTTACAATATTTCCAGTACTTCAATGACATTATTATCCTAGGAAACTCTATGGTGACGAACCTGTTAATTGTTGCGTACCCACAGCAGGCAGAAAGTAATCTACGTCTACACATGCAGTGTTTCAGATGGATCGAATAATCACAAGTACTTCAAAACTGAACTCAAGCGTGCCATAGTTGACTCTAAAATTCCGTCCATACATTGGACGTTTTAGAAAGTATGATACATCACGGAAGCTGGCTCATCATTCAGCTTCACCTACAATTTCCACATTTGACAGTGGTAAAAATTTCTAGCGTGGTGCCATGCCCCAAAATGTATCTGATCTCGGCTATATGTTAGAAGTAATGGGTACCAGTTTAAACAGGCTCCTAATAAACAAGAACCTCTCTACAAGATTCCAACAAGGGCATGTACACAAGAGGGCATTGCACCTCAGGCGACAATATGTATCTGAAAAATCGTACAGGCTTCAGAAGCATTACTTCGAATCTCAAGTTACAGAGCTCCTCCTTGACAAAATTCTGCTTCATTGAAGAGGACTCGATGCGACGCAATTGCCTTGAACGTCGGCCGAGGGAGACCAGGGGGCCTGTGCGGAGTATCTCTGGGCCCTTGAAACAATGGAGCAACGACTGTCTTCATTTCAGACAATGGAATCCGAACATGTGGTGGCTTAGGTCCATGTCTTGGAGCCTGTGGCGTTGGGGGTCGCACATCCAGCACTCCTCCAGGTGCTTCACTAAAGCTTCAGAAAGACAAGAAAAGCCATCAGCATTCAAACAACATGTCACCCGAACCATTATCAAACATTAATACCTTGCAAGGACATGAAACAAGTTCGGATTTTGGATCAGAGACAGGCGGGGTTCAAAACAAGCGTAACTAACCTTAAGTAAAAATCCCGGTAGCGCTTGGGGGTGCACAAACTAATGGTTTTTTGTCTCTCGAAGTCGGGGGTAGTGAAGTTGAAGTGCATTTCCCTGGCAATATTAACCTGCACAACAGACCAGTGAAGTCCAAATCAGCATAACCAAACAAGGGGAGGCCGCATACCCGAGCAACCCACCCCACGCGTAGCATGAATGCCGACATTGTAGACAACCTAGGAGGCTACAACACGTACATGCAAGTCGACTAGCATAAGACACTACGCTTACCGCTTCTTGCAGGGACCTACAGACGTGGAAGACGGGTTTCAGTTGGTCATGGTGAAGTCTACAAACAATGTGTACCTGCGTAACATTGCGTAGCACATTGTCAGAACACACAATGAACGGACAAGTATACCTTACTGGTGTTGTAGAAGCAAGATCATATCCTAGGGTTGTTTACAGGACAACAAGAGTAAGGAGATGAGCCGTACCAGTAGCTCAACCGGCAGCCCTTCCAAAGGTGATTCGGATTGGGATGGGAAATCTACTTCATGCATGGGATCCCGCACCACTGTCAACTGCGAAGCGGGGGTCAGTGGAGTTCTAGGTGCCACTAACTTTTTCCTCTGGGGATATGCAGGTCCAAACACTTGTAACGTAGGAACTGGAGAACTCAAAGATGGTGCAGTCGAATCCGTCACGTTTGCAACCTCCAATGCAGAGGAGTTTTTCCTGAAGATGCTATTTCCAATTTTATTCTTCTTTCTAAGCGCATTAGTCATACGAGATTTCTTATGCTCATCCACTAATTTTGCCAGTTGTCCTGGCCTAAGATACTTTCGTCTCCGGGGCACCTGCGTTTGAGTATCCATACTGTGTTCTAAGCCTTGGATCCTCTGCTCACTTATAGAACTTACTTTAATACCAGACACCATCACAATATCAGACCTCAATGCACGCCCACTGCAAGGGAAACAAAGTGCACAGTTTAGGATTTCAGTATGATGCTACCAGAGATCCAAACCGTAGACGGGACACAGTGAAACTAGCGGAGGCGCTAAAACCCAAAATACGCAACGGTGATATGCATGTAGCAGGGCATGACCACTAAACCCCATAACCAACCAAAAAAATGTGTGGCAGGGGCTGACGACTAGGTCTCAGCAGTAGAAAATGAGATTTACCAGTACGAATCGCACCTAGAGAAGGTTTGAGAAGAGCCGCGAGTTAGTTCCGGAACTCTTCGGTACGACGAAGCTGCACAGGAAGGACCAGCTCGATCCTCCAAACCAATAGTGATTCCTACACAGCTGTGAGGGGAGTCACGTCTTTGACGTTTCACAAAAGTAACAGCATCCGGTTGTCCGCATCCACCTCTGCAAGAATCATCTCGCCTCCTTGGGAGGGCCATCACATTCGATATTTAGTCCTTGGTGGACTCACATAGGCAACAACGGCCTCACGTACACTACGAATTATCCGCGGACGAACAACAGAGGAGTGACACCATCGTTCTAGCCAAAAGTCGCGATGTGCTAAAAAAGCACAGGAAGTCTACACCCACATACAGAGAAGAACACGCAGGCTCGTACTATGAACGCAGCTACATTTGCACTCTAAGTGACGCGGGGCTGTACCAGTTAAGATAGAGAGAAACTCATGTCACTCTCGCTGATGCTCGCTCTACTTTCAGGTAGTCAGAACGCATCAACCGAATGTCTGCTGTGGTGTGCTGCAAGACCTAAACTCAACACGCCAAAGCCTCCGTTCCAACAGTGGTTGAACCTGGCACTAACCCCAAGGACATGAACGCGCCAACAATCACACTTCCCAAACCAGGCACACTGTATTGCCCTGCGACACCCTAACAATACTCTCACTGTCCCGCGTTACTTCCTCTCCCCAAACATGCAGCCATACAGAAGCGTCTGAACATTACTAATAAACGCACAGACTCCGTAACACGCCGCCTCCCCCAATCTGTGATGCACCGCACCACTAACGGACGAGATTCCCTGACACAACGCTGCTGCTGCGGCAGCCTCCGCACACCACCCGAGACTTCATGGAAAGAAGCTATCGCACCGCTCTCTAGTTAACAGAACGCCCGAGGTGTGCTAAAGAAGCACCGGAGCAGAACGCGGCGACGGAGGATCTGAACACTGCTCGACTAGTTCGCTAACAATAGCATAGCATCTCACGGCGAACGAAGGTTGTAGCGCTGCACCGAGAATAGGAAATCTACTAACACCCTGTCTGGATTGTGAGAGGAAGACAGTTCCGAACTGGAACATGCTCTCTCAAGATGGCGGGAGCGGGAGTTTATTTGAATCGGGCGCGAAGGAGGCTCCCGCTTCTTTTCGGAGGGATTTTGACAGCCCGGACAAGTCGCCCACACGGGTGGCTGCTGCGTCCAGTGTCCTGCGCTACCTCTGCCCAGTCGGCGACTCGCATTTCTCATTCAATTTCGCGCAGGTCGATACATTACTCTGTGTATTTTGTTTGCGATGTCGCTGTGATGATATGAAGTTTGATACGATTTATATATAACTTTGTAAGAGGTATACAATGGTTTGCTGAGTTGGCAATGTGTAAATTGATTCCAACAGAACATGCTGCCTCTCATTCCTCTGGAAATACCAGGGCAGATTCATAATAACCACCCTGGAGATGCTTGACAAGATGAAATCATATGCACTGGTGTTGGATATTTTGACCTACAGGTCATTGGTTTGATTGATTGATATCCATGACATATTGATTGGCCTTTTCTGAGGCTCACTGCCAGGTTGGCTGTGATAGTCAAAAACTATCATAATAATAATATCCGAAAAATAAAATAAAACAAGGATAATGTATCTAAGCAAAAACTTAAGGCTGCTCTTGCATTCTGTGGTCTTTGTGGGCAAAGAGATGCCAAATAATTCATGAGGCCTGAAGCTGGAAGCTAAGGATTGAAACCCTGCAATTCCTCATGAGATGTGGCAATGCCATCGGACAGCAAGCTGTAATTAGGGCGTAGATATTGTTCGATATTTTTTTGCCACCAGGTGACTAGGTGAGTTTTACACCATCCTGGCATAAGTTCATCACATGGCCTTGCTAAGTCACTGCTAGATGTATTTTGTCTGACTGTGCCAAGTCATCACTGGACAAGTTCCTTAGACTCTTGCCAACTCATCACTACACTGAGTTGTTACCTGCTGCAGCAATGTGTGCTTTCTCTGGGGTCAAAGGTCTCCAGATCATTCAGTTCCATTTTAGCAAGGTTGTTGAGAAAATGGTTTGGTGTGACGTTCTTGTGGCACAAGGGTCCTTGTGTAACATTTGATCACAACAATTGATCAATCTCATACATAAAATATCTAAGGGGATGAACCAGAGGAGACAAAACCATCTCTAATTGATTGCATATTTCATTGTTTTCATCAAAAGTGAAGCAATAATTTATCTTCTGATCAATTAGAGATCAAAATCTGCACATTGTTGTTGCAGATTGCCATGAACAGAAATGTGAGATCATTAAGCATGGAGTTCAGAAGCTCCCAATTGTAATTTTAAGTAAATATTTTTCTGTGGCCAATGGCATGGGTTTGCAGTAATTCTCAATGATACAGAATTGTGAAGAGAAAAAAGAAAACAACGACAACAACTTTGTGATCTTCTCCCTTATGTGGTAAAGAACAGAAATGTAAACGAAAAGTGATAAAGTTAAAAGTTAGCCAAAAGCTAACTGAGAACGACGTTCTCAATACGGGGAGCTTTGTTACTGATGATGCGAACTTGCTTTCTCAAGGAGAACTGCGTCTAGGGGCTGCGAAGAAGGTAAAACTTATTTGGCGCCTGTGATGATTGCCATGCGAGGCCCAATCTCTCTCTAAAGTCTCTCTCCAACACGTATGCATGTTGCTAGGGCGGGGGTTCGAACTTGGGCGGGGCGGCAGGGAAGCGGCAGATCAAAGCCAAGTGTACGTAAAAGATCCGATAGAATGGCAAAATATAGGCAAAGATCTGACGGCTCTGCATTGGATCCTATTTTTCCAAGTGATAAATAACGTTGGGTGTTTTGAACGAGGGTGCCCCAATCCCGGGCGGATCACGGTCATGGGACCTTGCGGGATACCTTTCTCCAACGTGGGGCCCATGCCCAACCCCTTAGTTGTTCCGGACAAATATCTAATTTACCCTCCTCCTACCCAGTGGTATTTAATGTCCTCCTTATTAACTTATTTATGAATATGGATGTGCGCTTTAACTTTGCCGCATCATGGAAGGCTCAAAACTCAAGACAAAACATACTTAAAAAACAAAATAAAATCTCGGGAAGGAATTTAAATTGTTCCACGAATGTCCGATATTGGTTTTAATTTCGATCATTTATATAAATTTGTTCATATTTCACTTATACTGAGATTAACGTACACACCCACAAACGCAACTTTTCATAGAGGTGAACAACTGATTGTACGATTTAGATACTTAAGTTTAGTCTTTTTCCTCTATATTTTTAACTATGTTGATTCATATTATTACAAAAAAATAAAAAATAAAAATAAAAAAAACTATGTTTGAGCAATTTTATTTCAATATTCAACCCTATGTTTCACTTTAATTATTTTAAATCTTGAGCTTCTTTAACATAAACTGTAGCCTTGAATTTACATTATATATCAATATTCTGGTTTTCATTTTGTGATTTCGCTTATTTATTTACTTAACTTTTCGAATCTGCATTCTTTTTGTTTCTTTTTTCTGTTGGGATCATTTTTAGTTTGGATATATGAGACAGGGTTTTTGTGTTAATTTTGCATTAAATATGTTTTTTGGCATGTGTTTCAGGAACATGAATTCTAGGGTACCGAAGAACTCTAAGATGGGAAATATATAGCAACTGAATACACAGCAATACTTCTCAATGCTAGAAAATTTGCCACCTTAAATAGGCATGGTATTGTAGATAAATCACCCATTCAACCTTTCAATTTTATGTGCTTCAAGTATTTTATACAGCGATTCATTGATGAGAAAAGGACCACACATCTTTAACAACAAGTTATCTTAGTTATTTTTGAGATTTTTTATTTGACGAATTTGGGTTTCTTTTTCAGAATAATTTAGCAACTTTTTAGATAACCATGAAGGCGTAAAGATAAGTCATTATTTTCAATAATGCATACACTGTCATCTCTTCTAAACCTCTCGATTTTCAGAGACTTTGTTTTCTTAACCTTCAAATAATAATCAGGTAATGGTTGGAAAAATTACACGTTCGAATCAGTAACAACATTGTGTACGAGGAACACAATTTTGTTCTTTTGGTAGTTGTCCCTAATATTGCACAAAGTTAACATTTATATGTGACTAACCTAGAAAGTTGCACCACGCAGATACTATCGATGTTGGTGTAATTTATCACTTAAAAATCATCAGGTTTTTGGTTCTTGACAACGTGGAATTCAAATTTTCTATTTTCTAAAACAGAAATTTGTCACCAATCGTTCTCTTTCAATTATAGACATATGACATTTTAAGCTCTAATCTTGAAACTTCTCATCTCGTAAATGTCCGCAAATCATGCGAAAGGCCAACATATAATAAAGTAGTGAATTGAAGAGAACTTATGAGTGGTATCA
This sequence comes from Physcomitrium patens, assembly GCF_059467195.1. Classification (NCBI taxonomy): domain Eukaryota; kingdom Viridiplantae; phylum Streptophyta; class Bryopsida; order Funariales; family Funariaceae; genus Physcomitrium; species Physcomitrium patens. Next base: position 2,804,068 of record NC_143433.1, on the reverse strand, counting down.
AATTCTAGAAGTCATTTAATCTTTGGGAATGAAGTCATTAATGCTTGCCACTTGGAAACCTTCTATAAGTTAGAGGATTAGTTTTTGGCTTGAAATTGAACAACTAATAACAGCAACAATAAATGTGGCTTTGGCTGCTCCACATGGTGGCTGGTCTCCATCCTTTTCTTCACTAGGAGTCCACATGCCGCTTTAACTTATCTATGATTTTGGGCATTGGATACCCATTTTTGGTGCCCAATTTAGGCTTATGACCATACAATACTATGAAGTTGATTGAATTTTTGTTGTGAATTATCATATATGATTCCTAATAGAGTAAGCTCATTAAAGCATTGTAAGAATTGTAAATTATTGGGTTAAATGCTTTCTTATGTATAAAAGAATGTGTGTAATATATTGTGACTTTTGAGACCCAATCCTTTAAAATTTAGAAGATGAATAATTGTAAGCTCCAAGGAAGGTGCCATTTAGTTAAATGTCCTTTTCTACTACAAGTTGCATTTTTGGAAAAGTATTAATGCAAATGAAAATAAAAATATAAATACTAATTTTAGTATCTACCGTAAATGCAAAGAGTTGTATACATGTTTTTCAACAATTAACATTCTTTTCAACTGATTTTACCTCTGTAAAATTGCTACAATATTTTGATTAGAATCTCCCTTTGATTTTGATTATATTTTTTGATAACTTGTATAAAAATAGCACATTTTATTATTATTATTATTTTTTCTCGTTTTTGTTACATTTCCAATAAAAATTTGATTTTTTTCTTTAGTAGATCTTGAATAAAGTAATAATCGGATTATATTGATTTTTTATTAAAAAATAATATATTAATATGTCTATTGTCATTGCAATCCTAAACCATTAACCTGAATCTAAGGTGGTTATTCAAGTTTTGAACAATTAGTTTTTAAAAATAATTTCAATCTTATGCATGTGATTTTTTATTTTTTATTTTTTATTTTTCTCAAAACGAAATAATGTTCTTCAATATTATAGGAATGGTTGAAGTGTCAACCTGCAAAAGCCCATGTAAAACTTTAAAGCCAAAAACTGATTTTATCCAAGACTTTTTAAATAATCAAGTAAATTCTTAAAATGAGTCATGTCACTTTTTGCATCATGCACACTTGTTTTGACACCATTTGATAATTATACATACATGTATAAATATATAAGTTCAATACACATTCTACTAACTATAATATGTATATATTTCAAAATTTAAATGATTTTCACCTTACATGTAACACTATTTCTTACTTAAAATTTCAAAAGGTATACTTATACTAGTACAAAAAAGGTGGTGTAATGAATGTGATCTAATAAATATAATTTAATATATTTATACGATTTTATATTTGAAAATCTAAAAATTAGTATATATATATATATATATAATTTTGTGGTAAAAATAACAAACTTAATTTTGATTTTTTTTCATTTTAATAAGTCATTAAAGAACTTAAGCTTAGTCTTTATTTACTTTTATGTTGTTGCATATAAATTATCTATTAATAATTTCAAATATTTTATAATGATTAATTTTAGGATAATATATTTATTATATTTATTTATTTATTTATTTATTTAAAAATTACTATTATACAATAAATTCTTATTAGTCTTTATGTAGCCATAGCCTTAAATATTCTATATTTCATATGTTCATGAATGTCTCATTGTTACTTTAATAAGCTTCATCTTATTTGTACAATATATTATTCATTAATGATTTTGCATTGCTGTAACAACATATGTTTTTGTCACTCAAAACACATTTGTTAGTTAACATAATGAAAATCTTATTGGTATATGATTTGATGTCACAAATATATATATTTATTCCAATAATTACCTATATGATTAAATAGAAGTAGGCAAAAATACATTAATTTCATAATATCTTTTAGAGAAGCTTTTTAAAAGTTTTATAGATGCTACTTTGACTTTACATATGTTTGTAGTTAATTGATAGGCTAGAAACTTGATCAACAAGTTAAACACATGTTATAAGTATTTGGAGCTAGTGGATCAAGCTAACTATGTGGCCTACACATAGATAACTTAAGTTGCAAGTTATGATATGTGTCTAACAAAGTTAATACATGTTAGAGGTTCTATAATAAATCACCATATAACTCTTAGTTAGAGAGTATATATGGAGACAAGAGTGAAGTCTTTTTTACTCTTATCAATGCCTTTCTAATCTTTTGTCTTGTTTCAACACGTTCTTGTCTTCTTGTCTTTAGCAATAACTAATCTAGTTCAATATATTACCATCTTTGAGTGATTTTATAGTCTTTTTGAGTGATACACGAGTATATTGAGGATTTTTTATTCATTTTTTATGTGAGATTCATACCTTGATATTTTGATAAAAGTATTAATTTATTATTTTTGTTTTATTTTTAGAAGTGACTAGATTAAACCATTTCTATTTTTATATTTTAAAGGTTGTAGATTATCTATATTTAAATAAATAATTTATTTTTTTAATACTATTTTTTTTAAAGAAAGTGAATTATTTTTTTTTGTAGAAATTTTCATTTGGTATTAAAGGTTGCAAATTATCTTCTTTTAATTTAACTTTTAGAATTTATTTGAGTTGTTTATAGAAGGAAAGAATATGGATGCTATCCTCAGCAAAAGTGAGAATAAATTTGTAACTATTATAAATCTTTATAAATTTTTTAATATTCTAAAAATATAAATTTTAAATATTTCTAATATAAAACATAGACATAATATTCTTATATATATGAAAGAAGTCTAAAGTCTATGCCAAAAAGTGGTGTAATTAAAAAAAATATATATTAGTCTTACAACCAAATTCAGGAAGTTTCACTTCTAGAAGCATAAGGGAGGCAAGGATTAGTATGCTTGAAAAGTTTGATGGAACGAGATCAAATTTTTGAAGGTTTTTACAACAAGTAATGCTCTATCAAAGGTTGCATCGTCCTCAATACTATAATGGATTTACTCAAGTTGGATTTATAGGTGTACTTCTATTGAGAAGTGTTCTTTCTTAATTTCTACCTTTGATGAAAAAAGATTCATAACTATATTCTGATTTGAATTTATTTTTGAAAGTATTTATGGATACATTAAGAAAAATTGATCAAAAAAAGGTAGTAAAGACAAAACTTATATTGCTACAGCAAAGATCATGTTCAGCCACTACATATGCTACTGAATTCCAAAATCTTACTTACAACTTGGATTAGAATGAAAAAGCCTTTGTTAATTAATTTTGATATGAGTTAAAAGATAATGTCAAAGATTTATTGTTGATAATATGAAGAATACATTCATTAGAACAATTTATTGCTTATGCTATTGCATACGACAATTGATTATCTCAAAGATACTAAAAACAAAAATTTGATTAGAGAAGTATAAGTTAGGCCATAACAACAACTCGTAAGTTTTTGGAAATTTATTTGGTTAGGCTAAAGCCTATATAAATTGACACAATATATTTTAAACTTCTTATTAAGTGAAAAAAAAAACTTGTTGTCATTAAGAAGGTTTGTATCTATATTGTAGAGAATCTAAATATATTCTAAAAAAAAAGAGATAGCTTGAATTAAAAAAACCAAACTTATACATGTAGAAGTAATAGATGGTCATTTGTTATTTTTTGGAGATATTATACATGAACTTTTTTACTTAGAAATAGCAATTAATGGTCATAATAGTTTAATAATATTTAATTTAATAAGATCTTCTTCCAATTAATTATTTTAGAATAATCAAGATTAAAAAAATATAAGCCTCAAATTGATTTGATTTCGTATAATCTTAATTTTTCTTGTAGTTTGATCTAAAATTTTGTTAGTTAAGTTAGAATAAAAAAATTTAATACATCCCAATCTTAAACTGATAGCTACACAAGCTTTCATGCATGTGACAAAAAAAGGGTCATCTTTTGTTATATATGCTATGTCCATTTTTAATGGTACAAAGATGTCAAGTGACATCTTAGCTAGTATTAAGATTTCTAAGAAGATTTTGAAAAGAAAAATGTAGATATTCTTCCAAAGCATTGATAAATTGATTTGCAAGAAGAATCTCAACCACCATTCAGATCAATTTATAACTTATCACAAAATAAGTTGGTTTCACTAAAAGAATATATAAATAAGAATTTAGCTAAGAACTTTATACACTATTCAAAATCTCTAGCATGAGCTTTTATCTTATTTGTGAAGAAAAAAATTAGATCTATTTAGATGTGCATAGATTATCGGAGATTTAACAAGATCACCATCAATAATATGTATCTTCTACCTTTGATTTCAAGACTTCTTGATCAACTCAATGAAGCAAAGATCTATATAAAAATAGATCTATAAAGAGCATATATCTTGGTTTACATTAAAAAAAGAGATGTATGAAAGATTGCTTTTCAAATTAAGTATGAAAATTTTAATCATAATATCTGGCCTTTTGGTTTCACAAATACACCAACCACTTTTTAACATCTCATTAATGAATTTTTTTGCAAGTTTCTTAGTGATTTTATTGTTTTATTTTTATTTTTATTTAGATAACATTTTAATCTACTCTAAGAATATAGGAGAATATGAACTTCATATTTATCATATGTTATTAAAATTTATAGATGTAAGATTATATGTCAATATGAAAAGTATATATTCTATACTACTCACGTTTATTTCTTAGAGTACATCATTTTTAACAAAGGACTAATGATAGATTCAAAGAAGGTTCAAACTATCATGGATTGAAAGATCTCAAAAACAGTCAAAGATGTGCAATATTTTTTGAGATTTGCTAGTTATTATAAGATATTTATCAAGAATTTTTTTTAAGTTATGTCTTCTCTTAGACCATTGACATATAAAGACAAACTTAAGTGGAGCAAAGAAGTTGAAACATCTCTTGAAGCCTTGAAGAAAATATTTATTTTTGTACCAATTTTGAATTGCATCAATTTTTTTAAGGTATTCTTTATAGAAAAAAATATATCAAACTTTACTATAAGTGCCATTTTATTATAAATAGAAGAAGATGATAAGCTCCATCTACCAGCTTTTGATTTAAAGAAAATTTTAACAGTCAAGATTAATTATGAGATTCATGATAAAGAGCTTCTTACAATTTTAGATTTATTTTAAGGATGGAATCATTATCTAAAAATTCCTCAAGTCAAGTCACCATATATACAAATCACAAGAACCTCGATACTTCATGTCAGCATATGTTTTAAATTGTTGACAAGCTCATTAGAGCATGTCATTATTAAAATTTGATTTCAAAATTACTTATTGATCTAAAAAAATAATAAGATTTCTTAAACGTCTTTTCTAAATTTCTTATCTAGCACTAAAAAGAAGACACATAGCTTTTGATTAGCAAAGAATGATTTTCTTAAAGTCAAAGTATTTTCATTTTCAAGCAATAAAATCAATATTGATTATTTTTTTAACTTTTGTCAAGCAAATTCAATCAAATATGTCTTTTAATCCTCTTCTTCATGATATCAAAGATAACTATTTTAAGTTTTATGGTATTTCTAAATTCAAGTTTGAGAATAATCTATTCTATTTTGAAAGATAATTATATAATCTTCAAGGTGAAGTACAATTACTTGTTCTTTAAGCTTATCATGACTTTCCAACAATTACACATTTTGGATATAATAAAATTTTGGAGCTAATATTGAGAGATTTTTGGTGGCTTTAAATATGAAATATAATTAAAAGATTTTTTTTTAATCATGTGATATTTATTCAAGATCCAAAATTTCTTATTATCAACCTTATGGACTTTTTAAGCCATTATTTATTCTAGAATAACTATAATATTTTGTTTCTATGGATTTTATTATAAATCTTTTAGATTCAAGTTCATGTGATTTTATATTTGTGATAGTAGATCGTTTTATCAAGATGGCACATTTTGTACTATGTACAAAATCTATCATAGGTAAAGAAATATTTAAGTTTTTTTTTAACAATATTTATGGCTATTATAGATTGCCAAAAGATATTATATCAGATAGGGAGACTTAATTTGTATGAAGATTTTGAAGAATCCTATTGAAGATTCTAAAGGTAGATTTAAAGCTTTTTTTAATTTTTTATCTTCAAATTGGAGCAAAGTTTTGAAACAAAGTAAATCAAGTTTTGGAGCAATATTTGAAGGGTACTATCAACCATCATTAAGATGATTGGAAAATTCTTTTGCCATTGACAAAATTTACATATAATAATTTGGTATATTTTTCTACTCAACAAACAACTTACTTTATTAATTATGGTTATCATCAATAATTTGATACTTTTTACTTTAAAAAAATTAATAATCTTGTAATAGAAGATTTGGAAAATTGTTTGTCAAAGCTATATGCAACAATAAAGGTAGGATTAAAAGAAGATCAAACACGACAATTAATCAAAGTAAATGCCTATTACAAAAAATAACTATAATTCAATGTGGATGAGAAGGTATGAGTATTTTATTGCAATATCAAAACTATTCGTCTTTGCAACAAGTTAGACTAACATAAGCTTAAATTATTTGATATTTATGAATAAATCAATCTTATTGCTTATTGATTATATCTACTAAAGTCTTTAAAGATCCATTCTATATTTCATATATCTCTTCTTGAGGCATATAAGATAATAAATATCTCAAAGAAAAGACAAATGCCACTTCTTCCTATAGAAGTGGATAATGATCAAGAATTCAAGGTAGAAGAAATCTTAGATTTAAGGCAACGCCAAAATAAATTCAAATATCTTATTCATTGGCATGGATATGATATTAATAAATGCATGTGGAAGTCAACAAAGAATCTTGTAAATGCAACAAAGAATCTTACAAATGCAGCAAAGAAAATTGAAGCTTTTTATTGATGATATTCATCAAAATCGACATAAAGAATAGCAAGACTCATGAAAGTTAAAGATCGCTCTTTATTTATTTGAATATTGTTGTATTTTCTTAGGATGAGATTTTGATAATTCTAATAGAAGTTGATTTACCTTTGTTATTTGTTAATAAATATAATTTTTTTGATGTAAATTTATTTCATAAATAAGATAATTTTATATTTTGAAGTGAATTAAAAATATATTTTTGAATATTTATAATTTATTTTTATTTTTTGCTATATAAAAATGGTAAGATTGGCTATTTTTATTAAAAATTGATTTTACTATTATTCTTTATTTATTTTTCATTACTTCCATATAATTTACTTTTGAAGCATTAAAAAGATTTTTGATTATATGTTGTATTCATAGTTTTGAAATGTCAATAATTAGTTCTTTTAGACAAATTATTTTATTAAAAATATTATTTTTATATACAAAGAAATTAAAATAATATTTATAATTGTTCAAACATAAATAATAAATATATTTTTTTGATATTTAATTTTTTTATCTTCAATAAATAATCATATATTTATATACAATAAGATAATATTTAAAATTTCTAAAGATATCAACTTATGATTCATAAATATAATATACATATCATATAATATTAATAATAATAATTATTATTAGTAACTTAACTACAGTATCAACAATACTATCCAAAGTAATATGATAATGAAACAATGGTCTAAATAAGTGATGTTGATATATTCTTATACTAGTAAGAAATATTCTTATATACTTAAGAATAGTATAATAATTATACAAGACTATTATTGATATTATAGAAATAAGATGCTACTCAAATGTTTTAGAATTCAACAATATCAAGAATGTAAAGGTGATAGAAGCATAACATTATTGGAAGTGTACTTAAGAATGCTAAAATTACAATAATAAAATGGAAAATCGTGTTAATTACATGTTACATATTTAGAATGCCTTTTTAAAGGCAATGCTTTATGCTATAAAAGTTGGATCATCAACAATTGTTTAGTGTGGTTGTTAAAAACCACAAGAGAACCATTTGTGGTAGCCTATTTTGATACTTTATCACTTTTGCATCACAACACACAAAAGTGTCCAAAAGAGGAGGAAAAGGAATAAAAGGTATGAAAATGACCCTTAATGAGGTATAATGGAGGGACCCAAAACAAGAAAGGTGGAACATGGGGAACATGGGTTGGTATGGGATCAAGTTCTACATATACATATTAGTGTGAACGCGAACAGAGGGCTTTCCGTCCTCATTCTGCGGGAACACCACGGGAACACGATGGGCACTCCATGTTTTTAATTAGGTTGAGCGCACCACAATGTGGGAACGTGCGAGAGGAGCAGAGTGTAGAATAAGGGGGCTCCCACCACGACAGGAGATCTCAGTGTGGGAACCAGCGTTCGAACTCTGGAACGTTGCGTGCGATGTCGGTTCTTGGGATGGGAGCGGGGAGTACTCTAACCATTTAACCAGATTTATATTCCACACTAATTTTAATACTCCGTTACTCTGTATTATACCCCGAAGTTCGTTATCTCTTCCCACGAAAGATGATTTGCATCCACACGGTCGTGCTCATTTTATTGCTTCGGCGGCTCATCCTCTTCGGCTGGATCTCTCGCAGAATGAGGAGCCATGTGGAAGTGTCGATTCCCTTGGATCGGTTCGCACTAGATGCGCGATGCGTTCCGGATACGAAGCATAGTATATTTTTCTACAATATGGAGAGGTGTGTGGTTTGAATTCCAATATTGATTGCCACCAGCATGGAGAACGCGGGATTTGCTGGGATATCTCGTGTTCTTCCTTTTTATCAGAACAGTTTTCTTTCGTTATGGTGAAATCTGCAGAAAAGTCCAAATATGGTGGTGGATGTGCTTGACCAGCTTAGAACATGTGGACAGATGAGTTCCGCAGAAATAAAGGAATGGACAGAGATTCGCAACTCGCAATAATCTTAACATCTTATTTGACGGCTACGATTTGAAGGAGCATTTCATGGAGGCGAGGAGGCGGAGCAGTTTTTGATACTGTCAAGAGCGGAGTGAAAGAACGTGAACAAGGCTGATGAGGTGAAGTAAGCGTTGCTTTCAAATATTACTTCATTTCTCGCTATGCCTTGAACGTGCTCTCATGTGTGGTGCTGAGAGAATCCTAGCCTCAAGATTATCGTAGATAGGGTTCCTTGCAAAGAAACAAGGAATGCCTAAGATCTCGAGTCGCTGAAGAGTTTCCTGCGGCGACCATCTGAATTGGATAGCTACACGGATCTCCAGCTTAGCATCATGTATGAAGCTGGAACATTCAGAAAGCTACAGTAAAATCGTTGAGGAGGTAGACGCATTATAAATTAGGAAGCGCAAACTCTCTTTAAGTACCTGAGCAGGTCAGCATTTTCCTAGAAATACTTACGTCTAAGTAGTATACTACTATGTGTACCGACGGACATACCCCTTCGATACATCTACTTCTTTGTACAAGAGAGGAGATAACAATGTAATGTTTAGAAAATACATGTAACGAAACGTATATTTCCTCACATCTTTATCAGTTGTGTGTTCAATCGCTAATATTTCCGCGCTTTTCACAACACAAATTCCGACCGTCTTTGAACAGTGCCCTCATTTTAGTATTCGATAGTCTCCAAATTGTTTCTGTGAGGTTGAAATGAACTCAGATGCTTAATGAACTTACCAGTTGCAATGACAGTTGCATCTATGTTGCTAACCTTTCTGACCCCTGGCGAATGCCGAAAATTGGTGCATCTTCAAGGTTAACGGAAGGTGATTGACCAAAAATCTTCACTAAATGTATGTACAGCAGCTCCTCCGTTGAAGGTTCTAATGAACACTTGGATAAAAAGAGTGCAGCACATAGTGCGTCACTGACAGGCCAGTGCGATGGTTTCGCAAAATTGCTTCACTAACAGAGGTGGATGCAAACTTCAAACTGAATTGGGAACTTATTTGTGAAGTTCACATAGAATGAACTTCACACATCTTACTGAACAATCGTGATTATTTGTTCTGTAACTTTGGTTATGTTGTTCCAGCCTCAGACGATGGTTGATATGGCCAATCCGTATGAGGGTGGTTCATATCGCCAATCGACCTCTGTTGATAGATTTTAAATCGAGAAGATGGATTAGAACTATTTCAAGCTAAAATATCAGACTTGTTCAGAGAAGACCATTCGAAGTTCAGGTTTTGATTGCGGTGTAGTTTTAATTTTGAATCTTGAGAGGATGCCGTTATTGCTATCGAGTAGATGCTGTATGTGCTGCGTTCTCTGTTCCAAGTTCTAAGTTCCTCTCAAGCTTATTGTAGCCAGAAGACAATGCAAAAGACTTCAGAAAGACTTCAAACAAACAAGAGATTTTGAACGGAAGATTCAAAATTAAAGTTGAATACAGTGCTTATAGCATTGGTACAGCAATCCAATGCTTTTGATTCGTATCACAACCATCAGCGTAACTTTTGGCCTCTATTCTTTGACCTTTAAGTGAAGATGGTTCGCCAATGGTGGAAACTGCTCACAGAAAAGCAGCACTCCGCACATCACCAATGATCAGTCTGGTGCCTCTTAACCTAGAACACGAGTTCATTCGTGGATGCTGAGTTGACTTGCACCAAATCGTCATCACAATAAGGTGACAGTTTCTTGAAATTCGGTCAATGCCTGTTCTGTGAATGTGTGTAAAGGTTGTATTTTCAGTGAAGAAGAATATTTCAATATTTTTTGTAAGACATTAGACATTTTTCAGAGGGAAATAGAACTTCAACCGCAGCATATCTAGTGATTCTGCCATCTCACAGTATTGAAACGTTTTCATAAAGTTTATGAAGCTTAGCCTAAAACAACTTAAAAACATTACATCTAACATTTCTGTCTTTTTTGCAAATTTTTTGGTTCTAGGTAGTAACTTACCAGCTGTGTAAGCTGCCACTAATCGGCTGCTTAAGACAGAAGGTGATGCGATCTGTAACCGTAAACTGGAAGTTGCAAATTTTCAAGCCGAAAGAGATCTAGATCTTAACAGACGAAGGAAAAAGTACAAGAACCAGAGGATTCACAGTTTTCTATAACGAAGAATGTGACTTCAACAACCACGGAAGACTTCAAAAACCTCCTAATAGGAAACAAGAAGCGTGCCTAAGCATCCCATACACTGAGGATGCCTAAACAAGCTACAGAATTGCCACAGTCGTTCATTGTAGCAAGTTCAACAACAAGACAGTGCAGAGATGAGGGCATCTTTTGTGAGCCAAACGCTTTGACAGTAATTCAACTGCTCAATTCAGCACTTCGTTTTCTTCACAACTTTGTAATCTCGAGAATGAGATGATTCAGCCAGCTGCGTAATCGAAATGATACGTGAAGAGTAAAAGAGGGCTGCGGTGGTTGGTAATGAATCAACACGAAGTTGAAAATACGTAGACCAAACAACATTTTCTGCTACAAATTGTGACACCAGAAGGATAGACAGAATAGAAAACCCAATCTCATTATCCTAAGAACCTTAGCGGTTAAAGTAACGATGCCCCAAAAGGCTCCAAAGCCTCCACCATTTTGGACGGATGATGGTGGTATAAAACCTTTCAATAACCTGAAGGTGGTAGCGTTTGCTAGCGTCTTATTTTCTGAAGACATTCTCTCAGAACATATTGCCAGGCATTTTTGAGTTCAGAATGTGTCCTTGGAACGAAGTCCGGCAGTTGATCTTTGTCTGGGTCTCCAGATTCGTCAGTACTCCGCTGTCTCAGCTGCATATGTGGTTAGGCATGCTTGTAGCAAATTTTCTGAGAATCTTAGACAAAAGCAGAAACTGAACGGTTTAGCTTCTTCTATAATTTTTAGGTGCCACCTCAATTTGTACACTTACAAAAAAGAAAAAAAGAAAAAAGAAATAGAGGGAAAGAAAATAGTGATACAGCAAACTTTCAAACTTTTTTGTCTTTGTACATCACCTTAAACTAAGCGATTGGCAACCAGACGACATATTTACCTGGATTGTGGTTCCGCGCTACCTTAAGAAAATCAACTCAAGATTATCTAAAGAACTTGCTGGACGTAAATGCAGGCTAGAGAACTTTTGAAGACATCTCTTGGCGTGATCGTCACGGTGCTAGGGGTAAAGTAATGCTCGGTATCTCGTAAATTCCCAGAGCACAAATGTTCATACAGAATTGTGAATACGCATCATGTCAAGCGCAACTTGTGCGGTGCTATGTTTTTCTCAAAGTTTAAAATCGTTCTGAAGTCAGATGAAAGCCTGCTACATTAATTCTCATGCTTAAGTTGGTGATTTAGAATATGAACAGTGCTAAGAGAATCGAAATCGAAAATCTGAGAATTCAAAAGTAGTTAGCTACTGCTATACGTGTGAGCAGGTATGAAACGAAGGCTCGAGGAGACATCGGTACCAGAGTGTTGTGGGTGGAGTACCCTAATCGATTTCTAGCGCCACTGGAGAAAGATATGAGTGGGTAAGTGTAACTTTCAATTATTAATTGCAAATCGTAGCTTCACGAAGTGAGTCAAATTGACATGAAAATTTGCGTTGCATTCCAGCCACAGCCATAATCCAAGCATACGTCTCTGCTTCTTGCCTCCTAAAGTTTGAATCGAAACAACCAAGATGGTGCTCAAGCAGAGCCTCTAATCTTCTATTCGAGCCCTGAATGAAACCGGCATTTCTCTGCTAGTAGGATGCTTACACTAGAGTGCCTGACCCCGCATAGTACTATTCCATTCTCAATCCAGGTGAAATCAAGCCCCTCACTGTGAATTTCAGGCAACACCTATGGTGCTTGCGTCTCCTGCCTTCTTTTCTCCTCAACACCGTCTTCTGTAGATGCACAGATATACCAAGCTCTCGGACGGGGAGCATTTATGGCGTGATCTCGGGAAAATAGGCGTGGTAATCATTTTTGTAACCCTCCTCATCACATTGACTTAGAGGTGAAACAAACCACTTGCCACGTTAAGAGGTATTCTGAAGCTGTTGTACGATTCACATCCTTAAAGAAACTTATGCATGTTTGACGAAAAAACTGATCAAGGAAGAAGAAGAGAATGTGAGGACCATCATCGATAACGATAACGATAAATACGCGGCTGAGTTGATTGCTAACAACGAGAAGAAGAACAAAAATAAAAAATAAGATCCACGTCTCCCTCTTCAAACGCTCATCCTGCAGCTCCTGCATAGTTCTCTGCACTTCTGCACAGTTTTTCTCGAATGCATCTTCACAGCGAAGATGGTTTTAACAGTTACTTATAGGTAGGAAATAAGCCACGAATTCCAGAACATATGATCAACTCAACTTCATAACTTATACAACTGAAAATTTGTGGACACTTAAAAACCTGAAACTTGGAAACATGTTCTTTACTGGTGAAAGAAGTTAAGGAAGCCATAAATTATGATCGAATAGAATAAACGATTATAATAGGTAAAAAGATCAAGATGCTACAGCGAGTTAAATGTCCACGGCGAGGCGTTCGGGCCTGTCAGAGTTTAGAATTAATCACTAATAAGTACAAACAACAAATCCATCACTGATCCCTGGAAACACAGTTAAGAAATAGTCTCTCTGACCTACACACTTGACATCACAGCTACTTACACCCTGACTAAAATAAATCAGAAGCGCAATGACAGCATCATCTCTAAAACTCTTTTATCTAATAACTTCATTTTCTCTCAAATTACTTCTGAGGCCGGTGAGGTGGAAGTCCTCCATTCTTCAACGCAATCGAATTCCACAACGCGCATAAATCAGTCGCTATGTACTGTGCACAGCAACAGCATCAGCAGGTGCAGAACAGGTAGACAAAGCCACAACGCAAGCGACCAGAGAGGAAAATTATTTTCCAGTCTTTCGAGTGATTATTATTCGAGGCTTCGGAGCACGCCCTGTTTTGTTTTCAAAAACCTTTGAACTGGAAATGGCGACGTCAGCAAGATAGGAGGCGCGCAATGAGAAGGAGCAAAGGCGGTGCGAAGCTGGTTTGAGCTAAAATTTAAAATGAAAGAGTTAACATTCGTTGAGTTAACATGAAATTTCATCCAAAACGACAGAGTTTAGATAACTGCAGGGGTTTCTTTCACAATCAACAAGCCCCGCGCACTCGGTCCAACTGCAACAGAAACACGTCGTGGGTGACCGGAAGGTCCGGTCATCGTCTTCGGTCGCCACAACCGGTCCCACTGCAGTCCTCGTTTGCTGAGAGTTTTATTTATTTAGTCCCGGCCAGCGGCATGCTTTTAGAGCCTTTCTAGAATCCGAATTCCCGCTTCTATGCTTGCTTAGACGTGTAGCGTTTTTCTGTATGGGATAGGATACCCTTGTGGTTCCTGGACGGGACGTTTTGGTGATGCTTTTGAAAATTTCCTTAGGAGAGGTTTGACGGTTTGTGTTGGGAATTGGGGAGGTTTTGAAGTGATGAGGGGAGACATGGCGACTTGGCTGCGCGTCGCGGCGGTTGTAGCCGTGGTGTGCTTGGTGGGTGTTATGGCTGAGCAGCCGAAGTCCGCAGGGGAGTTTGTGGCGGTGCACAGGAATTTCCCTAGGACTGTGCGGGTGGTGTCCCAAGAGGATGGGATCGCTGCCCGTGGCCATGGCGATGAGGAGCATGTGGATGGTAACAAAATGCAGTGGAGTTTTAATCTGTTCAAACCCTTCCAGATGTTCGGGGTACGAAGAGAAGGCCATGAGCACAAGAAGTGCAAAATGGGTGCTAAATTAGGTTTGTGGTGGTCGCATATGTTTGGGCATGGTCGTGATCATCATCACCACCACCACCGCCACAATGAGCACGGGTTTGAGAAGGATGTGGAGCACCGTCACTTCCGCCACCATGAGCACGGCTATGAACACAGGTTTGAAAAGGATACGGAGCACCATCATTGGCTACGTCCTTCATTTGCATGGAGTTTACTCGGCAAGATTGGCCGGTGGTTTTCTGGAATTCCATCCTTCTTTTCCGACATGGCTCACGTTAATGTAAGTAATTTCAATGTTCATCTGCAGCATACATCTACATGTTGTTAAACACAATGCAGGTTCTCACTAGTAAGTGCAATGGATAGGAATTATTTAGTTGTGCATTTTTTTAAAGTTTAGCCCTCGTTTCAAGAACAAGCTCACTATTATTTTTAGACCTTTTCCATGCTGTTTCGTGGAAACGTAATTTTGGAGACATATTGCAATTATTGAATTCTTCTCGGCCTTACATAACTCATATCTTGTGGTTTTAAGATAGCAATTGAGACATGAATTAATTTCCTTATTCTGATTCGTCTTGTGAACTTCTACTGGATTTTAGAGAATTTGGAGCGCTGGAGCTGGCGGAAGGAAGCCCCCTACTGTTGAATCTGCGACCGAACCTTTGGATATGCACGCACTCCAAAAGATTTTAAGCCCCAGTCTTTCATGCTCTTTGCGGGAGAAGCTTGCTAACATTTTTGCAGCTGTTTCAGAGGAGATTGTTGCAACCGCTAATGGCATTGACGACTCCGGCGATCAGCCAGGTGATCGCGCGTACCTAACACTTCAACATCGAAATCTCATGATGCGTTTGATTGTTTTAGTGATACCTTGCATCTTTTGCCTCGCGAATGAAACGTTAGTTTTTGACATCACTGTTCTACCGTTTTCTCGAATGCTTACTCTTTTACTTCTCTTCGTTTGGTCTCTCTTTTACCTATTTACATCATCCCTTGTGGTTTTAAAACCGTTGTACAATTAACCGAATTTTAGAAATGTAAGGTTACAAAATTTGCTTCCTTATTTGATCTCCACGGTTCCCATTCACCAAAAACTGTCTACAGTGAAATGATAAAGCATATTACTCTTCACGGTTGAGTAATTTATCCTTGTATTTGTGTAGATATGATCAAGAGAAACTTGAAGAATTTCATGGGAGATTCCATGAAGCGTAGAATCGCAAGCAGTGTATGCGACAGTAGTTCAATGTCTTCATGTGAACAGGAATTCGTACGTAACCGAGCGTCTTCAAGGCTTCCTTTATGTTTTCGATTCCGTCTGCTGCTCTGAGTTTGAGGATGGCTTTGAACTTCAGGATGGTCATGCGTCGCCACATGCTAATGGCTTACTGTTGAGGTTCTGTGAAGTGATGAGATGCAACGAAAAATTTCTACAATTTGGTGTTATTTTTGCTCTGATTGCCTTAACAAGATCAGAGAAAAGGCTGGCTTGCGTGGAACATTTCAGAAGTATTTCTTTGTTATTCGCCGAATACTCTATCCGAAAGTCAGTGGTTGATGTTGTTTATTGTTTTTTTCCCAGTGTGATGTCTTCCTCAGCCATTCTAGGAGTGGAATTCTTATGGCCTTCCGAGTTTTAGGCCTAAATCCAGTAAGGGCAGCTATCAACCCAGAAGGTGTTGCTGCTTGCGTGATGTCTTCCAGGTGTCAGAGCAAAAACTTGGTCATGTCCACGAGTGAGTTGGCCTTGATCATGAGTCTGAAAAAGGTGTGCTGCATGCTCAAACCAAGTAGACGTTGACTTAAACGGGTTTCTGCTTTACTATTCATCCTCCTGCGTAATGTATGTTTCTATTATGTTTTGTCTACTAGTTCTTATGTGTAATGGTTGTATGTGGAGTTATAGGCTCGCAGGTTAGCGCGTATTGTTTATCAAGCTGTTAATGCAAAATTGAATGAAGAGGCTTCGCAAACTTTTTCACACAAGCTCATTAGCATGTTCTCTAAAGCGTTTGGTGGAGAGCCAAATCCTTGCAGAGGTAATTCTTAAATAGTACAGCAACGTGATTTAGTTCTTTTTAGGCTTCCAATTTCTGTTCTAATTTGCCAATGAAGCAGTGGTTATACAACTCGTGCAAGAAATGTATCCGACTGTGTGCTTGAAACTCTTAAGTTAAAATGTCTTTGCTCTAGAAAATTGAAAATTATGAATTGATGTTCTTTCGTCAGACTGCTTGCGATGGAAGATTCATGGGTTGAAAAAACTGACTAAGAAAGCAGTGGCTGAAGTCTGTGAAAACGCAGCTCACTATAATTTGGAAGAAGAAGTAAGTTCGACTCACTCTTGATTATGACTGAAATTGTTGAGGTTGGGATCTTTTAGTCGTTACTCACGAGACTTTTTAATAAAGAATTATGTCGCAAGTATATTAACGTACTTGTATTGCTTGCGACGGTAAAAATAAAAAATTATCTTCAATGAACGTTCCGTCTTTCTAATACCTATTGACACGGAATGTTCATTGACGGTACTATATATATATATATATATATATATATATATATATATATATACTTTAAGTTGTTATGCAAGATGTAGCTGAGAAAATGTCTGCACATGGGCGGCCTTTTGAATTTATTTCAAGGGATTGTGCATCTTGTGGAAGGTACGCATTGTTTGAGAAGTCACCAGTATGCGCTTTTGTTGGTATTGATGAACCTGAATTGTCCCTTTCTGGCAGTGCAACTTTGCGAAAGAGAATAAATTCATATTCAAGACATTGTTTGCATACAAATTCAGGCTTTGGAAGAAGGCTACTGTTGTTTGTAGGAACCGTGAAGCTTGCGACACTCTCCCAATCCCTTCCACTGACACCTCTGAACAAGGAACAGTCACCGAAGGAGTGCAGAAGTTACCCTTTGGTCGGGTTGATATTAACACATTACGGACTCCAAGGGAGATGGAAGTGAACCCTATGGTGGCTAACTTCATGTTTTGGTCAGTTCCAGTCTTGACACGGAATGATTCTGTTTGGGTAGTGAACGAGGCTGGGTGATTCTTCTTCCTTGGGCTTTATCATAATTAATGACAGCTTCTTGAATGTAACACTTTTGAATTTCCATGGACCATCAATAGATGAACTGAAGAGTATAGCTTGCATGCTAATTTTCCCATGCCAGATCAGTTAGTGTTTTGAAAAATTTCCATTCATGATAAATTGTGTGACCTATTGTGTGTAGGAGGCAAGACTGTAAGCAGCGAGCCCTTCACAGAGCAGCCATGCTTCGCGGACACAGCTTAGAAGCTATTGCTTCCCATTTGAATGGTGATGGTAGCCTATCCCTGACACCTGGAAATGGTGCACTCATAATAGTGGATTTCGTGCGAAGTCCTCAATTAGAGCTTGATCAGCAATTGAACGTTCCTTTCGCAGCTGACTTACCGAAGAAGTGGGATTACTTTCATGGAACCATGAATATGGAGGGATTGGAGATGCAAACTTTTGAGCCCAGGTATGCAAGCTCGATGGATCTGGGGCCTTTCCATGAGGTTTGGAGGAAACCCGTTCTCGACTCCAGTCCTATACATGTGAATGGAGTGATGGAGGATGCACTTGTCAAGCCTCGCAACAATGTGTTGTCTATTACTGCTGATTCCGCCAGTAAGGACAAGTTGCCCTCCAGCAACGAAGCTGTTGTGGAGCATTCAGCTATGTGAACGGTTCCCTGAAATGTGCCTTCAACATGCACAGGTGACACATAGTTGCAGTTCAATACATCGGTAGCGGTTTGGAGTGTCCAAGGCTCGATGTTAGAGCCCAGCTTGTGCTTTCTGAAGCCATGTAGAATTATGCTGTTGTGAAAGCCATGTGACTTGTGCCAGTGTTTGGAGGGCTACGTAGAATAATTTTCATTTTTTTCTATATGTAATTAGAGACCCAGTCCACTCTGGAGAGTAGAGGCTTTTTTTTAATGCATATAGATAGTGTCGGTTGTGTTGATCGGAACATCTGACAGCTAATTGTTTTGTGTGCTTGAATGTTCTGATGATGCGTGGTTCTGCTTATTTAAAGTTTTCTGTCTCTGCTGTTGTATTCATGTAGCCTATATTTTCTCAATTTAATTTTTAATGTCGTCATTGAATTTATATCAAATCGTTTAGCAGTATTTTGTAGAAATAAATTTATTGTTGTGCATTGTTGCACCAAGCTATTGTTGCACCAAGCTATTGTTGCACCAAGCTATTGTTGCATTACTAAAATGCTTTTGTACCAACTCAATAGATATCAATTGAAGTGTATTTTCAGGTACACAACTTGAAAGTGAAATCTATAATGTTCAGTAAGGAATATTTATTGAAACAGCTACTAATTAGAAATTAATTCACATTCTTCACAGCTTACCCTCATTAACCAATTTTGTATATTTGTCATCAATTGTGAACATTGACTTTTAAATCATTCTATCCCAGTTTTTTTTTTTTTTTTTTTTTTTTTTTTTACAACTTGGTTGTCGTTCTTTTATAATATCCAACTTAAGTGGCTAGTAAACTGAACATTTGTAAATCATTTAATGTTCGAATTGATTTATATGAATGTAATTGTTACATACTCAATACTATGTTTATCAACACGTGTTCAACAGTATAAACCGTTAAGACTATGTCAATATGTGTTTGAGCAGTGTTAGCTTTATGTGGTTCAAATTTTAAAAAATAATATAAGATAAAATAAATAAAACTTTGACACACAAATTATTTAACAATTGATTTAAATGTAATTATTGCAGATAAAAAAATATGTTTAACACAAAAGAAATATAACCTAAGCATTGCTTAGAAAACAACTAATATAGTGGCTAATTTGATAAACTTTAGTATTAAATTTTTTAAATTAAAATCTATTAAATTATAGAATATCTAAACATTCATCAATTCATTGGGAAAGAAATCTTTATTAATAACCCTAAGAACAAATGTTAAATAGATAGAATATTATTTTATTTTTTATAATGTGTAAAAGTTGTTTTCCTATATTTATAAGTTCCATCAATTCATTGATATAGATAAGATTACAAGAATTAAATGTCCAAACTTATTTCTTAGTGATTTTTTTATTGCTTAATACATAAATTACATGATAATATTTTTAAATACAATATGAAAATTTTCATATTTAAGTGTTTTTAGTTACACAAACGATTTATTTTATTGAAGGGTTTAATACTTTTACTGATTCAGTTTTTAGTATTCAATTGTTAAACTAATAATCAAATTATTTGAATTTTAAAAACTAATATGCTTTATCATAATTGATTCAACATCTTTAAAACTAAAATCAATAAAACAATTATGCAATTTAATAAAATAGCATGAATAATAATATTAAAATACAAACTATTTGATGTTGAAAAAGAATATTTCTAACAAATTATATATTATTAAATCCTTCAAATAATTAAATATTTCAGTTATACTCCACCTTGATAAAATAAGTCTTTTGTCATAATAATGTGTTTTTGTCTTTATTTTTATTGAATGTATTTCTTTAATATGTTACATCAAATATAACAAACAATAACAAAACATGATGTTACATTTTATAATTTATAAATATTAAGTAAAAATTGTAGAAGTAAAACCAAATAAAACGTTTTATAGTATTAAATATAATGTTACAATATTATATTATAAATATCTTTTATTTAGAATATTGTTGTTTTATATTAATATACAAATTAAATAATTTGATATCATTTAAATTTTAACAGAAATAGAAATATAGTATTTTATGGATTTTCATTTGATTTAACAATTATTAATATTTGAATAATAACAAACTAACAGTAAAAGAAATAAAATTAATTTCTAATAAAATGGTCAGAAATCTAATATTTAAATTTAAAATGTTAATTCCAATTTTTTATTTCATAAATGGTATAGTATAATATAATATAATAGTGCAGTTTTTGGACCTAATTTTACTCATTCAAAGAATTGGCAATCGAATTTTGATGATATATGTGTAATTAAAATATTGTTTGTTTAAAACATCTTTGGACGGCAAAAAACAAGATTTGGTATAATTATATTCATTTCTTAAAGATCTATAACAAACTACTTGATAGAGACTTTCTCGTGCAACCATTTTGTATATCCATAATAGTTTATTGGTTGATTAAAGTGTTATTTTTTAATAAATTTAATCTATTATCATGTATTTAATACTATTTTATTGATCTTAAAACCAATATAATTTTATTTTTACTTAAAAGGTTATCTTTCTAATTTTATATTATTTCAATTTTGCCTCAATCTTTGTTATCTAGTAAGAATGCTATGTTAAAACTCCTTAAAGACCCATAAGTCTTAAAATCTATTTGCTTAACATACAGGATTTTTGTACAATTTCTTTTAAAAGTTATTGTAACAATATGGCGCACACATAGGACCAATCTACACCTAATAAACTTCTTTGATGTTTGTTAAAGAAGTTACTATCTATCTTATCTATTTCTAAATATTTATACATGTTTTAGTTATTTATGTATCAATTTGCTTTGTTTCAACTTGTAATTGTTGTCAATATTGGTTCTTAATTTGGATTGATGTTATTGATAGAAAAAATAAAAGAAACTAAAAATAAAGCAATGCTTTAGAAAGATTCTTAAATTATTTTTGTGTGTGTTTACTAATATCAATTTTGAGCTATTACATAAGATATTCTACTTTGTTTTGATACTACTTTAAATCTAAACATCTTCTATTTTACACTCTTGATTCTTATTTATTAAATTATAAGGTGTCGGTAATTGCATCTTTTTTGGCATGTTGATTATTTCAAAAGTTTTATTAAAAAATAATTAAAAAGTATTATATAACTTTATTAGTTCTTAAGATTTTAAGTTAATAAACAACTAGATAGTTTTATTTTTCTAAAGATAAAATTTCTATACTTCAACTAATCTAATTTTTGATGAGATGAATTGGTCTTGATGTGATAAAAAGAAAATATATTTTATTGAAAGATTTTAATAGAAATAATTATTTTGAAAAAAATATCTACATCATTTTTTGTTATAGCTGATATTTTTTTAGCTACATCTTTATTTTTATATTAAGCTTTGATAAACTATCTACTAATATTTTTGTTAAATATTTAATTTATTATTAATCTAATTTAAACTAAAAACAGAAAAAAAATTACTATACAAAATAGTAATCTTTAAAAAAGAATACTACATAATAATAAATGGCATATTGAAAATATTGCTCTAATTCTTTGTTTACATGTTTGATTTGATTATCACTTTGAGGATAAAAAATTGGAGGTATTTTTTTATTTTTTCTTTTATTTTATTATTTTCTTATATTTCTTTTAAAATTATTTTCGACAACATTCTCTAATACTTTTGATATTCATTAAGATCCTAAAATATATAAAATTTTAGTTAATAGGTAATAGAATTAATTGATGTTGTTAAAAAAAAAAAAAAAAAAAAAAAAAAAAAAAACCTACAATATTTTTTCATGCATAAGAATATTTATACAAGACAATATATTCTTTTTGTCTTGTATTTTGTATAAATGTTGAAAAAAAGAATATATTGTTTTTCATATTGTTAAAATAGAGTTTTAAGAATCTAAAGTTGGTATATTTGCAATAAAATCCATTATAACAAATGATTATAGTTACTTTAGAATATACAATAGTTGAAAAAAATTATAAACTTAGAGTTATAAAATCCTTTTTTAAGAGAAGATTTTATTAGATAATATATAAATTTCTATACAAATTTATATTTAATGTCACCAAAAACATCTTAAATTATGATTTATTATTATTATTATTATTATTTCTATAATTTCTTGTTTATGGGAGATTATGTTGTATCTAAAAGGCATGTAGATGTTCTTGACTTTATGCATCATACAATCAATTTAAATTTTGAAAAAGAAATTTCTAACTTTTTTTTTCCAAATACTATCTTTAAATTTAAGAATTAGAATTTTGATGATTTCTTTGAATATAATTTATAAAGAAACATAGAATTAAAATTATATGTATGTATACATACATACATTGGCTTAAGTGAGAAACATCTAAATAGGCTATTTAATAATCCTTTTCCTTTCTTGAGATAATATTAGTATTGAATACAAAGTGTAACTAATACATATCTTAACAAATTATTGATTGATTCAAGATACATACTAAAATTAAATATTTAAGATTTCTAAAATTAATGTAAATTATCACTGGACTTTGCATACGCTCTAAGTGATGAAGTCATTCTTAAATTGAATCCTTAATAGCACTGAAATCTGATCATAAAATTTATAATGAATCTTCTTTACCAAAATAACCTTAAAAATAAGAACTAAATACATTAAATAATTCTATTTTTTCATCATTAATAAAATTACATCTAATATAAAACTTATTAATTTTATCTCCATAAAAAAAATAACTTTTTTTAATAAGTGAATGCAACTTGGAATGCTTTTTATTAGATATTATTATGAAAAAAACCATACTACCTCATACAAGCCAAAGCTTTTTTTAAAATTCCATTTATTTTGAGTTTCAATTTTTAGAAAATCATTTTAATTTTTTATTTTAAAAGATTTATTAAAATTGTGTAAAATTGATATTTCCTTATCTTAGCATATATCCTTCTATTTTTAATTTTTTCATATAAAAAATATAATAATTATTAATATTTGAAAATATTTTCTCTGTACCATACATATTTTTAAAAAAATTATAAATTCATAAAATACATTATTTATTGTATTCTAAAACACATAGAGTATTTGTAACACCAAGATATATGACATAATACTTAAACTTTTGTACTTAGTTTGAAATTTTTTCATTTTTTCTTTCTAAAATGTGTATTAAATTATAAGTTTTTTAAAGGCCTATTTTAATATAGATATTACCTTGGTTTAACTAGTGGACAAATCTAAATAACAAAAACATTACATAAGGTATCATAAAAATTAACTTATTTAATCTACAACTTATTTGTAATGACCCAATGTTTTGTTTATAGAAATAATTACTAAAATTTCAAGACAATTTGAATTATAAATAAACATATAATTAATCTATTCCTAATTTATTATTTTTTTAAAGACAAAAATAAGTCTATATTTAAAAAATGACAATACATACATGTAAAGCTAAGAATAAAGAATGAAAATAAAAAATAAATATATGTATAAAGTCAAAACATATATATATATATATATACAAAAAAAGAGAGAGAGAAAGAGAGAGATGTTAAAGCCACACTCTCCCTTCCTACCTCATAATCCATTTTGTACATGTCCCTTGTCTCCCACCCAGTTCTTAACCATTGTTCCTATCTTGTCCCCACTCTACCTTCATTCCCTTTGCTTGTCCAAACCCCACCCTTGCCCCTATGCACATTCTTGAGGATAGTAGTGATGATTAATTAGAATTTTGGTAGGTTTTTCATGGTGTTAGAGTGGTTATGGTAATTAAACGCAATGGAATTTCTGTCTAAAAACTAATTTGGAAGTTGAATAAAAAATTCAAGTAACCATTCTTTTTATTAAGATTATTTAGAAAGAATACAACTTTTGTACACGTTTTCTGTAACAATTGTTTTTTTAGCATGGAGAAATTTTGGTTAATGTAAGAAAAATGACTAGAAATTTAAAAATTGATTAATTTATTAACATGCATAACTTGAGGTTTAATCAAAGACATCATCATAATATTATTTTACTATTAAATCTGAACATGTTTTATTTTGGAATAATTGATTTCAAGTCTTTACTTTTATGCTTAAAATAAACCTTTATATATTTGTAATTTTTTTGTTTTGATCTAATGTTAAAAATTCAATCAATAATAGAAATTTTATATCTATATATATATATATATATATATATATATAATATTATTTATATAATTTAATAATTTAATGTAAAATATTGGATAAAGAATATGTGTGTAATAAATATGCTCTTGTAATAAAAGATTGGATATATTAAAAAAATATATTTATCATATAAAAATACAAAAATACACAAAATATTCATGAGTCATGTAACAAAATCATACATAGAATTAATTATTTAAACAATATAAAAAAAGATAAAATTTACCTTAATTTTCTCTATTTTCAAAATTAAAAGCTTGCTCTCTAAGTACTCAATAACCCATTTTAAAATATTTTTCTTTCTAATTGATTGTAATTTAAAATTACAAAATTTTTATTTAGAATCTAACAAATCCACGGACTTTGAGCTTAAATAATTGAGATTTTAAATCCTATGATTATATTTTTATTTTTATGCAGTTGTACATAATTATCTTAATACTTAATGAAACTAATAATGAATTTTAGAATAAATGAAAACTTCCTCTTAAGATTAAAATATATAGATCAACGCAATTTAATTTTAGCAATTGATATCAATACAAAAATTATTTGTTAAAAATATTGCATGCTTTTGTCATTGAATATTCAACTTTAATATATAAATATCTAATTTTAATTTTTTTATATTTAGATAATTATTAAAAATAATACATGCATATCTTTACATATATATTTAAAAAAAAACATATTGTGGTTAAATTTTTATTGTCTATTTTTGTTCAAGTAATTCTTACATAAGACCATTTATAATTCTTGTGTAAGAATATATATATATATATATATATATATACATACATACATACATATAACATAAAAACTTATGTTTAATTATTTAATAAATATTATTTTAAATTAATAATCTATAAATTTAGTGATTAAAAAATAGATTAAAACTAATCATTTAGAAGTCGTTTTTAGTTTCTATTGCATTTGACTACTAAACTCTAATTACTCCACACCACCATCCTCGAGTATGTGCCTAGGTAGAGTTGGGACACGATGGAGACAGTGGCTATGAATGGAGGTCAGAAACGAGGGCTGGGAATAGGGTTGAAGACAAGGGACATGTACAAAATAGAGGTATGAAGGTAAGGAGGGTGTTGTTTCAACAAAACTGGGATTTGGCTTTAACAACTCTCTATATATATTGTCATGTTAAGAATTAATTATTTTTAATTGAAGATTTGAGTATAAAAAAGATAATAACAAGCTTTAAGATAGCCTTAGTCTTGATTCCATATATACTGACTAATGGAAAAGATATTGCAAAAGCTTCTTAAAAATCATAAATTCTAAAGGTATTAATTTTAAGATTAACTTGTATTAAAGCAAAGTTTTTGATCTTCTAAAAACCATCTTCAAACATTTAAATCTAAAATCCTCATAAATTTTTTAAAATTAAATAATTATTATTCTTATTATTATTATAATAAAATAATTATTATTTATTTTCTTTTTATGTATTTAATTAGGTTCTATTGTCTTAAAAGCACCAATTGAGTTTTATTTTATAAAAATCAATCTTAATACATTTACTTTAAAATATTATAATTAACATGTAATTTTTTAAATGAAAAATTATTGGAATTTATTTAATTAAAAAGAACAAATGATTTTTTCAGATTTAGATTCTACATTTTGAAGCAAAGAGCCTTAAGTTTAAACATATTTCTTTTCATAATAATAATAATAATAATAAATCATCTAATAACCTTTGGCAAGTATTGGGCTTTGAATATAATTTTTTATTGAAAATATTGTCTACAAACATTCAATTTTATGAAAAACATATAGCCACTAAGAATCTGAGCATATATATCCAAACTTGTTTAATCCAAAAATAATTGAAGTTTCTTAAAAGATAGTAAAAGTTCAAAACACAATATTAAGCAAAAATACGAACCAATATTTAGAATATATGATTGTATTTGCTAATCCAAAGCAAAAAATTATAAGTCTTTAAACAAACATGATAATCGGATACAGAAATCTTGATAATTCATGGATTCTTCATAATATTCTAGGTTCCACAACATGATTCCATATCCAATAGAGTTCATCCCCATCGTGTAATAATTTTGTGTTATAACTTCATAATCAAAAAAATCAATTATGTGATGAACAGAAACATTTTTAAGTTCTATTTTTAATACGTATATTTACTATTATGACCCCTTATTTTACAAATTTAATTACAATTACAACAATAATTGCCTCGTTTGTTTTAATTACCATCAAAGGTCCCTCTTGCCCCAAACCAATCAATGCCTCGTTAATCTCATTCGACCTGGCCGCTAACTCAGGTGAGCCTATCACGGGTGTATAGATTCCACCCGTGCTGCCCTGGTGGCCCACCCCCCCGTCCTCTCCTCCCCGCGTTCCCCGCTCCTCATAAGTTCCGCTGAAACCTCCCAATGTTGGTTGAGAAGTCCGAGGTGCCCCCAAATTTGGCCGAGAAAATTGTGCCCCAAATGGAAGCAGTGGGGACTGTGTGATACACTGGAGAATTGTTCCCATGTTTGAACGGTGCCACTGCCCACTTGGCGGCTGAGGTGGACACATACTTTGCCGTTTTGAGAATTAGGGTTTCCATATCCGGATGTCCTACGTGGACAGAACCAGTGGCACCGAACTACTTGAGGCTGTCATTTCGCTCTTACGGAAACGACTGTGACAACTCAACGTCTATAAATAGAATTTACAGACCTTTTTTGAGATTGACACTTCTCAGTTGCAACGGATTAATAAATATGTACACTCCACCCTCTAATTATAAATTATCGTAAGTATGGAATTAACAGAATGTGCCCCCCCTACATTGTTTAGACCAATATTATTATATATTTAGTGTCATCACATACGCATATAAACAAGTGTTGTTGCATTTACGGTTGTAGAAATCTATTCTGGAACCAAAACAGTTCATTATTGTAAAAACAGAGGATTCTCATATTGGTGTGGTACCATATCAATGCAAAACTAATTGAAATTGTGAAAGAAAGTTATAGCATTGTTGAACTTCCGTTTTTCAGTGTGACTATGTGTTCCTGTTCGTATTGTTAGTCAGTATATGTACAAATAACTTATCCACATAATAAAATTTTCTTACACATGTATCATTAAACACAAGGGGATGTTAAATAGATCCAAGTTTTTACAAAATGGACCCACCTATCCAAACCATTATGAGAAAAGAGAAGAAAAGAAAAAACAAAAAAAACAAACATAAACAAAAAAAAAAAAAATGACATCTAGATTCATTTTTCTGCTATTTTGCAACTAATAAAAATCAACCACATTCATCATGATCACCATATTTTTCATCAAGGGTGGATCTATTTTGTAAAAGCATGGGTCTATTTAACATTCCCTTAAACATATTGTATGTTTGAAAAAGACCAAATACAAAAAGTTCACAAAATTTATTAACAATAATAGGACCCTGTTAATAATATCAGTCTCAAAGGGATCCTCTAAACTCTGTGGCTCAAATTCAAATGAAAACTTGAACTGGGTATCAATGGGTGGTGGAAATTTCTTCGGACTGCCCACACTGAGACCGGTTCCACGAAGAAGACAAAGACGGGCATCTGCCCTTGTGCCCGAAAATTTCTGTCTTAACAAAAGCGGAGAGTTTCCCTTCGCATATTTTGTATGGGGGGGGGATTCCTCCCTGTTTCTGTATGCTGGGGCTGTCTGAATGAAACATCATTGATTTCGAATATTCATTTTATTCGGTTTGAATGAGTTCCCATGAACTTTACCTTTATCCATTCTATCAATTAGGCGCGGCGGATGGATTCAAACCCGTGATTCCATTGCGGCAAAGCTGTTGTGCGGGTTATGTCATAGGCGGGTATGGAGGGGAGTTTCGAGACTGTAAGGATGGATGTCTTCAGGATGACGTTGGGCACGAAAACCATTTGTCATCCATTCACCCACGTATACACTTCTTGAATAAAATAAAGGAACCGATAAACAATTCTTACATCCTTCTTAAGAAGCTTTTGTAAAATGTACTCCCTAAAATATAAACAAGGGAGTAAGACATGATATACTTGAAACCTACCAACAACACTGATTTTCGAGTAACACATATATTATCATTTTATTGGTTTTTTATTTTTATTTATTTTATATTTTTATTTTTCTGTCTTGTTTATATTGTATTGCTTAATATCTCGATTTAACATTCTTTTGTCTTTAATAATTTTCAAATGCTAGTGTTTTAATCAAAACTTTTTATTTTTTAAAGGTTACTAGAGTATACTTTTTTCTTTAAAGATTCTGTTATAAATTAAAAGTCATACATTACCAAATTTTAAGATAATAACTTATTATCTTTGAATTTATTAAATATATTATTAATTTTAAATTTATTTTAAACTTAAAATTTCAAAAATATTCCATTAAATATTACAATGGAATTTCTTAGAAAATAATAGAATTATACATTCATTTTAAAATAAATTATATATAAATAAATATATATATATATATACACACAGTAAAGTTACAATTTAAAATATGTAGATACTTTAAAATATTTAAAAATTTCGTAAGAGCTAGCTTCTATGATTATTAGAAATAATAATACTTGATTGCTGGTTGCTAACTGTTGAACCATTTCATGCAAAGTCTTTTAAATTAAATCATTATTCTTATTTTTATATTTTATAAAATGTTGAACCATATGATGTTTGCTGGAATTTTTGTGATAGATTCTCACAGTATTTATTCCGAATTACTTTAATCTTTTTTTCTTTTCTTTTTTTTCTTAGAAGCAAGAATTTTAAAAAATTATATTTAAAAAATGTAGTATATATTCTTAGAGATCAACACAATTAGTTTTAAGCATTGAAATTTATTAGCTATACCTCTAGGTTATTTGATGTTTGAAAATTCAACCCAATAAAAAGGGCATTAAGCTCTTTCACATTCTATGATTAGTGTGAGAAGAATAAAAATAATATTTGGGAATACTTTCAAACATCAAATAACTTCGAGGTATAGCTAATACCACCCTACTTTTTGCTATTGCCACCACAACCTCCATCCACTACATGCCACCAACACTCATAATATATATGTTGGTATTTTTTAAAAAAGAACAAGCTTCTTTTTACCTTTACCTTCATATATATATATATATATATATATATAGTATGTGAATTCTTATATGTTTAAACTTATTTTTTATATTAGTATTTAATAAAAATTAATAAAACAGTTAATTAAAATTTTAAAAATATAAATAAATATCAAGTGGGTGGCAAATTGTGGTGGCACTAGCAATACCCTACCTTTAATAAAGATAACAATTGTGTGTTTAAAATTTTTATAACAGACAATAAATTCCACCAACTTCTTCTACCTTTATCAATTGTGTCCTTCCAATAACTGGTTATTCAATATAATTTATTTTTTGCATGAGCTGAATGACATATATATGTATGTATGTATGTATGCAGAGAGATGCATAGAAACATAAAATTAAATAAATTGACAAATAAAATTCAACTCGCACTTTGCTTACACAATGAACACTTTGGCAGTACACATAAAAAGAATTGGTGTCAACCTTCTTTTATAAAAAGACTACAGAGAATTGATTAAATTATCCATAGATTATCATAAATCACACACAATAGTTAACATAAATCAGCCTAATATATCAATTACTGAAAGAAAAAAAGAAAAAAAGAAATGTATATATATATATATATATATATATATATTCATAAATCCGTAGTATACAGGAGAGTGTAATGAAATAACCATGCTTTTTTGATGAACTGTAAGAAACAATTTTAAATTCTTGGGTGTGTGCATGTATGTAACTGATCAAACTTTAATTGATTTATTTACTTATTAATGTTCATTCTGAACATATGTTTGAATATGTATGTATGTATGTATGTATGTATGTATGTCTATATGTATATATATTGTGTGTGTGTTTGTTGCTTTTACAGTGGAAAAATACTTCAATTGATCATGTAAGACATGATATTATAGTTACAACTGAAAACATCCAATATATCATTATTGTACAAGGAACAAAAGAAACTCGTGAGGGAAATAATAATTAAATATGTATATGAATGAGAATAAAAGTTTTAAATTTTTTTTACCAATTCATAATCAAAATAAATTATATTGTAATCGAAGCCACATACATGAGAGCCATGTAAACAAAAATTTGATGTCAAAAAATGAGAGCCATGTAAACAAAACAAACAAAGTGGGAGGAACCAAACCCTAGAATCTTTGATGGCATTTCTCAAAATGGGGGGTGACACTTTTGTTTACTATTGATGTCATTTAAAGATTGTGATAAGATAAGGGGGGCACAAAGATTGATAGATAGATAGATAAGGAGCCTTATTTGACCCTCGTGACTTGGGCACCCGAAGGCTTATCTATCCATCTGGCCCATCATGCACACAGCGGCACCAGCATTCGAGGTGAATTCCATGCGCAACACGCGCACTCGGGGGTGCCGCTGACATGTTCCAATGTCGGAACAGCTCTAGTAACGCTGTCATAAGACGGATTCCATTTCCTACGCTTTCGTCTAGAGTGGCTGAGTAGGCCAAGAACCCATTTAATGCTCCGTCCGCGTGACAATTCTAGCGGCAACCGAGACCAATTTGGGCGGAGGATATTGTTTGGAGAACCTTCGCCCATCTCAGAGTGTGCCAATGATTGATGCTCGATGGATATCCTTTTCGTCCCCTCTTTCTTCCTATATCCCTGATTTCTTTTACATTCCGTGTCTTGTCTTTTATTCCCTATCTTTTTCTTCCACCCCTTTTGCGACCATGGTTTGAAGTGTGACCTACTTGGTTTGTCATGACGCTCTGAAGATGACAAACTTCGAGTATTTTCCTTTTTGATATTCTTCCTTCCTTTGCTTATTCAGCAAAAGAGTTGGGCTGGTGGGGGAGTCTTGTAGGTCTAGGATGGATGAAATAAGGATGTGAGGATGATGAACGAATGTGTGGTGAATATCCTGCACCCGGAATCCTCGGTTAGCCTTTGGAAAGGTTCAGAAGCTGATTCTTGTGACCAGAAGTTTTTTCAAAAGTATCCGGTTTTTTGTTAAAAAATTCAATATTAACAACTTGTCTGATGAGAATGGAACGAATGTCTCCCATTCACAGCCCTGCAACACGCCCAAAAAGGTTCTCTAAAATGAAATCAAAAGTAAATTTTTGTGACGGCTTCCATAACCATTGTAACAAACACTGTGTTTTCTCGGTATAAAATAGGAAAAAGCCTGAATAAAACGTCGGTGAGAGTGTGGTTCGCGCACTTCTTCGATTTCCATTCTCTTTTTTTTTCTTCTTTATATCTGGTGCAGAGGTATCTGCCTGTTGGATCTTCTTGTTGTCAAATACTTTTGTATTTGTATTACAAATTTTACTTATCCCGATGATGGCACACCCAATAATAGGGCGGAACATTCACTGTGGCACAGTGATTACGTGTCCTTTTTCTTATATTACATACCTTAAAGGGCCTACATGGGTTTTGTGTTTTTAAAGTTCATAAAAGAAAGATGGCTGGAGAGTTGTTTTAGGAATGAGTGAAGGATGAGAAGGTTATGTAGCAGCTCAAAATGAGAATTTCATGTTTGTTCTGAGCAGAGTAGCTTAATGAGTGCCAGACGAAAGCAGAATGATATGCAGTCTGTTAACAGGACAAAAGCCAATAAGTTTGTCTGGAGTAAGGTCCAAGCCTCCTTTTTTCTTTTTATATTTCATCTACTTTTTTCTTCACTTTTTGCCTATTATTTCTCTGTGTGGTGAGCCTTGACGAAGATTCACAGCCACATCAGTTGAGAGGATGGAAGGAAGTCCACCGATTGTTCACACATGACAACGTGTAGTCTTCCACCGCTTGCACTACCACTACTTCTCCCAGCACCCCTTGGCCACTATTCTTTCAAAGTGCTTGTGGTAGACTTGGATCGAAGCAAGCGAAAAGGGAGGGCTTCCTATTCTGTGGCCCCTTGTCTCTCTCTCTAACCTCCTCCACTCCCACAAACATACATAAAACACAATGCTAAAACTTTATACTTAAATAATATGGGTTCTTTGTTTTTTTGTGTTGGAGAAAATGCACTTGGTCGGGTTAGCAGAATTCGGTAAAATAGTAATTCAATTAACAAACCATCTCCATGCAAGGAATCTCCCACCCAAGTCAGATGAACCTTTCAGAAGCTAGCATATCTATGTTTACCCTTCTAGCATCGTCTATTATTTAATTAGGGTGTTGTTCCCCTGTAATCAGTGAAATTTAATAATTTAATTTACATCTTATCTGTGATGTGCAAATATCAAAACAAATCATGAAATAGTTTCTAACTGGGGTGCGGAAAACGAAACCTCGTTCAGGCCCTCGACGAGGACCCGGATGCAAAAACCACGTTACTTCACGATGCAATGGGAAAAGGGTTCCATCCTCAAACGAATGAGGAGCTTCGTCTTGGCCCACTCATTCATTCGACTGTGGATCCAAAGGAATATCCCCCTCCTCCACCGGTGTCGTCGGACGGAATCCACACCTCCAATCGCCGCACACAGATGCCCGCGAGAGTTTGGTCGCAGCTTGCCATCCGCAGGATTTAACTCCGTTCGCAAATGCAGGTGGAATTAGGAGGACGAGTGGTGTAATGCGAGGAAAGGTGATCCGTGGTTCACGTAGCGGCGTAGGAATCTCGAGCATATGCTCATCGATGCCGTCGAACCTTCTCCAGGGTGGAGAGTAGATCCGTTCGCATATTCCGAGAACTCCTCGCATACTCCACGCATTAACCGTTGCTTGCGTACAGATTTGGCCGTGTAACGAAGCATCCCTGTCGGCGCGGTCAACTGTCAACCTCATGGGAGTTAGCCTCGCTCAGACTCATCTGAGTTTCACCTCGCTTTATTTTCCTGTCTTCAGTTCGCCCGCTGCGATATTTTTAAAGTGGAGAAAATAAAATTGCATCGCTGCCAACCTCAGAGGTGTCCACCAACCGTTGCGTGCATTTTGGTGGCATCACGGTGCGGATACTATTTTGGAATTCCGTCGCCTCGAGTCCGATTTCGGTTGTCAGTTTCGTGGAAGCAGTCCTATCATGTAGTTATTTGTTTGTTTATTTCTTTATTTCACTTGGTTTAGAGCCACGTTATAAAATATGTTCATCTGTTTTTATTCTTAAAAACGCTATTCTACTCTCGAGAGATTCCTCTTCATTGGGCTCGAGTAGTGTTTTTCATCGATTTGGAAATTTTGACAGGATTTCGAAGAAGATAATCTAAAATCAAATTTTATAATTTCTAAATCCAAACTGTATAATTATAGTTTTTACTTTTTTATTTTATTTTAATGTGTGAGTAAGTAGCGGTCGTTGTCCTGACGAGGCGAACGATAATTTCGTAGTGTTCTAACTTGGTGAGGGTTCTGTGTGCCGATTTAGGCAATCTTGAGTTTCTTCTTCACTTGACAGCTTCGGTGAGTCAGGGGAGCCGCGTGTTTGTTTACTTCATTGCTTAGCATTCTGCGTTTGTGTGGAATTCGTCAGAGATGTTGGGTGTGAGGAGTTTCTTCTTCTGACAGTGCAATGTGGCATCTCTGTTCGTAATCTGTTGTGCGAATCGAGTGCGCAGTCAAGGCTAATGCACCAGGCGGAGGTTCAAACTTGCATTGTCTGGATTTAAGGGGCACTCATCACGTCTTGTGTTAAAAGGCAGCGCATCCGTGATTTGTTTCTACACTCGCAGTTTAAGTGCAGCTTTTCATTCTCGGGAAGTTGTTTCGAGAGTCGCTTCTTGCTCTCCCTATGTTTTTTTTTTTCTTTTAGTCGAAGAAGGGAGTAAGTCTGGGACGTTTCCGTTTGTCGTGACACATTCCTCCTGCGTCATCTGGGCTAGGAGAAGCGCCGTTACGGTCGATAGTTGTTTTTGAGAGCTTTTAAATTCGTCCCTGTTCAAGAAGGTTTCCCGTCTTCTCTTAATTCTGGAGCTACGTCTGAATTGGTTGCAGTAATGAGTCCATTTAGTGGTTCATAATTTGAAGGTGTCCGAGTTTCTGTGTTGGAGTTTCTTGGTGTGCACTGTCTGTCGATCGTTTACAAGGGTGTAGTCTCCTGCTTTCGCTAGGAAGCGGGGTTTGTGTGACCTGCATGTCAACTCACGCATTGGAGAAGATGTCGAAGAAGCGTTGAGATTAGAATCGCAGAGTGCGGAGGGATTGTGTTCTACAAAACTCTTGTATACAGAAATCTGTAGGGGAGATTGAGATGGAGTCACACAGACAGAGCCGTCGTCCACCGCCCGGTATTGCTCTCCTTAGGAAGCTCAAGGGAGGCAGGGATTTCAGCTATACGACGTACCAGGCTATAGTCCTTTTAGTCACCTTCATCGCGTACGCTCTGTTTCACGCGTCGCGTAAGCCGCCTAGCATCGTGAAGAGTGTGCTGGAT
Organism: Physcomitrium patens; assembly: GCF_059467195.1. Taxonomy (NCBI): domain Eukaryota; kingdom Viridiplantae; phylum Streptophyta; class Bryopsida; order Funariales; family Funariaceae; genus Physcomitrium; species Physcomitrium patens. Next base: position 2,769,020 of record NC_143433.1, on the reverse strand, counting down.
CCTGAGGGCTCTGTCATCTCTACCCTGGGATCTGGACACTACGCCCTCCCTGCATCTTTGACGCCATCCTTCGAAAAATTGTTTTACAATGGCTCTGCTGAATTCAATTCCACCGAAAATAAAATTGCTCAGGGAGGGTGGGCGCCATTTGATGGCAAGACAGGGAAGAATAGGCTCGGGGAAATTGACGTTGCCTTCCTGGCGTCGTATGCCTTTGGCATGTACTTTGCAGGGCACTTGGGAGACCGCCTGGACTTGCGGAAATTCCTGTCTGTTGGTATGATGTGCAGTGGCTTCTGTGTGTGCTTATTCGGGATGGCTCGCTTTTGGGACATACATCGTCTCGAGTATTTTTTGCTTGTGCAAATGGCTGCCGGACTTTTCCAAGCCACTGGCTGGCCTTCCGTAGTCACCATCGTCGGGAACTGGTTTGGAAAGAAGAAGCGGGGCTTAATTATGGGGATTTGGAATGCGCACACCTCCATTGGTAACATCCTTGGGTCCCTCATTGCCGCTGCGGCGCTCAAGTATGGATGGGGTTGGTCATTCATCGTTCCCGGTGCCCTTTTGGCTGGAGGCGGCCTCATGGTGTGGACCTTCCTCACCGTGAAGCCTGGTGATCTGGGCTTGCTGTGTCCTGAAGAAGTCGAGGCTGTTGCAGAAGGTGAGCGGGATTTTCTTATCTGTACTGTAGAGATTTTAAAGTTTTCAATCACAGATGAGGAATTCATTGTAACTTCTATTACAGCCCAGTTTATTGTATGTTGGGTTTTGGCAATTCTGTAGTAACATTTTTGACTCTGCGGTGATGCAGAACCTGGCTCTGATCACACAGATTTGACTGCGAATCAGAACAAGGATTTAGATGTGGCAGTTGAGTCTGAGTCATTAGACTTGGAGTCACAGCAGCTTGTTGAAGCAAATCAAGATGCGCCAGAATTGGGCAGGATCGATCTTGCTGTTGGGTTTCTTGAGGCATGGAGAATTCCTGGAGTCGCCACTTTCGCTCTCTGCTTGTTTTTTTCGAAGCTCGTGGCGTACACCTTCCTGTACTGGCTTCCATTCTACATCAGACAAACACGTAAGCTTTCAAACATCTTTCATTACTTTTCGTGTGGTTCATTTTGCTTTATGACCGCTTTCCTATCCCCGTGTTATTAATTTGAAAATGCTTTCTACTGGTTTTCATGTGTTTTTTTTGTAAATAAGGTTTTTGATCATATCAATATTGTTTGTAACAGCCATCGCAGGAAAGATTATGGACGAAAAGACAGCAGGTCAACTGTCAACACTATTTGATGTAGGGGGTGTAGTTGGAGGTATCTTGGCTGGCCACATCTCAGACAAGATGAATGCAAGGGCCATTACAGCTGCTGGGTTTATGTATTGCGCGATTCCCGCTCTCTTCCTATACAGGAGCTATGGCAGTGTTTCCTTGACGGTCAACATCGTACTGATGGTAGTCGCGGGGATGTTAATTAACGGGCCTTATGCACTTATCACGACGGCTGTTTCAGCTGACCTGGGGACGCACAGCTCACTGAAAGGAAATGGCAGAGCTTTAGCTACGGTTACTGCGATTATCGATGGAACAGGTTCCTTGGGAGCTGCGATTGGACCTTTGCTGACGGGATTTCTATCAGGTCAAGGTTGGGGTGCGGTCTTCGTGATGCTCATGATGGCCGCGCTGTTTGCTGGCTTGCTCCTGACGAAGTTGGTCGTAGCGGAGGTGGTGGAAAAGCTTGTAAAATATCAACGCGTTCAAAATCTCTCAGAAACAGCTCGAGAGCAACTGACGGGTAACCTCTCTCTGCTATTATTTGATTTTCGTTACATCTGTAAGTCAACTAGTGGGGTCTACAAGTATTTGGTGGTATATGCAGAAGTCTCGCTGTGAATGTTGAACAGTACATATGTCGTTGGCTCTGACCTCTGGCGTCCAGTAGTGAAATGCATGTCGGTCTCGTGTATTGGATTTGTCTATAAAAGATTGATTTATGCATCACGAAGCAAATCTTGAAACGTTCGACTCACATCTTGTTCTCTTTTTTATGATGCCAGATTTGTTGATAGGAGGAGGGAAAAAATGAGACGGGTATGGGAAGAGGAAAACTCAGCACATAAGAGTTTGTCTACATATATTCCAGGCCTATCGTATATTATCTTCATCAAATGATCAAAACTTTCCCCGAAAGCTTTCGAGGTTGTATCGTTGACTCAGGATGCATTATTACGCTCGATCAATCAAATGTTGCAGAGTTGTGAGGAGCATTCCCTGCTCTGAGCCTATCCAATGCGCTGGCGATTCTCGCAACATACACGTAACGTGCCAACTACCTCGGGTTGGCCTAAGTCCCCAGTTGCAAGGAGAAAGACAGTCATTGGAAAGAACATGGCAACATACATTAATTTTATTATTTCAGAGCCAAGCAAGTCTCAGGACGTTTTTGAATAAGACTGGCCTGGAAGCGATCAACTAGCCTGTCTCAACTGAGAGGCTTTTCTGCAGATCCAGCAGCTCAAGTCAGATAGTTCGAGCTGAGTAAGATAACACTTTTGATGAGGACAGTTTTTAAGCCACCCACCTAACAGGGAGAAGCACATTGGGTGCACCAAGTTTGTGTCAAGGAAAATCGTTGACTCAACATTTTGTACAAATTAGATGAGATAATTTTTCTTTCTATGAATACTGATCGCAATGAAACTTTAGGGCTCAAACCTTACAGACATGTCCAAACTTTTCATGGATATCCACTGCAGGATTGTGTGTCTTGTTTTGAGAATGTGTTGATAAAGATCACATGCATTTTCATAGTGTGTAGACTCAGGCAGGAAGTCGTGTCTGTGTCTGCCGATGGGACAGGAGAATGTTGAGCATTCTGTAAGGGTTAGGTTATCTTGGTTATCCTCAGAAAGCCCCAAAACGTTAAGCTATGTGCAGATGTACAGATTATGCTGGTGCCAGTAACACCATTTTATAGAACATGAAGCAACTTCACCTCAGAAAGTTGAAAAGTTATATGTAACTGGCTTTTAGTAATGCTTACACTTTGGAGGTATTTACTACAGAGCATGCGGTTGTCGTGGATGATTGAATCAAGGTTTTCATTTATGTTAACTGTGAGTGGGAGCAGGCAACACCCATGAGGTAGTTTTGTGTATTCACATATGCATTTACAATTCTAAAAAAAATGTTAACTAGTATAAAATAAATATGGAGGTGAAGTAATTATTCATTGATTTTTATTCATTCAATCATCTAATTTTAATCAACGAGGGTATCACTTTTCTTTGTTCATAGAAAGTGTTCTATTGAGCAAGAGGTTTGAATAGAGTTTACATTGTGTTCAGAGGGAGTTAATTTGAAGTGAAAATTGAATTGGAGAAATAAGGATTAAAATAGGTTAATTTTTTAAGAATTGTGCACTTTGACATGACTTTTTGTAAGTAATGTATAAAAAACAAGATAGTCATAATAGGTGGGATCTCATCAAATCTCTTCTAAATCCTATATAATTTCTAAATAAATTTCTTGCTAATTTTTTTTCTTTTCTTATGACCTACAAAACAATAGTCTAGTTGATAAATTTTATAATTCAAATTTTACTCAAATTACTCAAATTTTATAATAACATGAGATAAAATAATAATATTATTTTTAATAATACTTTAATAATTTTTAAAGATAAAGTGGTAGTGTAGCTATATTAAAATAAAAGATGACAATCCACAACATTTCATGTGAAAATTCTCTTGTTAAAAAAAATCTAATGCTACAATTCTACCAATTTCTAAAATTGACATAATAATCTCAAAAATTTGATGTGGAAATTTTTTCCTACATCATAATAATTTTCAAAAAAATTAAATTTAAATTTTAAATCTAATGTGGAAAAATTGAACTATCCAAATAAAATTTAATGTGACTAACTTAAATTTGATTCAGCAACATCAAACTATCATAATAAAATCTAATATGACGCTTATATTCAATATAAAAAAATCAATCTACCCTGTAACAATTTGACCTTACAAAATTACATTTGATATGATAATCTTTCATCAAATGTGACATAATCAACATTGCATAAAGATTCACAATTTTTTTGAATTTTAAATTTAAATTATGTAGTATCAAAACTAAGATTTTTGGATTTTACTTTATTATTTAAATTATTCAAATTATTTTTGAAAACATTACAATGTACTTTTTGTAATACATCCAATCTTAGTTGCCTAAAAGGGAAAATCTCAACACTAAAGACATGCTACAATTTGATAGATAAAATGACTGGATTTAAAAAAAATTATTTATGTACATTTATGTAACTAAAATTCAAAAACTATTGAGATATTTTTTCGTATTTTAAAAAATATATATAACAATATAGGGTATTTTTAAATTATATATATATATATATTAAATAAAAATTTAAATTACATGAGATTTGACATTTAGGTTGCATTAGTGTATTCTCTGAACATCATAGATTCATTGATATTTTTACCAACTTCACCACAAAATATTGAATATGTGGTTACATAATTTAAGAAACCAGCTCTTGCAATATCTCTGACTCTCTCTCTCTCTCTCTCTCTCTCTATATATATATATATATATATATATTTATATTCATTCTAGCAAAGATGAATTTTTTACATAAATTTTGTGAATTGTATACCTACATATTATAAAATTTATACACAAAAATTGTATATTTCAATCTTCACCTCACTACATATTAAAACTATGCTTATTTAAAAAAATTAAGTTGCAGGTCCACGAATGTTCTTTTTGTTGGTAACGGATGAACATATAATATGTGATGGCTTATAAGTCTTTACTAAAGATTATTTTTATTATTTTTATTAAATGCATCAAATTTTAATCAGCTATCTCTAATTAGCATTCTATGGAATGATCATTACCACCAATCAAGAGACAACTGCATTATACAATGCAAATAGTTTCTTGTAAGAAGGATTGTGGTTTATTAGAAAACTTTATTATTTGTTATTGTTAAACGTTGTAAATTCGTAAAGTGTTTTACTTTTTAAGCAGATCTTATGACCAACAGTGATCAAACATCATCCATCACCATATCATCCATAGTCGCAATATCATCCACCCAAAATCATCCAAAATATCATCCAACATGAAATCATTCATCATAATAATCATCTATCCACAAACATATATTCGTCCATCCATAAAATATTTTATTCATCCATCCGGTTGTCGTCTCCCTCTTTTTTTTTCTCCCTCTCTGTTCCCATTCTGAACAGAGCGATATGTTCATTTTCTAGGGCAATGCGAAATGTTGGACAGGCACGGACCTCCCATGCACTTCCGGCCCCATCTCCGGAGCCCGAACAATGCCATACGCCTCCCTCGTGCCGTTTAACCACTCTGGATTTTGCCGCTCTGTCCTGATTCCCGTTCCCTCTTTCATTAGCGTTGCTACAGGTAACTCATTTGGCAATCGGATCGAGATCAGCGCAGAGGAGTTTGAGGGCTTTTAAGTGTGTTTTTCTCGATAAATGCCTCTGAATTGGTCTTTGGATGTGCCACTTTCGACGAGATTGGTTTCGTGAGGATGAGGGAGGGAGGGAGGGATGAAGGATGGAAGCTCTTGCGAATGAGCATTGATGGTTGTGGACGCTGAAATCCTGGAATTTTGTAGTCTGAATTTGGTGGATGAGGGACTGAATTATGCCGTGGAGGTTTTTGAAGCTGAGTGGGGAGGATTTCGTGAATCGGAGTAGGTTTGGAAGAGAGCCGTGGGCAGTGTGATTCGAAATTGAGGAGGAGACAAAGAAGTGCTTGGAAGGGATGGCGATGGCCAGCGCGGCGGGGAGGATCGGGCGGAGCCGGGCGGGTGCTGCTGCTGCTGCTCTGAGCCGGGGATTTAAGGTGGAGCGGTTGGACATGTTCGACGTGGTAAATCCAGCCACGGGGAAGGTCATCGGGGAGCTGTTGATTGAGAGCAAGGATGAAGTGGTGTCAAAATTTGAGGCTCTTGCAGCTGGTCAGAAGAAGTGGCGGAGCGTGCCTTTGGTGGAGCGGCGAGCCATGCTGGAGAGGTTCAACGAGCTTCTTAGGCTTAATATGCCGGTTCTAGCCAAGACCTTGAGCACGGAAATGGGGAAGCCGATTGCACAGGCGAAGAACGAGGTTCGTGCGACGGTGGATAGAGTCAGGTTTTACCTTGAAAATTATGAGAAGGTGCTCAAGGAGAGTTGTGTTTTGGAGACCAGTATCCTCAAGGAGAAGGTTGTTTACGAGCCTCTTGGAGTAGTGGCTAACATTTCAGCTTGGAATTATCCATATTTCGTCTCCACGAATGTGTTTGCTGCAGCCCTATTAACAGGGAATGCTGTTCTTTATAAGCCGAGTGAGCATGCCACCTTAACAGGGATGGAGATCACAAACTTGCTGTATGAGGCAGGGGTTCCAAAGAATGTATTTGCGATGACAACCGGTAAGGGAGAGACAGGAGCGGCCGTGGCATCGCTGAAAGGTTTGGGAGGATTATTTTTCACGGGCTCGAACAAGACGGGGCTGGAAATTGCGAAGCAAGCTGCTCCAAATCTTGTCAAGCTGCAATTGGAGCTCGGAGGAAAGGATCCCGTGTATGTGAGAGCTGATGTGGCGGACGTAGGTGCCGCTGCCGCGTCTATTGCAGATGGTGCATTTTATAATTGTGGGCAGAGTTGTTGTAGTGTGGAAAGGATTTACGTCGATAAAAGAATATACAACGAGTTTCTGAGTGCTTTCATCAAGAATGTAATGGCTTTCAAGGTGGGAGATCCTTTAAAGCCTGATACATATATTGGTCCCGTGGCCAGACAACCTCACTTGCCTTACCTTGCTGCCCAGGTAAGCAATCATCGACAAAAATAATAAAGAAAACAAAAAACATATTCATGTTCCTCTCAATGTCTGGGTTTTGTGTTTTGTTATGCAATTTTCGGATAGGATGATATTTTACTCAGTAACCACTCTGTTAGGTCCACATAAATGTATCTGCATGACTTCCACTTAAATTAATTGTCATTGTATATACTAACACATGTCCTTCAAGTGATGGTTTCCTGTAACTTCATCCCCCATAAGTTTCAGAAATGAATAACCCGAACACACCTAATAGCATGTTCCCTAGATCGAGTGGACTGACTTTGGACTAACAACTAAATGTGTTGATTGAGACGGTGAACATGCTTTTTCTGTCGTGGCAATCTTCTGAGAGTGCGTCTCAGTGTTATATATGGCAATGTGTCGCTTATATATGGCAATGTGCTTTTCTCATGTAGGTGCAGGATGCTATCTCCAAAGGAGCTCGCGCATCATCACACACACATCTAGAGAGCAATCAAGGGGGTTTCTATTTCCCTCCTACAGTCCTCTCAGACGTGAATCACACCATGGACGTTATGAAGGAAGAGTCATTTGGGCCTTTGATTGGAATTCAAGCTGTAGAAAATGATGCAGAAGCATTGGCACTTATGAATGATACTACCTATGGGCTTACTGCCAGTGTGTATTGCAAGCACAATCAGGATGCTGAGAACATTCTTCGAGAGTTGGACGTTGGCACAGGTTACTGGAACTGCTGCGATCGAGTATCACCCAGGTTGCCGTGGTCTGGCCGCAGAGGTTCAGGCCTAGGGGTCACTTTGGGCATGGATGGGCTCCGTTCCTTCGTGAAACCCAAGGGGATTGTCTTTCAAAGTCCTTCCAACAAGGATTAAACAGCGAAATCTTGAATGAAGAACGAATGTGAAACCCAACTCGGGCTTCACTCAAAGTCCTACAACTCAATCAATTTGGCTGGCCTCTCGTAGTCAAATCGACTCGAATCCTGTTGGAACACAAATCATGTCAAATTTTAGACAGCGCCAGGGCTCTTTAACGACTAGGCCGTGGAAAAACTGTCGATGGCCAATTAACCATCATGGGTATTCTTGTACGCCATGGTGGCATTCGTGTACGTCATCCGGCCACAACCTTCTAATTGCCACTTTTGCGCTGCTTATTGTTACTCTAGTGAAGGGTGCATTTGGTCAGGTTTCACATTTAAGAACAAGTCTTTTTTTAATGTATTCTTTGACCATTGGAATCAGGTAGTTGGGTTTCTATTAAGTCTGTAATGTTATAAACTTTGACCATAAAATCCAATGAAGTTACATTGTAAACTACAAGTTCAACTTTGCGTAGTTTTTGTTTAGTTGTCAGCCATATTTTAAATTTTCAGTCTTTATAATGAAACTTACGTTAAATATCAGTGACTGGTAAACAACTAACTGTTTGTTGGTAGTAATTAGTGTTTGTCATTTGGTTGAAAATTTCAACTGATCATACAGATAACTCGTGCACATATGAATGTAAAACCTATTTGTATTTATTAAATTTCAGTGGCCTCACCACTTTTGGAAAGACAAAAAAACCCAACAAGTATATGTTTTTTTGGTTGAGTGTATTATTATGTAGGGTAGGAAAAATAGAACATTACAGTAGTTGATTACTGTGTACAATAATTACTTTTCAGCATTGAATAGCATCTATGAGAACTTAAAACTTTATTATAAAGCAAGAGCTAGCAATACAGAAATATATGTACTAGCAAAAAAACTGTGGTATTGAGCATAGAAAAGCTATACAACAAGGTTGCTAAGCCAAAATCAGTAGCCCTTAGAAAATTTTTGAAATTGGAAAAAAAAAGCACAAAAATACAAAAATTTATAATTCTTTAGTATATTTGCAAATAGAAAAATCTTATTTATTACAACAATTAAAATCACTAATTTAATAAATTTTTAAAATAAAGTATGTATAAAGTAATACTTTTAAATTTATCATTTTTGAGATAAATGATTTTTATTGAATTTGAAGAATTAAAATATAACAAAATATTTACAATTATTTATGTATAAATACAAGGGTTTTAAGATCTATTTTTATATTTAAAATAGTTTTTCAATAAATTTATTATTTGCCATTGCAAATAACATTTTTATTAGGAATTATCTTTGTTAAAATTAGAATAAAATATTTGTTGATAGTAGATATAATATGATCTTTAGAAAGAGATCTTATTGTTTCATGCAATTTCTTATTAAATTTTTTGTCTTTATAATCCAATTCATTAATTGTGTAATGACTAAGTATAATTTATTGTAAATTCCTTGGCATTTTTTTATCATAATAAAACTATTGGATGAAAGGATGGATAAAAACCAAAATATATAAAAGATACTTAATTAAAAGATCAATAGAGATGTTTTTAGAAAAACATAACTAATAGATTAAGCATAGTCAAAACTTAAATGATTATTGATGTCATTTTATTTTTTTAAAAAAGGCTCTAACCTACTTTGTAGGATAATAAATTTGGCAAGATTATATAAAACAAATAGAAAATTAATGCAACTATCTTTAACTTAAAGTTGAGAGTAGGTTTTTGCAAAAATTACTAAAAAACGAAGTAGATTAATATTTTGGAGGACCATTTTAGATACAAGGTCAAAACCAAATCTTATGGTACAAAGACAAGCATCTACAAAAAAAAAAAAATTCTTTTAGAAATTAAAAGGTGATTTTTGAAAAAAGACTTTGAGGAAGTTCTAATGATTTAAGATACCTTTGGATTGTATTTTGAATAACTTCATAAGAACTAAATCAAGTGAAGTTTTTAGTACTTGCAATATTAATTTTAGCCATAAAATTGCGGTCTATATTTTCAACTATTTTTTGAACAATGTATTAGATCTATAGCTAGTTATTTGTATGTCAATGAATATATTTGTGTTGAATGTATGATATAAACATACAAAAGAGATTCTAGAACCTTCTAATAATCTTCCACATCATGGTGGATCTTTTTAAAACATTCTAAGCTCTTGATAGAAGTGTGTGGTAGATAACTTAGAAGCTAAGCTATATTAGGTGGCTTTTAAAGAAGCTTCTTGAATAGCTTAGAAATCAAGCCACATAATATAGCTTGAACTGTAAGTCTTTTTGAAAAACTTCCAAAAGAGTTTCTTGAAACTTGGTTTATAAGTCATTTAATAGCTTGCATGGCAAGACGTAAGAGGCTTGGATTCCAAGCCTTTGGTCTTGCAAGTGATTAAAGTATAGACATGATTGAGACTTTACTTAGTATTATCAATTCATTTCTTCAATTAGTTCTTCTTGTGATTTTTAGACCTTCTTATTTTTTAACATTAAAAATTTTTGATTGATTTTTTTTAGCTATTTCTTCTTTTATGGATACATAGTCTTCATTGGTTGGTACTTTAAAGATAATCATCTTAATTCGTTTGATTTTTTTTTCTTAATTCAAAGAATTAATAATTTATTGTTGAGATCAATATTTACATTGGCTTTGTATTTGTATGTATTATTTATAATTTTTTATTTTCATTGTTAGAAAAAACATAAAAAAGAATCTCATATCTTTTTAGTTATTTATAAAAAAAATATGATTTTTAGTTGATTTACTATATAAAATTATTAAGATAAAAAATGTAGCTTTGATTTGATATTAGCTATATAAATATATTATGAAATTACTTAAAAAAATTAAAATTATTTTAGATTTATTTTAGAATTTTTTAAAGCAATTTTTAAGACTTTGATAAAAATAATTTTTATCACTTTTAGAAGCCATCATGAAGAAATAGAGTAAGATTTGATAGTTCTATAAGATTTATAGGAAAATCAAATATTTTTAAATACCATGGTGAAGTCAAAAATGCAAAAATGTTAGTTTTACTAGTAGAAAATATGACAATTAGAAGCTAATATAGTCCTTGTAGAAATGGAGGTGTACAAGTCTCACATGGATTAGAGCACCTCAATTGTAGGTAGGAAGATAAGGCTAAGGCCTTATAGCCTCTCTTTGACATCTATATACATTACTTGTGAACCTTGTTAAGGCTTAAACTCTTGATTTCTTAAGTAAATTATCTTTAGGATAAAACTTATTTACTTAATTTATTTATAGTAACTTAGATTTTATAAGTTTTATTTCATCAAAAGGATAAAATCACTTATATAAAAATATATATTTTATTTTTATTTTTATATTTTTTCTACATAAAAATCCAATAAACAAACTATGACTAATTTTATAGTATGCAATTACTTGATTGCACTTATTTGATTAATTTCGTATTATTCTTCTTTTGATCTCATTAATTTTTTTCTTCACTTTATACCACCAATTACAAGAAATTCTTAATTTAAGCCATCTTGTAATTTAAATCAAGAGATAAATTTTATCCTCATAGATGTCATCAAAAAAACTTTCAAAAAGAAGCTTCAATATTAAACTAGATACAAAAGAAGAAGATTTAGCTAAAAATATCATCAATATGCTATATTTTATTTTTTAATTATTTAGTATGAAAAGTTAAATTATATAGTTATTATATTACAAGTTCTATGTGTCAAATTAAAAAAAATTATAGAATCTAAAGATCTTGAACTTAAGTTTTTATTTAGAAAAAAAGTATATTAAATATAATAATATTTATCTTATAGGCATTTTTGAAACAAAGCTAAACTTTTTGAATGTTGGATTCATCCTTATAATCTAGGATAGAATTTATTACTAAAAAAAAAAAAAAGAAAAAAAAAGCATCATTGTACTTGACATCAATTGAAAGTTGTCAAAATTAATATGTTCTGTCGTATTACATGTTGTTTTGCTTAGGAATGCACTGCGCACTTAGCTGTGGAAGGTGAGATTATGTTTCACAAGTAGCCAAGAAACCCTAATAGGTTTCACCCATGTGAGAAGAATATAATCTAAATTTCAATTCAAAAGTGCTTAAAACACTCTTCTTAGTAGTCTTAACCATACATAAATCCCAATTACCTTGTTACTTTCATATTTAAGCAATTTAGATTTTTCTTGTAAATCCTAATCAGTGAGCTTTAACAAGCTGTAACATCCAATCCGACCGTCCACTTGATGTAGAATTTTGCATACAATTGTCAATGCAAGTCTTCTGAATGCACAAGAAGTTTTAGCCCAATCCAACTTATAGATTGTGAGAAAACCTCCAAAAATTGCACCAATGTCACTCGGCCGCCAACTTGAAAAGTGAAGTAGAAATCCTAGCAATGATATTTCCTTTTCCAACCGTTAACTTTGTCTCAAAATTGGTGTGTAGCTTTATCTTTAAGTTCTCCAAGACCATGCTAATTTTCACCTTCATCCGACCAATAGATCTTCAGATATCATAGAAATCCTACCCAACCTCAAACTGCCATTTTCTGAAACCCTCTTGTGTTAAAAACTAGATATCTCTAAATCGGGCCATTAGATTATCACAAAATTTTGTATACCCTTAGCACACCCAATAATCCAAACAATATTAAATTTTCAACCGTAGATGTTTTGCCAATTGTACGAACTAGCCAAAATTTCTAGCTCTAATTATATTATATAAAACCCAAATCATTGATACAAACCCTGACTTTGAACAACCATTGCTAACTCCTCCAAAACCCTCTCAAAATAATTCTTACCTCTCTGGAAAGAACTTCAAGCTAGCTCTCAAATCCTAACCTCCGATCTATGAATGAAATCCTACTTTGCCCTAGGTCATCGTTTTTGTGGCTAGAGGTTTGATTTCGACCTTGTCTCACAAACAGTTTATCCCCTGGGTATCAATCTATTCTAACCTAAGGATTTTTTTAGCCCAACCCTACTCTAAACTTAATCCTAGTACCAACTATACTAATTATTTACCTCTTCTAACCTGATTTCATCAATTTATGGTCTTTCTAAGGTAATAGAAGAGTCTCTACAACATAGAAGGAAAAATTACTAACTAACCTTCAACCTACTAATTATTAAGATAAGAAAATAACCTAAGAGGCTTTTATAAGAGCCATGTTTAGATACCTCAAATTATAATTAAACTAAGATAATTAGATATTAATTAGAAATTTAATTTTGATTATAATTTCACTATATAGTCGTATTACATCATGATAGTGCACTTTAATAATAATAAATTATAATAATCATAATAATAAAAAAAATTATAAAATTTAAATATTATTAATTGATATATAAAAAATATCATGTTTTTTATTTATTTTCTTTTAAAATTCATCTAAATTATTTAATTTAAAATCTTATGGTTTTATAAACTATAAAAATCAAAGAACAAAAAGCATACTTAATAAAGTTCTAATGAATCTAACTTGAAATGATTACATTGCATAACTAAGAGCATGGAGTTTAAAAAAAGAAATCACACTTGGTTGATAAAACCATAAAACATAGATTTAATACTATCAATCTTTTTTTAAAAGATGAACCATTAATTTTTTAGTTGATACAATTGTATTTGTATGAATTATTTTAAGTGCAATAATTATTATAATTTTTGATGGTACCTTCATATTTTCTTGAGTATTTATTTAATATAAAATAATTTGCAGTCTCAAAAGAACTGTAACATTTTAATAAAATTTAATTTTCATAGATAAAGAAATATCAAGTTTTGATATTGTATTTACTAATCTTATTAAAATTTTAATAGCATGAGTCTAGAAAAAAAAATAAAAAAATAATACAATTATACATTGTTGAAAAAAACAAAAGTAAATTAAGAAAAAATAGACATAAGATAAAAAATATATTAAAATAGCTCTTTCTAAATAAAAAAATATAAAAGTCTTAAATCAAGGTTAGAATGCAAGAAATTAAATTTTATTTATCCTATAATAGAAGATATTTTCTATATTTAATTATTTTAATAATTTTATATAAAGCATAATACTTCAAAGATTGTTAGGGACATATTCCTTAGAACTTTCTAGAGAGAAGTTTCTAGAACCTTCTAGAAAACAAGCCTCTGGAACCTTCTAGAAGAAAAGCCTCTGGAACCTTTTAGAGAGAAGTTTCTAGAAGCTTCTAGAAGAGAAGTCTCTGGAACCTTCTAGAAAGGAATCCCCTGGAACTTTCTAGAAGCTTCCTAGCTAATAGAAGTAACTCGAGAAGTTTCTAGAACCTTCTAGAAAGGAAGCCTCTGGAACCTTCTAGAAGCTTCCTAGTTAATAGAAGTAGCTCGAGAAGCTTCCTAAGTAGGAGTATATATAGGGATCGAGGCTGAAGAGTTCTTCAGTCTCGACAACACATCTCTTGGAGTTCTAGCTCACCTTTCTAGTGTTGTTCTTGTTCTCATCTGTTTAATCTAGTTCTGCCACTTCTTCTTGAACTTCTTGTTAGATTTCAAGTCTGTATTTTGTGTCCGTGACAGTTTGTCGAGACTACACTAACTTGAGATATCAGAGCTAGTTCTTTCTTAGTAGAGTGTGGATTACCCCTTTACTTGAAGGTATACTAGCATTTTTTAGAGGTTGCGGATTACCCTCCTCTAAACTGATACTTCTTCTGTTACAATATTGGAGTCTTATTCTTCTTGGAGAGAGTGGATTACCCCTCTTCTTGAAATTCTTAAGGCGTTTTATAGGTTGTGGATTACCCTCCTATAAACCAATATTGCCTCTTATAGGGTCATTTTTTTCCTTCTTTTAGAATGGCCGGAGGTCAAGACATTAGTATGACAGAAAGTTCGGAGTCTAAGTTAGATGCTATTATGAATGCCCTCGCTACGTTATCACAAAGAACTGCAGAGATTGAAGGAGTGGTGGCAAGGCTTCATAATGATGGAGTATCTGGGATAACACAATCTAAACTACACCAGCCTCAAATTTCGGCACTTGGAGAAATAACTTTACCTCAGGTTCGACAAGAACCATTAGTTCTACAACATAAGGAGCCTCGAGTTAGCCTTCCAGATAAGTTTGATGGAACACGTTCCAAGTTTTGAGGATTCGTCAATCAAATCAGGTTGATAACAGTTTTACAACCCGAACGATATCCAACGGAGGAGTCACGTGTTGGGCTTGTTGGAACCTTACTTATGGGACAAGCTCTATCATGGTTTGCTCCTTTGTTTGAGAAACGATCATCCATATTAAACAACTTCGAAACCTTTTTGGAAGCATTTGCAGAAGCATTTGGTGAACACGATAAGGTTTGATGGGCTACAACAAAGATCCGGTCGCTACGACAAGGGATGCGTTCTACATCAATCTATGCTTCGGATTTCAGGCAATTAGTATGCGACATCAATTGGGATGAAGAAGCGTTGATGAGTCAATTCTATTGGGGTTTAAGAGATGATGTGAAGGATTTGCTGTTAACTCTTCCTGATCCACGAATGCTCAATGAAGCCATTAGCCAAGCTGTGAAGTGCGATAATCGCCTATTCCAACGTCGCCAAGACCAACGCTCAAGACAACATACAATTTGCCATGCTCCAACTATGTCGGCAAGCGGTGTGAATTCACATTCAGAGGTGGAAGACATGCAAATTGATGCGATACGTATCAAATCTCTTACTATAGAAGAAAAAAAGCGACGTATGGAGGAAAATTTATGCTTGTATTGCGGTGGAGAAGGCCACAAAGTTAGAAACTGCCCCAAAAAGTAAAATCGAGGCATAGTCAAGACTAGGGGAGTATTTGTTCAGGAAAACGAGGATGCCCAGCCACAGTAGGAACCGTGCGGCTGGACAATGAAATATCCCAACAACAATCAGGTTCCTTTCTTTCTGTCCAACCTGCACTTTGTTTTACAATCCCTCTGTTTATCGGCCCTCAAAAATTGAGAACCTTAGCACTACTAGACTCAGGAGCATCTGCTTGTTTTTTAGACGAAGAATTTGCAAAGCGTCATAAGATCCCTTTAGTACAAAAATCAAAACCTGTTCATATTGAGGTCATAGATGGGCGACCTTTATTATCTGGTAGCATCACCCATGAATCAAAACCTATAGAAGTAACGTTTAAAGATCATAGTAGTCATATCATTTTTAATAATATTAGAACCCCATCAAATCCTATTATTCTTGGTCTTTCTTGGTTGGAAAAACATAATCCATTGATAGATTGGAGGTTGCGGAAGATGACTTTTCCCACAAAACCACCCAAGAAAAAACCTAGTAAAAAACCTCGAAAAAAGAAATCCTTATTCATTGGAGCAAGAGCGTTTATAAGATCATCTAAGGAAGGCACTCCATTTGTCATTTATGCGGCTCCAACTACCGAGGAGAAGATCTCAACAGCAAGTATACCGGAGCAATATAAAGATTTTGAAGACGTATTTCAAAAGAAGAACGCTGACATACTACCGGAACACCGACCATATGATTGTGCCATAGATTTGCAAGAAGGAGCACAACCACCTTTTGGCCCAATCTACAATCTATCGCAAACGGAGTTGGCAGAGTTACGAAAGTACATCGACGAGAATCTAGCCAAGAACTTCATTCGTCATTCAAAATCATCAACTGGAGCACCCATCTTATTTGTGAAGAAAAAAGATGGATCATTACGGATGTGTGTGGACTATCGAGGCCTCAACAAGGTAACAAAGAAAAATCGTTACCCATTACCTTTGATTTCTAGTCTCTTAGAACAACTTGGACGTGCGAAGATCTTTACAAAAATTGATCTAAGGGGAGCTTATAATCTCGTACGAATCAAGGAAGGAGATGAGTGGAAGACAACATTCCGTACAAGGTATGGTCATTTTGAATATAATGTCATGCCTTTTGGTCTTACCAGTGTTCCAGTGGTTTTCCAACATATGATGAATGACATCTTTCAAGAACACCTCGACGATTTTGTTGTCATCTATTTGGACGATATTCTAATATTCTCTAAAAACGAGGAAGAGCATGAGGAGCATGTTTGTTTGGTCTTGGAGAAACTATGCAAGCGAGGACTATATGCCAAATTAGAAAAGTGTTTATTTCACCAGACGGAGATGGAATTTTTGGGGTTCATTGCGACTACAGAAGGTTTGAAGATGGATCCCAAGAAAGTAGAAGCAATCATGTCTTGAGAGGTTCCGAAGACGGTTAGAGACGTACAATGCTTTCTTGGTTTTGCTAACTTCTATCGGATCTTCATCAAGAATTATTCTCAAGTTGCTGCTCCTCTCATTCGATTAACATGCAAGGATAAGTTTGAATGGGGACCTTTGGCGGAGAAGGCGTTTCAAGATTTGAAGACAGCATTTACTATAGCTCAAATTTTGGTACATCCAGACTTTACAAAGGCCTTCTATTTAGAAACTGATGCTTCAGATTTTGCTTTGGGAGCTGTGCTTTCACAAATGAGTGAAGATAAGAAGCTCCATCCAGTTGCATTCTATTCTCGAAAGTTCTCTGCTGCTGAAATCAATTATGAGATCCACAATAAGGAACTTTTTGCTATAGTGGATTCTTTCTAAGAATGGCATCACTTTCTTGAAGGAGCTGCACATCCAGTAACCGTATATACGGATCACAAGAATTTGAAGTATTTCATGATGGCTCGAGTTTTAAATTGGCGTCAAGCTCGGTGGAATATGTCGCTATCTAGATTCGATTTTGTTATCACTTATCGACGTGGAAGGCAACAAGGACTATCCGATGCTTTATCAAGGAGATCGTATCTTGCACCAAAAGCTGGAGAAGCAGCGTTTGATCAACAATGTACAACATTATTGAAGCCAGAGAGATTTCAACTTTGTGCTACTATTGTATCATTTGATGCTGACTTCCTAATCCAGGTACGTGCTATGACCATTAAAGATTCAGTAGCCATTGATATCAAGCAACGTACCAATGACGACAAGTTCGAGGTGGAGGGAGATCTTTTATACTTTGAAGAGCGATTGTACATTCTAAAAGGACTAGCACGACTCCGAGTTCTTCAATCTCGCCATGATTTTCCAGCTGCGGGACATTTTGGATTCAACAAGACCTTGGAGCTTATTTCCCGAGATTTTTGGTGGCCCCAAATGTGGAAGGATGTGAAAGATTTTGTCCTCTCTTGTGACATCTGTTCAAGATCTAAGAATCCTCGGCATCGCCCTTATGGACTTCTACAGCCATTGCCAATTCCACGTCGACTATGGTCTTCAATTTCTATGGACTTCATCACGGACTTGCCATCATCAAACTCATTTGATAGCATCTTTGTTGTGGTAGATCGGCTTACGAAGATGGCATACTTTGTTCCTTGTAAGAAGACATCGTCCAGTGAAGTCACAGCAAGACTCTTTCTCGATAATGTGTATCGATATCATGGACTACTAGATGATATCATATCAGATCGAGGTAACCAGTTCGTGTCAAAGTTTTGGAGATCTTTCTTTGGGATATTGAAGGTGGATATCAAGCTTTCTTCAGCTTTTCATCCTCAAACTGATGGCCAAACGGAACGGGTGAATCAAGTCTTGAAGCAGTACTTACGATGCAGCATCAACTATCAGCAAGACGATTGGACTGCATATCTACCGCTAGCCGAGTTTGCATATAACAACACCCTCCATGCATCGACTCAACAAACACCATTCTTTTCCAACTATGGATATCATCCGAAGCTTGATTTATTGAGTCCGTCAACAAATAACAATCCAGCAGCTGAAGGATTTGCGAAGCAACTATCAGAGCTTCAAACTATGTTGAAGCTTCAATTACAATCCGCTCAAGAATCCTATAAGACGTCTGCAGATAGATTTCGGAATCAAGCACCTACTTTCAAAGTTGGAGACAAAGCCTGGCTTCTTCGACAAAATATCAAGACCAAGCGACTATGTGATAAGTTGGACTATCGAAGATTGGGACCATTTATCATCCAGAAGAAAATTAATCCAGTGGCATACCGGTTGGAGTTACCGGCTTCTATGAAGGTACATCCAGTCTTTCATGTTTCTCTGTTGGAACCTTATCGAGAGTCATCTTTTTCTGGAAGAGTGCAATGTCTGCCACCTAGTATTGAAATCGAGAACCACGAAGAATACGAGGTTGAAAAGGTATTGGATTCATGGCGAATGTGGGGAAAGTTAGAATATCTTGTTCATTGGTGCAGCTATGACATTAATGAGCGAACGTGGGAGCCAACTGAAAATCTTGCGAATGCGCCACAAAAGGTACAGGAGTTTCATCAACGACATTCCGATAAACCTAAATCAATTCGATGATAGCTTCTTTCTGAAGCTTGTTCTCCCAACAATATAAGAAAAGGGGAGAGCACCAGCAAAATTCATAGTTGATGTAGTTATTTTCTCCAAGATAGATCGTAGTTTGGTCTTTTGATATGGATAGCCAAGAGATAGATACTATGCCAGTCAGAGTATCGCAATCGAGTAGCTCACGAAGGCGACCTCGAGATGAAGCACTACATGTACCACGACGACGACGGAGGATACCGAGTAACCGATCACTGGTGATCGTATTTGAGATCGAGCCTGCTTACGATGGTCAACCAAAAGGCGTGTTTGCAGGACAATTTCACAATGAGGACACGGAAGTTCATGCTTGGTCAGAAGTCGAAGGCGTGGACCACTACCGTTGGCTTCAAGGGTCGATGAACCACTTATCTCGTGAACAACAGTTGGAATTCATAGCAGAAGTTATGCGACAGATCTTCATTTTCTTGCGTTGGTACTAATCAACAACATTGCTTCTCAGAGACCTCGAAGCTAAAGGAGGGGGTGATGTTAGGGACATATTCTTTAGAACTTTCTAGAGAGAAGTTTCTAGAACCTTCTAGAAAATAAGCCTCTGGAACCTTCTAGAAGAGAAGCCTCTGGAACCTTTTAAAGAGAAGTTTCTAGAAGCTTCTAGAAGAGAAGTCTCTGGAACCTTCTAGAAGAGAAGTTTCTAGAAGCTTCTAAAAAAGAATCTTCTGGAACTTTCTAGAAGCTTCCTAGTTAGTAGAAGTAACTCGTGAAGTTTCTAGAACCTTCTAGAAAGAAAGCCTCTGGAACCTTCTAGAAGCTTCCTAGTTAATAGAAGTAGCTCGAGAAGCTTCCTAAGTAGGAGTATATATAGGGATCGAGGCTGAAGAGTTCTTCAGTCTCGACAACACATCTCTTGGAGTTCTAGCTCACCTTTCTAGTATTGTTCTTGTACTCATCTATTTAATCTAGTTCTACCACTTCTTCTTGAACTTCTTGTTAGATTTCAAGTCTGTATTTTGTGTCTGTGACAAAGATTTGTAAATAATAAATAGAATGTAAGATCTCGCTTTTAGGATTATATGCTTAGAAATAGAATTATTGGAAGATAAAAACAAAAGTTTAAAAGATTCTTTTATTCAAGGAAAAATTTAAAAATTAATGATTAAAAATAATTGAATAAATAATTTTTATTATAATTTATTCTTCTCTAATACATGTAATAGTTTGAATATTTTTTAATTTTTTAAATTATCAATTAATATAAGATTAAATACAGAATAATCTTATAAAAAGAGAGATATTAGATTATTGATTTTTTTTCTTCTAAATAGATCTTATTTGTTAAAAAATAAGATATTTGCTAATTTTTTTTATATAAATTGTGATAGAAAATATTTGAACTAATTTTTTTATAAATAGAATGCTTATAGAATATGTGGCATAGAATTGTAATAAATTAAAATAAATATTACTGTTATATTTTTTAAATTTAAATAATAAGTAGTATATCTTATATTATAATATTTTTAATTTGATAGAAATAATATTTTTATGAAAACTTATAGATAGTAATAAAAAATATAATGTAAAAAATTATTCAAAGTAATTAAATCATTAATTTATTTATTACTTCTTATAAAATTATATTACTATAAATAAATCATAAAAATATTCCACACTTTTATTTGATATCTATAAATATTTTTTTAGTAATATTCTAAATAATATAATATATTTAATTTTTTAAAAATAAGGCTTATTATTTGCAATGACATACCAATGTAAAATTAAAATAAAATTAATAAAACCTTCCTTTCATATATAAAAAAAAAACAAATTGACAAAACTACTGTAGTTTCTTATAGATATTTTTGTAATTTTTTTTATTTATTTAAAAGATCTTATAAAAGAGATTGTTGATGCTTCTTTAAAAAAATTAATAATTTAAATTAATTTTTGAGTATACGAATTCACAAAAAAAAAGAAGCATGCATCTAAAACCTAAATTTTTACAAAATCAAGTGTTTACTCTACAAATTTTAAAGATACATGTAATGTATTATTATTATAAAAATTTGAATAATTTTTTAAATTAATAATATCTAAATAAATTTTATATTTTTAGGTTTAAAATAAATCAATAATTTTTTATCCATCATAGAAAAAATGATCATTTTGGAATATATGAAAGTAGATTGATATCAAACACTTTTATTTAAGATGTCTATATAAGATTAAATTAAAAAATTTGTAGTGATAGAAGATAGAAAAAACAAAACAAAGTAGTTTTTCAATTCAGTACCTTAATATTCAAGCATGCTTAGATTGATACTATTTAAGTTAGAGTTTTAAATTAGATGTTCTATTCAAGTTTTGCAAAACTTTATTCTACATTTATGTATTATGTGAATTATAGCTTAAGAATGCAGTAAATATTTGATTAAAGAATAAATATTTTTATGGCCTAAAATTCTTCTTTCAATCCAAAAAATAAAATAAAAAATAAAGTTTTTAGAAAGCGTACTTTTTTTTTATTTTTTTATTATTTTAGAAATTATAATTCTATAAAATTATAAATTATATCAATTTTAAATCTCAAATTCTACAAATTCTAAATAAATCTTATAAAAATCTCAAAAAATCCTATAAAATTCTAAATAAAATCCAAGAAATCTTTAAAATAATTTAAATTTCAACTAATAAAACTTTTATAATTTATATTTTAAATATTTTATTAACTTTAAAATATTTAACTATATAATTTAACTTTCTAAACTAAATAATTAAAAATAAAATATAGCATATTGATGATGTTTTTAGCTAAATCTTCTTCTTTTGTATCTAGTTTAATATTGAAGCTTCTTTTTGAAAGCTTTTTTGATGACATCTATGAAGATAAAATTTATCTCTTGATTTAAATTACAAGATGGCCTAAATTAAGGATTTCTTGTAATTGGTAGTATAAAGTGAAGAAAAAAATTAATGAGATCAAAAGAAGAATAATACGAAATTAATCAAATAAGTGCAATCAAGTAATTGCATACTATAAAATTAGTCATAGTTTGTTTATTGGATTTTTATGTAGAAAAAATATAAAAATAAAAACAAAATATATATTTTTATATAAGTGCTTTTGTTATTTTGATGAAATAAAAATTATAAAATCTAAGTTACTATAAATAAATTTAATAAATAAGTTTTATCCTAAAGATAATTTACTTAAGAAATCAAGAGTTTAAGCCTTAACAAGGTTCACAAGTAATGTATATAGATGTCAAAGAGAGGCTATAAGGCCTTAGCCTTATCTTCCTACCTACAATTGAGGTGCTCTAATCCATGTGAGACTAATACACCTCCATTTCTACAAGGACTATATTAGCTTCTAATTGTCATGTTTTCTACTAGTAAAACTAACGTTTTTGCATTTTTGACTTCACAATGGTATTTAAAAACATTTGATTTGCCTATAAATCTTGTAGAACCGTCAAATCTTACTCTATTTCTTCATGATGGCTTCTAAAAGTGATAATAATTATTTTTATCAAAGTCTTAAAGATTGCTTTAAAAATTCTAAAATAAATCTAAAATAATTTTAACTTTTTAAAGCAATTTCATAATATATTTATATAGCTAATATCAAATCAAAGCTACATTTTTTTACCTTAATAATTTTATATAGTGATAAAATTAATTTAAATCAACTAAAAATCATATTTTTTTTTTTTATAAATAACTAAAAAGACATGAAATTATTTTTTATGGTTTTTCCAACAATCAAAATAAAAGTAATTTTTTTTATAAATATTAAATTTAAATAAAAATTTTAAAGTAATCAAAGTTTAAATTTTTCACAACCAGTGAACTAATTAAGATTTAAATAAGAGTGAATTAATTAAGACTTAAATAAAATGTCAAATTTCTTAGAATTAAACAATTAATTTATTTATTATGAATTATATAATCTTCTACTTAAAGGAGATTTATTTTAGCTTTAAAAGTATTAGAAAGCTTCTTGAGAAGTTTTCATATTGTTTGAAAACAAAACAAGTTTAGAAAGCTTCTTAAGAAGTTTTCATGTTGCTTAAAGATGAAAAAACCTTAGGAAGGTTCTAAGATAACTTCTTTAATTATCTTAGAATTTTTTAAAATCTGGCAAAATATTTTAAGAACCATTTAGAATATTTTTAAATATTCTAAGAATCTTTTAAAATTCTTTTGAAACCTTATAGAATCTAATAGAATATTTTAAAAATATTCTTAAAATCTTCTCTTATTAGATGTCTATAATATGACTTTCTTTTCTAACTCCAAGTTCTATAAGAAGCATTTATTTCATATTTAAAATAGAATCACCAAAGCTTAAGCATCATTTTTAAAGTTTTTTTTTGTTTGAATTAACTATAGCATGGATATTTTCATAATAGAAAGAGTTTGCTTTAAGAAAGTGCTAAGTCTTTTGCTACTACTAATTGCTCAAATAAGTTGCAAGTTTATAAAATATAAATATTATTTATAACTTGTCTTCAAAAAGATACATACATCAAATTCATAAGTCTAGAATGCACAAGAGTTCCTAAGATGTGACTAGATATTCTAAAATCACTTCTATTCTTTTAAGAATTCTTTTCAAATATATATAATTCAATAACTTTTAATCTAATTATTTGATTGGATTCAATTTTTTTTATAAATTAACTTATATTCTTGAATATTTATATAAAAATAAATTAATCATAAATTTATTAAAAATCTTCAAATATTATCACATTTCTAGCAAATGCTAAACATATTAGTTTGTAAGCATTTGCATAAAAAATCCAACATATTTTAAAAGTCCAAGACTTAAATATCATGAATTTTTTATGTAAAGTTTTTTAAAATAGTCATCTATACTTATAGAAATTTTGAGCCAAAAATTCATTCCAAAACTCAAGATATGACTCAAATCAAAATCTTTATAAAAAGTATTTATTTAAAAATCTTGATTTTTAAGTATCAGCTTTCAATAGCTCTTTCTTCTTTGTTCTAGATTAGAATGTATTATTTTGCATAAATTGAAATCTTTAAATTAACTTTTGAAACTCTTTTTTTTTTTTTTTTTTTTTTTTTTTTTTTTATTGAATATTTTCGTATAATTATTTATAGGCTTAAAAGAATAATAATAGATACAAAATTCACATCCTAACTTCAAATAATCGTATATCTTTCATCAAAATCTCAAATCATATATTTTTTATATCCAAATTCTAGTCCAAAATATAAGCTTTTTGAATCCAACTTCCAAACATTGAATTACTTGTTTTACTTCAAATGATTTGCCTTGCCTCAAATGGACCATCCTAAAGTGATTCCAAACTCTAATGTGGTTCTACATAACATCTCCAAGGCCATTGGATATGACTTTCAACGAATGGAAATGAAGTCTTCTATTATTTATATTATCCATCTGCATGTTGTGGTCTAAGAATTAAAATATTATATTTTTGACACCAAAGCCTTTCTAAATTCCTTATTAATAAATCCTAAAACTTTTATCTTTAATTACAAAACTTATACTATAAACTTAAATAAATTAGATAAATATTTTATTTTATTTTTAATTATAATCTAATTTTTATAATATTTTATATTATTTTTATATATTATACTACTTTCTAGTATGACATCATATCAAGGATATGAATCTTAAAGAAAGAGAATCCTCAATACACTCTTCTATCACTGAAGAGAACTAAAAATCACTCAAAAGGTGATGTAATATTAACTAGAATGGCTATTGCCAAAAACAAGAAGAGTAGAAAGTCTTGAAACAAGACCAAGACTAGAAAGGCATTGACAAGAGTGAAGAAGGCTTCACTCTTGCCTCCATATATACTATCTAATTAAGAGCCACATAGCGATGTCTTATAGGACCTCCAACATGTGTTGACTTTGCTAGCCGCATGTCTTATCTTGCAAGGTAATTTATCTATGTATGTGCCACATAATTAGCTTGTTTCACAAGCTATTACATGAAGATAATTTGTTCCACAAGCTACCAATACATGGTTAGCTTTTTGGCCAAGTTTCTAACCTATGAATAGATCTAAAGTCAAAACCGCATCTATGAAGCTTTTGGGAAGCTTCTCTAGAAGACTTTATGAAATTATTCTATTTTACCTACTTCTACTTAATCATATAAGTAACTATTGAGATAAATATATATGCCCGTGACATTATCCCTCCTAGAGACGAGTTCCATGAAGAGCGGTCTTCATATGTTGAGGAAGTCCAAGATGTGGCAAATTATATTTGCTACATACTCCGATCTTTGCTCTCTTCGGAGATGGTTGATAGATCCTCTCAGCCATTTATAGTGTCCCATACTAGGGCGAGAAGACCACCTTGTTATTTGGTCATTGTTAAGGCCTTTATAACTTCCTTCAAATAAAACATTTGGAACACTGTTAGGAATAGTTCCTACTTCTAATAAAATCACTAAACATCGGGATTCTCTTCAAAGGTCACGATTCCAAACACGTTGTATCTTGCCATCTATTCGAGGAAGGACATGTCGTTCTTAAGGATCTTCATCTCAATTCCATCATCTTGAAGGTTGTGACAATCGCAATGTCTCGTCTGGTAAGTCCGCAAATGAAAGCTCTTGAGTTGAATTTGCTGGTTGTTGGTGCTCCATCTCATCACAAATACATAGAAGCTATAATAAAAGATAGAAGGTAGAATGTTATTTTCCTTTGATCTTGTTTCTTTTATAGCAAAGGTTTGCTATTCTTCATCTTGGTTTTGATGGACATCATTGATGAAAGACTTCAACTTTCTTTGCTGTATTTGCAAGATTCTTTGATGGCTCCCATATACGTTCACTAATATTATATCCGCACCAATGAACAACATATTCCAACCTTTTTCAGTGCCACCTTGAGTCTAAGACTTCTTCTACCTCAAACTCTTGGTTATTATCCACTTCTATAGGAGGAGGTGGCATTTGTCTTCTTCTCAAGATATTCATTGTCTTATACGGCTCTAGAAGAGATACGTGAAATACATGGTGGATCTTCATAGACTCCAATAGATGTAATCGATAGGCAACAGAATTGATTTGTTCACATATAGGAAAAGGTCCGAGCCTACGATAATCTAATTTATCACAAGAACGAGTAATCTTGATATTACGATGAAATAACTATACCTTGTCGCCTATAATATATTGTGGTTGCTCCTTGCAATAGGCTTCTATATTGGTCTTTTGTTATTCTTGAGCTTCCTTTAATTGTATCTTCATTGTTGTATATAGCTGTGACAAACAATTTGCTAAATCTTCTGCTATAGGATTATTAACTTTTGAAAAGTGAAAAGTATCAAGACGAGGATGATGACCATAATTGACAAAGAAAGGTGTTTGTTCAGTAGAAGAATGTATCGAATTATTATATACAAACTTTGCCAATGATAAAAGAGTTGTCCAATCATCTTGATGATAGTTGATGGTACATCTCAAATACTGCTCCAAAACTTGATTTATCCGTTCTGTTTGTCCATCAGTTTGACGATGAAAAGTTGAAGAAAGATTTATATCCACCTTTAGAATCTTGAATAGGATTCTCTAAAATCTTGATACAAATTAAGTTCCCTATCCAATATAATATCTTTTGACAATCCATGATAGTGATAGATATTGTTAATGAAAAGCTTAGCTATTTCTTCACCTTTGATAGATTATGTACATGGTACAAAATATGCCATCTTTGTAAAATGATCTACTATCACAAATATAGAGTCATAAGAACATGAGATTCAAAGATCCGTGATGAAATCCATAGAAACAAAAGACCATGGTTATTCTGAAATAGGTAATAGCTAAAGAAGTTTGTAAAGTTGATGACAAGGAGTTTTTGATCTTGAGCAAACATCACAAGATTGTATAAAATCTTTGACTGCCTTCCACATTTGCAACCATCAAAAATCCTTGGATATTAGTTCCAAAGTTTTATTGTACCCAAAGTGTCATACTACTCAAAAGTCATGACAAGCTTGAAGAACATGTAATTGAGTTTCACCTTCTAGAACATATAGCATCCTTCAAAATATAATAGATTATTCTTGAATTCAAACTTGGAAGTATCATGAGACTTAGAAGAAGTATCCTTGATATCCTGAACAAGAAAATCAGAGGACATGCTTGATTGAATTTGCTTCATAAATATTGAATCAACAATCAATATTGATTTTATAGCTCGAAGATGAAAATGCTCAGGTTTCATGAGAATTGATCTTTATTGATCAAAAGATGCATCTCCTTCTTTTGGTGCAAGATAAGAATGTCTAGAAAGAGCATTCGATAGATCTTGTTGTTTTCTGGATCAATAAGTGATCTTGAAATTGAATCTAGATAAAGTTATGTTCCAACAAGCTTGACAACGATTCAAGATACATACTCACATGAAGTACTCGAGGTTCTTATGGTCTGTATACACGGTAATTGGACTTGAAGTGCCTTTTAGATAATGACACCATTCTTGAAATGAATCCATGATTGCAAGGAACTCTTTGTCATGGATCTCATAATTAATCTCGACTGCTGAAAATTTTCTTGAAAAGAAAGCTACTGGATGGAGTTTTTCATCCATTCCTATTTGTGACAACACGACACATATAGCAAAATCTGACACGTCTGTTTTCATAAAAAATGCCTTGAAGAAGTCAACGCAATATAAGATTGGTGTAAAAATAAATTTCTTCTTTAAAGCATCAAATGATGCTTTTGTTTCTTTATTCCACTCAAGTTTGTCTTTACAAGTCAAACGTATAAGTAGAGCTATAACTTGAAAAAAATTCTTGATGAAGATTTGATAGTAATTAGCAAAGCCCAAAAAGCATTGTACATCTTGTACTATTCTTGAAATCTTTTAATCTATGATAGTTTGAACCTTCTTGGGATCCATCATAAGACCTTTGTTGGAAATGATGTATCTTAAGAAGTCAACTTGAGTGCTGTTGAATACACAATTTTTAAATTTGGCATATAATCTTACATCTCTAAGATTCTATAATACGCGACGAACATGAAGTTCATGTTTTTATGTGTTCTTAAAGTAGATTAGAATGTGGTCTAAATAGCAAACATCAAAAATATCTAAAAATTCATAAAAATCATCATTCATAAGATGTTGAAAAGTGACCGATGCATTGGTGAGTCCAAAAGACATGACATTAAATTCAAAATGTCCATACCTAGTTCGAAAAGCAGTCTTCCACTCATCTCTTTCTTTGATACGAACTAAGTTGTATGCTCCTCGTAGATCTATTTTCGTATAGATCTTTGCTTGATTGAGTTGGTTAAGAAGTCTTGAAATCAAAGGCAAAGGATACCTATTTTTGATGGTGATCTTGTTGAGTCCTCGATAATCCACATACATTCGTAGAGATCCATCTTTCTTCTTCACAAATAAGATAGGAGCCCCGGCTGGAGATTTAGAATGGTGTATGGAGTTCTTTGCCAAATTTTCATCAATATACTCCTTTAATGCAACCAATTCATTCTGCGATAAACTATAGATTGGTCCAAATGGTGGTTGAGTTCCTTCTTGAAGATCAATTGAATAATCATAAGGTCTATGCTTAGGAAGAATATTTACATTCTTCTTTTCAAAAATATCTTGGAATTCTTGATATTGCTTAGGAATACCACTTGACGTTGTTTCACCATTAGAAATGGGTGTAGCATATATAGTAAAAGATGATCCTTCTTTTGCAGCATATATGAAAGCTTTTACACCTATTAGTAATGGTTTGGATGTACTGGACTTATATACTTCTACTTTGCTAATGCGATCTTGGATTATACTATCAAAAAATTTAAGATTATGAAAAATCTAATCTATTTGAGGGTTATATTTTTCTAGCCATGATAATCCTAAAATAACCAGATTAGAGGGAGATTTTATTACATTAAATATTACTACGCTGTTAAAATCTTTAATTTTTATATCTAAAGGAATAGTTTTATGGATAATATTTTTAGAAGACAACAAACGACTGTCTATGACTTCTACATGTATGGATTTAACTTTCTTCACTAAAGGTATTTTTTGATTTTTAGCAAAATCTTTGTCTATAAAACATGCTCAGGCTGCTGAATCTAACAATGCAAAGACTTTGTGATTATTAGGTCCTAAATATACTTCTATTATAAAACAAGGTGAAGGGTTTGACGAGGATAGGACCTTTACTAGGTGTTGCATATGATTCCAGCCGCACGGTTCCTATTGTAGCTTGAGAAACTTGTTTTATGACACACTATCTTCTTTGGTAATTGTGCTCCTTATTTTGTAATTGTGTTGCTTCTTTGGACAATATTGAGCAGTGTGCTTAGCTTTTCTATAATATAAACACAATCCCTCTTGGCAATGACGAGCCTTTTCTTGCTTCGTTTAAAATGTATCATATCAATTTGCATTGGTTCTGGCTTTGACAAATATGTTTCAAAAAACTTGGGAGCTGCCGCCATTACTTGACTTATTCATCTCCAACTAAATCTTTGTTCGTGATGTCTTTCAAATAAATGATTGTCGCATGCAATGGCTTGAGTAATAAATTATTCCATAGATTCTACTTTTGGCATTGTTAATGACAAATCTTTGACGCTATCCTTCAATCCATATCAAAATTGGTTGATAAGTGCTTTGTCGTTCTAGTCCACGTTGCAAGGAAGATTTTGGAATTTGGCACCATATGTAGTGGTTGATCGTGATCCTTGCCATAAAGATAGAAGCTTGGTCTCTGCTATTCATTCTCGATCACTTTCTCTGAATGTGGCCGTAAACACTTCTAGAAATGAATTCAAATTATAAAGGAGTTGTGAATCTTTTTCCATTCAAGGTGCAAACTTAGAGAGAACATTTTTTGATAGTAGTGCGTATATAAATCCGACTTAGATAAATCCATCAGGATATTGGAAAGGGTGCAACTTTAGATAGAGCTTGACTTGTTGCAAAAATCCTTAAAATTTTGATCTTGTTCCATCAAACTTCTCAAGTATACTAATCCTTGTCACTGTCATACTTATAGAAGCAAAACTTCCTGGATTTGGTTGTGACGTTGATCTACTTGCTTCTTTTGACTGCTTAACTTCTTGTCGCAGACTCTGAACTTTTTCCATAGGCATAGGCATAGTACTTCCATAATTTATGTTCGAAATACATGAGATTTCTACTCTTAGAATTTTGACAAGCTCATCAAGATCTGCTATAGTTGCAAATCTATTCTCACTTCTATTGAGAGTAGCATCCATAATCTTTCTTTTTATAGATAACTCAAATGAATTCATAAGTTAAATTAGAAGAGGGTAATCCAAAACCTCTAAAAATAAATCCTACAAAGAAGGGTAATCCACTCTCTTTAAAGAAAAGATTAGTGTTAGAAAATAAGATTTTTTGTTTCAAGGTGGATAGTTCACAATCTTTGAAATACAATAATAGAAATGGAGTAATTTACTCACTTCTAGAATAAGACACAAAAAATATATTAGCACTCTTGTCAAACTATCAAGCATATGAATCTTGAAGAAAGAAAATCCTCAATACACTCTTCTATCACTGAAGAGAATTAGAAAGTCACTCAAAAGGTGATGTAATATTAACTAGAATGGCTATTGCCAAAAACAAGAAGACTAGAAAGTCTTGAAACAAGACCAAGACTAGAAAGGCGTTGACAAGAGTGAAGAAGGCTTCACTCTTGCCTCCATATATAATATCTAATTAAGAGCCATGTGGCGATGTCCTATAAAACCTCCAACATGTATTGACTTTGCTAACCACATGTCTTATCTTGGAAGGCAAGTTATCTATGTATGTGCCACATAATTGACTTGTTCCACAAGCTATTATGTGGAGGTAATTTTTTCTACAAGCTACCAATACATGGTTAGCTTTTTGGCCAAGTTTCTAACGTACAAACACATCTAAAGTCAAAATCGTATCTATGAAGCCTCTACGAAGCTTCTTTAGAAGACTTTATGAAATTATTCTATTTTATCTACTTCTACTTAATCATATAAATAACTATAGAGATAAATGTATATGTCCGTGATACATCTACTGCTTCCAAACTTTTTCATCCTCTAGCATATGTGTAATTTTTGTTTTACTCATTCTACAATTCCTTCCAAAATAAACATGTGTAGGAAAATTTGAACACAAAGAAAGACTAAGCGCATGAGCTTTACTAGTTAGGATCACACAATTAACTGTATTTCGAACCACTAAAATACTAAGAAACACTACAATGCTTCCTCCCAGTAACAATATTCCTTCATCAATTGATAACCATAGTGTGCAACCCTGCACTGTTAAAAGACTGCTCAAAACTCAATAAATTCCATCCAACACCAGGAGTAATAGACTTCACTCCAACCAATCTAAATTCATAGAATTCTTGTAATCACAGACTTCCTCTGTCGAAATACATACACACAACTCTTAATAAATAAAAATCATAATCTTCCATCTATAATCAATCTTTTAATAACTTCTCATATAATTTAATCACATAATACTCCAATTACATAATCAATAACTCATAAATTAATCTCTGATTTATTCCATAGACTCACTTCTCAGTATTCAAAAACTATCCATTACTCTTCAACAACAAAGAAAACAAAAAAAACACAGAGGAAGCACCAAGCTTAACTCCGGCTCATGACTATCACAGTTTGGCCCCCCAACAAACTTCTACAACTCCTATATAATTACTACTGATTTCTAGTTCCTAATCATAATTTTATAATTAAGTGCTTTTAATAACTAAATCAACCATCCGTCCTCTTGAACTGACTATTCTATGGACTATTAATCTATTTTATTAATATCTTATAAAAACGAACTAATATCTATTCTACAATATGTCAATCTAACCATTAATATCTTCTTCATCATTCTCATTTTTTTATACATCTACTATTAGGTCTAGATCTAATGTTTCAAAATCTGAAAGATTACTTAGAATAAATCTTCCATCTCTTCTCTTCAATGCCTTAATCTACTTTCGAGCCATAAATATCTTCAATATCATACTATCTAATTTATAAAAAAATAGGTAGTATTAGTATACACTACTACTACCATATCTGGTCTAAACCATCTTTGAGAAAACTTTCTGAAAGTGCTATATTGATGCTCCAAATTACTATCAAATTGTAATATCCAATCTCCAAATTCAATTGGTTTGGATCTCAAATGGTGGATTTTGTCAAACTTCTCTTTGTTGCTCAATTTGATAGTCTTTAGTTTTTCCAATGCAATCTCTTGATCTTCAGGTAATCTTCCAAGCTACTAAATCAAAAACTCTGATAATCTTTATTTCGTAATGTCATCCTTTCAATTCAATAGTACTTAAGTAAGCACAAAATCTTCTACATGTATAATTGGCTTTTGGCTCAATATGAGCTCAATAGACATATAACTAATAGTAATGATATAAATGGTTCTATTTGCCCATAAAGCAAATAATAGAAGTGTTAGCTATTGCCTTGGCTTACCTTTACAAGTCTTAATAAGAACATTAATAATGAAAGGATGTCATCTATTATTCTTGCCATTAGTCTCACGATTATAAGCAATTGTTAACTTCAACTTTACATATCTTTGAAAAAAAAATCTCTAGCTCTATTGTATGTAATTTTCTTTAATCATCCTTTATCCTTTCAATGTTTCTAAATTTACTAAAGATATCCTTGAAGATGAATCTGTATACTTCCTCTGTAATCTTGGTCTTTAAAGCTCGTCTTTAATCCTAAATCCCAAACTCTAAATCCTAAATTCTAAATCTAAACCCTAAAACTCTAAACCTAAATTCTAAATCCTAAACCCTAAACCTTTGAGCTCTTACTTTTAATAAGTGATATACCGAATTCAAACCTATAAGAAATAAAGTAAAAAATACTCACTTAAATTGCATAAAATAAAACGTTATTGAAAGGTACGTTGTCTTATTATAATTGTTTACAGTATGTAAAAATTAATTAAAATATATAATATATTTATAAGTATTGATGTATATTAAGATAATTAATAGGGTAATTTAAAGAAAGTTGATGTAAGAAAATTTATTTTGAAATTTATCTATTTTGATTATAGTCTTTAAATTATATAAGATTTAGATATTTAATATAAAATTTAAAGAAAAGATTGGAACTCAAAGATGAAGATTCAAACTTCTAAGAAGCTTATTTGAAGAAGATTATTCTTGTGTGTTTGGCATAGACCCTCCAAAATTGGAGAAATACTATAAGCATAACACAAGTAAGTAGAAATCAGCAAGGTTGCACATAAGAGAAGTGTGGAATGAGATAACTCTTACTTCCAACACCCGTTACTTATAATCAGAGTTTACAACCAATATGTATAGACTTCATCCACATTCATCTATGACTAACCACCATTCGAGACCTTAAACTTAACCGCCTCTCAAGACTCTAAACCTAGCCGTTTGTTGAGATATTAAACCTAGCCGCGTGTCGAGACCCTAGTCACCACTTAGTCCTTAGTTGCCTTTGACCATTAGCAACTTACCTAAGAGAATATTCTCTATAAGATAACTTATTCTACTTTTATTATTACCTATTTATCTCAACATCTTTATCTTTTACCTCAACACTCCCACTTTGCTAATTGTCAAAGCCCTTCAAACCTAATGCCTTTGTCAACATATGATGTCTATCTTTTATCAATGCCTTTGTTAACAAATCAGCAAGCATATCTTCTGTTGCACAATACTTCAAGTCAATCACTCCCATTTCAATCTTCTCTCTTATAAAGTGATGTTGAATATCAATGTGCTTGATTCTTGAATGATGCTTTGGATTCTTTGCAAAAGCAAGGCATCCTTGATTGTCACAATTCAATAGAGTTGCTTCCAATTGCACAAGTCCAATGTCCTCCAAAACTTGCCTTAACTATGTTGCTTCCATTGCACCATGGCTTGCTGCCATGTACTCCGCCTCCATTGTGGACCTTGCAATTGTGGGTTGCCTCTTGCAATTCCATGAAATTGCTCCCACTCCAACAAAGAATACATAGCCCGTTGTTGACCGCCTATCATTTACATTTCCTACCCAATCCGCATCACAATAACCATACAAAGCAATACTTTCACCTCCAAGGCACAATTTGAAGTCCAAAGTACCTTTTAAGTACCTCATGATCCTCTTGATGGTTGCCCAATGAAGTGGTCCTGCTTTTGATATGTGTTGACTTACGACACTCACCGCATAAGCAAGATCCACCCTTGTGCCAACCATTGCATACATGAGTGACCCAACTGCTGCCTTGTATGGAACACCTTGCATTTGGCTTTCAACTTGTGTAAACTCTTCATCCGTGAGCTTCATCAACTTCAAATTGGATTCCAAAGGTGTTCCAATAGGCTTGCAATCTTCCATGTTGAATCGTTTCAACACTCCTTCAATGTACTTCTTTTGGCTCATTGTAATGGTCTTGTTAGTACGATTTCTTGCAAATTCCACTCCTAAGCAATAGTGAAGCTCTCTCAAATCACTCATCTCATATTCCTTTTCTAACTTTGCCTTCAACCAATCCATCATCTTTAGAGTATTGGTTAAGATGATTAAATCATCTACATAAAGAATAACAATCATCATGAACTCTTTTGATTGTATCACATACATAGAGTGGTCAGCCTCACTTCTTTGGAATCCCTCATTAACAAAGAATGTGTCAATTCTTTGATACCATGCCCTTGGAGATTGCTTGAGTCCATACAAGGATTTCTTCAACTTACAAACAAGATGTTGCTTGCCTTCTTCTACAAATCCTTGAGGTTGATCCATGTAGATGTCTTCTTCCAACTCTCCATTCAAGAAAGCCATCTTCACATCCATTTGATGCATCTCCAAGTCCATTACTGCCCCAATTGCCACAATGGTTCTAATGGTGGTGAACTTAGCTACGGGAGCAAATGTCTCATTGAAATCAATATCAGCAACTTGTGAGTATCCTTTGGCAACTAGCCTTACCTTATATCTCACAATATCATCCATTGCATCCCTCTTGGTTTTAAACACCCACTTACAACCAATTGAAGATCAATTTGGTGGAAGTTGAGTCAATTCCCATGTTTCATTGCTCATGAGAGATTTGTACTCTTCTTCCATATCTCCTCCTACTTCAACGCATTCTTAGACTTCATAGCATGACATATATTCAATGGATGAGCAAGGAGTGCAACATTTGCATGTTCTTCACTTACTTGAGGAAAGATGTGGTCCTTCCACCATTCACCACGTTGTTTTCTTTCTCTTGTAGGATATCTTCTATCATTTGAAGAAGATTCACCTTGATGCTCTCCAACCTTCTTTTCTTTTGAACCTTGTTTCTTCTCACTCAAAGGTTGGTATTCCTCATCATCATCATCATCTTTAACTTCTTCATTGTTTTTCATACCAATTGTATACACTTTCTTCTTCTTCTTCTTCTTCTTCTTCTTCATCTCCTTTGGTTCTTCATGTTGATTCAAATCTCCACTATCTTCATTGTCTTCATCTTTTTCTTCTTCTTTCGTTGCTGAAATTGAAGATGTGTCCACAAACACACCATTACTCCCACTTGGACACATCTCCAAGTGCTCACAAGCACTTTTATGCTCCATAAATTCAACATCACGACTTTTGATAATCTTCTTGGTATCCAAACACATTAGCCTATATGCCTTGGTACCTTCACAATATCCAAGAAATACACATTTTGTACCTTTTGCATCAAATTTGGACCGCATACAATCTGGTACCTTTGCATAAGCAATGCATCCAAAAGTCCTCATGTGTGAAACACAAGGTTTCCTCCCACTCCAAGCTTCTTGTGGAGTCATTGATGTAAGTGCATATGTAGGACACCTATTCCTTGTATACACTGCATTCACCACAGCTTCCGCTCAAAATTCATGCCCAAGGTTTTGAGCATGAATCATACTCCTTGCCATCTCCACAATAGTTCGATTTGCTCTTTCAGCAACTCCATTTTGTTGTGGAATATAAGGAGTGGAAGTTTGTCTTGCAATACCATGAATCTTCAAATACTCATCAAAGTACTTTGACAAATACTCACCTCCATTGTCTGTACGCAACACCTTGATCTTGCACTCACATTGCTTCTCCACAAGTGCCTTAAATTCCTTAAACTTTGAAAAGCATTCACTCTTGGATTTAAGGATGAAAATCCACACCTTCCTTGAAAAGTCATCAATAAATGTAACAAAGTATCTTGATCCTGCCATTGATGGTGTCCTCATAGGTCCACAAACATCAGAATGTATAATCTCCAACGATTTGGTTGCACGTGTTGTAACTCCACTTGGAAATGAGGCTCTTTGTTGTTTGCCTTGAATACAACCTTCACAAGTAAGATTTGTGTATGATTGACCAAGATCTAAGCCACTAACCATGGATTGGAGCTCCTTCATACTTTTGGCATTCAAATGACCAAGGCGTCGATGCCAAATGCCAAACTTGTCTTGATCTTGTGGAAATTCAGCAAATGCCGCCACTTCAACTCCATTCACCTTCTTACAATTGATGAAGTAGAGATTGCCATCTCTAAAGCCTTTCAAAAGATTATTTCCATCCATTGTCTTCACAAAGCATCCATTCATATCAAATTGCATTTTACAACCATGAGAAACAAGTTTACTCACCGAAAGAAGGTTTTTCTTCATCTTTGGCACATGTAACACTTCCTTCAATCTGATCTTCTTCATTTGATTCTTCACAACAATCTCCACCACAATAGAGCCAATTCCAATAGCTTGCACCATGCCATTATCTCCTAACCATACTTTTGTTGTTGGAATAGTCTCATAAGTGTCAAATGAACACTTGTATGGAGTCATGTCCTTGGTAGCACCCCAATCAATGATCCATTTGGACATGGCAGCCATAGACGTGCCTTCATTTGCCATGAATACATAATCATCTCCACCAACTTCATCACATGCATTGTTAGCATTTTTTTTTATTTTTTTTCTTGGCCTTGTAGCAATTTCGCACAAAATGACCCGGTTTTCCACAAATGAAGCAAGTTCTTGCATTGCTTCTCACATTTTCACGTTGGTTGGAATAGGTACCTTTGCCTTGTCTTAAGAAGAGAGCTGAATCTTCACTTTGATGCTCCTTCTCTTTCCTTTTAGTTACTTCATGTGCAAGTCTTGATGTCACATAGTCCATTGTAAGTTCATTCAACCTCAAAGACTCCAATGCCATAATGAGGTAGTTGTAGGACTCGGGAAGAGTCATGAGGAGAGTCATGATAATATCACCATCCTCTAAAGGCTTGTCAACAATTGCGAGTTGATTTGCAAGAGCCTTTACCTTATTAACATGTGCCATGAGGTCTTCACCTTCTTCCATCTTATAAGTGAAGAATTTTCTTCTTGTGAAGAGGATGTTGGACAAGTTCTTGCTCTCATATATGTTGCAAAGTGTCTTCCATGCTTCCGCTGGTCCTTTGCAATGGATAATGTGAAAAAAGTTGGCTTCATCCAAATTGGTGGAAATCATGCCAAAAGCCTTCTTTTCACGTCTTTTGAAGTCCTTGTGGTCCTTAGGGCTTGCATCTATGCTTGGAGGATCTTCACTCTCATCTACAATGTCCCAAAGGTCCAAAGACGCCAACAAAAGCTCTATTTTGACCTTCCAATGGTAGAAATTGTTGCCTCTAAACTTCTCAATCACTCTCAAACCTTCACCCTCACTAGAAGCCATGTCTAAGGAGGAGTGTATCAAAAAATATTGAGAGAAGGAGTCTCTAAAAGCTTAAAGTCATCAAACGAAGTTTGCACTAGCAGAATCTCAGAATGCCCTGTTATGAACAAAAGAGTGGTATGTCACTGAAAACACTTTCAACTCAACTTGTGAAGCTTTCTACAAGTAATTGCATCCTCATGGAACTCACAATCACTCGTCTTAATCACTTTCTCATCAAAACACTCAAGGATAATGAAGAAACTTCACCAACTCAAAAGACACTATCAAGGTCTTTCTACAAAGTCTTAACCTCACAAAGCAAGGAGATAAGAATCCACAAAGCAATGTTAGAGATATATAAGTTTAATACCAATAGCCTCCTTATACCAACAAACCTAACATCAACAAATACCATAAGATCTAATCCACACAAAAGCAACAAAGAGAAAATGACTTCAACTTACTTGAATAGCACAACAGAGAGTGAGTGGGCCCATAACCTATTGAAGAAATACTATAAGCATAACACAAGTAAGTAGAAATCAGCAAGGTAGCACATAAGAGAAGTGTGGAATGAGATAACTCTTACTTCCAACACCCGTTACTTATAATCAGAGTTCACATCCAATATGTATAGACTTCATCCACATTCATCTATGACTAGCCACCACTCGAGACCCTAAACTTAACCGCCTCTCGAGACACTAAACCTAGCCGTCTGTCGAGACATTAAATCTAGTCGCGTGTCGAGACCATAGCTGCCACTTAGTCCTTAGTTACCTTTGACCATTAGCAATTTACTTAAGAGAATATTTTCTATAAGATAACTTATTCTACTTTTACTATTATCTATTTATCTCAACATCTTTATCTTTTACCTCAACAAAGTATGCTTATGCATTTTTAATTTTTTCTTATCTATGTATATTTTTTGGAGGATCATATTATTGTGGCTATTTGGTTGTACAATAATTAATATAATTCTACCCTTGTATTCTTTCAAAATAAAATCCTAGAGGGGGATTCGAATTCAAGAAAAGAGTAAGTGCATGAGCTTATATGTTAGGGTCACTCAATTAACCGTAATCCGAACCACTAAAACACCAAAAAATACTACAATGCTTTCTTCCAGTAACAATACTCCTTCATCAACTGATAACAATAGTGTGCAATCTTGTACTCTCAAAAGAAATAGTTTCCATTCAACACCAGGAATAATAGACTTTACTCCAACAAACTGAATTCACATAATTTTTGTAATCACAGACTTCCTTTGTCCAAAACACACACAGCTCTCAATAAACAACAATCATAATCTTCCATCTACAATCAATCTTCCAATAACTTCTCATATAATTCAATCACTCAATACTCCAATTACATAATCAATAACTCATAAATCAATCTCTGATTTATTCCACAAACTCACTTCTCTGTATTCAAAAACTATCCATTACTCTTCAACAACAAAGAAACAAAGAAAACAAAGAGGTAGCACCAAGCTTACTCCGACTCATGACTATCACAGTCTGGCACTCAGACTAACTTCTATAACTCCTATATACTTACTCTCTATTCCTAGATTCTAACGATAATCTTGTAATTAATCACTTTTAATAATCAAGTTAACTATCTGTCCTCCTGAACTAACTATTCTATGGACTATTAGTCTATTTTATCAATATCTTATAAAAACGAAATAATAACTATTTTATAATTAATATGCAAGATGTTATTCTTATAACATGAAGCACTTCAATATATATATATATATATATATATATTTTCTCTTTAGCGTCTGCTATTTATCCTCAGTAAAATGTGGTGGCAAATATCACTAAAGTTGGAGTAGTAATAATAAATTATTGGTATATAGCCTTCTTCTATAATAGTCAGAAGCTCTATATTGATTACGAAAATACTTCTTCTATTGCATAGAACTTTGAAGGTGAGGTTGTAAGATTGCTCGTTTTACTTATTCCAAATTAATTTAATGGAAATAAATCCATACAGGAGGATTCAAACACGAGGAATGACTAGTTGCTTAAGCGTTCACGTTAGGATTACACAATCAATTACCTCCTGAATGTATCGTCTCTATTTTCAATATCTGAATACACAAAGAAACTATAATCTCCTCCTTCATCTTATCGATCTCTTCCTTACAGCAATTCAGTCATACCAATAAGTGCTATTTCCACCAATATATTTACCATCATAATCTCCAACTGTAATACTACGCCCTCACAACTTTCAGCACACAATTATCCTCATTTCAATCACTGGAATTCTTCACACAAAAATGCCATTTATATTACGGTGTTTCACACAAACATAGACTCATTCTCTCTGCTGAACTACAATCAGATTTCAGCATTCAATCTTTCTTCTTCTCAAATAATATCAATGACATTTCCATTCCATAATTTATTTCATAATATTTAGAAACTCTCAATCCTCTTATTCAAAGAAAATAACAAACAAAAGAAAAGAGGTAGCACCAAGCTTACCCCGGCTCACAACTATCACAGCCATGGCACTTTAATTAACTTCTACAACTCCTATATACTTTCTCCTCATTCTCTAGATTCTAATTGTAATTTTGTAATTAACTACTTTTAATAAGTAAATCACTTATCCATCCTCCTGAATTTCCTATTATATGGACTATTAATATATTTTACCAATATCTTTCAAAAATGAATTAATATCTATTCTATAGGTTGGAATCTAGTTTTTTTAATGCTGCCTTCAAAAAAACCAATATTGTCTCATTATAATAGAAGTGGTGATATTGATCTTGATTAATAGTTAGGTAGTACTTAAGTCTTTTTGTCTCTAGAATATGGGTACAAGACTTTTATTTTAAATTAGAGAGTTACAGTTGGACCAAGTAATTCACCTTTATTGTAATCCAAACTTAGGATCAACTGGCTTGAAAGGAACTTGTAGTAATAGCAATGCTAGTAGTGCTACAACCAGAGTTGCTATGTTTTTGCTACTATGTAGCAAGATTAGATAATTAACTAATCACCAATTTATTATCAAATATTATAAAAAAAAGACTGACAATTAGTAATAAGTAAAAGTCATCATGTAGAATTATTCTTGATTGATGGTACTTGTTAGTACTTGAGATATTATTAGATCCTAGTGTAGAGACATTGTGATTGGATTCCAATAGATAACATGTGAACTATTCTACTTAGATTTGTTAGAGCTGAGTAGTAATGATTGTTATGTAGATCACTTTGTGGATTCTT
The DNA here is from genome assembly GCF_059467195.1 of Physcomitrium patens. Classification (NCBI taxonomy): domain Eukaryota; kingdom Viridiplantae; phylum Streptophyta; class Bryopsida; order Funariales; family Funariaceae; genus Physcomitrium; species Physcomitrium patens. The sequence goes on along the minus strand of NC_143433.1, from coordinate 2,727,957 downwards.
CTTTTGTTCATTTAATGAAAGTTTTTTAAAAATTTCTTGCATTATTTTTAGAAGTTTTGTCTATAGACAATAGTGCCAAAGAATTTTTTTCATACTCGATTATTGAAAAAAACTTCCAAGCTCTATGTACTTTTGTTGAAACTCTAATAAATAGAATTCTAGTTCAAAAGATTTATAAACAAATAATTTTAGCATGCAACTAAACATTTAAGTTTTAAAAGAATTATATTTGTACTTGTAAGAATCATCAATATTGAGTTGAACACTAGAAATATAAGATATTTTTAGATTTTATTAAGCAATATCAACAAGGGAGCCTCTTTGAAAAAATACAAAGACCTTAATTATAAGTGGGTTGTAAGAAGTAGAATATTGTCCAAATAAAATAAAATATAAAAGGATAGCCAAAGGCCAAGTACAAAATTTAGACTAATTTCATTCTTAAGCTAAGATGTATCCAATCCCTAATACAAATCTTAAATCCACATCTCATTTTATTAAAATATCTATAATTCACTTATTACTAATTTAATCTAGGTAAATTTTAGCTTATTGATCTTAACTCAAGCTATAAACTTCAAATTATTAAAATCTATAAATAAAATCTCAAAAAAATGAAAGCCAAATCAAAGAAGAAAAAAAATGGCCATTTGTTGCAATCATTGCTTTAAAACCTCCAACTACAAATTAGCTTGGATCTCTCTTGTTACAGCTCTTCTTCATGCATGCTAAAGCTTATTAAAAAGCTAACAATGAGTTCTAGCTTCTTTCAATTTTTTTAAATAAAATAAAATCTAATAAATTTCATAGAAAGATCCAAACCAGTCTTGAATTCCACTGCCTAAAAACTCTAACAAATTCCTTCCATCAAATTCATATGAATCTCCTTCATTACAATTTTTTTTTTTTTTTTTTTTTTTTTTTTGTATTGAATAGCTTATTGAAAAGCTAATATTAATACATAGATTCTTTTAAAATTTTAAAATAAGAAGAAGAAAATATGAGAAATGGATTATAAATCCCTAATTGGTATTGAATCTCATCACTTAAAAACTCTAGCAATCCCTCCTCTTTTACAAATTCATATGGTTCTCCTTCTTTATAGCTCTATTTCTTACATACTATAGTTTGTTGGAAAGATAATAATACAATCTAATTATTTTCAAAATTTCAGAATAAGAAAAAGAAAATTCAAGAAATGGCATAGAAATCCCTAACCAGTCTTGAATTTTGCTACATGAAAATGCTAGCAATCCCTTTCTCACAAGTTTGCTTGGTTCTTCTTCCTCACAGCTCCATTTTTTGCATGCTTTAGCTTGTTAAAAAGCTAACAATACAGTCTAACTTCTATTAAAGAAATAAAAATTCTATAAGTGGCCTTCAAAACTTCGAACTTGGCCTAAATCTCGCCCCTCTCCAAAAATTCCAGCAATCCCCCTTTCTCCTCCTTTTGACCCTTAGTCACTCAAAAAAATAATAAAAATAATAAAAATAAAAACCCTTGATGCCAAAAATCCCTATTTCTAATCTCCTTTCAATATCCATCTTGAAACACTATAGAGTTGGATATCTATTCTAAAAGATAATATCCTCAAACTTGAATAATCTATTTAAGATAATAATTTTATAATCTAAATTCTATTCAAATTTATAAATGTATTAGTATTACATTCCTCTTCTCTTCCTTCCATATGAGTAAAACTAATTACTTTCTAAATATCTTTGGTATACTTAAATTAAGTGCATCATGACAAGGAGATTTTAGGAACCAAGAATAATGATGGAATAACCATGCAACATCTCATCTTCTTTCCTACTATCATAATGTAATTCTTTATAGTAGGTAAAAATTAATTAAAAAATACAATATATTTATAAGTATTGATGTACATTAAAGTAGTTAGTAGGTTAATTTAAAGAGAGTTGATTTAAGAAAACATATTTTGAGATTTACTTATATTGATTATAGTATTTAAATTCTATAAGATTTAGATATTTAATATGAAATTTAAAGAGAAGATTGGGGCTCAAAGATGAAGATTCAAACCTCTAAAAACTTATTTGGGAGGATAAAAGCAAGGTATAGGTGGTTGAAAGAAAAAAACAAAGATCTTCATCCCTATTGATGAAAGGCCATGCCTAATAGGCATTCAATAGGCTACCTGCAACTATAACAAGGATTTTGGCGACTTCAATAAAGGCATTTGAGAATCAAAAGTAGATAAATTTTTAGCTGAAAATTTCTAAAAGTATGTGTTATTAGATTTAAAAGCTATATATCAAAATTTTATGATATTTAAATACTTAATTTGTGAGATATGAAGAAATTCACATACAAGTATATATAAGGATTTGAAGCTACTATTAGAATTCTCGTGATATCTGATGATTTGTAATGAATTTATGATTGAAATTTGTTGTGGTAGTTTTTAAAAGTACATCAGTACTTCATGTAAAATTTGGATTTTTTTAGATAATCTGATTATGAGTTATGAGTTGTTGAAGTTTGAAAATAATTCACCTTAAGGATATACAAAGTTTTATAATATTTTTATCACATTTTTAGTGATCTTTGATACTTAGAACTTATGTATTAATGTAATTGCCTATATAAGGAAAATTTTATTTATAAAATTGGTGTTTTTTTTTTTTTTTTTTTTTTTTTTTCTTTATCTTGAGGCTTTGTTGAACAATTAGTGATCATTATAACCTATTACTTTCTTAAAGCAAATTCTCTCTACCTCCACATATTGGTGCTTTTATTGATTGAGCCTTAAGGCACTAAATTTTTCAACAAGTCACGATGGAGGATCAAATTGTAGGATTTGCATTACTAGATGGAATAAGTGTCCATGATTTATTCAAGACATTTGCTCAATTTATAGAAGAGAGGCAACAAGTGCATACAAAGGATAGGAACACCTCTAAAGCTTTATAAGTAGTAGTGGATAAGGTTGAAAGATTTGATGGAAGAAACATCACTAAGTTCCTAAAGATTTAAACATATAAAATAAAAATACATCAAGTTTTGGAAATCAAGTTGATAACCACCTTTGATTTGGTAGTGATACCAAAAATCAAAAAAAAAAAATACAAGAGTTACATACTGAGACTATATCATTGTAGAAATTTGAAGAATTCTTGAAAGATGAATTTTTTGAAGAAGACTCAAAGAGAATGACAAAACAAACCTTTTTAGAGTAGATTGAGGAAAGGCCTAAACATTAAATAGCTCTAAATAAACTTATCAAGGAATTTGAGACTAAGTTTGGACAATTGCCTTGGCAAGAGAGACAGCTTTTGGAAACAAGAAAAATTAGAGTATTCTTGCAAGTAACTAATGAATACTTGTAAGATAACTACTCTTTTATCTAGCAGATAAGATATCTAAGAATAGTTTTATCAGTAATTGGAAGTTAATAAAAGAAATAGTAGAACTTTTGACTAAGCAATAAAATATTAAGACTCAAGGTTTAATATCAAGATTAGAGCTAGTGTCTGCATTCTAAAATCTAGTGCTACCTCAAAAGGTGAGCAAGATTGTTAAGAATGAAACTCTTTAAGAATTGACTAAAAGCATACAAGATTTGAAGGTAGAAATGATTAAGTTGAAAAAATCCTAGATAGCAAGTTCATCAAAGATAATTGAAGGCTCAAAAGAATTTGTAGAGAGATATATGTGGTGTGACAATCCAAATCACAAACATGGTAAATGTGATAGTTATAAGGTTGCAAATAAAGATGGTATTGTATATTTCAAGATGGGCAAGATAAGATTCATAAGGTCAGATGAACCTTTCAAGACTAATTTTAAAAAAGGCAGTATGAAAAGATTGATAGAAGAGAAAACACAAAAAAATAATACTATTCAAGGGAAAAGAATTGAGTCTTCTTCTATTATTTTTAAAAAAAATCATTAAGAGTTAAAAGAAGAAATTTACTTAAGCATGTGTTTTTCAATAATTTACTATTATAAATGCAAATTAATGATATAAATTAGACTTGATTACTTGATGATTTTGAAGAAGAAATGAATTAATTAAGATTTAAATCAGAATTCAAATTTCTAAAAATTAAATATTTTATTTACTTATTATAAATTAGAATAAAATTCCAATTAGTAGAAGCTATTTTAATTCAAAAATCCTTATATTTGACTAATGACCAAGCTAAGATTAATTACACCCTACTAAAGATCATTGATTTTTTGTTCAAATTGAAGCAATGTAAAACAAGCATTTTTCCAAATATTCAAGAACCATAAATTCAACTTTTTCACATAGTTGGCGACCAAAAATTCAATTCAATTAAAGAATATAAAATAAATTCATTGCAATCTTTTGCAAGAAGACGACTTTACACAATCTAATGTTTTCTTAGTTATAAGATCCAAGCTTTAATTAAACCACATTCACAAACAACTCTTATTACTTCTTGGACGAAGAATTTGTAACATCAATTGATATTAAATCATAGAGAAAAAAAATCAAATACATGTCTCTAGCTCTAAGAACAAACGGCCTAGCTTATAGCCATAATACCATCAAGTATTGAAATAATTGATTAAGCACCATGATCTTTGAATTGCCACAACGCCTCACAAGCAGCTGCATGAATTCTAACCTTTTGTCATCAAACAACATTGCACTATAATATATCCTACCAAAAAGTTGGCATCTAATATGATAAAGGAATTTCCAACCACTTACATAAGATGTTTTGCTGCTACACAATTAAATTGAGGCCATACTCTTCTAGCTATTCTTGTAACATTAACATCAACTAAAAAAGATTCAATCTAATAATGTTTTCCTTTAATACAATGAATAAAAAATAGAGAAATAAGCATTAGTTCTTGCTTCAATAATCAAAATATGTAAGCATTAGAAATTAATCACTTTCTATATAATATAGAAATTACACAATACTATTTCCAAGAAAATAGTAATTGAAAAGAATAGATTCTAATGGTAGTGTTGAATGATATTTGAGTGACCTTTGTATCTTTTTATTGTCCTCGAAGCCACAATCCACCTTGTTATTGTAATATAGTTGTTGAGATATATTGCTACAAATAAAAAATAGAAGAAGGTCCAAAGTACTTGGAGCTCAAAGACGTATGAGAAAAAATCTAAAACAATCAAAAATAAAGACTAGTTGACTAAAAAAATAAAAGAAAAAATAGAAAAAAAAATCTAATTCAAATAGATCCAGATTATTGTCATTGATTATTCTCCTATGACCATTTTATTGCGTTGCAAAAAAAAAAAAAAAAAAAAAAAAAAAAAAAAAACACTTCTAATGCCTCTACTGCACTACAACCTCTAATAGAAGAAAAATACAATAACTTGTTGTAATCATTTATAATTTCGAGGAAGAAAATCACCTTTGCATTACAAGTAAAATCACACCACATTTCTATAACTTTCAATTGTAACACAAATTAGATACTTGCATTTTGTTGAAGTTTAATACTACAACTCCTAACCAATATGGCTGCTTTTATTGCATGCACCTATTACAATAGTTACAGTATTCTATTAGTGAAGAGCATATTCCAAAGAAAAACCAAGCTTTCTTCCACCACAAAAAAAAAGAGAAGAAAATGACGTAGGGGGCACATTTTGTTGGATCCTAGCAACCTCTTTCTAAAAATTTGGAATCTCACCCTCATTTTGAGAATTTTAGATAGATAGGGTTTTTTTTTTTTTTTTTTTTCCTTCTTTTCTTTTATCTTTTTTTAGTCTCTTTTTTTTTTCTATTTTTTTATTTTTATTATTATTATTATTATTATTATTATTATTATTTTCAATAACATATATTTATATATGTTTTAAGAACTATTAATAAAGTAATTATTTTTCTTCTTTTTTAAAAAAAAGGCTATATTTGTTAGACCATAATTAAATATAAGATATCAAAAACATATCTACTATAGAAATTTGCCTTAATAAATTCTATCTTAGATAAAATATATGTGCTATTTAGCAATTTATTTTTATTTTTTCTAAGAATTCTTCTAATAATTCATAAAAATCTATGATTTTAAACATAATAAGTATATTTTTTATATTAAATATCCAAATAAGTCAATTCAATGATTTACAATTTTTTTTCTAAATTCGTCTAAAGATGCTTTGTAAGAATATTGAAGTACTTGTAAATGGAGCTTTAAAGTTATTTGGAGCTATAACAATTCTTTTGTAAGATCTTTAACTGCTAGATTTTCACCTTTTGGTGTACTTAACAAATCAAGCTTTGGATGGTAATCTTAATTGGCATAAAATGGTGTTTGCTAAGTCAAAGCATGAAAAATAATATTATTAGCAAAATTTGCTAAAAGTAAATAAAAAGTTCAATGATCTTATTTATAATTCATAGTACATTACAAATACTACTTCAAAACTTAATTAACTCATTTTTTTTTATTATTAGTCTGAGGACGGAAGGTAGAAGAAAGTTTGATATTTATCTTCAATGTTTCAAAAAATAATTTCCAAAAAATTAATATAAATTGAGGTGCTTGATAAAAAACGATGTCATTAGGTTGGCCATAATATTGATATATATTATTAAGAAGGAGCCTTATCATTTTTTTTTTAAATTATCTTTTTATAAAAGATAAAATATGCTATTTTTATAAATCAATCTACAACAATATAAAAGGTATCAAATATAGCTAATGGCAGTAGACCAATAATAAAATTCATTTATATTGAAGACCATAGTTGCTTTGAAATTGGTAGTAGATATAAAAGTATATATGGACAATGACAAGTATTTTCAAATCTTAAACAGATGATAAATTAAAAGACAAAATTCTTCTTGGTCTTTCATATTTGATGCCGCAAGAAATCTCAAGAGATAAGCTCCAATGTTTTATTAAATCCAAAATGTCATGTAGCTAATAAATTATGAGAAGATTAAAAAATATAAAATTGTATTAATCTTTTTGGAATATATAAATAATATTCAAATTACAAAATATCTTCTACAAATTTGATATTACAAACTAATGAGTCTTTAGTTAAAGTTGCATAAATTTATTAAAAAAACTTGAATCAATAAGTATAATCATAGAAGTAGCACAAAGACAAAATTATTTTGACTTAAAGAAAGTAGTCTATTATTAATTATATGCTATTTTTTCAACTTTTGGAGAAAGATATAATCTCTTTGATAAAGCATCTAATAATCCTAGTTTCTTTCTTGGTAGATATGTAATCATAAATTTAAAACAAAATAATGACATATTCTAATGAGCTTGGCAGCGATTCAAATTCCAAGTTGATATAAAATACTCCAAATTTTTGTGATTTGTATATATTGTCATAGATTGTATAGCACCTTCTAATAAATTATGCTATTTTTTAAAAGAATCTATAACTATAACAAGCTTATTATTGTGAATATCATAATTAATCTTTGTAGCTAAAATATTTTTAGAATAGAATGCAATTGGATAGAGCTTTTTATCTTTTTTTTATTTATGATAGTACAATGTTTAATACAAAGCCAAAAATATTGATTTCTAAATAAAGGCCTTTATGAAATCTGAATACATTAAGATTGGAGTGATAATAAAAGTTACCTTTAAATCTTAAAAAAATCTTTTGTATTTGAGATTTCTATTCTAATTTGTCCTTGGATGTCAATCAAGTGAGAGGAACAACAACTTAGAAATAATTCTTGATAAATATTCAATAGAAATTAACAAATCTAAAAAAATATTGTATATCCTGTATTGTCTATGAAGTTGTTCATTCCATTATTGCTTGAACTTTCTTTTGGTCTATCAATAAGTATTCATTAAATATAGTATACTAAAAAAAATCACTTTTGATTGATGGAATATATATTTCTTTAATTTGGCATATAATCTTGTATCTTATAACTTTTGTAAGATTAATCTCTGTCAAGGACAAAGACTCGATGAGAGAAAATATACACAAAAAGGCTATCTCGATATAATAAGTCAAAATATAAACAAGTAGGTATATTAAAAGGAAACTGGAATGGCTATTGCCACAAGACAAGAAACTAAAGACTATTAAACCTGGACTAGAAGCAAGAAAGGAGTTGACATGAGTGAAGAAGCCTTCACTCTTGTCTCTATATATACTATCTAACTAGGGGCTACGTGGCGACGTTCTATAGGACCTCCAATATGTGTTGACTTTGTAGGACACATGCCTTGACTTACAAGATAAGTTTTTCTACATATGGACCACATAGTTAGCTTGATCTTCAAGCTAACAACATGTGTGGCACATGGCCAACTTGTTGACCACGTTTCTAATCCAAAAAGTCAATTAAAAACACCTATGAAGTCAAAGCAGTATCTAAGAAGTTTCTAGGAAGCTTCTATATTAAATATTATAGAATTAACTTACTTTTATCTACTTTTACTTACTTCTACCTATTTCTATATGTAATTATTAGCTTACATGATTATGGCCGTGACATTATCCCCCCTTCTAGAGACGAGTTCCACGAGAAGCGGTCATCATATGTTGAAAAAATCTATGATGCGAAAAATTGTATTCGCCACATACTCTGATCTCTGTTCTCTTCGAAGATGATTGATAGGGCCTCTCAACCATCGGTAGTGTCCCATACCAGGGCGGGAAGACCATCCACTTATTTGATCATTGTTGAGGCCTTCGTAACTTCCTTCAAATAGAAGATTTGGAACACCATCAGGAGTTGTTCCTACCTCTAGCAAAATCACCAAATATCGGGAGTCCCTTCCCAAATCGTGATACCAAACGCGTTGTATCTCACCATCTATTCGAGGAAGAACATGTCGTTCTTGAAGATCTTCATCTCGATTGCGTCGTCTTGAAGGTTGTGACAATCGTAATGTCTCGTCCGGCAGGTCAGCAGACGAAGGTTCTTGAGTTGAATCCGCTGGTTGTTGGCTCTCTATCTAATTAGCGTCACAAATGCAAAGAAGTTACAAACAAGGATAGGAAATTGAATGTTATCTTGCCTCAATCTTGTCTCTTTTATAAGAGAGATTTTTATCTTAGTTTTGATGGATGTCGTTGATGAAAAACTTTGACTTTAGCTGATGCATTTGCTAGATTCCTGGATGGCTCCTATGTGCGTTTACTAATATCATATCTGCGCCAATGAACAAGATATTTCAGCTTATTTCGGCGCCGCCATGAGTCTAATATCTCTTCCACCTCAAATTCTTCATTATTATCTACTTCTATAGGAGGCGGTGGCATTTGTCTTCTTCCTTGTATATCCACTGTCTTATATGGTTCAAGAAGAGACATGTGGAATACATGATGGATCTTCATTGACTCCGGTAGATGTAACCGATATGCAACTGGGTTGATCTGTTCAGAAACAGAAAAGGGGCCAAGCCTACGATAGTCCAACTTGTCACAAGGTCGAGTAGTCTTGATGTTGCGACGAAGTAGCCATACCTTATCACCCACGTTGAGTTGTGATTGCTCCTTACGATATAGATCTACGTTTATTTTTTGTCGTTCTTGAGCTTCCTTCAATTGCGTCTTCATTATTGCATGTAACTTTGACAACCGATTTACCATATCTTCTGCTGCAGGATTATCAACTTTTGAAAAATCAAAAGTATCAAGTCGTGGATGATAGCCATAATTGGCAAAGAAAGATGTTTGTTGAGTGGAAGAATGTACCGTATTATTATAAGCAAACTCTACCAATGGCAGAAGAGTTGTCCAATCATCTTGTTGGTAGTTGATAGTACACCTTAAATATTGCTCCAAGACTTGGTTTACGCGCTCTGTTTGTCCATCAGTTTGAGGATGGAAAGCCGAAGATAGCTTTATGTCCACTTTTAAAATCTTGAAAAGGGTCCTCCAAAATCTTGACACAAATTGAGTTCCCCTATCCGATATGATATCTTTAGGTAATCCATGATAGCAATAGATATTATCAATGAAAAGCTTAGCTGTTTCTTCACCTTTGATAGATTTTGTACATCGCATAAAATGTGCCATCTTAGTGAAACGATCTACTATCACAAATATAGAATCATAAGATCTTGAGCTTGGAAGATTTGTGATGAAATCCATAGAAACAGAAGACCATGGTTGTTCTGGTATAGGTAATGGCTGAAGAAGTCCGTAAGGTCGATGACGAGGAATTTTTGATCTTGAACAAATATCACATGATTGTACAAAGTCTTTGACTGACTTCCACATTTGTGGCCACCAAAAATCTCTTGATATGAGTTCCAAAGTCTTATTATATCCAAAGTGCCCTGCTGCTGGAAAGTCATGATATGCTTGAAGAACACGTAAACGTGCTTCTCCTTCTGGAACATATAGGCGTCTTTCAAAATATAATAGATTATTCTTGAACTCAAACTTAGAAGGATCATGAGACTTGGAAGAATTATTCTCGATATCATGAACAAGAGGGTCTGAGGACATACTGGACTGGATTTGCTTGAGAAAAGTTGAATCAACAGTCAATGTTGATTTCATTGCTCGGAGATGAAATTGCTCTGGTTTCAAGAGGACCGTTCTTTGTTGCTCAAAAGCTGCATCTCCTTCTTTTGGTGCAAAATAAAAACGTTTAGATAGGGCATCGGACAAACCTTATTTTTTTCCTAGCCGATAAGTGATAATGAACTCAAATCTTGACAAAGACATATTCCAACGAGCTTGACGACGATTCAATACGCGTGTTGACATGAAATACTCGAGGTTCTTGTGATCTGTATACACAGTGACTGGACTAGAAGTACCTTCTAGATAATGACGCCATTCTTGAAAGGAATCCACGATCGCAAGAAGTTCTTTATCGTGGATCTCATAATTGATCTCGGCTGCTCAGAATTTTCTTGAATGAAAAGCTATCAGATGAAGTTTGTCATCTGATCCCATTTGTGATAAAACTGCACCTAAGGCAAAATTTGATGCATCTGTTTCCATAAAAAATGCCTTGCAAAAGTCAACATGATATAAGACTGGTGCAGAGACAAACGATGTCTTTAAGGCTTCAAATGCTGCTTCCGCTTCTTGATTCCATTGGAATTTATCTTTACTAGTCAAGCGTGTAAGTGGAGCTGCAACTCGTGAGAAATCTTTGATGAAGATCCGATAGTAATTGGCAAATCTCAAGAAACATTGGACATCTCTTACTGTCCTTGGAATTTTCCAATCCATGATTGTTTGGACTTTCTTAGAATCCATCATGAGACCATCATTTGAAATAATGTATCTTAAAAAGTCAACTTGAGTAGTATGAAATACACACTTTTCTATCTTGGCGTACAATCCTGCATCTCTAAGTTTTTGTAATACTTGACGAACATGTATTTCATGTTCTTCGACGTTCTTAGAATAGATCAGGATATCGTCTAGATAGCAAACAACAAAATTATCTAAGAATTCACGAAATACATCATTCATGAGATGTTGAAAAGCAGCTGGTGCATTCGTGAGTCCAAAGGGCATGACATTATATTCGAAATGTCCATACCTGGTTCGAAATGCAGTCTTCCATTCATCTCCTTCTTTGATCTGTACTAGATTATATGCTCCTCTTAGATCTATTTTTGTATAGATCTTAGCTTGATTCAACTGGTCAAGGAGTCCTGATATCAAAGGTAATAGATACATGTTCTTGATTGTGATCTTGTTGAGTCCTCGATAATCAACACACATTCGTAAAGATCCATCTTTTTTCTTTACGAATAGAATTGGAGCTCCTGCTGGAGATTTTGAATGGCATATGAAATTCTTTGCTAAATTCTCGTCAATATATGTCTTGAGTTCAGCCATCTCATCTTGCGATAAACTGTAAATTGGTCCAAATGGTGGCTGAGTTCCTTCCTTGAGGTCGATTGAACAATCATATGGGCGATGCTCAAGAAGAATATCTACATTCTTTTTCTCACAAACGTCTTGATACTCCTGATATTGACTTGGAATGCCACTTGGAGTCTTTACGTTTTCAGAAATAGGTGCAGCATAAATAACAAAAGTTGATCCTTCTTTTGCTGCGTGTATAAATGCTTTTGCACCTATCAGTACGGATTTTACTATATTAGACTTATAATTTTTTACTTGGTTGGTAGAACTATTAATAACGCTCTGAGAAAAGTCAAGTTTACGTGAATTCCAATCTATTCGAGGGTTATATTTTTCTAGCCAGGATAAACCTAAAATAACTGGATTGGATGGGGATTTAATTATGTTAAAAGCTATGTATCTATCATGACCGTCTATTGTTACTTTTATAGGATGAGTTTCATGAGCGACATCTCTAGAAGACAAGGGTCGACCATCTATGACTTCTACATGTACTGGTTTAGGTTTCTGTACAAAAGGTATTTTACGACTTTTAACAAATTATTCATCTAAAAAACATGCTGAGGCTCCCGAATCTAATAAAGCAGAGGCTTTGTAATTCTTAGGTCCTAAATATAAGTCTATTATAAAACAAGGAGAGGGTTCTAAGGAGAGGATAGGACCTTCATTAGGAATTGTACAAGGTTCCAGCTGCATGGTCCCTATTGTAGCTGGACGAATCCGTTTTCCGACATCTTGTCTTCTTTGACCGTCGTACCCCTCCTTTTATAGTTGCGTCATTTCTTTGGACAATGTTGAGCAGTGTGCTTAGGTTCTCCGCAATATAAACATAATCCTTCTTGACGACGACGAATCTTTTCTTGCTCAGTTAGGGGTTTAAAACGTACCGCGTCAATTTGCATGTCTTCTACTTCCGAATGTATGTTTGGTAAAGATGTTGATGTTGTTATTGAGTAATAACGTTGAAGTTCCCGTGAATGATTCTCGGATCAAAATTTGAAAAGTTGATTATCACATTTTACCGCAAAATCGATTGCTTGACTCAAAGTTTGAGGATCAGGTAAGTTGAGCATCAATTTCTTTACTTCGTATTGCAATCCATAAAGAAATTGATTGATGAGTGCAGCATCATCCCACTTGATGTCAATTGTAAGTTGTCGAAATTGTGAAGCATACACTGTTACTGAGCGATTTTCTTGTTGCAGAATTTGGATCTTATTTGTTGCAACACGAGTTGCATCGTGTTCACCATACATAGATCGAAACTCCGCCAAGAAAGCTTCCAAATTGTCCAATATTGGATTTTGTTGTTCAAGAAAAGATGTAAACCACGATAATGCAGAACCAGAAAGTAGAGTGCTAATAAACCTGACTTGTGATCTTTGAATTGGATAGCTTTGCGATTGAAGTTCAATTGCCAATTGTACTTGATTGATGAACCCTCGAAACTTTGATCTCGTACCATCAAATTTCTCGGGTAAGACAATTCTTGGTTCTCTAGTGCTTACAGGGTGTTGTACAATTGGAGAAGGAACGTGATTTGTTGTAGATGTTGAAGCAACTCCGGTCATCTCTATATCCCCACTTTCTGCTATTCTTGTTCTTTCATGTATTCGTGAATTGAGTTGATGCATCGCAAGCATTAACTCCCTCATTTGCTCTTGCATTTGTGCCATTGCACTCTTCATTTCAACAAGCTCTGCCATAATGACACTAAGAAGAAAAATTTGTTTGATACTGCTCAAGACCAAAGAAAAGAAAGACTTGATAACAAAGAAGATACTAAGAACAATATCAGTTTAGAAGTGGATAATCCGCAAACTTCTAATACGCTTATGTCTTGTCAAGAGAAAGGGGTAATCCATTCTTACTCAAGAAAACAAAGCTCTGATATTGTAAGTGTACTCTTGTCAATATGTCAAGGATAAAGACTCGATGAGGAAAAATATACACAAAAAGACTATCTCGATATAATAAGTCAAAATATAAACAAGTAGGTATATTAAAAGGAAATTGTAATGGCTATTGCCACAAGACAAGAAACTAAAGATTCTTGAACCTGGACTAGAAGCAAGAAAGGAGTTGACAAGAGTGAAGAAGCCTTCACTCTTGTCTCTATATATACTATCTAACTAGGGGCTACATGGCGACGTTCTATAGGACCTCCAATATGTGTTGACTTTGTAGGACACATGCCTTGACTTACAAGGTAAGTTTTTCTACGTGTGGGCCACATAGTTAGCTTGATCTTCAAGCTAACAACATGTGTGGCACATGGCCAACTTGTTGACCACGTTTCTAATCCAAAAAGTCAATTAAAGACACCTATGAAGTCAAAGCAGCGTCTAGGAAGTTTTTAGGAAGCTTCTATATTAAATATTATAGAATTAACTTACTTTTATCTACTTTTACTTACTTCTACCTATTTCTATATGTAATTATTAGCTTACATGATTATGGCCGTGACAATCTCACATGTTCTTTGTATTCTTTAGAAGTCTTGGAATACATTAAAATATCATCAAGATAACAAACAATAAACTTGTCCAAGAATTCTCAAAAAACATCATTCAATAAATATTGGAATATAATTAGAAAATTTATCAATTTAAAAGACATGATATTATATTCAAAATATCCATATTTTATCCAAAATATTATATTTCATTTATTTTCTTTTTTAATCCATAATAAATTATACATTCTATGGAGATATATTTTAGTATAGATATTTCTTTATTTGAGTTGCTCCAAAAGCCTTGATATCAATAATAATGGATAACAATTCTTTTTTATTATTTTATTGAGGCACAATAATCAACACACATTTGCAAAGATCTATCTTTTTTCTTTACAAAAAATATTAGTATACTTGTTAGAGATTTGAAATATCAAATAAAGTTTTTTGTAAGATTTTTGTCAATATAATCGTTTAATTTCAAAAGCTAGTTCTATAATAGATTTTAAATTAGATCAAATGGAGTTTGAGTTCCTTCTTAAAGATTGATGATATAATCATATAGTTGATGCTTAGGCAATATCTTAGCATTTTTCTTTTTGAAAAAAATTTAAGTCTTTGTATATTGCTCTATGATAGCTATTAGTAAGCTTACTTCTTTACAAGCTGGAGTTTCATGAATAAAAAATGACATTTCTTTTATAGCCATCTTCATAAAAGTCCTTGCTTCAAAAAATAAGGGCTTTGTTGTTGATGATTTCTTAATAGATTTAATCCAAAGAAGTTCTATGGAAAATTAAATCATATGAAACTTTTAATCTATAGATGGATTATATCTTTTCAACTACAAAATTCCTAAAATAATAGGATTGAATAAAATTTTAATAATATTAAATATTATTTTGCTACTATAGCCCTCAAATGATATTTCTAGTAGTATAGTCTAATAAGTAACATTACCTAAAGATAAATGCCGACCATCTATTATTTCTACATATATAGATTTTGACTTCTATTTTAGAAGAATTTTATGAAGTTTGAAAAATTCTTCATCTAAAAAACAAGCAAATACTCTTAAATATAATAAGGCATTTGTTTGGAGTTTTTGTGAGCCAAAAAATAAAAATATAATAAAACAATAAGCAAGTTGGGTACAGAGAGAGACCTTGATGAATTTGAGATATTGAAATGTCCAGCCACATAGTCTTTATTGTTGCTAAGCCTCATTGTTTGATTTAATGATTGTATTCCTAGTCTTAATTGTATAATATTTTTTTAGACAATTCTTAAATTTGTGGCCATCTTTAATATAATATAAGCATTGGCCTTGTTCAAATTGATTTTTTTTTTTTTTTTTTTTTTTTAATGTAAGAAGTTTGAACCATATAGCATCAATTTGTAAATCCTTGGTTCCAATGTATAGAAGTAATATATTTATTGAAGTAATAAAATACAAATTTTTAATGTATTATTTTATCAAAGTCTATGAATATTGATCTTAACAATATCAAAGTAATTTATTATTAAACTTCATAGCTTGATTAATAGTTTTATTGAATGTTTGAAGATCAAATAATAAAAATAATAAGTCTTCGTTATCATCTTTTAGTCTCCAATAGAATAAGTTCGTAAAAGCTTATTCATTTCAATTGATGTCATAAGCCAATTGTTTAAAATCAAATGTATAAATTAATGCATAGCAAGATCTTTGGTTTAATGAGTGAATATTTATTATTGTCTATTGGACCTTGTCATGCTTTTTAAATGCCTCTACAAATACTTTTAAAAAAGCTTCAAAATTATTTAAAATTACAGACCTCTTCTCAAATAAAAGAACAAATCAAGATAAGATTTGTCTTGTGAATAAGATTCCAACTAAACCAACTAGCAACTCCTTTATTGAATAGTGCTCAATTTATAAAAAAACTAATAATCAAATTTGGTTAATTAATTCTCAAAACTTGGAAGATGTGCTATTAAATTTTCTTAGAAGACTAATTCAAGATTCTTTATATTATTGAATAGGTGAACTTTCTTATAGAGGTACAAATGCCACTACTTCCTTGGATGTAGAAGCTTAAGAAAGTAGTTGCATTACGTATTAAACTTCTCTAAGTCTTACATAATTGTAAAATTGTGCAAAAAATTCTTAAATTTTAATAGTTCTATAAATTAAAGCATTTCATGTGTTTATAATAATATCTAATTTAGACTCAAGAGACTCAATTATATTAACATCATCTCCAACTAACTTGAAAGAAAAAAAAAATAAATAAACAATACCAATTTAGAAGATGATACTCCACAATCTTTAAGGTATTTAGATACCTTTAAGAAGAAGAATAAATCACTTTCTATGTCACCAATATATATTTATTGTAATTATTACTTAAGTAATATGAATAAGTAGAAGTAAATAAAAATAGATTAATTTCATAACAAATTCTAAAAAAGCTTTTTAAAAGCTTTGTAGATGATATTTTGACTTTACATATGTTTGTAGATTGATAGGTTAGAAACTTCATCAACAAGCTATTCATATGCCACATGTGTTGATAGCTTATGAAAGAAGCTAATTATATGGCGCCCATATAAAAAACTTGCCTTGCAAGTCAAGATATGTGTCATGCAAAGTCAACATGTTTTTGAAGATCATATAGAATGTCACCATATAGATCCTATGTAGAGAGTATATATAGAGGCAAGACTGAAGCTTTCTTCACACTTATCAATTCTTTTCTTGTATCAAGGACATAATTTTCAAAGAAAGAAAATCTTCAATATACTCGTCTATCACTGAAGAGAACTAAAAAGTCACTCAAAAATGATATATTATTCAACTAGAATGGCTATTGCCAAAGACAAAAAGACTAAAAAGTCTTAGAATAAGACCTAGGACTAGAAATGCATTGATAAGAGTGAAGAAGGCTTCACTCTTGCCTCCATATATACTATTTAACTAAGAGCTACGACGTGATGTCTTATAGGACCTCCAACATGTGTTGACTTTGTTAGCCACATATCTTATCTTGCAAAGCAATTTATTTATATATATGCCACATATTTGGCTTGTTCTACAAGCTACTATATAGAGATAACTTGTTCTACAAGCTATCAATACATGGTTAGCTTTTTAGCCAAGTTTTTAACCTACAAATACATCTAAAGTCAAAATTGCATCTATGAAGCTTCTGAGAAGCTTCTTTAGAAGACTTTATGAAATTATTCTATTTTATCTACTTCTACTTAATCTTATAAATAACTATTGAGATAAATATATATGTCTTTGATATTATCCCACCTTCCAGAGACAAGTTCCAAAAGGAGAAATCTTCATATGTTGAAGAAGTTCAAGATGTGACGAATTGTATTTGCTACATACTCTGATCTTTGCTCTCTTCAAAGATAGTTGATAGGTCCTCTCAACCATGTATAGTATCCTATACCAAGGCAAGAAGACTATCCTATTATTTGGTCATTGTTGAGGCCTTCATAACTTCCTTCAAAAAAACATTTAGAACATCATCAGGAGTTGTTCCTATCTCTAATAAAATCACTAAACATCTATAGTCTCTTCTAAGGTGGTGATATCAAACACATTATATCTTTCCATCTATTCGAAGAAGGACATGTCGTTCTTGAGGATCTTCATCTCAATTTTATTGTCTTGAAGGTTGTGACAATCGTAATGTCTCGTCTAGTAAGTTTGCAAATGAAAGCTCTTAAATTGAATCTACTGGTTGTTAGCAATCCATTTCATTACAAATACACAAGAGCTACAATGAAAGATAGAAGATAGAATGTTATTTTTCTTTGATCTTATTTCTTTTATAGCAAAGGCTTGTTATTCTTCATCTTGGTTTTAATGGATGTCATTGATGAAAGTCTTCAACTTTCTTTGCTGCATTTGGAAGATTCTTTGATGGCTCCTATGTGTATTCACTAATATCATATCCGTGCCAATGAATAAGATATTCTAACCTATTTTGGTGCCACCTTGAGTCTAAGACTTCTTCCACCTCAAATTCTTGGTTATTATTCACTTTTATAAGAAGAGGTGACATTTGTCTTCTTTCCAAGATATTCATTGTCTTATACAGCTCTAGAAGAGACACGTAAAATACAAGGTGGATCTTCATAAATTCCAATATCATGATTTAACACGACTAATAGGTAAAAGAGTGTGGAAATTATTATAATGTAGGAGATCTTAGTTCAAAGTATTAAAACAAATTATCTTAGAAATATAGTTAATAGTCAAAAGGGTAGTAAAACAAAAGGGTACCAATGCTGCCTTTTAGAAAGATGACTTCTACTTACTTTGTAGGACCATAAGCAAAGCAAAACAAAGTAGATTGAAAAAATAAATGATATAGGCATCTTAAGAAGGAAGTTAAGAGTAAATTCTTGCAAAATTTACTTAAAAAAACTAGATATTGATATCTAGAGAGGGCCGGTTATGAACTAGGGTCGAAATCAGACCCTAAGGCACAAAACTGAGTCTCGACAATGACTTCGGGACTCTTTGGCAGATCAAAGAGTGGAGTTTGATAGAAGATTAGATAAGGTTTTTATAAGCAATGGTTTTGGATATTTTAAATGTGTATTGACTTTGTAAGAGCTTTGCAAAGTTAAGGTTTGTTTCAGCTGACTTGGATTTTGTGAAATAAAATAGGGTTTATATTTTGGATGATTTCAAGAGTTTTGTAATAAATCTATAGATGAAATTTTGTGGCTTAATGGTTATAGTTGTTTTCAATATGTGTTGTGAATTTGAGCTCAATCTAATAGTTGAATTGAGGATAATTGAAGTTTAAGTGAATCAAGATCTCAGAAAGTAGAATTTTAGGTCTAGTGGGGATTTTCAAGATTTCTTGCAATCTACTAATTGAATTGGAATAAAATTTGTGTAAGAAGATGCAAGACTTGTTTTTCTATGTTTATGAAAATTTTGAGGTCATTGAACTGTGAAAAAGAGAGATATTGGCTTTGGAAGATTGACACAAAGTTAGAGAAGAAAGCCGACCAATATCCAAGCACGTTTTTGAGATTATCGTCAATTTGGTAATTTCGATCCTTTTCAAAAAAAATTGTGCTTATTTTCAACTTAGTTTTTAAGAAGTGTGCAAAATTTGAGTTAAGATCAATGGTTCATATATTAGTTATTGAGGTTTAATTCTATTATAAAAATTACAAGGGTTTGTTTAGGATTTGGTTAGGATTTGATTTAGGATTTAGGATTTAGAATTTGGTTAGGGTTTGGTTTAGGGTTTGGATAGAATTTTATTTAGGATTTTTTTAGGGTTTGGTTTAGGATTTAGGATTTGGTTTAGGATTTAGGATTTGATTTAGGATTTAGGATTTTATTAGGATTTGTTTAGGATTTAAGATTTAATTAGTTTTGGCATAAAATTTAAATTAAGTCAAATAAGATTTTAACTAGAATTAAATTAAGATTGAATTGAAATGTATTTGAGATATACTTGTCATCATTCTAATATTTTTTTAAGATTTCTTATTATTTTTTTGAAATTTCTTTGACGTTTTTTTGAATTTGATTAAAGCTTACTTAATATTATTATGCTCTAATTAGAATTTAGTTAATATTCTATTAGTGTTAAGATTTTATTATTGTGATTTCCATTCTACCTTCTACAACCAAGTGCTTGAAGCATTCTCAAGTAAGACTTCATGTATTACGACATCGATAGATGTAATCGATAGGCAACATGATTGATTTGATCACAAATAGGAAAAGGTTCCTACCTATGATAATCTAATTTATCACAAGGACATATAGTTTTGAAGTAACGACGAAGTAACCATACTTTGTTACTTATATTATATTGTGGTTGCTCCTTGCAATAGGCATCCACGTTGGTCTTATGTTGTTCTTAAACTTCTCTAAATTGTATCTTCATTGTTGTATGTAGCTCTGACAAGTAATTTGCTAAATCTTCTACTACAAGATTATCAACTTTTGAAAAGTGAAAAGTATCAAGACATGGATGATGACCATAATTGGCAAAGAAAGGTGTTTATTCAGTGGAAAAATATACCAAATTATTATATGCTAACTCTGCCAATGGTAAAAGAATTGTCTAATCATCTTGATGATAGTTGATGGTACATCTCAAATATTGCTCCAAAACTTAATTTATCCGTTTTATTTGTCCATCAATT